>NC_064641.1:647322656-648002656 GCF_023864345.2 Schistocerca serialis cubense | reverse complement strand
CACCACATTTTGCAATTTATATTGATCTTCTGATGTTTTTACTAGACGATAAATGACTACATCATCTGCAAACAACCTAAGACAGCTGCTCAGATTGTCTCCTAATTCCTGATATACACACATCAAAAAAAGTTCTGCATCATGTCGGTTCCGAGAGTCCCGGAACCTGTTCAGGAAATTGAAAGAGAGATCAACACAAATATCATTTCCGCCCTTTTTATTGCTAATGAAAACCACGCTTTGCATATTGTACCACCATACAGCGAGCTAAGAAGTCGTGCAGGTGTGCTAGCCACGCATTTTGTCCGGTCGCATCCATTCTTATGGAGTACGTGAAGTTGACACACAGTGATGCGGCAGTCATGTCCCAATCAAGCGTAAGTGGTTCGAGTCGTCGCAACTTTTAACTACTCTCTGAGATACGTCACAATAGCTTATTTTCGTTAGGCAAGTTATAGTACAATGCAGTTATTATTTTGTTGTAGTCCTCAGTCAGAAGACTGGCTTGATTCAGCTCTCCATGCTACTCTATCCTGCGCAAAACACTTCATTTCCGAATAACTGCTGCAACCTACGTCGTTCTGAATCTGCTTAGTATATGCGTCTCTTGGTCTTCCTCTACAGTTTTAACAAACACATTTTCCCTTTAGTACTAAATTGGTAATCCCATGATGTCTCAGAATGTGTCCTATCAACCGATCCCTTCTTTTAGTCAAGTTGTGCCACAAATAGCTTTTCTCCCAAGTTCGGTTTAGTACCTCCTCATTAGTTACGTGATATCCTACCTGATTTTCAGCATTCTTCTGTAATACCACATTTCAAAAACTTCTGTTCCCTTCTTGTCTAATTTTTTTATCGCCCATGTTTCACTTTCACACATGTGTTAACACCAGACAAATACCTTCAGAAAAGACTTCCTGACATACAAATCTGCATTCTAATTTAACAGATTTGTTTTGTTCAGAAACGCTTTTCTTGCCATTGCCATTCTACATTTTATATCCTGTCTACTTCGGCAATCATCCGTTATTTTGCCGCTCAAATAGCAAATTTTAGTGCCGAATCTAGCAAGAACTGTGCACCAGTGGTGTAACTAGCTGTGAATTACGCAGTAGCATGTTTACCACTCCAAGATTTATCTACGTTGATTCTAGATGAAGATTTCTACATTCTACCGATCGCCTCTCTCTTCATTCGTTGCGAGGAAACTAAAACCGTCCTCACACGGGACGAGGCAGCTAACGTTAAAGCGAACAGGTACGGGGAAAGCCAACCTCACGACACACAGCGACTGCGTCTGAAGCGTGCTAGTTATCGTGAACTGCTAATGTAGCGCTCTCCAGCGGCTTGTAAACCACACAGTTTCTTTACGAAAATGGACATGCGTAAAATTCCTACGTTAGCTCTATAAAACCGCACAGTTCCTTACATGTCCATATCGCAGTCGTGTTGCTCTGTCTGTATTATATATAAATAAAAACTTCAATACGCATAAATACTGTGTAAGACAGGAAGAAAAGTTTCATATCCAGTCAGCTTATAAAATTCCTAAAATCCCACAAATTCACGCCTGAGAGAGAGCGCATTTATATATACATAACATCGATAATTGAAAAATTATATCTATTAACATATTAACTTAACAAGAAAATCCCACAACCTTTTACAAAACGCAAGCAGAAAAAAAAAGCGGCTCTGCCTGCAGCAAAATGCGAACCCGCTACACATCGTTTCGCAATTCGCCCCCCTATACCGCCTAAGTTTGCAATGTTACGATCTTCTGAAGACTTTAGTCGCCGGTATGTGATTAGGACGGAGGAGCGGACAGAGGTTCAGAGCACTCTCTTGCCCTTGCGTTGGGAAACTGCCCCTAAAGTGCAGAACATTCAGCAATGGCCAACGGCATGAGGATACAGAAGGCAATGGAAACCACTGCGTTAAAGGCACATAATGTGTGTCCAGACGACATATGGCCTGTACTTGAGAAAATGTCATCACAGTCCATTGGCAAAAGATTCCGGACTAGTCCACCAATCGTATCTCCGGGAAGGAACTGCCAAGGGAGACATAATCAAGACAAAAACATTGAATAATCAACGAATGGATAATGTTCTCCGAAAAGGGGCATAGAATGTCAGAAGTTTGATCGTGGTAGGGAAGCTAGAATGTCTAAAAAGGGAAAGACTCAGTCTAGATATAGTGGGGTGAAATGAAAAGAAGACAAGGATTCCTGGCCAGATGAGTATAGCGTAATATCAACAGCAGCAGAAAATGGTATAACGGGAGTATAATTCGGTTATGTATCGGAAGGTTGGGCAGAGAATGTGATAGGGTTGTTCTCATCAAAATCGACAGCGAACCAACACCGACAACGAAATCAGGTTACGTGCCGTCACCAACTGAACATGAAGTTACAGAGAAAGTGTATGAGGATATTGAAAGGCAAATGCAGTACGTAAAGAGAGATGAGATTCTAAGTCATGGCGACTATAATGTGGTTGTAGGGGAAGTAGTAGAAGAAAGTGTTATGGGAGAAAATGGGTTTGGTAGTAGGGATGAGAGAGGAGAAAGACCAGTTCTGCAGTAAATATGTTTGTAACAGGGAATACCCTGTTCAAGAATCACAAGAGGAAGAGCTGTACTTGGAAAAAGGCATGGAAATACGGGAAGATTGTCATGGTAAGGCAGAGATTCCGAAATTAGATACTGGATTGTAAGGAGTACCCAGGAGCAGTTATACACAAAGTTCACAATTTAATAGTGATGAAGAGTAGGCTGAAGTTTAAGAGACTAGTCAGGAAGAAACATTGAAAAAAAAAAGTGATCGGAAGCACCAGGGAAAGAAAAGATACGCTTGAAGTTCTCTGAGGCTGAAGATACTGTGATAATGAATGACTCATTAGGCAGTTCAGTTAAATAGGAATGGACATCTCTAAAAAGGACAATCACAGAAGTTGGAGAGAAAAGCGTAGGTACAAGAAAGGTAACTGCGACGAAACTGTGGGTAACAGAAGAAATACTTTAGTTGATAGATAAAAGGAGGAGGTACATAAATGTACAGGGACAGTCAGGAATACAGAAACACAAGTCACTTAGGAATGAAATAAATAGGAAGTGCGGGGAAACTAAGGCGAAATGGCTACATGAAAAATTTGAAGAAATCGAAAAAGAAATGATTGTTGGAAGGACTGACTCAGCATATAGAAAAGTCAAAACAATCTTCGAAGAAATTAAAAGCAAGCGTAGTAACATTAAGAGTGCTGCGAGAATTTACATTATTAAATGCAGAGGACAGAGCAGATAGGTCGAAAGAGTACATTGAGCGCCTCTGTGAGGGAAGGAACTCGCCTGATGAAGAACTTATATGATGACGTATAGGAAAAGAAACAGGAGTCGACAGGAAGAGATAAGGGATTTAGCATTAGAAACAGAATTTAAAAAAGCTTTGGAAGACTTAAGATCGGCATAGAGCAGAAGAGATCGATAACATAACATCGGAATTTCTAAATCATGGGGAAATAACAACAAACGATTATTCACGGTGGTATGCAGAATACATGAGACTGGCGATTTACCGTCAGAATTTCGGGAAAATGTCACCCACACAATTCCGTAGATAGCAAGCGCCGACATGTGTGAGAATTGTGGCACGATCAGCAGCTCGTTCATCGAATGAACTGTTATGCTGATAAAAGAAAGATTCAAGCGTGGAATTAAAATTAAAGGTGAAAGGATATCAGTGTTAAGATTAGCTGATGACATTGGTACCCCCAGTGAAAGCGATGAAGAATTAGAGGACTTGTCGCATGGAATGAACAGTTAGATGAGTGCAGAATAAGGAGTGAGAGTAAATCGAAGAAAGGCGAAAGTAATGAGAAGTAGCAGCAATGAGAACAGCGACGAACTTAACATCTTAATTGGTGATCATGAAATAGATGAAGGTAAAGGAATTCTGCTGCCTAAGCAGCAAAATACCTCATGTCGGACAGAGCATGGGCAACATAAATAGCAACTAGCATTGGCAAAAAGCGCATTCCTGGCCAAGAGATGTTTACTAGTATCAAACATAAGCATTAATTTGAGGAAAAAATTTCGAACAGAAGCGTTTGAGATGTGGTGCTGTGGAAGAATGCTGAAAATTAGGTGGAATGGTAAGGTAATAAACGAGGAGGTTCTCCGCAGAATCTGCGAGGAAATGAATGTGTGGAAAACACTGACAAGAAGAAAGAACAGGGTCTCTTAAGACATCAGGGCATAATGTGACTAGAGGGAGATGTAAAGGGTAAAAACTGTAGAGGAAGACAGATTGGGATACATCCAGTAACTAATTGAGGACATAGGTTGCAACTGCTACTCGAAGATGAAAAGATTGGTCCAAGAGAGGAATTCGCGGCGGGCCGCGTCAAACCAGTCAGAAGACTAAGGAAAAAAACTCCTGCCGAACAGGCTATGAACGCCCAACGGTACTGACCGGCCGCCGTGTCATCCTCAGCTGGATGCGGATACGGAGGGGCATGTGGTCAGCACACCGCTCTCCCGACCGGAGCCGCTACTTTTGAATCAAGTAGCTCCTCAGTTTGCCTCACAAGGGCTGAGTGCACCCCGCTTGTCAACAGCGCTCGGCAGACCAGATGGTCACCCATCCAAGTGCTAGCCCAGCACGACAGCGCTTAACTTCGGTGATCTGACGGGAACCGGTGTTACCACTGCGGCAAGGCCGTTGGCAGTCAGAAGACTGATGACACAGAAAAAAGATTATTCGTTGATATTTAACTACAACAAATCTTACCAAAAGCGTTGCGGTTTTGATTATTCTTCAGTGGACCGTTGCCTTAGAACGAAGCAAATTTCGTAACACGCGACTTATAACACGAGAATAACTAAATATGACAATTCCTTTTAACCACCAGTATGACGTTTCCCGTCATTTCAGTACAACAAATCGTACCAACAACGACGCGTTTTCGAGACGTGCTCAATGTGTAGGTCATAAGAAACCTCATTTATATCCACAGGGTGTAAATTTTATTATAAAACGTACCAAATATGGACTTCGGTTGAAAACAAGAAATACCGTATGGCGTGTCGCAAGTTCTGCTTCTGAAGTAGAGACAGTTGTAGCAACTTGTTGGTTCTGCATAACTGGCACGTTGCCGAAATATCGCAGAACTAACTTTGTGTTTCACGTGACGAAATCACTGTCACAGGACAAAATGGCTCCTCAATGAGAAATATCAGGAAGTGACGTCACAGAACTCGTGCAGCTCCACTCCAGCGAAAGCTAGCTTGTTCCGTGTAAGCACGGCTTAAGAGTGAACTCAGCGTGGTATTGTGTGCTACAGTGCTACGTGAATCTTATAGTGATGTGATGTAAGAGTTTCGACGCGCGTCCAAGCATTTGACCGCGGGATCCTTAGCTGGCTGGCATGACACAGTTCTCGCACTGCTTGACATTTGGTGGTTGCGCGCAGCGTTGTCTGGCGCAGTTATGCTTTCGTCAGCCACCTTCGGCGTAGAGTGTCTTCGGTCTCTTCTCAGAATGACACCCAGCCTTATGCTTGTAGTTTCACCGTAATTTTGTGTCTCATGTTCGCGAGAAAAGTCCCCTACAGCAGTGGATTCGACCGGAGATACTCCCAATGAGGAACTGCAACACTGCTGTTACTTTGTCAAGTGAGTCACTAGTAATACCCTTCTCTTCTTGTCTGTGTCTCTTTTAACTCCTTCAGCGATTATACAATTATCTGTGTGTGACCCGAGCTATGCACGGAACTTCGTTATCTAGTATTGTACTAATGTAAACCGTGAGACCGCGCAAATTTTGCTCTCAGCGATACAATATTAATCTAATATAGCTGGATATCAGTTATAATTATAAGCACGTATTTTTTGCATCACAAGGTACTTTCAGTGATTACAGTGTGTAAGCACCTGGTGGTTATAATTAAAGTGCAGTTACAGAGGTCTAGTGTGGGCTGTAATTATCGTATGGCAGCGAAGCTTGGTAGGAGCCACCAGATTCCAATCTGGCGCTGTGAATGCAAGGTAGACGTATAGAAACATTTCCGTATATTGTGGATAAGGAACGAGACGTGGGCAGTAAAGGTCAAACAAGTGAGAAAGGCATAATATTGATTATCTTATTAAACGCCGCTTACGCAATTTGTTCCATATGAGCACCAGATACGTCGACGAGATGTTGCATCTGTAAAACGACGTGACGTGATCAACAGTTGCTCGGTGCAGTTCCGGCGGAATGTGAGCAGCGTGTTCCTGTATACTGGGCTTTCAGATCAGATAGAGACCGAACGTGTCCATGTTTTATATATTTCCAGAGTAAATATCGCATGGATTCAGACCAAGTGATCTTGCGGGGCTACGCATCTGGAAACCTCCGGATATTACACGTTCGTAGACGGTTGTTTTAAGCAGATCTTCCACTGAGCGAGCGACATGAGTTGTAGTCCCATCTTGCATGAAAACAGTGGTTTTGACACAGTTGCGCTCTTCCAAAGCAGGATTTACATATCGTAAAAAAAGTCTAGATGACGTGCAAACGTCACAGTACACCTGAAAGGCCCTCTGAGTGTATTCTCTTCAAGGAAGAACTGACCGACAACAAAGTGCTTGTGAACCCATACTACACAGTCACATGAGACGAGTCCAGTGGCTCTTCGTTCACAACACGCGGTTTAACGTTACACTAAATTCGGCAGTTCTACGTATTCAGTGTGTTCTTTAGTGTAAAATGTGCCTCGTCACTCTATAGAATATTTTCCGGGCCCATGTCATCAGTTTCGGTCCATGCCTGTAACCTAAGAGCAAATAAAGAATGTTGCTGCGAATCATAAGCTTACAGTTACTGCACTGTCTGGATCTTGTACGGGTACCATTGTAAAACAGACGGCAAAACATTCTATACAGTTGACCATAGGATGGACAATTCTCGTGACACTGTGCGAGCAATAGCACTACCCGGGGCACGTGCTGCATTGTCAGTTACAGCGACGGCAACCTCGTCAGTAACTTCCACCGGGATACCGTAGTGGAAATGAGAAAGAAGGCATGGATATTTGTAGGAGGAGGAGGAGGAGATTAGTGTTTAACGTTCCGTCGACAACGAGGTCATTACAGACATAGCACAACCTCTGATTAGGGAAGAATGCAGAAGGAAAGCGGCAGAGCCCTTTTGAAGGAACCAATCCCGCATTTGCCTTAAGCGATTTAGGGAAATCATCGAAAATCTAAGTCAGGATGGCCGGACGCGGGTTTGAATCGGGCGCTCTCCCGGATTAAGAGTCTAGCGTGCTAACCACTGCGGTATCCCGCTCGGCGGTATTTGTAGCAAAATTAACATTGTCGGCTTGAATAGTTGCGCACACTGTATACGCAATAGTATGAGTTCCACTATATCGACAAATTAATACAGTATACCAAGACACCAACGATTGCATGAAATGCAAGTCGAAAATTTCTACCAGGAACAATCTCCTACGGAAACTGGCCGTATCACAGGGGATAGTCAACGTGGAACAATCCGAACAACGAAAGAAAGGCAGTGGAATAGGAAATTATCCATCTTCTGTATGGGCATGAACCGCATCCGCAGTGACTGAAGTCAAGGAAGAGTTTCTTTAGGACATAAGAGGAACTTAGCACCACTGCTGAAAAAGCTAGGTTACAACTGTGGAGGGCTACGACCTACCTTTCCCCTGGCTGGAAAAGAGTTATTGAAGTCTTACCTCTAGGCCATGACGGGGAATGGACAACTTAGAAGTCCCTGAATAGATTGAGATCCGGAATTGGAAGATCAAAAGTTAACTTGGCATGATGGGGATACACTGATCCAAATGATGATCGGTGTGACTGTGGAGAACAACAGACTGTTCGGCACGTGCTTCAGTGTCGATTGTGCCCAGTCCCCTGTACAGAAGATGATCAACAAGCAACAGTAAATGCACTGTAAGTGGCCAAGTTTTGGTCAAAAGTAATTTAATCATAACTGTGTAAAATGTATGTAGTTTCTGACACGAGAACAAAGCCAAAATCGGTGCATAGAAGGAAATGGGACTCTGATCGTCAAATCGCCAAGAAGTTGAACCGTTCAAATACAGTGATTGATAATTTCGTTAGATTGGGCAGGCGATATGGACAGAAATGGGCAAAGTAGAGGATTATATGAGGCATCTAAATGGCTACTTTTGCGCAAAACAAACCGTTATTCGTTGTAACTTGCTGCTGTTTTATAGTTGCCAGTAACTGCTAAATGGGTACGACAAATTTTCTGAACTGATAAATATCCTGAATGCAAGAAACGACTGCAGAAACCTGCCCTCACACTTAAACAGGCAAAATTGAGTTTGCTGAAAAACATGTATATGGACTTCAGAGATGAGAAAAAGTTTAATTTAGATAGCATAGAACTATTGTCATGATAGGCAGCCTTCTGCACTGAAGGTAAATCACGCATTGCTTGGCTCAACACTAGAATGAACTCTAACGTGTAAACTGAGGTGTTAGGGACATAATTGTTTAGCTAGAAAATATGTGGACCTCGGGGACGAAACTCTAACGTTTCAATAAGATAATGCGTTTGTGCATGTTTCTGCTACAGCCAAAAAGTTGTTTGAAGTTAAAGATACGATGTCTTGCCTTGGCCTGCACACCGTAGCCCGTATTTGAACCACGTAGAAAGCCGTTGGGAAATAAAGGATTGTTTATCGCAATGGAAGGCAATTTGAGGCCGTGTGTGAGACAGTTGTGGGGGACACTTTAACCACAAGAACTACAAACGCTAAAAAAAGCCGTAGATAATTTTTGAACTAATTAGGAAGAATGGAGATTAGACAATGTACTAACATAGCAGTAACACACAGTTCAGTTTTTTTTTTAATTTAATCGTATGACTACGGCACCCCATCGGGCAGACCGTTCACCTGGTGCCGGTCTTTCAATTTGACGCCTCTTCGGCGACCGGCAGTCGACGAGGATGATAGGATGATGATGATGATGATGATGATGATGATGATGATGACAGCACAACACCCAGTCCCTGGGCAGAGAAAATTCCCCGGGCCCAGAGGATTGACAATCCGTCAAGCTGACCATTCAGCTACCGGGGGCGGACACAACAGTTCACTGAGTTTTTTTATACCAGCTTCCATCGAGGAAATGCAAACGTCTTATTTTGTCACTCATGTTATGAAAGAAGTGTAATTCCATCACGATTTTTTATATCTTATGTGTATCGACTACTTGCATAACAAATTTGATACGTATATGCTTCAGACATTGTACTATTACTTGCGGAGGAACCGTGTCTTTATACTGATATCCACTATTGTAGGACGCCTTTTTCCTCCAGGTGCCACACCAAGCTGACCCGCGTTTTCGAATTTCATCATCATCATCATCTTTAAGCCATATAATGAAATCGGGTTTGCCGTCAGACCTTTCAGTCGGCGATAGTCTCAATGCAGCACTGTATTTGCTGCCGTTCAGGTAAAACAGTTTCACTACAGCGCACAGTCTCTCTTCTCGGCTGCCATACTGTTCACTCCAGTTACGGCTTGTCAAAGGAAAGTGTGGATTCATACCGTGAGATTTGCATCTGATGGCCAAAATTTGAACTAACTTTTTTCAGTATAAATCGTTTCCGCATCAACGCATTTGCAAATCTACGAAGTTTCGCTGCCATGCTGTAATTACAGCCCACACTAGACCTCTGTGAGTAGCTGCATTTTAATTATAACCATCGGGTGTACTGAGTGTCTACAGAAATTCGTAAGATTTCATTAAGAAAGGAGAATTACGCTCTGTTCTATTGTAACGTCGTTTCGTAGTTCCTGGTTAGGTTCAGTCCAAGGTGACGCATGGGGCAGATTTCGGTTCATGGCAGGATACTAGAAAAATTGCGGTAGTCTACGATGATGACTGCTTACAAAACACAGCCTTAAAGAAACGTGTGATGGATGTCGGCTACCAGACCGGCCAAGAAACAGTTGTTTAAGAAAAACTACTCAACGAACGAGATATTCCAACACACGGAGTCGGCCTCCCAGTAACACGTAGTACAACGAATTGTATCAAGCGCCAAAGTATATCTAGTTTACATTGTTGAATTAACTATGTAAGTACATAAATAATACACGTTTATTAAAAAAAACATCCCTAATGGGAGTAACATCTACATGAATGCATTCGAAGAAGAGTATCAGAGTCAGAAGGTTCTTTCGCTCAAAGGAGACCGGCATTTCAATGCTGAAAATCTTGAATTGCCAGACGCTTGAGGATAAACCCGCATTACCCCTGAAATACTTACTACTAAATGTCAAGAATCAGTATTTAACTCTCGAAAACTAAAGGGCAAGGTGTTAAATTGTTACTAAACCACCGTAAATTTTACTATTCCATATTTTATTCAAAAAAAGTCATGTGTAGTTTATCCACTCGTTAATTACAAAGTTCCAATGGTATTTCACATAAAAAAAGTACAATATGTCATGTTTCACACCGTATAATGACAATACCGGATTGGCGGAAACCAAAAATTGATACCATCTGCAATCGTAAATTTTACTAGAGTTTAGTAATCTAGGATTCCAGAATGAGATTTTCACTCTGCAGCGGAGTGTGCGCTGATAGGATTAACTAAAGGATCTGTGAATGTAGGTTTTCTTGTGGTACATTTTAATGTTTATAGCTGCTTCGTTGGAACCGAAAGTGATTGTATGACGTGACAGACGAAGGCGATGGTATGGTTCAGGTGTCGTATTTTCAAGCAAGTCACAAACTATTCAACACACATTATTTCTCTCTCTCTCTCTCTCTCTCTCTCTCTCTCTCTCTCATATATGGTAAGTTTCTATGGGACCAAACTGCCGACGTCATCGGTCCCTAGGCTTACACACTACTTAATCTAACTTACGCTAAGGACAACATACACACACACACACACACACGCACGCCCGAGGGAGGACTCGAGCCTCCGACGGGAGGAGCCACGCGAACCGTGACAAGACGCCCTAGTCCGCGCAGCTACCCCGCGCGGCAAAAAATATGTCAATTTTGATTTGTTCTTTCTCATCTCTAGTGCGTTTTATTAAAACCTGAACGGTAGTTTCGTATTAACTTGCCGCTGTTAACCACATTTAAACGAGCAGTATTTCGCAGCATCTCTGATGGACATTTGAGGAAATGCTATGGACTCTCCCGTGTGCTGCGACTCTCAGCGTATTTGAGCAAATTCCGATATAGTGCAACTTGGTTACGCATGGACATTACACAGAAATCACTCTCGTAAAGACTATCTCATATTACCTCATGCACTGACTGTAGAGAGATGTCGTACGTGTGACCGCAAAGATCAGTGTTACACGAAATTCAGTCGGCAGTGAGCCATAGAACGAAAAAATGTACTATTATGCTTCGTTGATATCAGAAGGCGCGGTATGAACTTCAGAGTGAGTTTGAACCAAGTAGAGTGATCGGGCTTCAAGGTAATGGTTTTATCACAAAGCGTCATTGCGGCTACAGCGACAGTGATATGTTTGCAGCGCCAGTCGATAGAACATTGTGCGCAGCGAAGAGCGGGTACTGGAAAATCCAGTGTGGCCGCTGCACCGGACGACTGCTATCTAGCCCGCATGGGCGCAAAGGATCGTGTAACTTCGTTCACACAGTCGGCACTCGCCAGAACATCGCAGCGATTGTAGTGCTCTACGTCTGCTGTGATGGCACGCCTACTACTGATCAGATTTCCGTCGTCCAGCAGCAGACATGCCGCACATTATGGTGGGCACATGAACGCAGCTTTCATCAATCCCAAATTACGTACTTGAATTTCAGACGAACCCACTGCAAAATCTGCCCAACAATAACACACAAATTCGTGTTCTCCATAACTTGTACAGAACTAAGACTGCTGTTACAAGAGCCTGAGGACGTGAAAGGAAAGCAGAAGGTAAGGAGGGAGTGAGGGTTGTAGCTTATACCCGACTTTATTCAATGTGTAGCCACATTAAGCAAGCTGTGAATGATACCAGAGAGAAATTTGGAAAGGGAATTAAAGTTCAGAGAAAAGAAATAAAAAGCTTCGAGGAATGCTGATGATATTGTAATTATGTCAGTGAAAACAAAAGACTTGGAAGAAGAGCTGAATATAGTGACTAACGAGTTTGTTTCCGTGGCCGTCCTCCGCAGCAAGCACAGAAATAGTTGTTTAGTAGATAAAAAACTCCTTCTGTTGCTGCACTGTATTTTATTCTCCCAAGCACGTTTCGCCTTTTTTCATGTTAAGGCATCATCAGTGGGATACACTGTAACGATACAGTTATGATACACCTTTGTTTTGATGTGTTATTCGTAGGGTATAAAACAGTTGATTCCTCGCTTTTTATGTAAATAAGTGATTACTTACAGTTCTTCGCGCCTTTAGTTGAAATCTGCGTTTCCTCTCATCTGGTTACATCCAAGGTCGCACTACCGTTCTATTTACGAAATGTAGCATGTTTTTATGTTTCGAACATTTTTCTTCCTATTTTTATTGTTTTCTTCGCCCTTGTATTTGTGATGCGCCATTAGTCTTCTGTCACTAATATTGACATCTGATCAAAAGCTGTGACTTCAAGTCGTAACTGCTTTGAATTTACTGTGTATCTCATCATTCAGTTTGGTCTGTTTACGTACATGTTGCCAACCTCCTACGTGTGTGTGTGTTTTACTAATCGATAGTATGTTGAAAAGAGATTACAGCGTGAAAAATCAATAAAATATGAATAATAAAATCTAACTGAAATTAAAGCAGGTGTTGCTGACGGTGTTAGATTTGGAAACCAGGCACTAAAAGTAGTGGATGAGCTTCGCTGTTTAGGCAGCAAAATAACCGAGGATGGCTGAAGTAAAAAGTATATAAAACGCAGACTAACAACAGAAAGGAAAAGCTTTTCTGAAGGAGAAATGTGTTAGCATCTCACATAAAATTAAGTGTTCGTAAGTTTTTTCTGAAAGTATTTTCCTTATATAAAAATGAAACACTACAGACAAGAAGAGAAAAGAAGCTTTTGAAATACGATGCTATAGAGCAGTGTTCTTCAACTGCGGCCCGAAAGAAGTATCCGTGCGTCGCGCAGTTTCAGCCGTCAACTGACGTTAAGAGCTTCTTAAGAGTGTAGTTTTCCTTCTCAGTAACAAACAAAAATACTTACAGAAACTTATGTTTTTAAGATGTGCTTAATTTAAACAGACGTTGCCGAACTCTGCGTAGAGATAGGCGGGTAAGTAGCATGGTCACTGTGGGGTTACAGGGTGTGAGAGGCGCAATGGTTTTTGGTTATCTTCCACTGATGTCTTCTCATGGGCGTGTGTGCCTCATACCAGTCACCTGCTATGGGATAAATTTGATATATAAATAACAGGGATTTGCGAATGCGCATTATGGAGCCTGCCACCTTCAAGTCTGGTACATGTTTGTAGCGAGGAACATGGAGTTAAATTAAGACGGTTGTAATGAAAGGCAATGAGTAGAATTCAAAACATATAAACAGGGTGACTGAATCAAACGCAAATATCACTGGTGAGGTCTCTACCAATCCAGTAGCTATGTGCTGCAGTTACCTTCAGGGAATCTGGTACCAATCCAGCCTGCAACAGTAACATTCCACAAAAGTGGAACTGAATTCTTGGGAAGTAGGAAATATTATTGATTGTGCCTCATTATGCATTCAAATATTATTACAATAAGTGTTATTAATCGATTAATCATCCACTCGCACAGACAACACAACCCTTCGCCCAAGCAGTTACAGTGTCACAGCTGTGGCGTCGATGAGGGAGGCAGCAATCTGAAACACAGAACAGTTCACAAAGTATTCGTAATAATGCCGCCTTTTAACGATTAAAACCGGGGGGGGGGGGGGAGGGGGGGGGGTTGGATGATCAGGACGACGGTCAACTTATCGCGTGCTTAATATAGCTAGTGTAACGGGAGCTCATGACATACTAAATTACAAATTAATAGTAAGGTCGATGCATATGCAACCCGAAGTGTCGCCCCATAATATCAGCATTTGTTCATGACCAAATAAGTTTGACGACCACTGCTATAGAAGAATGCTGACGATTGGATGGGTAGACTGAGTAACTAATGGGTTGGGGAGAAACTAATTTTATGGCAAAGTCGACTAAAATAAGGAATAGATTGATGGGATGCATGCTAAGGCATCAGATAATAGTTAATTTCGTAATGGAGAAAAGCGCGGAGAGAAAAGGTTGTAGATGAAGATCATTATTGGACTAATCATTATTGGACTACAGTAAGCATATTCAAATGAGTGTAGATCGCAGTAGCTATGCATAAATGAGGAGACATAATCAGGACTGACTTGCGCTGAGACCTGCCTCAAGATAGTTTTCAACTTAAGATCACAGCAACATTTATTCGAGGCTTGAACGCAACGGAAAATTCGGCAGATGTCGTGTATGGCGGTCGGCTCTCCGTCGAATACAACTTACTGTGTGTTAAGGACAATACGAGCAGCAACCGATCACCAGGGAGATTTTAGAACTTAAATTATTGTCCTTACATAATCCATCACTACAGCGCGACAACTGTTGGTCACATACGGTGAGGAGTGTGCTACCATTGTTCAAAGCACGACGGCACATTCTTGGTCAAAGTTGTGCAGCAAGAACTGTTGATGATACGTGGATGTGCATACAACCCCATTGTAGTAAAAGCATGCCTAGGATTTGTTTTATTCCGTACCATATTGAGTCGTACCGTCAGAAAATGTGCACAGATCTCTAAAACCAACTGCGTAATTTCAGTTAGTATGTAATCATCTATTGTACAATGCTCACTGCAGTCACATGTAACCGCTAGGTGTTATAATTGTTCAGGTATATATCGACTTTATTTTACCTTAATTTTGCATAAATTAAAGGAACTATCTAGAATTTGTTTTTATGTATGCCATGTAGTTCTTTCGATCTGTTGTAGCCAAAGGGGGAGAGAATTCTCTGAGAGGGTGACCCACATTATTCAGCGTTCTCTTCTGTGCCATTCCAAACATTTAGTCGCCATATTGTACATCGTCATTCTGGAACTTTTTTTAAAGCGAGAGAATTTGTGTACTGTTTTGTAGGTTGGTGACTGCTATAATCAGAGAATTTGTTTTTGTAATAATGTCTGCCGTGTTTCAGCGTATAACTGCATACATATAAGCAATAAAACTATGAATATTTCTTATTTTTTCGATTTCGGATTTGACCCATGTAACACACAAACATTTTCTTTTTCAAATTCGAATCAGCTTTGACCACAAACTTTTTCTATAATGTTTCCGTCTCATCTCTGTATCCTTTGGTGAAAGTTGTGGGGTACACATTATCTTCTATGCATTTCGGTATTCTTCTGTACTGAACACATTTTTGTGCAGAATAGAATGTACTAAAACACGCAAAGCCTTTTTCGGACCGTATATTTTCCTTTTGACAGTTAAGCAATTGAGTGTTTGGGATTCCTGTATTCATAGTGCTGGCATTACCGAGAGATGATGTATATCAAGAATCCATTAGCTAGAATCACGTGTAATTTCGTATCTGGCTATAACGGCCAAACATTAAATTGGGATATTACTTAGTCGTTACTTTACGCCATTGTCTTTTACTATCCTGCACGACGTAAAATGCGGCGGAGCTTTGTTCAGTTGACTTCACTATCGTTTTGGTGTTTCCTCTCTAATTACTCTATCTCTTAGTACAGCCAATCATGTATCGTTGCATGTACCAGACGCTGTTGATGCTACTACTCATAAAATGCAGGCGGTACTGTTGCGCCAGCTGCTACGTTGTTAGGACAGCAGTTCGTGGATGTTGACAACTGGCCAAGGTCGGGAGGTTTTTTGAGGGCGTAAAAACTTCACATCTTGCCCATCGCATGAACACGCTGCCCGAGGAATGTCTCCTGACACGCAGCCTCGTAGAATTCGCAATTCTGTCTGTCGACGCAGCAGGGCGACGTGATGTGCTTGCTTTTAACATTTAAGTTATGATAGCAAACGGTATTCACTGCATAATCGAGTTGTTAATTAATAGTGGTGTGGCAGCGTAGGCCCAGCTGAGCGTAAGCGATTTAACAGGTGCTTAAGAACAAGAACGGCAAAAACGGGATGATATTGTGCGCAACAGGTAAAATGCAACTTCTTACAATAATTACTATATTTTAAGGCGACAAAAAATAAACGGAAAGAAATTTTGAAAAAAAAGGTCGAACGTTTTGTGAAATGATTTGGCTAAATGTAAAAAATAGAATATATTAGAGAAGCGTTTGATTCTCATGGTGAATATGCTGTAAATCATACACAGTAGCTGATGAGACGCTCATAGGTTAAGTGGCGTAGGAAACTAGTGTGTGAAATTCCACCGGACAAATACCATCTAGAAGTCTTTAAAATTCTAAGCTTCTAAGTTAAACATGGACCCTATTATTCTCAGTCAGCACCTTGTTTGCTGTACACGATTTAGAGTATCGTTCAAAAGCGCGTCAATTGTTTCTCTAATATATTTTATTTCTTACATTTTGTCAAATCCTTTCACAAAACATTTGACGGTCTTTTCAATTTTTTATTCTCAACTTTCGTTCAGAAAACGTGAAATACAATGTATTCGGATATTGATAAATATTTATTATTATTATTATTATTATTATATACTGTGGATAGATTGCGAGAATTTTGCCCTGTGATTTGATATTCTTTGAGGCGTAATTGCAACAGTTAATAGCAGCTGTTCATGAAATATTTCAATTTTCCTTGATTATCGTGATTAATTTGAAGCAACTAAATCTTTCTTTGCAAAACTAGGCGCCATGTTGGTCAGTTTGATACCCCAGTTGACCATTTCGCACTCTTAGTTTCACTACGAAAATTCCAGCAAAATCCATTGTGTAGTTCTCTCTCCAGTATTAAGTACTTCTTAATCGCCCAAAATTAGACCTAGTGCTAGTCAATTTGATACCCCATTTCGCAGGCTTTGTCTGGCCATGAAAATCCGGACAAAAATCCTTTGTGTAATTTCTAGGGAATTTTGTTTTCGCTCTGCTCAAACGTTCGACTAAAAACATTTTTACTGTCATCTTTAAAGGTGACAAAAAATAAAGTCAGGGTCAGATCTCTGTTTTTTCGTGTTCACTCCTTTGAAACATCACTTCAAGTATTCTCGTAGACCCTCACATTTGTTCCTCGACAGCGGCTGTTGTTATACGGATATAGTCCTTGCGATTCTGTATCTAGCACATTTTGATGAGTCCGTTCTACAGAAAATAGCTAGATGACAGTTTGGGAGAGCAAGGTGTTCCATGCTTGTCCAGTGACAGAAGATTACGTCTTTTTAAGACGAGCTACATACCATTTGCTGAGATTTCTCAGCTGTGTCCTATTGGAACTCTGTTTTCTTCAGGTTATAGAAAGTGAATGTGATGTAAATGCGACAGGAAAAGCAGCTTCTCAGCACCGAAGCAGTACCAGATTGTCGAAGATAATCGTACATTATACGGCTTATTGAAATAAATCTTCCTCGTGATGGAGGAACTGAGTAATTCTCCGACTCGCGTTGTCAGAATAGTAATATATGTTACCCGTTACAGTAATTCGTATTTTTAATTGACTTCAAACGTAGTTTAGCTAGGGGTGGTAACTGCATGCCACTTCTTGCCTTGGAAATAGGTTTCATTGAATATGTTATTGGACGGAAAAGTCTGATGAGCAAGTGAGGAAATGGACAATGATGCTGGAAAATGACGGGCGACATACAAGTACATATGTGCTCTGACTTTATTAAACTTAAAAAACGTGGCACTTATTTCGAAGTGTAAGCTGTACAATCAGTGGCAGCTAAAGAAAAAAAGAAACAAGCTGTTCAGTTCTGTAAAAACAGCATATATAATGGGCAAAAAAAGGGAAACCCCTCGATCAGGTCCTGAAGACCACGCGATAGGTGACGAACCGCTGTGTCATCCTCACTCACTCATCATCAGATGTGGTATGGAGGGGCATGGAGCCAACACCCGGCATTCCCGTCAATTGCCGACGTTCCGGCCTTAGAGCCGCTACCTCTCCATCAGGTAGCTCCCCAACTGGCATCACGAGGCTGAGTGCACCCTATTCAGCTCTCTCACCAAGGAAAGATCCCTGGCAGTACCGGGAATCGAACGCGGGTCCCCACTTAAGGGTATGTCGCACTGACACCACTCACGAAGGCTGACATAAGCTACTTTGCAGCTGTGCCACAATGCGAATGATTTTTGTTCAGGGTAATTAAAATAAAACTGACCCGGTTAATATTTACAAGAAGACTGGTGGAGGATTGGCCTTAGTTAATGAGCATCACAGATGATGTTGGAAGTGGCCACCGTTGATGTCCATGCAGCGGTGGCCTCGATTTATAAACTATGAGACACGCGTAGCAGCTGTACACACAAGACGGCAACAATAGCGTTCTCCGTATTCTGCTGTATCTTTTGCAGTATGAGAAGATTATTCGTGCACAATTGATGCTTCACTTTGCCCCACAGGTAAAAATCATAGGCGGAGAGAGATCAGGCGATCGAGGTGACCAGGAGGTTGCACTGCCTCTGCTGATCTCCTCACGCACTGGAGACAAAGTTGTCAAGGCGATGTGTGCTATTCAGTCTTGCTGAAAATATCCAGACATTCGTTCATTTTTTCTGAGTTGATCCACACATGGATTAAACAGTTTCTGGACACACAGGTTAGCATTAACAGTTCGGTGAAAGAATCATGTTACGATACGGACACGAGACATTGTGCACCAAACACCAATTCTGAGATTGAGCAATGGCTGTTCGAAGTATTGGTGGGCATTATCAGATGCATAATGACGCATGTTCTGTGAGTTAGCATATCCTGACAGGTTGAACAATGCCTCGTCTGAAGAAGTGAGAAACAGAGGATCCAAAAATCCCAATTCCATTGCATTTAGAAATAAACGGCAGAACTCAACACATGAAAGTTGCTCTGGACGCTTTAACTCATGTACAGCAGTAAATCTGTCAGGATACGCACACAGGTCCTTTTTTTTTTTAATGTTTCGACACGTCGATCTCTTAGTTCTCTCTTCCACAGATAAAAGGCTTTCAGAATTCATCGGAAATTGTTCTGGGCTTTTCTTCGCTGGAGAAATGTTCTCTGATATTCGAACTCCTTCCAGATTCCCCCTGCAGGTCCAGGGGTTAGAATAGGCCCGAGTTATTCCTGCCTGTCGTAAGAGGTGACTAAAAGGAGTCTTCGTGTTTTGGCCTTTATGTGATGGTCCCCTGTACGGTTTGACTCCTATTTTTCAAAATTTTCCCGAAGAGCGAGCCAATTGGGGAAGGGCGCCCTACATGGTGCATCGTGTCCATCGTTCATTGAGATCTTTAGCCCACTTTCTTGTCGTTGCATTGCAGTCCCGCCCATTCTCCATCTCTTGGGCGAGGACACCTTCCTGAGTGCGTTTTCCACCATGCACTATGCAGTGCCGCTTTCTGCGTCAGCGATGACCATGGACTTCTTTGCACCTGATATCCAGCACAGTAACCAGTCCGTTGTGGAGGGGGCCGCCATGTACCCTGTTGGTGTAGCCTCTTGACAACACAGGGATCGCTCTGCTGATGCCTGCGCCATTAATTCCCCACATATGCCAAGTAGTAGATGCCTATCTCCCTGGGGCATCAGTACTCCCGGCAATGGCCATCCTGCCAGGTTGCCCTTGCTACGGCTGGATGGCGCCTGTGGGGAGGGCCCTTGGTCGGAGTGGGTGGCATCAGGGCAGATGACACGCAATGAAGTGTGGTAAATAATCTCTTTGCTGGTGGCAACCCACCAGCATTCTCTAAGCGTTCCAGGGCTCAACTCAGTGCATAGAAGTATGAATATAGTTTCCCTCCTTGGCTACACCATGGGAGGAATGCACGGCTAAGGGTTGCAGTTAAGCTTATTCACCCCAGTACCTTGTCTGTACGAGAGTTGATGTGAAATCTTTCATGTCCATGAAGCCTCAGTTTTTTGTGGAGCATTTGGAGGACAAGTTTGAGGAGGTGGAGGGCTTGTCCAAAAGCGCTCTGGGTCAGTTTTGATAAAAACAGCATCCTCTGCCCAGTCACAGGCATTACTTGCTTGTGGCAAGTCGGGGGATGTTTCTGTTACCATCACATCTCATAAGGATTAAATATGGTCCAGGGTATTACACTCCACAGGGACCTTCTTTTGCAGTCTGAACACGAGCTGCGCGCCAATTTAGAGCGGCGAGGTGTTCATTTCGTCCAGCGCGTCCATCGGGGTCCGAGGGATAACCAAGTTGCCACCGGTGCCTTCATCTTGGCCTTCGAGGGTAACACATTGCCCGAGAAGGTCAAGGTGATTGTCTATCGCTGTGACTTCCAGCCCTACCTGTCGAGATTATGGACGTCCGTCACATCCCAATAGTCCATGTGCCCCACCTCCCATATGTGTCAACTGCGGAGAGCATCATTCACCTTGCTCGCCAGACTGCAGGATTTTACAGGAAGAGAGGAAAATCATGGAATATAAGACCCTGGACCGGCTGACCTACACCGAGGCTAACAGGAAATTTGAGCGCCTACATCCTGTGGCTATAACGACCTCATATGCAGCTGCTACGAGTTGTTGCCCCATCAGTTCCTCGAATTCCTGTTGCCTCACAGAACTGGGAGACTACACCTGCCCCCTTGATGGTGGGGGGGGGGGGCACTTTCCCCCCTGTTTCACCCGCCCCCCCTCCCCCAACCATCAGGGATTTCAGTCCTCACTTCTGAGCCAGAGAAGCTTAATGCTTCTTCAGCTCCTCTTGCTAGGAAGGGGTACCTTGGGTCACTCCCTTCCCAGGTGTCTGCCAGTGGCTGAAGAGCCCAAAAGCAGCTGGTCGTAAGGCTTCACGCTCAGCCTCAGTCCCGGAGACTGATTCAGTGAAGTCCTCCCAGTCAGATAACCCAAGGAACAGCGCGAGAAATCGAAAAAGAAGACCCCAAGAACAAGGAACTTGCTTTGGCACCCACACCACCGCTACCTACAAGCTCTGCGTCTGAGGATGGGGCGGAGATTCTGGCGTCCACTGAGGACCTGGATCTTGCCGTACCCTCAGACACAATGGATGTAGACTGCTCGGGCAAAAAGTTGGTACAGCAGGTGACCCTGAGGCGTAAACTGCCTCATTGAATGATCCATGCCTTCCCAGTCTCACGATCATGTCATCCTCCAGTGGAATTGTGCCGGTTTTTTTCTACCGCCTGGCTAAGCCATGGTAACAGTTAGGCTTTACACCTGCTTTCTGCATTGCCCTCCAGGAAACCTGGTTCCCGGCAATGTGGACCCCTGCCCTTCGTGGCTATAAGGGATGTTACACGAACCATAATGACTGTAATCGAGTGTTAGGTGGACTTTGTGTTTATGTCCTAAACACAGTCTCTAGTGAAACTGTGCCGCTTCAAACCCCTCGTGAAGCTGTGGCTGTCAGAATACAGACGACACAGGAAATAACACTCTGCAATGAAAATCTTCCTCCATATGGTGCAGTACCCCTGAATGTATTAGCTGCACTGATTGATTAACTCCCTAAACCTTTCCTACTTTTGGGAGATTTTAACGCACATAACGCCTTGCGGGGTGACACCATGCTTACTGGCCGAGCAGAGATGTCGAAACTTTACTGTCTCAGTTCGAAGTCTGTCACTTAAATACTGGGGCCACCACACATTTCCGCGTGGCTCGAGGTAGTTACTCGGCCATTGATTTATCAATTTGCAGCCCAGGACTTCTCCCATATATCTACTGGAGAGCACATGACGACCTGTGTGATAGTGACCACTTCCCCATCTTGCTGTCACTGCCCCGTCAGCTTCTTCGTCAGCTTAAGCGGAAGTGCTGGCAGCACCTCGATGCCTTCTGCTGCCCGAGCAACACCACAACTGGGGTGTAGATCACTCTACGCTGCTGCAGCTCTACAGAACCCTTGTTCAGTCCCACCTTGACTGTGGGAGTGTGGTTCATGGTGCGGCGGCGCCCTCAGCGTTGCTTGTACTCGACCCAGTGCACCACTGTGGCGTTCACCTAGTGACGGGAGCATTTAGAACGAGTCCAGTGGCCATTGTTCTGGTGGAGGCCGAAGTCCCTCCATTGCAGATCCGACGTGCCCAACTGCTCGCCAGTTACGTTGCACACATTCGTAGTTCTCCTGAGCATCCGAATTACCGTCTCCTTTTTCCACCCGCGGCTGTTCATATCCCGCATCGGCGGCCCAGGTCGGGGCTAACGACTGCGGTTCGTGTGCTATTCCACTTTTACCACCTCCCATCCAGGTCCGCATACACCTCCATGGTGTACACCTAGGCCGCAGATTCGTCTGGACCTTTCTTGACCCTAAGGACCCAGTTACTCCAGCTGCTCTCTGCTGTCACTTCCTCTCGATTCTTGAGGTGCTCCGGCGCTCTGAAGTGGTTTACACCGACGGCTCGATGGCTGATAGTCACGTTGGCTTCGCCTACGTCCACAGAGGCCATTTTGAAGCCGGCCGCAGTGGACGAGCGATTCTAGGCGCTTCAGTCTGGAACCGCGCGACCGCTACGGTCGCAGATTCTTATCCTGCTTCGGCCATGGATGTGTGTGATGTCCTTAGGTTAGTTAGGTTTAAGTAGTTATAAGTTCTAGGGGACTGATGACCTCAGATGTTAAGTCCCATCGTGCTCAGAGCCATTTGAACCATTTTGAGCCATTTTGAATAGCATTCCTTGCCCTATGGCTGCAGTGTATTCACTGCAGAGCTGGTGGCCATTTCTCGTGCACTTAAGTATATCCATTCATGTCCCGGGGAATCGTTTCACCTGTGTACTAACTCCTTGAACAGCCTACAAGCTATCGACCAGTGCTACCCTCGCCATACTTTGGTAGCGTCCATCCAGGAGTTCATCTATGCCCTGGATCGGTCCCGTCGTTCAGTGTTGTTTGTATGGACCCCAGGACACGTCGGCATCCCAGGCAACGAATGGGTTACCGGACTCGTTGCCGCTAATTTTCTCTGACAACGCCTCATCGGCTGATTTAGTTTTACATTTTATTCGTGAGGGTGGGTTTTATCATTTGATCTAAGTTTTAGCGCATGCCCTTTGTCCTTCTGTGTCATCCACCCTAGTGCTTCTAGGGTGGAGGTTTTAATGTGTTGCAGAATGGTTGGCCTCTCCTTTTTTATTCTTATTGCCAGCCAGCCATGGTAATCTGCTTTGTTGTTTTAATCTCTTCATCCCGTTTCTTGCGTTTCTGTGGTTTTCTTGTCCCCTTTTGTCCATTTACGTGTTCCTTGCCCCTCATCGTTCTTGTGATTTTTCCTTTCATTCCGTTTTGCATTGTCGGTCTCGTTTGTTTTATTCTCACACTTGTGGTATTGTTTTATTCGGAACAAAGGACTGATGACCTCGTAGTTTGGTCCCTTCCCTCTCTTTAAAACCAACCAACCAACCAACCTTTCGGATAGTTAAGGAATTTATTCGCTACAGAGCCCGTTCCGCGGTATTTCTCCATTAAGTTTTGTAATGTAGACTTTGCTCGAGGTTTTGCCAAAACATTTCGAGTCTCAAACTCTTTGCAAACAGTTCCGCCCACATTTTCCACGAATAACACTTGACAGTTAACAGGCGCTGTTTTATCGCGAGCACCACTTTGTGTTGCAGTCAACTGGTGTCATTATACAAGCTTGCGCCTCTCACTCACTCATACGTAAAGACGCAGGTAAGCACTCGCGTGGGACGCGTATGTGCGAGATGTGACCGCAAGCGATTGGTGCATTGAAATCGCGGCTGCGGCATTTTCTGTGACGGTCAGTTCTCCTGGTCATTAACATGCGATAATTCCGCGTCAGTCTTACAAATATTTTCTGGGTGTTTTATTTTGCTCGCAGTGAAAATATATGTAGCTGGAGTAATGATATGTGTAGGCGAAGAAGTGACAATTTTGTAAAAGTTTTTCAGTTAGAGTGACAACATATTTGCCTGCCTTGAATAAACATTGTCATCCTATTTTGTTAAGATTGCGCTACAATCAATGAGTCACGTAGTCAACGACATCTACAACAGTCAAGGATGTCGAAGAGAGTAGTAAGTGCATCGGCGATACCAGACGGGCACCAGCTCAGGGTTTGGTTCAAGTAAGGACGTAACGGCAAACAGCAGCTCCCTGTGTGAGACACACTGACGTGTCGAAAAGTCGTGGGATAGCGATATGCCCATATACAGATGACCGTAGTATCGCGTGCGCTAGATAAAAAAAGGCAGTGCACTCGCACAGCTGTCATTTATACTCAGGCGATACATGTGGAAATGTTTCCGACTTGATTATGGCCATAGACCGTGAACGCGGAATGGTAGTTGGAGCTAGAAGCATGGGACATTCCGTTTCGGAAGTTGTTAGGGAATTCAATAATCCGAGATCCACGGTGTCAAGAGTGTGACGAGAATACCACATTTCAGACATTACCTCTCACCACGGACAACGCAGTGGCCCACGGCCTTCATGTAAGACTGAGAGCGTAGAGTTGTCAATTTTAACAGACAGCCGGCAGGTTCGAATCCTGCCTCGGGCATGGATGTGTGTGATGTCCTTAGGTTAGTTAGGTTTAAGTAGTTCTAGGAGACTGATGACCTCAGATGCTAAGTCCCATAGTGCTCAGAGCCATTTGAACCATTTTTAACAGACAAGCAACATTGGGTGAAACAACGGCAGATATCTGAGTGGAACGTACCCCACGAAGCAATGGACTCATGTCATCAAGGCACTGTGCAAGCTGGCGGTGGCTCCATAATGATGTGGGCTGTGTTTACGTGGAATGTATTGGGTCCTGCTTATGTTCGGCTACTTCAAGAGCATTTGCAGCCATTTATGGATGGCATGTTCCCTAATAACGATGGAATTTGTATGGATGACAGTGCGCCAGGTCACACTGTTCGCGATTGAGTTGAAGAACACTCTGGCCAAATCGAGCGAATGGTTTGGCCTCCCAGACCGCGCTACACGAATCCCATCGGCAACACTTCTGCAGTTATGAACGGCTCTAGAGGCAGCATGGCTAAATATTTCTGCAGGTGACTTCCAACGGCTTGTTGAGTCCACGCCGCGTAAGTTTCTGCACTAGGCCGAGCAAACTGAGGTTCGATGCGATATTAGGAGATATCCCATGGCTATTGTCACCTCAGTGTATTCACCACAACAGTTATATGGTAGTGTCTGTACATCCTGTGGGCAAAGTGGTAGGACAGATTTATGACCGACGACGGAGCTTGCAAAGCCACAACCTTACGACTCATTAGCCTATGTTAGTAAAGTTACAGCCTGCACCGAGCAGAATGCTTCAGATTTTTGGTAACCGCTTTCCTCTGCTAATCATTACTGCTAGTATGCAGCGAATATCCTAATTTTCTTTTGCTGAATGTTATTAATTCCAGGAAATTAGCTCTCCTCCACTGCCCTCTGTAGATAACATTTGATCTATGCGGCCTTGCTGGCCATTTATCTGAGTTTTGCAACACATCGTTCCATTATAGTAGAAAAGCGAAGCATTTAATAGAGAAGACGTCCATGAACGAACTGTGTCATTTAATAATACATTGAAGTTTGTCCTGTGTACCTGGAAAGATCAGTGTTAGGCAAACGAAATGGAGAAAGTGCCAATATATCACATTGTCGTCATCGAGTCCTGAACGATCGTTTTCAGAGAAATCAGTTTGTTCATACTGTTTCATTTCGCCTTGTACAGCATCGCTGCTATGTCAGTAGCATCACTGGTATGCCAGTGACGGGGATAAGGCAATAATTGTGTGGAAGATGGCCAGCCACCCCAATTCTCTAGCATAACAGGTGCAGTTTCTTTTCTGGGAATAGCGTCAAATTCCATTTCTCACTGTTGAGGGTTTGTGTGCATCGGTCTTCAAGAATATTCTGGTTGTTCTGGATGCTCAAGGTCGCTTTTCATCTTTCAGAGGACTGTTTATACTAACAAATACAAATACTATACAGCTTGCTATGGACTGAGGATTCCGCGATTATTGATGGGTTTTCTGTGTGACATTCGTTCTCGAAATATTGTATTAGCTTGTAGTGTCATTACTTTATTCATTTATTTTTGTTCGCCATCTTTAATGCCGTGCAAATGGATGATACATTGCTAACAAAATGTGTAAGTTTCAGCTAATAACTTTCCATTTGTGCATTACTGTTTGCTTTTTGCACGGAACACATGCTTATGCTGCACCGTACATTCAACGATTTTTGACACAACTCACAAATTTCTCCTTCTGTGTGTCAGTGAACAGTAATTTTATTGATTGTTGCCGGCCGCAGTGGCCATGCTGTTCTGGGCGCTTCAGTCTGGAACCGCTCGACCGCTACGGTCGCAGGTTCGAGTCTTGCCTCGGGCATGGGTGTGTGTGATGTCCTTAGGTTAGTTAGGTTTAATTAGTTCTAAGTTCTACGGGACTGATGACCTCAGATGTTAAGTCCCATAGTGCTCAGAGCCATTTGAACCATTTTTTAATTCATTGTTGCCGAAGAATGGACTCCAGCAAAGCTACTCGTAAGTCCACGGCCACATGTCCGTACGCTTTGTGTGTGTCAGTTGCGAACCAATACCTCTGGTAAGGAACAATTATTGTAAAATTTCCTTAGGACATCCTAAACAGACGAACTTGAGTCATTCTCTTTGTTAACACAACCATCCTTAGCACTAAGGTATGGCATGTTATTTACTGTCTCTCAGATGGGCGATAGAATCCGATTCACTGCTTCTGCTAGGACTCGTGTACTCCGTTGGTTATCACCCAAGTGTTCTCCCCGTCTGGTCTATGTACAATCTGTCACAGCCGTCGCACATAACTTTGTAAGTAAATAATTTCGTTGTGTCGCAGACAGAGAGAGAGGCTCCTTGTGCTGTTTTTGCCTAAACTGATTGTTGGTCGTATGAAAGTTTACCTGAATGCTGTTTCGTTGTTTATGTTTTTTGTTGTTGTTGTTAAAAAAAAGCATTGCACCTCTTTCGTTCATCCCAGAAAAGACAAACTAATGAACTCTGTGTTCCTCACCCCTTTTCCTATGTCAGCATGATATCCTTGGGTATTTCGTGCCTTTTATTTGCGAACGTTCCTATATTTCGTTCCTTTTGTTTGTGGGCATTCCTGTGTACGTGTGATTAGCTAAGCACTACTAAATTTAATGTTTCGTTTGGACAACGTTTCTGGCGGACATTATTTTACCTCCAGAAGGAGATTTTCACTCTGCAGCGGAGTGTGCGCTGACATGAAACTTCCTGGCAGATTAAAACTGTGTGCCCGACCGAGACTCGAACTCGGGACCTTTGCCTTTCGCGGGCAAGTGCTCTACCAACGAGGTACTGGCAGAAGTAAAGCTGTGAGTACCGGGCGTGAGTCGTGCTTCGGTAGCACCGTTGGTAGAGCACTTGCCCGCGAAAGGCAAAGGTCCCGAGTTCGAGTCTCGGTCGGGCACACAGTTTTAATCTGCCAGGAAGTTTCATTATTTTACCTTATTTCGTTTATGTATATTGTACCATTGTGTATTGAACCGGGGACCTAGAAACGACGGAGAGGCTTCGTCCCGCCATAGCCCTCAGTGGTTCACAACCCCACAACAGGCCACAGCAGTCCGCCCACCCCACCGCCGCCCCACACCGAACACAGGCATATTGTGCGGTTTAGCCCTCGGTGGACCCCCTCCCGGGAACGTCTCATACCAGACGAGTGTAATACCATATTTTTGCGTGGTAGAGTAATTATGGAGTACGCGTACGTGGAGACAGTGTTTGCGCAGCAGTATCTGATACAGTGTAACTTAGGCGGGATAAGGGGAACCAGCCCGCATTCGCCGAAGCAGATTCAAAACTGCCTTAAAAACCATCCACAGGCTGGCCGGCACACCGGACTTCGACACTAATCCGCCGGGCGGTTTCTTGCCAGGGACCGGCACGCCTTCCCGCTCGGGAAACAGCGCGTTAGAGCACGCGGCTAGCCGGGCGGGCTATATTGTACCATGTAGGTTCCTGTTAGAAATTTAATGAAGCGTGTATACTTCACACTCTCGTTCTGGTATGTACGTGATAGAAGCTGTTCATTCTTGAGAAATTTTCGGACGCGATACAGCCTACTGCTCAAACTGAAATGAGACAATCTCTATAGCCATTTATTTAGACAATAAGCTTAAATAGTTACTCATATAATATTGAAATTTTGTGATGCAGATTTCAGCTATCTTTTATGGACCTGGGCACTAGGGAATACCCAGCATGCTGAAACTGGATGGTTTTGATTGTAAAGAGTATCGAAGAAGTATTTTTGTAGACTCGCATGCTGTGAACAGTTTATAGATTGCATGAACCGTTAACAGCTGTAGAGGTGGACGCCTAGCAAGCACAACTGCGCTTGAACTTGAGATTTTGTAGATACAAAAGGCAGTTTAGTTGTCATGCATAAAATAGCCACAATGAATAATGAAATACCATATACAGGTATTGAAAACACATGCGGATTCGTGGTTGGAAACAACCATTTTGCACGGGCTGAAATTATGTTAGGCTGTTGAAGAGAATATGGAACATGATTTGATATGGATACCATATATATTATGCTAGGACGAAATTTTTTAGCTAGGCTTTCACTGTCACTCATGAGTATTAGTTGGAATACATAATAAAATTTTCACTTTGCAGCGGAGTGTGTGCTGATATGAAACTTCCTGGCAGATTAAAACTGTACGCCGGCCCGGGACTCGAACTCCGGACCTTCGCCATTCGCGGGCAAGTGCTCTACTGTCTGAGCTACCCAATCACGACCCGTCTAGTGTTGCAATGTTCGCAGGAGAGCTTGTGTGCAGTTTGGAAGGTAGGAGAAGGGTACTGGCGGAAGTAAAGCTGTGAGGTCGGGTCTTGAATCGTGCCTTGGGTAGCTCAGTTGGGTAGCTCGGTCGGTAGAGCACTTGCCCGCCAAAGGCAAATGTCCCGAGTTCGAGTCGCGGGCCGGCATACAATTTTAAGCTTCCAGGAAGTTTCAGTTGGGATACATAACTGCACCAAAGTGTAACAAATCGCAGTTAATAAAAGAAAGAGAAAGCCCCTTTTTAGGAGAAACAGAAGTGTCACATTGGACAGTGAAACGTGTTACACAGATGCAAAGCACATTCACAGGTATGAATGGAAAAGAAAGTTGCTTTGCGTACATGTATAGTTTAATTGAACATGATGTAACATTTAACAAAATTTTGGTGTAGTCCGAATAAAAATTCCCTAGAAACACCGTGACTAGCGCTTGTTGGAAAAAGAGCTATTGTTGTCAGAGCCATTAGTGACGAAACTTCAGCAGCAGAATGTGGTGCACCTCCTTGTAGATGACAGCAGCAAAATTTTGTTGTTTCGTATTGAGATTAATGCAGAATTCTCGAATTTATTTACATACGCAGAATAAATCTTCGTTCAATACCGAAGATGCATAGGCAACTAAATTATGTTTCACTATAAGAGTTCCCTAAACGATCAACGTTTTTTTTTTACATATTCTGCTTCGTTTCTTAATATTGATTCAGTATCTGTACTTGACTTAGTAACAGTCCTCAAATATAAACACCTATGTTGTGTGAAATAAGGACGTAACAGATGAAATCACATTCCATTTCTGATATAACAGCATAACAAACATTTTACAAGCATATTTCAAGAATCGTCTGACGGAGAACTGCTCCTTTTTGCTAGGTCCCACTCACGTTATCGGAACTTCGTTACCGTCATGAACTGCGCAGCTTAAAAGCAGCAGCTCACCTTGGCATTGCATTGCATTTCATAGCGCATTGTAAATCTAACATAAAAAAACATATAATGCCAGAAGTTGTAACTTTTTGGTATTATGTTAAGCGCGTTATGAAAGCGCGTAGTATCAGTTGCGGTAATTCTTGCTGCCGAGTTTTTTTTGGCAAATGACTTTTCTGTGGCTGACAGAAAATGCTGAATTTTGTGTCAGTTGTTATCCTGTGAGTCATTCCACTCCGAAACAATAGTAAACAAAGTACGTCATTCAGTGATATTAGAAAAGCATTTTTGCGCACTGCAAACTTCCGCCCGCGTCCAAACAGTCCGCGCTTCTCGATATTACATGCTCAGTGTTACCACTTTGTCTCATAACTCCCTGAAAGTAACCACAGTACTCTGAAATAATGTGAATAAAACTACCGTAATCAGGCTTATGCAGTGTAATTAAGAAGAGCGTAATACAGCTCAGAATTGAGTCTTCTCTACCAATTAATTCAACTCTCCTTGTGAATACATTAACCAAAAAAATTCCTAATTAGGCTATTCGGTCTTAAGATTAAATTAAGGCACAGCTCAAGTCAATCTGCAGTTTGCAGTTTTGGCCTACAGTATGTAACTTATGTCAATTTTACTTAATTTGAAAAGAAAGAGAAAATAACATTAAAAATGGCAGGTTAGATATATTTTTCACCTATAACTACAAGTGCCCTAAGTTACATAAAATTCTTGCTATTCTTCAAAACAGCATGTCATTAAAGTCACAAAATAATTAATTTTAGAGAAAAACTCAATGTCTTTTACAGTACATATTTAAAATGTAATTCATTCTGAAATATTATAAATGCAGATACATATCTGATTAAATTAACAGTAAAATTAATCCATCGTGCTTGCGCGTTTACAGGCGTGCCTTTTCCGTCCAAGCACTACAAACATATCACCACTGGATTGAGTTCAACAGCGGACGTAAGGCGAAGGTGCTGCGTCCCGCGTATTGATGAAATGCAAAAACGAAAGCGGGCTTAGTACCGCGCTATCATCTTTCAAATGAAATTGAAGGCATATCCCAAAACGGTGTAATATTCGTTATTAATCTTCGTGCGTGAGGAAAATATACGCAGGAAAAATTGCAAAAACAAAACAAAAAACTGTTTTAGAGGAGAGTCTCAAAATTCTCGCCCTGGGCACAAAAGAAAGAAAAAAAAAGGACAATTACACGATGAAACCGATATTCTGTTGCCTTCTGCAGTCTTTCATGATTGATGAACCACATGCACATTGTAGCACAGAAGGGGAAATTCCCCCGAAGAGAAAATAATTCTAATGTTTACAAAAATGATATACTTAAAACTATGTAAATACGCTGTTTCAAATTTAGTTTGTTAACCTTTTGCCTTGGTCATTGTTGAAACAACTATCCATTAATCTTCAGAATTGCGTTAACTGTAGTGCTTCATATCTAGTCGGTGTGTTAGGCTGCTCAGTTGTTAGTGCTCCGTTCTCAATAAACGTTGACTGTCAGTTCCACTTAACAAAGCACGTAATATTAGAGAAAAGCAGGCTCTGCGTTAATTCCACTGGTCACGTGACTTAGGCGTTGGTTTCAAAGCAGACCACGAAAGAGGGTAAATTTCCTAATCGATTGGAGAATACGAAAAAAATAAACCAACAGAAATAAATATCACGTCACAAGACGGAATTTTGCATTCGACGCCAGGCAAGGTGCGTTGTTACGCTATTCGTAAGAAACCTCCACAGCTGTATTGACCAACATTTATGATGTCACTACCGATTTCGTTCAAAAGAACTTTGACAGGTTTTACTGCAAATAGTCTTCGTAACAAAAGTCCCCACAGAGTTGTGCCAATATCTTGACTTAAGAAGTCCACTTATCGAACTTAACTTTAAAGGCAGATTATGGAGAATGACGGTAATATAAACACTCCGTCGACCTCCTACCGAAGTACGGCGAGCGGCATTTGGCATACTGTGTACACTAGTATTCTGTACGAAGTGTGGCACTGGAGACCCCACCGTCTTCCGGCGGTAAAGCATGAGTGAGGTGTATAATGGTGTATTCGAAACGAAAATATTCGTCGTAATTGTAACAGTAGTTACGGTAATTTTTTCCATAAATCGCCGAACGGTGCACGGAGAACTGCAAACTAGATAATCAGGAGTTTGCTGTGCTTTAATTAAAGCTAGCGCGACAAATTCTGAAGTACTGCCTGAGAACTAGAGACCCTAATCAAGTACGTCTGACAGCAGACGTCGAAGGAATCCAGAAGCGCGCTGGATGGATCGTAACACGACAGTGTAACTGTCCGAAAGCAGAAAAACTATCCCCAGGCACCTAAAAATTGCAGTCGTTACAGGAAAGGCTACATTATTCTTGCAAAACCCTGTTGGCTGAATATAGAAATAGATTGTCTCCATCGTAGAGGGGAGAGAGAGAGAGAGAGAGAGAGAGAGAGAGAGAGAGAGAGAGAAGAGTATTTGTAGTTGTAGCTGCGATAACGTGGCGTCTTTTTTCAGAACGACTGCTGTAGCAGAAATATTAAGTGAGAAGTCTTTTTAAGCTTTAAATTGCTACCCCTGCAAACTTTCATAAATGTATTGAAATGTGGCTGTGTCGCGGAAAATGGGTGGGTAATTTTGTCTTAAGCTCTGGCCCAGTAGAAGCGTTAGGATGGTTTTAAGGTACGCACTGTGTCTCAGCGTTATCTGTGGGTAAACTCCTCCAGTAGCAAACTTTACACATTGCAGTGAACAACCGCTGCTTGCGTAGGAAAACACAGCCAGCATAGTAGTATTCGCGCACTACATACTGATCGCTATATTCCCGAAATGCATTGACGCCTGCAAGTGAAAACACCTATCCTGATGATACTACCTGCGCCAGTATGACACCTCGTGTTACGCCCAAGTGAAGTCACATTATTTTCCAAACGACGTATGCAAAAATAAGCTCTTATTTACTATCGTTCCAACAAATCGGTTCTTGTTTGCGCTGCCAGATGGGAAACTTCATTGCCATAATTAATTAATCGTTCATAATGGTTGATGGCATATTAATGGGAAGTGAACGTAAAAGTAGCAACTGGAGGGCATGGATGTGTGTGATGTCCTTAGGTTAGTTAGGTTTAAGTAGTTCCAAGTTCTAGGGGACTGATGACCTCAGATGTTAAGTCCCATAGTGCTCAGAGCCATTTGAGTATACAGAAGACAAACACCTTCTTTGATCAAATCTAAGTCGAGGCGCAAGCAAAGAATACTTGACAAGGGAACTTTTTCAAAGAAAATTTAACGGTGCAATACTGGCCTTATCCAAGTGCGTCTTTTTTCAGCACGAAAAGATGTTTTGCGCGCTCCATTTCAACACATGCAATTCGGTTACAATTGTGCTACCTGATTTTCGAGAGTACAGCTTCAACAACGCGTCGGGCGTAAAGGGCGTACGTATCTCACGTTGCCCCAATGGCTTCCAAGGTCGCTTGATCCTCGCGGGTGTTTGAGACTCCGTCTATTTGCCTCCCCTTCCAACAACTTTAGATGAACCGCACATCGTATAGCAACAGTGGTGCTTGCAGTGTCTCCAGACATGCTCGCAAAAGAATGGGACCAATTTAATTATCGTCTGGCAAACATTAACGTGCGTCCGGTGGAGGACACATTGAACATTTGTGATAGGTAGCTGAAAACTTAGAACCGAGACATATTTGTAAAAAGTATCCCCGTGAATGTACGCGGTGTAAAAGATATGCTCTTGTAAAAATCAGCCTGCCGGAGTGGCCGAACGGTTCTAGGCGCTAGAATCTGGAACCGCGCAACCGCTACGGTCGCAGGTTCGAATCCTGTCTCGGGCATGGATGTGTGAGATGTCCTTAGGTTAGTTAGGTTGAAGTAGTTATAAGTTCTAGGGGACTGATGACCTCAGAAGTTAAGTCCCATAGTGCTCAGAGTCATTTGAACCATTTTTTCAGTGCTGGCCCATCAACAAGTGCCAACGTGTGAACCATTCAACGAAACATAATCGATATGGGCTTTCGGGACAGAATGCCCACTCCTGTACCCTTGATGACCGCGCGACACAAATCTTAAAGCTTTACGCCTCGCCAGGGCCCGTCAACACCGACGTTGGACTGTTGATGACTGGAAACATGTTGCCTGGTCTGACGAGTCTCATTTCAAATTGTATCGAGCGGATGGACGTGTACGGATATGGAGACAACCTGATGAATCTATGGACCCTTCATGTCGGCAGGGGACTGTTCAAGCTGCTGGAGGCTCTATAATGGTGTAGGGTATGTGCAGTAGGAGTGATACGGGACCCCTGATACGTCTAGATACCACTGACAGGTGACACGCACGTGAGTATCCTGATTGATCACATGCATCCATTCATGCACATTGAGCATTCCGACGGACTTGGGCAATTCCAGCAGGACAATGCGACACCCCACACATCCGGAATTGTTACAGAGTGGCTCCAGGAACACTCTTCTGAGTTTAAACACTTCCGCTGGCCACCAAACTCCACAGACATGAACATTATTGAGCATATCTGCGACGTCTTGCGACGTGCTGTTCAGAAGAGATCTCCACCCCCTAGTAATATTACGTCCATACCATGTCGTGTTGCGGCACTTATGCGTGTTCTCGGGGGCCCTACACAATATCAAGCGGATGTACCAGTTTCTTTGGCTCTTGAGTATGACGCTGGTGCTCGTTTAGCGATGTTGTGATCGGTCGCTCCATCTGTCCGATAGAAACTAATCCGCACTCGCATCTGACCTAAACACCCACGTCGTGCAGCGTATCGAGGGCAATTTTGATTGGCCCCAGCATGTATATGACTTCGTTGGTGCTACTATACATATGAAACCGAGCTCCAGCGACAAAAAATCGGACGTTGTTCAGGAATATTTTCTGAATAGACAAGGCACAAAGTGATCGTCAGTGGCACATTACAGAGTAACCTCATTTCGTCTGATATCCAAGCAGCATTTATCTTCGTATCTGTATTGCACTAAAAATATCCAAACTGCGGCGCAAATGTCGTCGGTATACGCTGTGTGTCTTGCCCCCGTTTAGTTACGGAAACTGCCGTTGACGTCAGTAATCACACCCAGCCTTCGCTCACACTGCTGACCCTGGACGCTCAAAGAATATTCATTTACGGTCCAGGTGAGATTACCCGCACTAAGGGCCTAATATTAAACCCCAGTACACTCGCAACGGTTTATTATATTGAAATATTTATACTTGTCCCTATATTTCGATCTGACAATGTTGTTATTAGCGTTCTTCTCTGCGCGAAATTCTCTCATAATATTTAAAAATTGCAAGGTGTAGATAACCTTCAGTATTTTAGGTGATTATTTTTTAAAACGAAATTAAGAGCTTTGTTGATTCTTTTTACATCTATACTCTGCAAACCACCATGAGATGCATGGCAGAGGGACCGTTCCGTTGTACTAGTTGTTAGGATTTCTTCCCGCTCCATTCACGTATGGAGCGCGGGAAGAATGATTGATTGAATCCCTCTGTGCGAGCAAGCAGTAATTTTTTTAATCTTATCCTTACGTCTCCTATGTGAGGGATACGGAGGGGGTTGTTGTATATTACTATAGTAATCATTTAAAACCGGTTCTTGAGACTTCGTTAATATACTTTCTCGGGATAGTTTACGTCTATCTTCAAGAGTTTTCCAGTTCAGTTCCTTCCGTATCTCCGTGATACTATCCCACGTATTAAATAAACCCGTGACCATTCGTAGTGCCCTTCTCCGTATACGTTCAATACCGCCTGTTAAGTCATATTTGGTACGGGTCCCACACACCTGAGCAATATTCTAGAACCGATCGCACGTGTGATTTGTAGGTAATCTCCTTTGTAGACTGATTGAAATTCCCCAGTATTCTATCAATAAACCTAAATCTACCACATGCCTTACCCACGACTGAGCCTTTTTGATCTTTCCATTTCATATCCCTACAAAGTATACCCAGGTATTTGTACGAGTTGGCCGATTCCAACAACGACTCATTGATATTATAGTCATAGGATACTATGTTCTTTTCTTCATTTTGTGAAGTGCGCAATTTTACATTTCTGAACATTTAAAGCAAGTTGCGTATCTTTGCATCACTTCGAAATCTTCAGATCTTACTGAGTTGGATTTCACTTGATCGATGTTTTGGAAATCCATGCTGGTTGGCAGTGAGGTGGTCATTCTGGTCAAGATACCTCATTGTGTTTGAGCTCAGAGTATGTTCTAGGACTCTACAATAAATCGATGTCAGGGATAGTGGAAGGTAGGTTTGTGGATCGCTTGTACTACCCTTCTTGTAGGCTGGTGTAGTCTGAGCTTTTTGCCAAGAACTGAGTACAATTTCTTGTTCGAGGGATCTACGACAGATTAAAGTCAGATGAGGGGCCGACTCACCCCCAAAATTCAGCATACAATCCGACAGGGATTCAATCGGGCCCTGGAGTTTTGTTCCATTTTAACGATTCCAGCCGTTTCTCGACACCATTGACACTAATAGTTATTTCATTCATCTTTTCAGTGGGACGAGGGTTAAATTGGGACAGTTGTCGTGGGTTTTCCTTTGTAAAGGAACATTTAAAAACCGAGTTAAGCATTTCAGCTTTTGCTTTGCTACCCTCAATTTGGTACGGGTCCCACATACCTGTGCAATATTCTAGAACCGATCGCACGTGTGATTTGTAGGTAATCTCATTTGTAGACTGATTGAACTTCCCCAGTATTCTATCAATAAACCTAAATCTACGGGACACTAAATTTGTTGCCACGAAAAGTCTTTACATTTGACCAGAATTTCTTAGGTTCTGTAAAAGATCATTAGCAATATTCTGCAACGATAACCACTGAAGTCATGAAGCATTTCTCTCTTGATATTATTAAGCATAGGTCAAATATCACAGTCTTTCTTTCACAGCATACATAGGCAATCGGGCGTTTTGTAGTATTCATTTTAAATCATACGGAGCAGCACAGGCGTCCCAGGTCTCCTTGGTGGCCGGTGCGTTGTCGCCCTGCTGTTGCCACACACACACACACACACACACACACACACACACACTCCAGACCGGGTACTTTATCTCCCCCAGCACTTCCGGATACTGCGTAGCGTCGCAAATATTGTTTCTGCAACAGTTGTGTAACATTACGAATATTGAAAGAAACAAACAAATTGGAATATAATGTGTTCAAATATGGTAAAACTGATTGAGAGTCCAGTTTGCCTCGTCAGCTGTTTTATTGTAATCTCTGAGACTGGTACAACCGGTTTCGTACCATTCACGTACATCCTCAGGTGTATCTCTGTGTAAAAAATTTATACAAAACTTTACAAGAACACGTACTACTGAGTTCATTTGTTCAGGATTCTAACACCCGAGTTAATAGCAAAACGCATGAACCGCTATCATAAAATTTCTTAAAAGTTCTAATCTCCCATGTTGTTTAAATGGCGTAATGGGTTTCCCATTGTGCAGTGAGGAGCACTGAGGTTACCACGAAGGGAAGTCAAACTTAATAAATTCAGTTATAATTGATAATTTACGTTCTCTCAGCGCCAGACGTCACTAAAATAAAAGTGCTATAACAGTAATGGTGAGCAAGCTCCAAGAGCGGCTAGAAATAAACCCAAACGAAAGAATAATTAAAACAGTAATGTCGAACTCTCACTGTCATAACACTTTTATTTTAGGGACGTCTGGCGCTCTCCGAACGTAAATTATCAGTAACTGGCTTTATTAAGTTTGACTAACGTTGGTGGTTGCGTCAGTTTATGCTCTCATTACACCTTGAAACACGCATTGAGCCAATTAGATAGTATGGGACATCAGACCGCGTACCAAATTTTATGATAGCGGCTCATGTCTTTTTCTTATTAACTCGCGTGGCATGATTTTAACTTTTTAGTATTAAGAACTCTGAACATAGTGAGTCAATAGTACGTGCTCTTGTGAAATTTTATGTATAGTTTTTAATCAGAAATACACCTGAGGATGTGCCTGCATGGCACGAAACCGGTTGTACCAGTTTCTGTGCGACACAGTAAAACAGCTAACGAGGCAAACTGGAGTCTTAATTTTACTTGCATTTCAACACCTCAATATATTTCAATTTGTTTGAGTGCTGCATTCAATATGTACAATTATTTTAGCTGTGGATGCCTTGCTTATAGGACTGTAGTTTCGTAACATTTCAGCAGAAGATAAATCCACATATATGTTGCTCAGCAATATATTTTCTAGATTTTACTATCTTTTTATAAGGGGAATAAAACTAACGTACTACCGATCGTCTTTGGTTCAAATGGCTCTGAGCACTATGGGACTCAACTGCTGTGGTCATAAGTCCCCTAGAACTTAGAACTACTTAAACCTAACTAACCTAACGACATCACACACATCCATGCCCGAGGCAGGACTCGAACCTGCGACCGTAGCGGTCTCGCAGCTCCAGACTGCAGCGCCTAGAACCGCACGGCCACTTCGGCCGGCGATCGTCTTTGGTGAACTGTTACAAACTTCGCAGCGAAACTATGCTGTGCTAATTCGGCAGCGGTGCATTTGTACATAGCGTCTACTAAAAACCGAATCCTTCCTTAAGTGAATACTACACTGGTTTGAAGGTCTTTGTCCAGAAAGGAAGATAATTTTGTGTGTGTGTGTGTGTGTGTGTGTGTGTGTGTGTGGGGGGGGGGGGGGGGGGGAGGTATCATGAACCGAAAAATACCGGCTGATTCAAAAACAAGAAACAGATTTCAGTTCAGTAGAAATATAAAAGGTAGAAACACCTTGCCCGTGTCACTGCAAAGAGGAATGTTCAAAGTTTTGAGACAGAGGCGCTGTTGTATGTTTGTAGCAACATGCCGACCACACCACAAGAGAAATCCTATTGTGTATTGGAATCTGCGCGAAATCAATCCGTTGTTCCAGTGCATCGATTCAGCAAGAAGCCGCCTCTGCACAAGCAGATTTATGACAGGCATACAAAAGCCTTGGAAGCTGGTTGCTTATGTAAAGAGGGAAGCACTGGTCGGCTACGCACGTCTGAAGAAAATGTCGAGAGTATTAGAGAGGAGTTCACACGGAGTTCACAAGAAGGGCGGGCCACGAACTTCAGCTTCCTCAAACAACGGTATGGCGTGTTCTGAAACGACGCTTGCATATGAACGCTTAAAAGTTGCAGTTACTGCAGCAATTGCGATCCGGCGACCATAACAAAATGTACGAATTAGCGATTCATTTCTCCAGAGTATGGCAGAAGACACTTACTTATGAATGACTCCTCTTTTCGGACGAACCGACATATCATCTATCAGTTAATGTAAATCTCCAAAATGTAAAAATTTGGGCCTCACAAAATACTGCCGTCGATCATGAAAGAGACTCACTAAAGTAAACATCTTTTTCAGCGTTTCCGTTCTCCAAGTTTATGGACTTCTTTTGCGAAGGAAAATGTGACGGGAATGTCATACCTTACTGCAAAATTGGTTGTTTCGTCAACTTCATGACGATTCCAGTGATTTCATTTTTATACACGACGATGCCCCGCCTCACTTTGAGATGCGGTGGTATCTTAACACCACCGTTCCATAGCAGTTGATTGGAAGAGGTGGGCAACAACATTTTGTTCCCTTAGTATGGGCTTCCAGGTCACCAGACCTCACACTTCGCGATTTTTTTGTTTTGTGGGGGTACATAAAAGACACAGTCTTTGTCCCACTTATGGCAGTTACTCTTCAAGAGCTGGAAAATCGAATTGGTGAAGCAGTCGATTCAGTAAATAGGGACCTATTAATTCGTATGTGGGATGAAATGAACTACCGTTTCAGTGTTTCGAGCAACGCATAGTGCCCAAGTTGAGTGTATTGTCCTTTCTTTTTGAATCGCCCCATATTGTCACTATGTAATGAGCCACTGTATGGAACGGGTCCGTTATACCAAAGTAACGAGGAAATCTCACTGAATTACCTCCGAAATTTTGTTGGGGGTTCGGGTTCACCCTCTCGATTAGTTTAATAGCAACTGATCGAACAATTTTTCCCTCGCGGTCAGTGATTCTACGCGTATAAGGAACACGAGCGGTGCGAGGTCATCCTACCACCTCGTATTTTTTGTACCCGTTCGTTGTGGATTCGATTTGTTGATGGATTGTGTAGGCGCCGTGATTCGACGAGTTTAGCTGTGAGTGCGCTTTGGTTTAGATCGGTTTAGTTATACCACAGGGTTTATTGAGCAGGAGCTTCACATACAGCTCACAAAGTATGATACATCTGTGAACACTAAAATTAATTTTGTGAACTGGAAGGGACACGCGTGCTAGCTAGGCAACCACTTACCTTCAAAAGGAAGATAAAGGAGGCAATCGAAGCGCGATTATGGTTACATATTTTCATAGTGTTGGCTGTTAGCAATAGTTCATTGAAAGTAAGAGTAGCAGAAGAGAGCTAGAGTACTTTCAAGTTTTTGATATTGCTGTATTTGGGTCGTAAGTATGAAATATAGTGTTATAAGCTTAGAAAGGAGATAATGCTGAATCTTCTGAGAACAGAAAGATCGTTTTGTTTCAGTGTTCAATAAATGGTTTATATATAGACATTAAATTGTATAATGAAAACTACCTTGTGAACTAAATGAAATGTCGTATGTTTGTGTGTGTGTGTGTGTGTGTGTGTGTGTGTGTGTGTGTGTGTGTGTGTGTGTGTGTGTGTGCGCGCGTGCGAGAGATAGAGAGAGAGAGAGAGAGAGAGAGAGAGATAGAGAGAGAGAGAGAGATGTTAAGATACCTTTTTTAAAGCTGGAATTTGGCAGCAAACAGATACAGTCTGTTAATTAGTTGTTCTTCACGATGCATCAGCCGAATTTTGTAGCGACACAATTTATCTTTATGCTTGATGAGGGAATCGAACTCATCATCATCTTTTTTTAGACTGACACTATTCCTGCCAGCCATCAAGCTTTCTATGAATTGGGGTTGGGTAGCGGAGGTTCCTCGACTCTGCGAAAATACGCCTGCTGGAACTGAATAGCCACAATTTCCCGCATTGTCGTGTGACTCTTCGGAAACTGATGATGTCATTTTCGTGGTGTTGCAAAAGTGCTCGCAAATCATTTCCGTATTGCTCATTTTGTTTTCGACGCGTGACACCTTCACTGACTGGAAATGAGACCCTTATGTTGTTGAAAAGTGAAAAAAAAGTAACTCTTATCAGGCTCTAGCCTTAGGAATTAGATTTACGAAGCTGTTCCTGTCTCATTGTGCACTTAACACATCCCTCACGTCGTCGTATGTACTCATGCACTGGATACCGCCGACAGTGTAAGACCCGTCTAACGTGATCAAGTGCAACGGTGCGACATCCGCTAAGAGCAGCATGGCGATCGATTCTATTAGAGTGTTTTTTTCATGGCGGGGAGCGATGGGTGTGGTGTTTAAAGTAGACATTGCATCCTATCAAGTTTATACGAGAGGGAACTAATGACGAGATGTTACACAAATGTTGAAATACTAGAACATGTGCAAAGCATTAAAAACCTCGCAAACACGGTAGGAAGCGAATGGAAGTGCGGCACATAAATTAAAACCTGGATAGCAATGGCGAAATAGAGATTTTCTAAGGAAATGAGAGTTTTGTACAGTAATGTGTACTAAGATTCGACGAAATGACTGATAAAGTGTTTTGTATGGAACGTCCTCCATCATGGTGCCGCGACCTGGAAAGCAGAGACGAAACATAGAGGCTGGAGGCTTCTGAGATGTGGACACGGCGAAGGATGGTCACAATAAGTTGGATGGATAGTGTGAAAACTGGGGAAAGTCGGAGAGAAGAGACAATTACTGAATGTAATAAAAAGAAGAAAAAAAACTGGGTGGGGCACACATGAAGAAAGGAGGGAATTATAAAGTCAGTCTTACAAGGGGCTCCATGGAAAGGCCCTCTTCGATTTTCTTCATACTTGCAGGAGCTGAAAGTGGGTGCGCGGACATGTTTCGTGAAGCATCGCTACACTTCTGAAAAACACTCCAGAAGATCGGCTTTGAAGATTTCCAAGCAAAAACAGTTGTGATTATTGTAACAGAGACGTCTGTACTTGTGTGGAAAGCGTTCTAGTCTTATAATTGAGAGGTCAACTTAATTTGTTATGAATACTTGCATTCTTATGCAGTGATTAAATAGAAAAATGTTACTTTTTACTTAAAAAATTATGATCAAAATTTGATCATTACTTCAGTTTTATTATAAACATACGTTAGAAATAAAGTGAAAGTAAAAAAAAGAAAAATTGCGTCGAACGAGAATCGAACAGCCTACCTCGCGATCAAAATAACTAGAATGCTACACACACAGCTACGTATTGTTGATTTCAGGTACATGTTCTACCCAAACAGCTGCAGGAGTACAAAATAGTATTTAAGTCCTCTTTCTCATCGTTGGACAAATATTTCGCAATTTCCGCAGGAAAGCTTTAAAGCCGTTTTACTTAGGAACAAAACACATTACATTTCCCATATCTGACTGTAGAATATCCGAGTGGATAAAATTGGCACCTCCCATTAGTTCCACATTCATGCCAGCATATTGAGGATGTACCGAAAACATGTCGGTTTTGGTACGATTTATTATAGCAAACGATGGGAAACTACGTACCAGTAGTTAAAAGCGTCTTGTGTATCCACACCATCATATGTCCTTGTCAGATAAAGAACCATCTGCTTTCTTCTCAACAGGTTGCGTTGCATACAATGATGGTCTACCAGCCTTTCTTTTCCACTCTGCTATCAAACCCTTTGTCTCCCTCAGTACTGTCTTCATTGCAGAGTCAAAGCACTGCTTGAAGCACTACAGTGCTGGATTGCTAATACAGTCTGATGTAACCAAAAAATCTGTTGTTGAGTCTGCAGAAATATATTTTGATATCCGCCTGTGTGGACGACTTTTTCGTACCCTGTTTCTTAGTTTCGTCATCCATCACTGAACGATCGGCTTCAGAATCAAATCAATTTCGGATTCTGTATCTGGCCTGGCCTCGGCATTGTATCAAGTAGTTGCCACCTCCAGACGCTTCTGGGTACTTTACAAGTTTTCTCTGTAAAGTTACGCTTTTAAAATTCTCAATAAATATGGGCGGATACCACCGAGGGTTTTGCTGAACTAAGGTGTCTTAGAGGGACTGTTTTTTTCTTGCATCTGTCAGTGTCACATCCCTCTGTGATGACACCAGACGCAGAGGCGTCAAAAGACGGGATGACATGTGGGTAAGAGGCTCTGTGTCGGCCCTCCCATTGTATGACACGTCCACGATGGCGTTGGGCAGAATTATGGTGAAATTTGGTGCCAATGTGACATCATTAACCCACTTTACACGTCACGTGAACTTCTGAACTCTGTCGACACCTCGCTTTTTGAAGCGTCGTCGAATGCGAGGGTGACGTCGTGGAGCGCCACTTTTTTGCACCACTACAGAGGAAGGTATAAGCACCTTTGAGCCTAATTTCAAACTTATGCGTTGGAATGGGAGACAATTAAGAGGTTTCGAAAAATTACTCTTTTAATTTGTTGCGCAGAGTACTTTACGTGCGTCCAGTGTCGTCAACAAACTGTGCGACTTGTGCGCCAGTTGCAGCAGACAACTGCCGCTAGCGAGCACTGCCTGACAAAGGCCGATTAAGAGCACCTTTCGTGAGACGTAGCACGTCATTCCAGAGCGTGCAGTAACCGATGGATACCAGGTCTGGCGTGCTTCGCGTTGAGAAACACGTTCCGTGGGAGAACGGCTGTCCTTTGTTAGAAGTGTGTGTGGAAGTAAAGAGGAGGAAAGGGAGGAAAAGATTTTTGGTCCTGGATGACGTGTTGGACGATGGCAGCCCACACAACAGCCTTCTTTCGAATCAAGTACTAAGTTTAAGACATTTTGAGAACAGAAGACCCTTGGACCTTATTTAAGATCAAGTGTTCTCAACAAAATTTGTAAGTAAAATAAATTAAAAAATGTCTGTCAGTTGTTTCGTGAAACGACTTGGCTACAAGTAAGAAATAAAACAAATTAGGGAAACATTTGACATCTTTTCAATGATGTCCGAAATCATGTACAGCAAGAGAGATGCATCAAATGATTCTCTAATCGATTTTATTTCTTACTTTTACACAAATCGTTTCGCAAAACATTTGACGTTTTTTTAAAAAATATCTTATGAATTATTTATGCAAACTATTTAGATAGGTGGAAAAACTTTTTCTTGGCACTTAACTGATTGCTGATGAGTTATGTTCTCGACAATCAACACTCACCAAAATTTCTTGGTTGTTCAGTGGGTTTTATTAGGAATTTAATGTCTCTGATAAAACCTTTGTAGAGATAGTAGTTTTATATTTCTCGCTACCCCAAAGAGCCTAGACCAGTGGTTCCCAAGTGGAAAATGAAATTTTCTGAGGGGTGAAAATTAAACGATTCGATTCTGTTTCAGTCACAAGACTAAATTATTTTCAGAAGATTAGTACTATTATCACAATTTTGTAAGACTCTAATAGTGATTATATAAGTTATCGATATTTTTTTTCTGAATATATAGCATTAATTTGGTGGAGGTTATAGGTTCCTCACATAGTCCACCCGCTGTAGACATATGTTGTGCTTTGTCCCGTGCATCGCTGATGATAAAAGTGAGACACAAACCAGGGTGTATACGGCCCGGGAGATCCGGGAAAAACCTGGGAATTTTTTCATCCGGGAGAAAACCGGGAAAAACTCGGGAGTTTTTTAGAATTCCGGGAATTTTTTTTCATTGTTTTAGTTTTCTGTTAAATTGTAGTAAAGTTGACTGGTAAGAACCGATACTCTAACAAAGGATATTACTGTATCCCGCTCTTGCAGAATAACACTTCAACAATAAAACATAAATGAGAGAAAAACAAAAATAACATAAATTTCAAAGGAAATGCGCCGTATACAGCAACGACACACAGTGCTCATGCAAGCGTGTGCCAACAGCAAAACGTGTCAAAGGCTGTAGGAAGACTATGCAATGCTTCATAACAACAAATTGCCTCCGATGAGCGTGAAGTCACAACTGTTTACATTAGATTCATTTTAGCAGTTACGAGCGGGCTCATGCGCATGTACAGTTGAGTCGCGGTTTGAGTAGTAGATTCTCCCGCTTCTGGCTACAGGAATGTGGCTGTTGGCTGTCCAAGCAGTCGCAACAAGCAGCTAGATGCTACCGGGAGAAGGGGGCGCCAAATTCATATTCTTGAGGGGAAAAAAAACCTTGTTTCACAAAGCACTTAGCATCCAGCGCACGCTGGTCTATCGATTATTCATGATTTTGAAACCCATCCTTGTTCGTTTTTGAACACATTTTAAGTTGATTTCTGAATGAATCATAAGTTGATTTTTGAATTCGTGCATAGTGTACGTGATGTCTCTGTCAGGAGAATCCTCGTCGCATCTAGAAATAAACTTTCTGCAGACAAAAGGGTACGGGGCTATATGAGCTGAGCGGAGTAAATCCGAACGGATGAATGCCAATCGCTGCCTGATTACCTGGTTGATTAGGTTTGCGAATGATAAGCGTTGTTATAATTACTACCGAAATCCATAGATTAAGACTACCAGAATGGAAATAAACGACTAACAGGAATAACAGGTGAGAGAGATTAGTATTATCTTCTCGATGTATCCAAGAAAATGAAATTTTGACAGAAAATTTTTGCCCAGATCGCTACACTAGTAAGGACCAGTTGTACAGTCCCCGGCTAGCAGCCGTTTAAGTTCTATTCTGGAAGTAATGCGGAAAACGTGTCTTACGAACATGCAACAACGCCTAACCGGAGAATAATCGCGGAATATCTAAACCCGTGATTCTGGTAGGGTTAGTGAAGTTAATCGGCGAGCAAATTTTGACAATGGCAAGAATAGCTACAGAACTGGTGATGGCAAGATTGTTCGTTAGAACAAAGAAGGAGAAGAAACGGGGACATCACACAAATTATGGAAGAATAAAACTATTCCAAATTTATATGAAAATTTCGTAGTATTACTTTTTGATCTCATGCTTGAGAAACTGGTGCGCATGAATGAAATGTGAAAATATTTCCTAACATAAAGCTTTTTGCTTGTAGTAGGCCTAATAGGCATTTGATATTGGTACTTCGTGAATTATATTCTGTCGTGTTATAAAAATGACCATTTGTGCCAAACAGTCTCGTTTATTTGGTGTGCGTTACAAAACTGCTGCAATATTAGAAAGACCTATTTTGTTTTATCTACCAGACAGTGACAAAATAAACGTAATCATATCGAGAAACCACACCACTCTTGGGTATTTTTGTATTAACAGCTTTTTCAGTATTAGATAACGACATTTCGATTTTTCATGTAGCAAAACGTTTGACGAACTTCGATGAGGCAATAGATTCTCTCGCAGAAAGGAAAGCACGCCATGTAAAGCTGTAGCAAGATTAGAGAGAAAAAAATGCTAGGAGCTAAGGATTGAAGAAATGTATACTTCCGTGCTTGTCTCTTCTCTTTATTGGTTTTATGTATCCTATATTTAATTTTATGTCACACAAAACAACAAGTTATTAGCTAGTAGGCAATAAAGAGTGCAAATTTTCTGAAGAGTTCTTGTTCTCCAGATTTCAAATAATCCCATTCGCTATTAATTGCGAAGGTTTTTTTTAGAAAAAAGAGGGGCAGGCTGTCAAATCGGCTGACTGGGAGCAGGAGAGGCACCACAGGACATTTCAGTTTCCACTGTCCTGAATGTAGTTTGATGGCATCCATTACAAGATATAAACGTTTCAATACCACAAAGCGAAATACAGTGGAGCGCGGTAGAAGAACGCTGTCTGAAGGGGCGTGGCACAGCACTTTGGCACACTTAAGACCAAACAACATGTCTTACATTTCTTCGAACACACATGTTTTATGTTTCAGACTTTTCAGAAAGATGTGCGCTACAAGATGAACATATTTCTGAAAATTCGATTTTTTTAGTATTGACCCGGTTAGCAAATATCGTAGATAGTGGGTAGTCTCCACGTGACCCGTGTTTCCATTTAGTGATTTTGCTGTTTCTTCTTCATTTACTCTCACGTCAAATGAAAACAGAACGGATATATGTGTCCGGGAGCTATCATGCGAATTAAAATACATTCACATAATTACGGAAGGCTAAAATATGTTATTAGTTTCAAATTTTATTTTATTTCCGCCTTTCTGACAGTCAGGCATTAATCGCCTTGCAGAACAATGAAGTTATTTTTGTCTGTTTGCTAAAGAAATTTGACTTATATTAACCTTTTCCGCAGAGGCAGTCAATGTATGTGAAACGAAAAGTTTAATTCCACAGTACTGGCTAGTTTCAACTGTTTGCTGCATTTCAAGTGCACGTTTTCATCTTCTAACACGTATGGCATTATGCCATAATAAAGAAGCAAACTTGATATGATACAGTACTGGTGCTCCAAGAAAATTTACATCCGGTAAACCACACTGAAAAGCTTAATATCAGATTGAAGTCTACTTCATTGGGAATCTGGACATACGAATGTGCACTTTAAGTATGCATTTTAACTGTGCACATTTTAGGATGGTTCACGAAATTCCGATGCTCTTGGAGTATCCTCTGATGTCTTGTTTCTTTTATGACACAATATATGATCTTTTAATGTTTTACACGTACGAACATACGGGCTTCTTACGGCATGGTAGCTGCGCTCTCTGGCAACTGCTGAAACGAACCTATTTCTAACAGGTCGCGGGAAAATATTGCGAATGGTGGTTTGAAAAGCGTTACTTTGAAAGTAAATATCCTTTTACGTAAATTGAACTATGTGCAAGAACGTACCATGAATTTCTTAAATCACAGAGCGTTTGACTCTTATCTAAAAATCAACTCTCTGATGACGAGCCATTTAGAAGAATTTCGAAACTGAAGATCAGACATTTACGTCATTATTAAAAATTTTACTGGCACATTTGTGTGATATATCTTAAAGTGTAACACGCACAAAAAAGATCAACATTATATGCGAAAGCTCTTGCAGCTTATTAACTTCAGAGATCAATATTATATGTGAACGCTTTTCTTTTCTTGTAGCAACACTATGTTTATTAATTTAAACTATTAACTTTCCCTGTTTGTGTGTTCGTGCTACTTAACAGTGATGTTGCTGCCGGCTTACTTCACGTGACCTATGCTCTGATTATCCGCTGTCATCGGCTGGCGAGATCACGTGACATGACCTATGACTGGATTACAAAAGCGCATCACAATCTCGATTTCAATGATTCGGATAGTAACATGCGGTGTTTGGTGGAATTCCAATGTATACTTTCGGTAATACGAAAATACGTAGAGTACATGTTATTGCACATCAAAGATATTTCCAAAACGTGTCTTTTTCCCTGAGTTTCGTTTTCTAAAGTGCCAGGAAATTCTACGCCCATGTATAAAACCATAACCATTCAAATGATTGATATGTTTTGCAGGGAAAATATACTGTCACTTAACACGGAAAGGTGTGCTTTCACCCGGGAGAAAGTGTATTTTTAACCGGGAAATCAGGGAGTTTTTTTCTTTGTCCGTGTATACACCCTGCATACACAATAAAAGCTAAGTACTGAATAAAATGTCTTCTCCAAGTTATAGATATACCTGCACAAATCCAGAAATTACTTCGTTACTCTGTTCAAAACAGATAAATAAATTAATTGACTGGACGACACAACAGAAATTACATAAGGGTTACTGCTGTACAGTTTATTATTATTCTTTCTTTTCTCAGACGTTATGTCTGGTCAAAAATGGACAGTGATGCGGACCTTGATCAAGCATGACTTCCTTTTAACTGTACGGTATATGTTACATTGCATTTAGGAACTATCGGGTAATTGAACACGTATCAATAATTACAGATTTCTGTAGTTGTATATATAAGCTTGGATGTAGCTGTATTGCGTTAATGTACTGGTGGATATTGTGTGGTATGACTCCTGTAGTTGATAGTATAATTGGTATAATGTCAACCTTATCCTGATGCCAGATGTCCTTTACTTCCTTAGCCAGTATTTTTCAATTTTTTTCTCCTGTTTTCTTCTGTATATTTGTTGTATTGGGTATGGATATTTCGATTAGTTGTGTTAATTCCTTCTTTTTATTGGTGAGTATGATGTCAGGTTTGTTACGTGGTGTTGTTTTATCTGTTATAATGGTTCTGTTCCAGTACATTTTGTGGTGCATACTTGTATGTGGAAACGTGTTGTTTTATTAGTTTATGTTGTATGCAAGTTGTTGATGTATTATTTTTGCTACATTGTCATGTCTTCTGGGGTATTCTGTATTTGCTAGTATTGTACATCCGCTTGTGATGTGATCTACTGTTTCTATTTGTTGTTTGCAAAGTCTGCATTTATCTGTTGTGGTATTCGAATCTTTAATAATATGCTTGCTTTAATATCTGGTGTTTATTGTTTGATCCCGTATTGCAATCATGAATCCTTCCCTCTCACTGTATATATTGCCTTTTCTTAGCCATGTGTTGGATGTGTCTTGATCGATGTGTGGTTGTGTTAGATGATACTGGTGCTTGCCATGTAGTGTTTTATTTTTCCAATTTACTTTCTTCGTATCTGTTGATGTTATGTGATCTAAAGGGTTGTAGAAGTGGTTATGAAATTGCAGTGGTGTAGCCAATGTATTTATATGAGTGATCGCTTTGTGTATTTCGCTAGTTTCTGCTCGTTCTAGAAAGAATTTTCTTAAATTGTCTACCTGTCCATAATGTAGGTTTTTTTATATCAATAAATCCCCTTCCACCTTCCTTGCTGCTTAATGTGAATCTTTCTGTTGCTGAATGTATGTGATGTATTCTATATTTGTGGCATTGTGATCGTGTAAGTGTATTGAGTGCTTCTAGGTCTGTGTTACTCCATTTCACTACTCCAAATGAGTAGGTCAATACTGATATAGCATAAGTATTTACAGCTTTTGTCTTGTTTCTTGCTGTCAATTCTGTTTTCAGTGTTTTTGTTAGTCTTTGTGTATATTTTTCTTTTAGTTCTTCTTTAAATCTATTATCTATTCCTATTTTTTGTCTGTATCCTAGATATTTATAAGCATCTGTGTTTTCCATCGCTTTATGCAGTCACTGTGGTTATCCAATATGTAATCTTCTTGTTTAGTGTGTTTTCCCTTGACTATGCTATTTTTCTTACATTTGTCTGTTCCAAAAGTCATATTTATATCATTGCTGAATACTTCTGTTATCTTTAGTAACTGGTTAAGTTGTTGATTTGTTGCTGCCAGTAGTTTTAGATCATCCATGTATAGCAAATGTGTTATTTTGTGTGGGTATGTTCCAGTAATATTATATCCATAATTTGTATTATTTAGCATGTTGGATAGTGGGTTCAGAGCAAGGCAGAACCAGAAAGGACTTAATGAGTCTCCTTGGTATATTCCACGCTTAATCTGTATTGGCTGTGATGTGATATTATTTGAATTTGTTTGGGTATTAAGTGTGGTTTTCCAATTTTTCATTACTATGTTTAGGAACTGTATTAATTTAGGATCTACTTTGTATATTTCCAATATCTGTAGTAACCATGAGTGAGGTACACTATCAAAAGCTTTTTGGTAATCAATGTATGCGCAGTGCAGCGACCTTTGTTTAGTTTTAGCTTGATATGCCACCTCTGCATCTATTATCAGTTGCTCTTTACATCCTCGTGCTCCTTTGCAGCAGCCTTTCTGTTCTTCATTTATAATTTTGTTCTGTGTTGTATGTGTCATTAATTTCTGTGTAATGACTGAAGTTAATATTTTGTATATTGTTGGCAGGCATGTTATGGGGCGGTATTTTGCTGGATTTGCTGTGTCTGCTTGATCTTTAGGTTTCAGATAAGTTATTCCTTGTGTAAGTGTATCAGGGAATGTGTATGGGTCTGCAATGTAATTGTTAAATAATTTAGTTAGGTGTGAATGTGTGAGGTGAACTTCTTTAGCCAGAAATTTGCTATTTTATCATTTCCAGGGGCTTTCCAATTGTGCATAGAATTAATTGCTCGGGTGACTTCATGTTGCAAAATTATCACTTCAGGCATTTGTGGTATCATCTTGTATGAGTCAGTTTCTGCTTGTATCCACCGTGCGTGTCTATTATGTTGTACCGGGTTTGACCATATGTTGCTCCAGAAGTGTTCCATGTCTGTTATGTTTGGTGGATTGTCTATTTTAATGTGTGTGTTATCTATTGTCTGGTAAAATTTCTTTTGGTTTGTATTGAATGTTTGGTTTTGTTTCCTTCTATTTTCACTTTTTTTGTATCTTCTAAGTCGTTTGGCCAATGCTTGTAATTTCTGCTTCTTTTCATCTAATTGCTCTATCGCTTCTTGTTGTGAGATTTTACCTAACCTTTTTCGTTTTTTGTCTGATATTTCATTTCTTATAAATTGTGTTAGCTGTCCAATGTCTTTTCTCAGTTTTTCTATTCTGATCTGTAGCCTGTGTTGCCATGCTGGTTTTGTGGGTTTCTTCTGTGTGTTGGTTGGTTCTGATCTCTGCTTAGTGTGTATATTTAGTGTAGTGAGTGCTTCTATATAAATCAGTAGTTGTAACTCTTCCATAGTTGTATTTTCATTTATTTTGTTGTGTATGATTGTGTTGATAGTTGTTATTGTTGTTTCGACTTGTGGGTTATTTGGTGGTCTATGCAAGAATGGTCTTATGTCTGTATTTGTGTCTTTGTATTCTCTATATGTCAGCTGAAATTTTTCTTCTATATCTAAGATGTGTGTCACTTCGTGTTCTATTTGTGCTTGTTCTGGTGGTTGTCTTAAGATTTCGTTTTCCTCTGATTGTTTAATTATTATTATTATTATTATTATTATTATTATTATTAGAGTGGCTAGACACAAAGCATTAACATTCTAAATCGTCCAATTTCTGCCAGTACATTAAGTATAGTGCACAATCTGCACTTGTTTGATTTTACTCGTAAATGGGGTTGCAGGATGCAGGTCAAGCAAGTGCCGCAGTGGAGATGAGGTATGCAGGGGAAGCATGTTTGTAACAAGTGTGTACCCTCACTGCGGATAGTTAGCTTTCTTTTTTGAGAAACAGATGTGTTAGTACTTGCGATACACCACAAATTCCTTCATCATTCATTCTAAGACAAAAACACACGCACACACACACACACACACACACACACACACACACACACACACACACACATCATTCATCTTTCCTGATTCTAAAAATAAAATTATTCCAGGAAAAGTCTTTCAGTCTACAGTTTAGTTAGGTGCTGAAGTTGGTGATAATGTGGGGGAAGGTAGGCAACGGATAGCAGGGGAGGGAGGGAGGAGGGACGGCGGGGGTACTAGATGATGTTTGATTGCACTCAGGCGTAATGGTCTAGAAAGGTTGGGAAACACTGGCCTAAACCAAGAGCATCTTAATGCAATGTGCAGTCATTCATCCATATTATGAGCTGCCGAAAGTTCGTGGTCACATAAGAAGTACTCGTCTTTAATCCAATGATGAGATAGTCAAACATATCTGTGATCATTCTCGTGTATTCGAAGAATTTGGCTGGTGATCTTCGTAATTGGTATAACTGATAATATTCTCCATGAAGATTAATACACAGCGCTTCTTTTTGTTGCCTTATTTATCTAATTAAAGCTAATTTTGCATCCGTACCCTCGAGCAGCAAAAGAGCGAAAACTTTTTGCGGTTTATGGCTTTTTTTTTTAGTTGGAAGGTCGCGTGCCCAGACGTCGCGCTCTGTCGGCCGCTACTGTCGCTCATGTAGACGCGGCCTAGGTAACAGTGTGCTGCAGTTGTGTACTGTACCACAGGGCTTAGAAGGGCAGCGACGGACCGTCAGAAATGAAACGCAAAGAGGATGTAACGTAGCAGAAAACTGATTATAATTAGACAGCCTTGGTAGCATTTATGCTGAACTCGAGGGAAATGAAAAAAAATTGAAGCGATAACGAGAGTTGCATTTCGCAGTATGTTCTTTGTATCATATTACTTCCGCTGTGTGGGCCTTCGAGTGTCGTGTAACAGACAGTTCACAAAACTTCGTGTACATCTGACTTTCATCGTTCGTAACAGTTCGGCTCACAACACGTGAAGCGAACGTGTTCACAACCAAAAAATTCAGCTGAAGTAGAGAGAACTGGAGATTACGATTTTTCTTTACTGCAGGGTACATTAACCTCAAAGTACGTTGTTTATAAATGTGTAAAGTTCTGCGCTCATTTGTACTGGGAATGAATGAGGGAGAGATTAAAGTGTTTACAGTAAATAATTCCAAAACCCACTGAAAAAGTTGTATTAACTATTTTTCCTAATACACTTTCATCGACCCCGAAAGTCAGAGGACTTGGTGATTTACAAGCAAAGAACACGCTGAAATCAGCCAGCATTAAATCTGATAACGTGTGTATTCAGCAGTGTTCATTAAGGTGTCTCGACAACATAAGTTTATTTTAAGAAACTCTGAAAACTAGTTTCAGGAGACGGTAGGTAGTTAGAAAGGGCGAGTTGCCATTCTAACAGATGAATTAAAGCAGTAGCTGATTTATCTTATGTCCTATGAATAAATGCTGTTACAAAACACCAATACATCGAGGATATCCCGAAAACGCGTCACTATTGGTAAAAATGTTATAATAAAATGACGAAAAACGTCATATTGGCGGTTAAAGAGATACTTTGATTGAAGACGTTCTTGTCTGGAAAAGAAGGGTCAGAGCTAGCTCGCAAATTTTGATTTAAATAGTATAGAATAAGTTTCCTCTAATTTACGTTTATGGTCACAAACGTTTTGTTAACAGATTACCGGTTTCCGTCTCTAATGTCCATCATCAGATCTGCAGCAACAAAGCTTTCTTCACTTCCATGGTTCACCGGCTCCTCCGTCTACCTTTGGACGAAAACGAAATACGTAAAGAACTCAGCATTTTAAAGCAGATAGCGGTAACTAACGGCTTCTCTGTAAATGACGTCACGCGCACCTACAGTAGGCTAATGAAACGTAAAACAAACAGCAGGCACACACACACCCACACACAAAATAGAACCGGTAAAGATAGAATGAAAACCATTCCTATGAAATTTAACGGCAAAATGTCCCTGCAAATAGAAAAATGTTTTAAAAAGTCTGGTGTGGCTTTCAGGTTAACAACACCCTAAAACTGCAAATAAAACATAAACTGAAAGGGAAGTTATGACAAATTTGATGGCTCTGGATTGACTGCAGTAACTGTGACAAATATTATATCGGTCAAACAGGCCGCTTTTCTAAATTAAGGTTTCAAGAACACTCAGAGCCGCGGAACAAAACTGCTTTGGGACAGCATTTATCCATAGTTAGCATTGAGAATTGTATGCGTATTCTTCACGGAGTGGAAAAAGGCCGTGCTCTTAATTTGTTAGAGGAGCTTGAAATTTATAAAGTAAACAAGAAAGAACCAACAATACTGCGTAACTGGCAGAGCGACTTTGTAGTTTCACCAAGTATTGAATGCGTCACGTATTTACTTCGTTTTCGTACGTTTTACGCATGACTCTAGTATTTTCTTGTTCCTTCTCTGTTCATTTCATAGACTGCATTAACCAGATAATGTGGGTCATGCACTGCTACGGAATTTTATCATTCTTTTCTTGCAACGGAGTGCCTGCAGGGTACGAGGGGCCCTACGCCGGTCACGTTCCTCCAACCACTTCCCGCCTGTGCGGAATTCTGGCGTTAGCGATAACAGAGGGCGCTGATTATGTGCAGCACTATGTTTCCTTTCATTTTTTTAATGTTATCCTGTGCACTATCAAAGGTATTTATTCATCATCATCATTTAAGACTGATTATGCCTTTCAGCGTTCTGTCTGGAGCATAGCCCCCTTATAAAATTCCGCCATGATCCCCTATTCAGTGCTAACATTGGTGCCTCTTCTGATGTTAAACCTATTACTTCAAAATCATTATTAACCGAATCCAGGTACCTTCTCCTTGGTCTGCCCCGACACCTCCTACCCTCTGCTGCTGAACCCATGAGTCTCTTGGGTAACCTTGCTTCTCCCATGCGTGTAACATGACCCCACCATCTAAGCCTGTTCATCCTGACTGCTACATCTATAGAGTTCAGTCCCAGTTTTTCTTTGATTTCCTCATTGTGGACACCCTCCTGCCATTGTTCCCATCTACTAGTACCTGCAATCATCCTAGCTACTTTCATGTCCGTAACCTCAACCTTGTTGATGAGGTAACCTGAATCCACCCAGCTTTCGCTCCCATACAACAAAGTTGGTCGAAAGATTGAACGGTGCACAGATAACTTAGTCTTGGTACTGACTTCCTTCTTGCAGAAGAGAGTAGATCGTAGCTGAGCGCTCACTGCATTAGCTTTGCTACACCTCGCTTCCAGTTCTTTCACTATGTTGCCATCCTGTGAGAATATGCATCCTAAGTACTTGAAACTGTCCACCTGTTCTAACTTTGTTCCTCCTATTTGGCACTCAATCCGTTTATATTTCTTTCCCACTGACATTACTTTCGTTTTGGAGATGCTAATCTTAATACCATAGTCCTTACATTTCTGATCTAGCTCTGAAATATTACTTTGCAAACTTTCAATCGAATCTGCCATCACAACTAAGTCATCCGCATATGCAAGACTGTTTATTTTGTGTTCACATATCTTGATATCACCTAGCCAGTCTATTGTTTTCAACATATGATCCATAAACAATATGAACAACAGTGGAGACAGGTTGCAGCCTTGTCTTACCCCTGAAACTACTCTGAAACATGAACTCAATTTACCGTCAACTCTAACTGCTGCCTGACTATCCATGTAAAGACCTTTAATTGCTTGCAAAAGTTCGCCTCCTATTCCATAATCTCGTAGAACAGACAATAACTTCCTCCTAGGAACCCGGTCATACGCTTTTTCTAGATCTATAAAGCATAGATACAATTCCCTGTTCCACTCATAACACTTCTCCATTATTTGCCGTAAGCTAAAGATCTGGTCCTGACAACCTCTAAGAGGCCTAAACCCACACTGATTTTCATCCAATTGGTCCTCAACTAATACTCACACTTTCCTTTCAACAATACCTGAGAAGATTTTACCCACAACGCTGATTAAAGAGATACCTTTGTAGTTGTTACAATCTTTTCTGTTTCCATGTTTAAAGATTAGTGTGATTACTGCTTTTGTCCAGTCTGATGGAACCTGTCCCGACTCCCAGGCCATTTCAATTATCCTGTGTAGCCATTTAAGACCTGACATTCCACTGTATTTGATGAGTTCCGACTTAATTTCATCCACCCCAGCTGCTTTATTGCACTGCAATCTGTTGACCATTTTCTCCACTTCCTCAAATGTGATCCTATTTCCATCATCATTCCTATCCCATTTTACCTCGAAATCTGAAACATTGCTGATCGTATTTTCACCTACATTGAGCAACTCTTCAAAATATTCCCTCCATCTGCCCAAGGCATCCACAGGATTCACCAGCAGTTTTCCTGACCTGTCCAAAATACTTGTCATTTCCTTCTTACCTCCCTTTCGAAGACTGCTAATTACACTCCAGAATGGTTTTCCAGCAGCTTGACCCATAGTCTCCAACCTGTTTCCAAAGTCTTCCCAAGATTTCTTCTTGGATACTGCAATTATCTGTTTGGCTTTGTTTCTTTCTTCAACATAACTTTCTCTGTCTACCTAAGTTCTAGTATGTAGCCATTTTTGATACGCCTTCTTTTTCCTTTTACAGGCTGCCTTGACTGTATCATTCCACCAAGTTGTTTGCTTCATACTACTTTTACACACTACTGTTACAAGGCATTCTTTAGCCACTTCTAGTACTGTGTTCCTGTACCTTGTCCATTCCTTTTCCAATGACTGTAATTGACTACATTCAACTAACTGGTACCTTTCTGAGATCGCTGTTATGTACTTGTGCCTGATTTCCTTATCCTGAAGTTTCTCCACTCCTATCCTCCTACATATGGACCTGACCTCCTGCACTTTCGGCCTATTACTTATGTCATTATCTAGAATACTGGCACTAGAGCATATGTCAACTACTGTCTCTTAACTCTTCCTCCTTTTAACAATCTTACTTTGTCGTGTTCTATTTCATTGCTTTTTATTGCTGTAATGCCTTTTATACGTTATTAGCTCATTACAAACTTCAACTATTGTATCCCCCTTTATTTTCGCTCTTCAATTAATTATTCAAAACCTAGTGTATGCCGACATTAGCGACATCTGGTGAACTTGCAACACAAACATCTTGTGGGTACTATACGGCAGCTTGTTTTGAACAGTAGTGCTACTGAGAACACGACTCGTGCATATGATATATTTGACGAAGCTGGTGCTGATTCTGCATTTAACATTTGACGATGCCACTAGGGCTGCAGTATATTAGAACCTTGTTTTTATAAAGCAGGTATGCCTCTTCATACTTAAGGCGCGCAAATGCATATATTTCTCAGTAGCACTTTTCATTATGGTCTGTTTATTGCTTTTAAGCTGTAGACAATCTGCGAGTGTGTGTGTTTTTCCCCTTTTTTGCTGGAGACGTGAAACTTATTGTATATACGGGTCACTGTTTTATTCGCGACACTGTCCCAGCTTGTTAAATAGTGTAGATGGCTGAGACTAAGTCCCTTTTAATTCTTTTGCAAATACATTGAAATGGCAAAGAAACTGTTAATAGGCATGCATATTCTAATACAAAGATATGTAAACAGGCAGAAAACGGCGTTGCGGTCCACATCGCTTATAAAAGACAAGTGTCTGGCGCAGTTGTTACATCAGTTACAGCTGATACAATAGCAGGTTATCAAGATTTAAGTGAGTTTAAACGTTATATTGTAGTCGACGCATGAGCGAAGGGGCACAGCATCTCCGAGGTAGCGATGAAGTGGGGATTTTAAAGTACGACCATTTCATGAGTGTACCGTGAGTATCAGGAATCTGTTAAAACATCAAATCTCCGTCATCGCTGCGGCCGAAAAAAGATCTTGTAGGAACGGCACCGACGACGACTGAACAGAATCAATCATCGTGACTGAAGGGCAACCCTTCCGCAAATTGCTGCAGATTTCAGTGCTGGGCCATCAACAAGTTTCAGCGTGCGAACCATTCAACGGAAAATCATCGATATGGGCTTTTGGAACCGAAGGACTATTCGTGTATCCTTGATTACTGCACGACACAAAGATTTACGTCTCGCCTGTGCCCATCAACACCGGCATTGAACCGTTGATGACTGGAAACGTGTTGCCTGGTCGGACGAGTCTGATTTCAAATTGTATCGAGCGGATGGACGTGTATGGGTATGGAGACAACCTCATGAATATATGGACCATGCATGCCAGCAGGGGACTGTTCAAGCTGGTGGAGGCTCTGTAATGGTGTGGGGCACGTGCAGTTGGAGTGATATGGGACCACTAATACGTCTAGATACGACTCTGACAGATGACACGTACGTAAGCATCCTGTCTGATCACCTGCATCCATTCATGTCCATTGTGCATTCCGACGGACGTGGGCAGTTCCAGCAGGACAACGCGAGACACCACACGTCCAGGATTGCTACAGAATGGTTCCAGGAACACTCTTATGAGTTTAAACACTTCCGCTGGTCACCAAACTCCCCAGACATGAACATTACTGAGCATATCTGGGATGCCTTGCAACGTGCTGTTCAGAAGAGATCTCCACCCCTTCGTACTCTTACGGATTTGTGGACAGCTCTGCAGGATTCATGACGGCAGTTCTCTCCAGCACTACTTTAGACATTAGTCGAATCCATGCCACGTCGTGTTGCGGCACTTTTGCGTGCTCACGGGGACCCTACACGATATTAGGCAGGTGTGCCAGATTCTTAGGCTCTTTTTTGTATAAACAAAGGCACGTTGCTTCGAACGGTACCAGAAGTCGAAAGCAGTTCCCGCGGTCTTCGGTAGACGTCAAAATAAATTTACGTGTGTACGTAGTCTTGTGAACCGTGTGTTAGCCTCGAGTGAGAGTTCCGCTGGCGCCGGCCGCTGGCTGGGTCGACACCTGCAGACGCCGCACGCGGCGGCATTTGGCTGGCTCAGCGGCGCGCGCTGCCGCCCACCTCAGCAACCGTGGCGACCCCAGCGAGGCGTCGCCCGCGACGGCCAGCTCAGCACGGCGCCCACCCTCCCCACTCCACCTCTCCCCCCTGCGTCGTGCCTTTACTGATGGCCGCTACTTCCCCATTCCAGGCGCTCCTTACCCGGCCTGGGCGGCACTGCCAGTGCTGAGTAGCCAACCGCACACGATGGAAGGCGGACAAGTAGCGGAGCATGAGCATCTAGCATTTTTCCTGCGTAGTCTACAGTCCGATTTAAACTAATTGAAATTTTACCGGCCAAGGACACAGGCACATAGAGGGCACAAAAACAGACCCACTGGAAAGGAAGACAGTTTAAGAATTAACCGGAAAAAAATGCGCGAGTTTTCTCACCCTCGTTTATCTATTTTTTGCCTGCAAAAAAGAAGCGTTTTCCTCGGCCCGCAGTTTAAACGTATACTTTCGTCACAGTTCCGTTTCGTCCAAGTAGCATTGCAAGGAAACGACTACTACCGATGTGGTAACAGTTATCGCGTACATAGCTCGCACGTGTTCGACATTGCGGTTCTTGCTGCTACCTCGCTGTGGTGCTGTAGGATGTTAAATAGTGATGGACAAAGTAGTTCTCTTTATGGTACCGTTGCTTTTGAGATAGTTTTTCTTATTCAACTACTGCAATTCGACGGAGTAATAGTTAAACCCCGGCTAACCGAACTCGAGTTATCCGAAACGCCCACGAAAAAAAAGAAGAAAACTGTACAGCACGAAAATAATTCGAGGCGAGAAAGTGCTAGGGCTGCGGTTAGATGGGAGATATGAATGCCTGACAATGAGTTGCTTCCCGACCCGACGACTCAACAGTCTAAATAAAGCTGCACTGCCGACAATAGTGCATTCGAGTTGTTTCTTTCTGTTGTGTGGATGTGTATCTGTGGTATAGTGTGTTGTGGTTACTTTCGTTGATACTTCAGTTGCTGTCAGTTAAGTTGAGAAAGAAACTTAAGTTAATACTGTTGCGGCTAATTGCAGAGTTGGTATTTGTACCGTTTCAGAATGGATGAAGTCGAAATCAACAGTTCTAGAGCAAGCTCTGGAAAAACGTAAAGAAAACCACAGAAAATATCTGACTTGCTGACGAACCTCTTATCATTGGTGCACCCAACAACGAGGAAAAGGTATACCTTAACTGGCACGATATTGCAAGGAAAAGTTAGCTGAGGTGTTAGGAAATAAAAGATTTCTCTTCAAGCTCTGGGTAGTTAAACAGGTTTAAAAACAAATACGATATTTGGCAATTGAAAGTATGTGGAGAATAATTATATGCCGACCCAGGTGCAACTGAAGTTTTTAAAACAGAGTTTGAAGATTATACCCAAGGGTATACTAAGAGCTAAACTTAACAATGCTGATGAAACAGGAGTTAATTTAAAGTTGTTGCATACAAAATCCTTAGCTTCCTCAAAAGAAATGTAATTTTAACTTAACAAAGAACATAATCGTAGCTTTCAAGGAGATTTTTGATTTCGTGTGACCCATATTTTAAACAATACTTACTGTGTTACAATACAACACTGTAGTACGTACTAGATGTTCATGGCTTAACAGAAAAAGTGTTATCCGAAACGGCTTCCCCCCCTTTCGTTCCATTAACCGCGGTTGTACTGCGGTTCAAATTCCTTTTTAATGTTAAAGTACAATAAATAAGGGCACTTGAAAAAACACTTGAACTAATAACTCGGAAAGCAAAATTTTATTGCCTGGAAAGATTGAATGAGCTTTAGGAACAAACCCAGTCTGCATATTTCTAAAAATATTTTTTATGCAATCATTTCGTTGGTGTGGGCTGAGTGCTTTTAATTTTAACCCAATCCAGATTTGGGAGCCTGGGAAGTGCGAACCACTACTGGAATGATTAAATTATTCCCATTGTTACAAAGCGTATTTATTTGCTTCCTAGTTCTTTTTCTTATCTGACAGGGTCTTCAAATAGGAGAAACTGATTGTTATTTAATAGATCAGAAAAATTAATTCTTAACCCTTAAATGCATGATGTTTTATTTCAAGCTGTAAAAATTACCACGTTTAGTTTATAGTGCCTACATTACGAAAAAATATTCAAAAAAATTTTAATTAAATTAACAAAGCATTATTGTTGATAATCGCTACAAACACAAAACCTAATTTCAAATCTATGGTAAAGACACTCGAATTAACTGTCTACACCATATTTGCATACGTTTTCAAAATAAAAAATAATAATTATCAAACCCACAAATCAGTGCACAAACACCAAAAAAGGTCTCTACTTTCCGCCAAAACGCACGCGCGGCAGTACATCCACACAGCTGATTGTCGAACTGGTTCAGTTCATCCTGCCATTTACGATCGCTATGAAAAACTACTAGCAGCGTAGCGGCTACAGTAGAATGTATACACTTAACTATAGAACGAATTTGTTACAAAATGTTGCTTTGTATAGGATACATCGAAGAAATGAAGTCTGTAGCTGATCGGCTACACTATGCATTAAAGGGTTAAGATGGGAAAGAAATCAGAAGACTTCGTGCTGCATACAGTTACCGCCAACCGGTGCGACCTAGTAGCAGTTATCGTTTTACAAACCCGCGTCCGACCAACCAAGTGTACTCAAGGTCGAGCTAAGTGAACAAACGATAAGCCTGCACCGTTAGCCGAGCGGTCTAACGCACGGCTTTCCGGAGTGGGAAGGAGCGCCTGGTTCCTGGCACGAATCCGCCGGTGGATGGTTTTTAGACAGTTTTCCATCTGCCTCGGCGAATACGGACTAGTTCCCCTTATGCCGCCTCAGCTATACTATGTTGGCGATTGCTGCGCAAACAAGTTCTCCCCGTACGCGTACACCACCATTACTCTACCACGCAAAGATAAAGGTTACACTCGTCTGGTGTGAGACGTTCCCTGGAAAGGGGGGGGGGGGGGTTTATTGGGGGCCGAACCGCACAGTAACCCTGGGTTCGGTGTGGGGCGGCGTCGTGGGGTTGTGGACCATTGCGGCTGCGGTGCGGACGGAGCCTCTCCTTCATTTCTAGGTTCCCGGGTTAACATACAATTCAATAGAAGTGAACTAACTAAACGGTTTCGGTCTTCCTATCAGACGCAGTTCGCACAGTTCAGAACTTCAGACGCTTGGGTCCTGGGAATGGCGTGTACTAAGTATCAAGTTCGGAGAGGTCCTTGCCTGGACATTTTGGTTACCAGTAGGCAGAGGAAGCTTAGCGTGAGAGGACGGTAGTTCACAAAAAGAAATACCACTCCGAACAATTCCTTTCCCGAAACAGTTCATAGGAATTAGTTCGTTCGCGAACTATACACAGTCCTAATGTGAAAGGTCGGCGAGCGGGTGCTGAAGCTCATCGTTATATTGTTTGAACAAAGGTTCCGAAGCTGGCCGATTTTTGCCGACTGAGGGCGTGGGTGAGATGCGACGGTCGAGGAGGCAAGCAGAAAAGCTGCAGGGATCTGTAATTTACTTGATCCTCCAACCAGTAGTTTTGCTGCTCCCAAGTTTCGGTTGGTGTAGTTTACTGCGTAAATAAAAAAGAAGAAAGAATAAGTAATGAGCCTCTTGTAACTGATAGATAATATTCCCTGAGTTCTTAGTCTTGGTGGTTATAGGCCACTGACCGAGCGGGGTGGGACAGTAGTTAGCACACCGGACTCGCGTGCGGGAGGACGACGGTTCAAACCCGCGTCCGGCCATCCTGATTGAGGTATTCCGTGGTTTCCCACAAAATGGCTTAAGACAAATGCCGGGAAGCTTCCTTCAAAAGGGCACGGCCACTTTCCTTCCCTAATCCGAGCTTGTGCTCCGTCCCTAATGACCACGTTGTTGACGGGATGTTAAAAAACACTAATCTCCTCCTCCTCCTCCTCCTCCTCCTCCTCTGGACAACGTAGTCAACCTGGTCCCCCAAAAGTGTGCATCCCAGCTTTCGTGGTGGACGGCAGGCGGTAGGGATTTTCATTAGGTTTTCATAAAATTTCGGCATGAAGTGTTTGGCAAGGGATTATTTTCTATATCTACATCTACATGGGTACTCTGCAAATCACATTTAAGTGCCTGGCAGAGGGTTTATCGAACCATCTTTACAATTCTCCATTATTCCAATCTCGTATAGCGCGCGCAAAGAATGAACACCTATATCTTTCTGTACGAGCTCTGATTTCCCTTATTTTATCTTGGTGATCGTTCCTCCCTATGTAGGTCGGTGTCAACAAAATATTTTCGCATTCGGAGGAGAAAGTTGGTGATTGGAATTTCGTGAGAAGATTCCGTCGCAACGAAAAACGCCTTTCTTTTAATGATGTCCAGCCCAAATCCTGTATCATTTCTGTGACACTCTCTCCCATATATTATTTTATTATTGTTATTATAATATTCTTTAACTTACTGTAAGTCTGCTTTATAAATTTTACTTCCCTACTTTATAAATCACCACTACTGTCGAACAGGTGGGCGATTATGAAATTTTGCTTGTAACGAAGATGGAGAAGGGGGCGGTGGGTAAAAAAGGTTGACTACCCGTGTTATTGACAGTTATGCTGTGTTCGTCATGATTATAGACGTGAAAGCAGACTGTTGAATGTAGCTGTCTTGACAACAGAGTAAAACACAGCAGTTAAAACCTGATTTCAGTGACAAACATTGAGTGTACTTCTCTCAATGCAAGAAAATGCAAAGTACAATTATAATAGAAACACAGTTTGTTGAACGGGGTATTTTGTTAATTCTTAATTAAATCCATTTTCTTTTATTTCAAATTAATAGTTCGTGCATCATAATTTATGGAGAGCAATTAAAATCTGTTCTTTATTATCCATGACTTTATTATGCAAACACCAAAACCATTGTACAGTAGCAGCCACAAATCATAAAATACAGATTTCCATTTTACTGTCAGTTTCGTTAAATAGTTTATGAAATTTGTATGTTATGTGCTACAATGATTCATTTAAGTTGTTGTGTGCAGTACTTTTTGTCAATATATTCAATATTGCTTGATTTGTGTGAGACCTGCTTGCGAAATCATAAAATTCGGGGGTTGTGCCATTGGCGCAGGGTCATCCCGTTACGGGCCTGCACTTCACAGCAAGCGGGCCTGCTGCATCTGTCCGTTCTGAACTAGGACACTTTTCCTGATGCGAAAATTTCGCCTATTTCAAGACAGAAACAAAACTCCGGCCCTAGTTAAAATTACGGACAGATTTTTGACGCTCTTAGAGACTATAGTAAATTCCAGAATTTTTGTGCCAAATAGAAACTTGTGCTTGTTTTGAGTTAAGTGTTAACAAAAATAGTCATTTTTCGAAGCTTATTCACAACAAATGTTGTGATATGCGAAACTTGGGAAAGCTCTGTTGCCGAGCGACGTATTATAGTAATCTGCGAAAAATCCGTTGTTCAGTAACTCCAATAGTTTTCGACATATGTGATAAGTTTGAAATTATACCCTAAATAGCGAAATTTCGTATCTTTCACTAACGAAAAGGAAAAAATGTCCGGCCTATTAAAATTAACAACACATTTTTGACTTGCTATGAGCCTCTAATAGACATCTAACAGAATTTTTATGTTATTTTAGGCGGATATAAAGACTGAAGCAGAGCAGAGCTCTCTGGCGGCTGCCTGCAGACAGCACTTCAGACGATGTCCCAGTTTCAGAGTCATTTAACATTTTAGTGATTTGCTGAAGTGTGACAGTAAAAATGAAGGTCAATCGATCATAAGGCTTGAAATTTTTGTGCTAATATCACTCTTCAAACACGAGAGATAATTTGTATTTTCTCTCGTAATTAGCCTCCATCATCTTCATGTCAATTTGTCTTAACAGAATGGCATAAAAATATTAAATTTGAGCCAAGAATGGCAGTGTTCATGTCCGTCCGCTGAAATTTGTGCAAAAGGGAGCAAGTTTCTCAAATTTCCGTTTTTTGATAACAGAAAACATGAGCAGTTATTATTATTATTATTAACAAAACAGAAAATATCACTGATTAATGCTCCTCAGAGTGAAAAAAGTGAAATTAACTTAAAACACTTATTGAACTTAAGCTGCTTACAACACTGTCGCTTACAAAACTTCACATCTGATCATGTTGGTGCATTTAGTGCATTACTTTCATGCCTTCAATTTTTTTTAAGTTATCTGGCACAACTAAACATGTCCTTTCAAAGCTACATTGTGTGGATTATGTGTAACCCAGGCCAGCATTCGATGAGTTGTGTGGGAAACCTACCACAATAATCACAGACTGCCCGATATAACCGGCTATTAACAGCCAGGAACTGAAATGAGATGACAGCATGTTGTGTTATGTAGGACCTCATAGAGTCTGGGAACACACAATTTCTTAAATTGGAGCTCTGCACCGAGATTTTTTATACAATTTTCCTCTCTTATGGCGCGGAAATGCTGTTTTCTTGTTTCAGTTGAAGCGTTTGTGTCCATAGATGAAATACAGATGAACACACCAAGTGTACAATAGCAAGGTCGTATTCTTTAGAGTCTACTACTATCACTCTGCGGCTGATAAAACTAAAATGTGTGTCAGCAAAGCCGTGACGGCTCTTCCTTAACAACAGGTAAATGTCAAACTAGCTGCCGGCCTTGTCGCAGTGGTAACACCGGTTACAATCAGATCGAAGTTAAGCGCTGAAGGCTAGGCTAGCACTGGGATGGGAGTGTCGAATGCTGGTGGCAAGTGGGGTGCCCTCAGCCCTTTTGAGGCCAGTTGTGGAGGTACTTGATTGAGTAGTGGCTCCGGTCAGATACTGGTCGGAAGAGCGGTGTTCTGACCACATGCGCTTCCATACCCGCACCCGGTGACTCCTATGGGCTGAGAATGACACGGCGATCGGTCGGTTTTGGTGCGACAGTTGTTCAGCAGTAGGTGGAGGGGGTACTCTTGTAGGAACTGCAGACGGATGATGGGCAAGTATACTACAACCATGTTAAAATAACTGAGAACAGGCACAGGATTTCGTGCGCCAGCGTGTTGGAATGGTCCCTTTCTTGAGCCCGATAATGGATTTATGAGGAAGGGACAGTGAATGATTTGGGGACTTGTTTTGGCAATGTTCTATGTACCCTCACAACGGCCTTGAATGCAGGAAAACGTCGAAATAACCGCCGTGGCAAAGGAAATGTTAAATTTTTCTTGAGCATTCTGTGTGAAAAGTCTGTAGCTCAGATTATAGAAGGGGGCAAATGCCGTCACTTGCTCTCTACCCTTGCGAACGACTAAGACAGTGTCAGAAAATAAACGAATAATCCATGATAAAACTTGAAGAGGACAAATATTGAACTTGACCAATATGGTGGGATGAATCTCGGCTTAATTTTTTGGGATTCCACTCCAAAACTGGCAGGCTATGCAGATGATTTGAGAAAATGTTCTCCGGAGGAGACAAAGTTTTTACTTAACGGAGTTTCATCCAAACATTCAGAAGATAGCTACCTGAAAGTTTAATAGGTCTTAATATATAAAACCCAAGAATTTGGATTTCTGCTCAAAAATTCACAATATTGCAAACCAAATACACTGCACAACAAAATTAAATGATCACTTTTTCGATGCCCCATAATTGCCTCCCATACCGAAGCATAAGTTTGAAATTTGGCCCAAAGGTGCCTACAATCTTCCCATGTGATGGTGCAGAAGCGTGGCGCCCTGCAACGTTACCCTCGGGCTCAGCGACGCTTCAAACAGCAAGAGTTCCGACACATGCGAAAAAACGGGCACAGCTCAGTAGTTCATGTAAGCTTTAAGGTGATTAATGATGTTACATTGGCGCCAAATTTCACCCCAATTCTGCCCAAAGCCATCGTGGACGTGTTGCAAGATGAGAAGTTCGTCAGACCCCCTCACACCCAAATTTCACCCCTTCTTTTGCCGCGTCTGGGGGTAGGGGCCACAACTGCGACATCCAGTGCTGAAATCACTCGATTTTCTGATGGGTGGCGGAGGGAAACATTTCAGACACCCAGAATCAGGGGGTGGCAACATAAAGGGCGTCAGTGAAACCACCCCTTCCTTCGGGGCGTTATTTCCCACACATTTCGCCGTCGGGAACGATAGTTTTGTTGTGCGATGAGCAACAGGGCTTAGTTCTTGACAACGTTCGACACTGTTGCCAGCACCCTGGGCATTTCGATCTACTCTAAGGGCACACCGTGGGACTGCAACCCCATTGAAGGTGCTTTGACACCCTTGGAATGTAGTGCTGTGGCATACAGGGTGGAAACACAATAGACCCTTGAGAACCATTAGATGAAATTTTTACGTGATCTGAGCAGCAAATGGGTGTTACTCTTTTTCATTAGCTTTTCTGATTCGTGCTCACCGGTGGCTTGATCATGGTTGTGGTTGGGGGAAGGGGTGGGGGTGCTACATTATCATGTGCGTGAATAAGCCGGCGAAAGGTCCCTCTGAGAAACTCTCACACCTCCGCCCCCCCCCCCCCTTTCCCAGTTCTGCAACACGCTTGGTAGCACCTTTGTTGAGCTCTATAAGATGCACTTGTCGGAAGCTTCGACAACAATTTCGTCTCGCGGCTACTCTAGCGCCTGAATGTAGGTGAAACGTCACCTCAGACGTGTTGAAGGGGTTGCCTAACCGTCAGGCATTAGAACAGCCGCGAGACCAAGTCCGCGTCGAAGTTTCCGAAATATACATGTTTAAAATGCGCAACAAAGGTGCGTGGGTGCCACCGAGGGTTTGCTTCCTGGGGGATCTTAGAGGGACCCTTTGCCGTTTTATTCACGCACATGATAATGTAGCAACCTCCCCCTCCCCCGCCACAAGAGAGCGCACGACAGAAGCGCTGGAAAAGCATAAAGTCCCTTTGCAGCTTCGGGTCACATTCAAATCCCGGGGATGACATCGTTTACCCACCTTAAACCTCACATGAACTTCTGGGTTGTGGCCTTGTTATTCGCACGTCGACCCCTTTTTATTTGAAGCGTCGATGAGGCCCAGGGCGACGTTGTAGATCACCACGCTTTTGCAGGGAATGGCTGTAGGCATCTTTGAGTCTAATTTCAAACTTGAGCGTCGGAATGGGAGACAGTTACAGGGTTTCGAAAAAATCATCCTTTAATTTTGTTGTGCAGTGTATTTAGAAAAATGTTCCTGGAGATTTATGGGCAGCTCATGCCAAGACCTTAGAAAAATGGTTTAGAAAAATTAAATTCAGAAACGATGCTTGGTAAAATACTATTAATTAGTTTAAAAATAAATTGTTAAGAGCTTACAAAAATGTTATTCATAGTTTCTTAAAAAAGGCACCTCAAGAGTGTACTCAAAACTTTCAAGAAATGGTTCTTTGACAATTCAGAAAATTAGTTACAATGAGGCGGGGAATTCGGGACTTAGTCAGTGGAGCAAATGTTGTGGTAGTCTAAAAGAGGAAAAAATGTACACCCATGATTAGAAAATTAATGTGTTTCAAAAACAAAAACAAAATGTTGTTGGCTGGGAGGCCCCATCCGGAGAAGTTCGGCCGCCGGGTTGAAAGTCTTATTTCTGGCGACGCCACGCGGGGCAACTTGTGTGTGTGTTATAATTTGCTAGACATGACAGGAATGGTGGTTTAATGAGATGTTCACTTTAGCAAAGAAGTGTCCTTGCCTCATCTCCTACAACAATACTGGAGTACAAGAATCAGTATGTTTGTAGCAGATTGAGGTAATAAGCTTGTATAAAACTAAATATCACTCATTTATTTTAGTTTAAATGATACAGTTTAATTTTAAATTATCCATATATTGTAATACAAAATGCCTGATGTTCTTTTTCATGTTTATTTCTGCCATAACATCATTTGTAATGTTGTACATGATTCTCTCTGAAGTAAAGCTTTAATTGAAGCCAAATACAGAACCAGTCAACCAGTTTTTCTCAGAAAAATCGGTCAGTTTCATCAAGGCATAATTTTTCATATTTGTTTAAAAAGTGGAAGGAATGAGATGGATTTGCAATGAGGAACAACTGGTAGAGATGAATTACATTAATGCCCAAGTCATTCTTTCAGGACCTCCACGGTTAGTCATTGACTGATTACACACTTCAATGAGTGTTCTATCCCGTCAGTACAAAACAGTTAAACTACGCTGCAGTCTTTGTAGGTAAAACCTTCATGGCCTTTCAGTAATCAAATGATAATGTAATCTCTATACTACTTACATATTTTCGTGCACCTCCAGTAAAAACTTATTTCCCATAGAACCTATACCAGAAGTGACATCACTGAACCTTGCACTTAACGTGTTTACGTATTGTTTACTACAATAAAGTACTGTATCATTTCTGTCACTCTCCTAATACACTTTTCAGTCACATTAATGCGACCACCTGTGAAAAACCTGAATAACCATCTTTCGCTGTGCGGTCCGCAGCGAGACGTGCAGGAAGAGTCAGTGAGGTTCTGAAAGGAGCCATGGCGACTCAACTGCCGTGGCCAGTTGCGATAGGTTTCTCCGTTGAGCGTCCATGTTGTTTACAGTGTGATGGAATTGGTCCCACGAATTCCGGAGTGGGTTTTAATCCTGGGAGTTTGGTGCCAAAGTGAGTACGCTAAACTCATTCTGGTGTTTGAGCCACGTATGTACACTCTTTGACATAAAACTCGACAGGCGGCCGGCCGCTTCAGAGGCTAAGTCCATGGGACAATAAAACTGGCCAACTCGCTAATTCTCTAAGTCCGGTTATCTGCACGATCTGGCAACACTGCAGACTGCGGCACTTCCTGGAGGAAAACTTGTCCCATTATAGAGAAACACTAGGCTGATTACGCCTGTGGTCTAGCGGTAGCGTGCGTTGTTTCTGTTCGTAATGTCAGTGGATCGAGAGCAGCTGGCATAAAATATTTTTATAGCCTCTTCTGTCTGAATGCTGAAAACGTGAATGTAATGGTAGCGCAGATTCAATCTATTTCGCTTTCTGACACACCGATATCAAAATTTTATCCAGTAACGATTTTGCGGCAGATTTCCTGCAGACTGTCCTCCTCTGGACGCCATATGCGGCAAAGCTCCGGGATCCATTTGCTGGCTACCGGCAGCGGCCGTGGCGACAGCAGCGGCGCTGCACTCCCCCGTTCTTTATCGAAAGCGCCTGCTCCCGCTCATCGCTTTTGATGATTTAAAACGCTTTATTATTAAATGTTGCTCCACAGAAAATTTCTACGATTTCCATTCACGCTCAAAAGCAACGGAGACAGACGCCCTGATTAGTAGGCGGGTATTATATTACATTAATCGGCAAGAGTTGAGTATGGCCCGAAATTAATTTTATAGACTGGGACGAAATTAAACCACCTCGCTACATTCGATGAATTTATAAATGCTTCATACCTCGTTTCTTTTCCTTTCAAACTCAATTATTTGTGCAACTTTTGGTCAATGTTCGGATGTTTTCGTCAAGCCGGGGTGAGCGTCTGTGGTGTGAAGTGTATTACAGTTCTTGTTTCATTCCTTATGGTAACTCTATGCGATAAACTGTGTGAATACCTTGCAATGCATGCTCTGTAGCAGTGCAGGAACACTGCACATTTGGAGTTCCACGTATGGGTTCATGAAGTATTTAATGTTGATCGGAAGTGATAGTTAAGGTCATCAGATTTAGACCAGAAAAATTTGTCGTTTTGGAGGTTTCAGAGAACGGAAAGGAATTGCTAACGCCGGTGTTAGAAAACGTCTACAGTTAAATGCTATTGCAAAAATTTAGAAGAGGGGAACTATATTAATCAACATGTGCATTTCATAAACAACCTTCTGACATGTTAGACCTATATGACGAACAAAACTCAAATTTATATCGTTGATAGTCGCTTTGAATCTTTTCAGGATCTATTTTACAGTGAAGCACCTTGGCATTTGCAAAGCAGACATCCATGACATTAACTTAATTTACTAAGTCGAATCGGACGAAGATTGATTTTTAAAGGCATTCTTCAGATTTCGTATAAAGAATTTTTACTAGCCGTTTGCAACTCCATTAATTAAAATGGAAAATAAAAGGTTGTAGTCAGCGGCTTCCACCGAGATTGGAACTGCTATGTCATACAGTACGACCACCGCAACGCACAAGGAAACTTCTTTTTTTAATTTTGCTTTTTTCTTTTACTTTTTTGACGATTACCTCTTTTTTTCTCTCTTATTTTAAAGCCTCTTAGGAAAATGGCAATAAAAAAAAAACTAAGTGCCACCGCCACTTTTAATCCTATAACAAAAAAAAAAAAATCTGGTCCACTTCAGGCGTTGGCTCCTGACTAAACCTACCCCAAGAGCCGCCTATATACCAGGGGAAATATGGGAATTTAAGGTTAGGGCTATCATTACAAACGAAACAAAATCTTCCTTTTTCTGAATTTTATTTTTATTTTGATTTTTGTTTTGTTTATTTTTGTTGTGTAATTGATCAGACGCCTTCTGCACCCCGCTGGTAATATGTTGAGTCACGTCTTCTCGAAATTGGTGTGTTCCGTTCAGTAGTTCAGAAATGTTCATTGGTTCAAACTGGAAACCTTCTTCACTCTTGGCTTAACACATTCCAGCTGCGAGGCAGGTCGTGGAAAGCACTCCCAAGGAAGTTCGAGAAAAATTGTCTGTATTTTGGGTGGCGGACAACGACATAATGACAGTCGTTGAGGTATGTCCAAAAATCGAGTACAGAGTCTACAGTTTGACCAAATAGGTAGTGAATGGCATGTCCGCGAATTCACAGCATTGGTCTTTGTCCGAGGAAAATAGTCACGTCCCGGAACTAATAATGAAAGGGGAGTATACTGATTCAGAATGTCCCGCGTTAGAAAAGCCACAATATGACGAATAACCTCTGAGCTAACGACACACTGGCGACCACAGACCACAGACGGACTATAGTCACTGCGATGTTGCCTGAGCCTCAAAACGCAACCTTAAAACGCACAAACAGGTGTTACTTATGTGAAGAACGCCGTTCTTGGAGTCCAGAAATTAATTATACTTTCTACGTGTCTCATCTTACAGTGGATTCTATCGTACGAGTCTTCCATGTGGAAAACGAATGTCAAGTGAATTTAGCGAGGTAACGCCGGCCTACACCCGGAAGTAAATGCACTATCAGAGTGTTGACAAATACTTGCTACGACGCTGCCATTTCTCGGTTCTCTTACGAGGCAGCTCTTCAGCGAAATGCTTGCCGTGATTCTCCGATACGGTCCTTCAGAGTGGAGACGCGCGCGCACGTTTGGTTTTTATGCGGCGTTCTCCCCTGATGGTTTCTGACGTCGCCTTGTGGGCTATGTCTACATTTGAGACATTCAATTATCATTAATCCAGAATGATACAAGTTTCAGCTTCCGGCGTGGAAGAAGGCTGTTGACGCCGACACTATATCATTTCAACGTAGGGAAAGCAAAACGGGTCATTCAATGTTTCTCATTCAACATAAAGCATGTGAGATAATTTTCCGTAACGTTCATAATCATCTAAAAATACAAACGAAGTAAAAATACATCTGAAGCTTATTCGAATTGAATATAATGTAAGATACCAAACGCTTTGCACCTCGATGTCGAATTTGTCCACGTGCAATCTTTTGCAGCATACAAACAGAATGTCATGATTACCACGAGAATGAAGAAGTATGTTGGTACGGATGGAAGCAAGAAGAGACGCAGTCGACAAATATTCGATTCCTCATGGCATTCATTTCATTTGAGACGTAAGAAGAGTTAAAGCGGGATATTACTTTCGTTAACACGAAAGATATGCCGCACATATTGATAACGAGGAAGTCTGCGTCTTCATACGTTTCCTCCTTGAAATCTGTATGCTCTCTTATATACTTAGTAGCCTGATCATTGTTTCAGTGATGTTACCCTCTTGTTTGACCCCGTAACGATGAACACATTCCAAATGCATGTCTCTGCATGATAGTAGCTGTTCGAACCCTTCCTGGGTTGCTTTTTGTGTTTTATTGCTTGGAATTCCTGAAGCAGACCACTGTGCCTTCTCCCCTTGTGGGTTAGGTCTCAAAACTAAACCGCTTTTTATCCAATGGCATAATTTATTCAGACAGCATCAGCACAAGACTGTCAAACAAAGCCTTCCATTTACAGTTGCAACACTCTAACCGGCACTGACCGAAGTGTAATCTACGGTCACGGTCCGAAATTAGCAGCTGTCTGCTACTGTGGCAAAGTCCGTACAACACTTTCGATTCCGCAGCACCATTTTATCTGGTAACACTGTGTAGTTGCAGAGTTGTGCCAGCATGTCTGTCCTCACACTGTCAACTTTATGTATCTCACTTCTCCTGCAGCGTTGATCACGAGGAGCGGAAGTAAATGAGTGTATTCTGCATGACGTAACATTCAGTATTCCCTTCTTTCATAGCCACTCTTCATGTGCATCGATACCAAATAGGAATGTGAAAACTCTTGCGAGTGAGAGAATGACAATAATCGTAACAAGAACAATCAAATAATGAATAATGTTTATTCCAACGCAGAACGAGAATGGCTTTAAATATAAAAATCTATATCTATATCCATATCTATTGATCTTTGAGTTGGCACAATGCAACTATATTCTTAGCATTTAGTTACTGAATTTAGTTCGGGATGTTTGCAGAGAAAAGGAAAAGTCGGTACTTCTCGCTAGTGTAATATAATGTGAACCAGCAACTACCCTTTCCTTAGAACACGACTCAAGCAGGTCCCCAAGTAGGTACCAAGGCACTGCTGCATTCTGTTCCCTGACATTGCTCTGATGACGGTTAATGCAGATAGTTCCGATTATGAAATACAAAACGTATTGCAGGTTAGTTCCTAGGATAGTAACATTAAATTTGCGTTGTAAACGGCACATGAACGTGACGACTATCCATATTACTCATCAATATAAAAAGACAACATAGCAGGATTACTCAACATGAATTCTGAAATTGGTTGACTGACCGCACAGGTGCTAAACGTCGTCAAGAGTATACTATGTCCTAATCGCATTAGGAATATGAAGATCGTCTTCGACAGCTCGCAACTTTCACATTGCTATATCCACCCTACTCCAGACAGCCCTCGGTGGAGTTGCACGAAGTTGCCGATGCAATGTAAGGCCTTCAAACCGACAACAGACCACATATTGAAAAATACAAGCGATTTCTCTTGCAGCGTAAGCTTATTGTAACTAATCTAAAAATTATTGGACAGGAACATTGTCCTATTCAAAAAAAGCTGTCCAGCAGGTCCTCTAATCGCTCCTTGGTACAGTCGTTTGACTATTGAAAATGGTTCCAACAAGTCACCACTACAAAACACTGCTCTGTACCGCAATAACTCAAGATGTAAAGTAATACCACGGTACTACAAATATCAGGGAACACCTTATCACAGATAAGACTGTCCTTAAGGCCTGTAAGCTCACATTTATTACAATAAATGACATACCTGAAATGTTACCACTCTCATTATTACGTCAGATTGGTAATGCACGTAGTACGTTCGTCGTATTCATGATTTCCTCTTCAAAGTAACATACCGTACTTATTATTTAACACAAAATGACATTAAAAATTTAAGTTATTCACGAGCAGCTAGTTGAGAATATGTATGAACTTCAAATGACACGACGAACCGTCATGTTCCGCATATGGATTCAAACCCAGCTCATGCAGACTAAGCAAAGATTTAGTTACTGACGGAAACTAACAGTCATTCCTGATTAAGCATACGGAGTGTGATATACCTCGATTTTAGACAGTATCTGTTAGCAAATATCAACTTTAAACTGCATAACGCAAACATGTTTAACAGACGCGAATTCCTACCCATCATCTATTGTCCCTGTTAACGAACTACGAGAGATGTTAAATATTGCTTCTTCACAAGTAACTTACTTGAAATGCCGTGAGGTAAAGCTTTGTGTTGGACACGGATTCGAACCCAGAACCTAATCGGATTGCTATCGAAGCACAGTCAAATGTGACATATCGGATTTTCGCGGCAGTAGCAAGGTGTTTTAACTGAAATGACGAGACGAAACATTAATTTTTTCCTTCCCAGGACTCCTACCCGGCACCTATCGCTGTTATATTCTAGAGAAAACGAACGTTAAATATGGGTTTGTTGCGCCAGCAGTGATATGTGAGCATGTTTGAACTAGAAATAATATGACGAAGAGTTCAGCCCCACACATATCGTTGTTGACTACACACAAAGAGACGTCAGCTACCGAATTTTTCTCCACCAGCTGCTCAGAATAACATCTTGAACTTACAGTCATCTCGCAAATAGTTCTGTGTCTCACTGGGAGTTAAAAACGTCAGATATTGTTAGTGTTGACAACGAATGAAAATACATTAAAAATCAAAATTCTTATCCACCAGCAGATAGGTGTTCTCATGCTAGAGCTTGATAATACATAACTAAATCTTTAGTGCCGCGCCAGGATTCGATCCCATTCACGCGTAATATGTGGAGATGTTAAGGAATCTGCAGTTTTGAACAAACAACGAATTGTAGCCGAGCTGTATTGTCACAAAGGGATCAAATTCCGCATTAAGGGCGGTCTGAATTGCATTCCCAGTTCAGAACCAATTTTATCGACATACAGAAGCTCAAATAAAAGATGGAATAAGTGTCCTGTGACCATACATAGCGCTTGTTTCGTCACTTGAAATAAATAACTAGTATAAGAAAGGTTACTGCTGATAGAGTTCTACATGTCGCCACTCCAGACTTTATTGTGGTTCAACCTACCGTCTACTTGGTAGAGAAGGAAAATCATCTTTAATGTGAATTTTCAGTCCACACTGCCATTACACCTTCTTCACTTGGTGTAGCCAGGAGAGAATGGACTCTGTCTCTCCCTATCTAAAATCATTGACAGAAGTGGGAATCCAACCCAGACCATAGGTATAACAATCTACCATCCGTCCAACAGACCACGAAATCCTCTTCTCTCATTTTTCTATCGTAACGCCGTTGCGCCACACTGGATGAGAATTCTGACACACAGGCGTCCTGTAGTAATTTGCACCATGTTCAGTAAATTCATTTACTTGGTTGACCGAATCACCATGAACTAGCTACCTCGGCTACCCAGTGCATACATTCCACTCTATATTTTGTAATCACCGAAATAAAATCACGTAACTGCCACCTACACAGAACTGCCAACAGTGTAGGATGCAGAAGTTTAAATAGGAAGTGTTCCTTTCCACTTGAGCTATTCTATTGCGCTATCTATTTGTAGAAAACGTCGTTCAGTAAAAAAAAAAAAAGAAAAGCTGTAACTGTTTGTCTCTCAGAAGTCAAGGCCTGGCCATATGCATAATCTCACAGTGCTGTGGAATCCAAAAGTTCTGGAGGAATAGTTGTCGAGCTCTGGAGCTGTTGTAGCTACGTGTCAGCTAGTAGCATAGATAAGATGTCGCGAGTTCGAATACATTCAGTGCTACATTTTTTAAAACGCAATTCTGCTGTCTGCTGAAGTTGTCAATCTAATGGAACTTTGAACATACTTCCCTTCACTTCTCAACCCAAAGTAGTCGCATGTGGAAAAAGGGCTAACTACTGTGACATTTTGTTCTGTTCAGGTTTAATAGACAGCAGGCAGCAGATGCATCTCGAAGATGTGTAGGGAGAGCGCATCGTGCCATAATATGTCAGAAAAGTATTTTCTACATTAGCTGTCGTGTGGTAGTGAGATTTTATTCTTCTTCAAACTTTGTTTGACAGCTTCAATTCAGAACAAGTTTTCTACATGCATGTAATCAATAAACTGCACGTGCATTGTCATACTGTCATAGATAACATCAGAGAATTCGCATATACCGTTGATGATTAATTTCTCTCTCATGTTTACTATTGTTTTAACAACACTAAAGGAAACCTTACGAAAATTGTGCACTGTATTATAAGAAATGAAATAAAACTAACCACGATAACCTTACGACGAAAGTATGTTTTAATAAAACCGAGTATCTGTACACAAATGTGCCTCTATCGACACGAATTAGTTAAATACTACTCACTTAGATTTTGATTGGGTCTGTGTTTCATTGGTATGCTGTGTCGTACTCAAGAGGTATGCAAATGTGGTATTTCATAAATGTAGTTACGTATTCCTAGAAACCCAAAATTCGCTTGTCAGCAGCGGAAAGAGGCGTTACCTGTTGTGCAGCATTGTAAGTTTTTCAACATTGCACTATGAGCCGAAAGTATTTTCTTGCGATTTCCTTATTGATGTTTGATCCGACTCCTTGTAGCTCTTTCACAGAAGGGATAAAAACGTTGCAGTCAATGAGACTGGAACTGCGAACCATAACAGACGCTTTTCCACAGGTCAGCACGTTACCACAGAGCTGGCGAAGAGGTATGGGTTTGAGCGTCCTCTTGCGACGGCAATAGTGCCTAGAACTCGTAAACCGCTATTAAAAGGTCGAGATTAGTTGCGATTTCCACCTGCAACGACTTTCCTGGGCTGAAAACCTTAAATTTACAATCTTTTGTTACCCTTCAAGCGATAATAACTCAGATTATTCAATGGAAATGACAGGTAAAATCAAGTGAACTTTGAGGCTTAATTCCGTGCACACCAGGAAGTAACTCGTCGATCACAGAGTTGCCAAACATACGTTGCCTTGTTGCCAAATCTCAGTTACAGTACCAGCAGGAAGAAGACGAACCGATGTGATCCTACAGCGGGCTGGGAAGTGACCATAGCTGGTGTCTCCAAGTCGCGGCTGCTACGGCCTGGAATACGTAATGCGTCTGACTCGCTTACCGTAACTAGGTTTAGGGACTGGAGCGTAGTTACTAATAATACTCAGAGCTGACTGCAAACTAAGCATCATAAATCAGTAACTCTCATTGTTGTTTTTATATTTCTTTAGTAAGTGTACTCAAAACTAAGAAACTCATTCACAGGCGTTTTCGTGCTTCGCCGATAGTCGAGCACAACAAACAAATAAAAATAAAAAAGAATGTTTATATGTGTGTGTGTGTGTGTGTGTGTGTGTGTGTGTGTGTGTGTGAGAGAGAGAGAGAGAGAGAGAGAGAGAGAGAGAGAGAGAGAGATAAAAAAGAATGAGAGGGAGTGTAAAAAATTGTTGTAAAGAAATTGAATCATGGTATTTAAAGAAATCTTTCATTGTAATGACACGTTCCACATCATTACGAAATGTCGTATTCATGATCTATGGAAGAAGAAGTAATCTAATGTAATGTTATATAATCTAATCACATCATATTGATGACTAGCCATAAAGAGTCATGAATTACCGAAATTTTTGCCAATACCAGTAACCAAATCTAAACTTGAAAATAAATGACGACAAGTTTTGTAATAAACCGTGACTCCTATCAAGACCCTTTCGTCCCTGTTATCTAACCACGAAAGATGTCAGATATACCTCCATTCTGAAGCAACAAAGTGTGCATGCATTTAAAGATGAAGTGCATGATGTGAAGTTCTGTGACGGAGATACAAACCCAACACGTAATCGGATTGTTAACTAAGAAAAATCAAATGTTACGTATCGGTTTTTCTTACGAGCCGCTAGGTGTCTGAATGTAAAATAAGGATACAAACTTTTGTGCCTAAGAGACAATAGAACTGCACACCTACCGTGCATCCACGAACGTAGCTTAAGTATCTATTGCGATTGTTGGCAACACATGAACAGACATCAAAAATGCGCGTTAATTTTCACTAGCACGTGGGTGTGCACTTGATAGAGCTGGAAATGAAATTATGAATATTTTTGTACTGGATCAGGATTCGGACCCACATATTTACCTTTGGAGGAGACCTAGAGAAGACTGCAGTCTTGGGAAAAGGAACGAAATGATTGAACTATACTGTTCCGAGAGATTCAGATCCTCGAAAGAGGAGATACGAATGCGAATCACAGTCCAGCACCAAATTTTTCAACGTCTCTAGTTCAATCAAGTACAAGTAAAGTAAGAGCCCTGCCCCCTTTCAATGGCTATCGGTTCATCAAATAAAATAAAATTTGCTAATGTAAGTAAGCTTGCTGGCGACTGTATTTCTGTTTACAATGACTTCCGCTATGTCATTTCCCAACGTAAACTGGTTCTGCCCAGTTGGTAATGAAGGAACGTGATGCTTAATGCTGATTCTGGATTATAACGTCTTTCTCTTGAGGTTACCAGAGGTAAAATAAATCTGTTTGTGCCTCTTAAAAGCAAATGCCTGAACCTACGCATTGCACCTGTGATAGTTCGTTCCACCAGACCATTGTGGCCACATTTCCCAGCCCCTGGAGTGTGCTGTAACGGATGATGTGCATAGCTTACAAAATTAATCACGGTGGAAAAAATGCGAGTCTATTAAATGGTTTAGTAGAAGCAAGCTTCTGGCGCAGAGATTATGCTATTCTCATGTCAGCAGGATGTAAAGACTCTTCTAGGCATCATAGGCTGGATGTGAAGCCATTTTGATTTTTCACAAATTCAGCAAATTTCTTAGTTCGAAAAAATCCACTGTGAAGTGTGAAGTTGCCGGATAATTCGATTATTACTGTTATTATTACTATCATTTAATTCATACCGCTGCTGGAACACGACCGTAGTCTTGAGGTAAAACGCGAGACCAGCTAATATGACGTCTGGCGACCGAAAGCACATATCGACAAAATTTTTATCGCCCCTTTCCTCTTGGTGCTGAAGCTATGAGTGTAATTCAAGCGAATCTACTATATAATATTAGCTGGTCTCGCGTTTTACCTCAAGGCTACGCTCGTAGTGAAGAGTAATGTACTAAGACTGGAGTCAAGACTTCCTCTGGGAAGTGCCGCATTCTACATGTTGCCAGATCGAGCATGTTGCCAGACATAGAATTCTGAGAGGAGCACGACTGTATTGTCCACCTTACGTGAACGACTCGGCGGTCAATTTTTTGGTCTAAGACTGTATCTACAACACATATTGCACGCTGAAGACCCAGAAGAATTAAAAAAACAAAAGTAGTTTATGAGAGCAACGTTAACCATAGCGTTCGAAGTATTCATAGGATTGTATACGTGTGTGTAAACGCCTTCCAATGACCACTCAAGGAAGACAAGGATACACAGTCTAGCTTCAATATTATAAATACGCTTCACTTTGTGGATGAACTCAGACTTAGGTTGATAATAATTTTGAATATTTAGCAGCACTGTACCAATTGGTGTTAAACTCGTTTTCAACCAATGATTCCCATAGCTACAGGAACACTACTTGTGATACCTCTTAGACAAAATACTTAAGCAGTGTTATCAGACGAAAAGATCAACCTGACACAAACTGTGGGAAGTTTGTGAAACAACCTTCGTACCTGGATAATGAGCTTTTTCCTATTTGAGATATCTCTGAACGTTGCTGCTTAAGACGACTTAAGCAGAAACTAAATTCCCTCAGCTTCGATAATGTTTAAAGAAATCGTCTTATCGGCACTAACTCGTGATTTGTGAATTGTTTACCGGCCGCACTCTGCCGTATTTCGCCGGTTGGAAGGCAAAAGCTTACTGACAAATATCAGACAGAAATTACTGTTACAGTGTACTTACGGAGCCAAATGAGTGGATTGCGTATTTTCCGGTGAGAAAGAGCACTGGCAAACAGTCTTCGCTACATGAGGTTATTTAAACTGGTGTCACTCTGAGCTAGAATTTATGGTCAGGTCAATGTTTCGGATGCGAGTTTTGCAACTGTGAAATACTTTCCTACATTATAGAAGCGAATATTAAATTTGAACTAATATTGCGAAAATTTTGTACTTGGACAGCTTAGAATGAAAATACTTCTGTTTATTTCAAAGGGAAACAATAGATTTCTAAAACATTGTCTGTCATACACAACTTGAAACAGGTCATGTCGACCAAATCATGTGGAAGAACTGACAGCGACGTATATCGGAAGGCAGTAAGATCTCTTGCCTTTTGGTTTGTCAGTACTCGATAGCCATTTCTAGGTGCAAGTAAATGACGAAAGGCAGCGCGTTTTCGTCGCAAGTAACGTCTTCGTCAATTGCTTTAGTTTTAATGTAATCTAAGAGTAATTGCTGATGTTTGATATTAACATGAACAGGATTCCGTAGACAGGGAAAGAACCTGTTCTTGGGAAACTACTTCTATAGTAACCAAAAGGCATTAAATGATCTTCAAGCACTTGTGTTCCAGCAGCGGTATGAATTAAATGATAGTAATAATAACAGTAATAATCGAATTATCCGGCAACTTCACACTTCACAGTGGATTTTCTCGAACTAAGAAATTTGCTGAATTTGTGAAAAGTCAAAAAGGGCTTCACATCCAGTCTATGATGCCTAGAAGGGTCTTTACATCCTGCTGACATGAGAATAGCATAATCTCTGCGTCAGAAGCTTGCTTCTACTAAACCATTTAATAGACTCGCATTTTTTCCACCGTGATTAAATTTGTAAGCTAAGCACATCCTCCATTACAGTACACTCCAGGGGCTGGGAAATGTGGCCACAATGGTCTGGTGGAACGAACTATCACAGGTGCAATGCGTGGGTTCAGGCATTTGCTTTTAAGAGGCACAAACAGATTTATTTTACCTCTGGTAACCTCAAGAGAAAGACGTTATAATCCAGAATCAGCATTAAGCATCACGTTCCTTCATTACCAACTGGGCAGAGCCAGTTTACGTTGGGAAATGACATAGCGGAAGTCATTGTAAACAGAAATACAGTCGCCAGCAAGCTTACTTACATTAGCAAATTTTATTTTATTTGATGAACCGATAGCCATTGAAAGGGACAGGGCTCTTACTTTACTTGTACTTGATTGAACTAGAGACGTTGAAAAATTTGGTGCTGGACTGTGATTCGCATTCGTATCTCCTCTTTCGAGGATCTGAATCTCTCGGAACAGTATAGTTCAATCATTTCGTTCCATTCCCCAAGACTGCAGTCTTCTCTAGGTCTCCTCCAAAGGTAAATATGTGGGTCCGAATCCTGATCCAGTACAAAAATATTCATAATTTCATTTCCAGCTCTATCAAGTGCACACCCACCCGCTAGTGAAAATTAACGCGCATTTTTAATGTCTGTTCATGTGTTGCCAACAATCGCAATAGATACTTAAGCTACGTTCGTGGATGCACGGTAGGTGTGCAGTTCTATTGTCTCTTAGGCACAAAAGTTTGTATCCTTATTTTACATTCAGACACCTAGCGGCTCGTAAGAAAAACCGATACGTAACATTTGATTTTTCTTAGTTAACAATCCGATTACGTGTTGGGTTTGTATCTCCGTCACAGAACTTCACATCATGCACTTCATCTTTAAATGCATGCACACTTTGTTGCTTCAGAATGGAGGTATATCTGACATCTTTCGTGGTTAGATAACAGGGACGAAAGGGTCTTGATAGGAGTCACGGTTTATTACAAAACTTGTCGTCTTTTATTTTCAAGTTTAGATTTGGTTACTGGTATTGGCAAAAATTTCGGTAATTCATGACTCTTTATGGCTAGTCATCAATATGATGTGATTAGATTATATAACATTACATTAGATTACTTCTTCTTCCATAGATCATGAATACGACATTTCGTAATGATGTGGAACGTGTCATTACAATGAAAGATTTCTTTAAATACCATGATTCAATTTCTTTACAACAATTTTTTACACTCCCTCTCATTATTTTTTATCTCTCTCTCTCTCTCTCTCTCTCTCACACACACACACACACACACACACACAAACACACACATATAAACATTCTTTTTTATTTTTATTTGTTTGTTGTGCTCGACTATCGGCGAAGCACGAAAACGCCTGTGAATGAGTTTCTTAGTTTTGAGTACACTTACTAAAGAAATATAAAAACAACAATGAGAATTACTGATTTATGATGCTTAGTTTGCAGTCAGTTCTGAGTATTATTAGTAACTACGCTCCAGTCCCTAAACCTAGTTACAGTAAGCGAGTCAGACGCATTACGTATTCCAGGCCGTAGCAGCCGCGACTTGGAGACACCAGCTATGGTCACTTCCCAGCCCGCTGTAGTATCACATCGGTTCGTCTTCTTCCTGCTGGTACTGTAACTGAGATTTGGCAACAAGGCAACGTATGTTTGGCAACTCTGTGATCGACGAGTTACTTCCTGGTGTGCACGGAATTAAGCCTCAAAGTTCACTTGATTTTACCTGTCATTTCCATTGAATAATCTGAGTTATTATCGCTTGAAGGGTAACAAAAGATTGTAAATTTAAGGTTTTCAGCCCAGGAACGTCGTTGCAGGTGGAAATCGCAACTAATCTCGACCTTTTAATAGCGGTTTACGAGTTCTAGGCACTATTGCCGTCGCAAGAGGACGCTCAAACCCATACCTCTTCGCCAGCTCTGTGGTAACGTGCTGACCTGTGGAAAAGCGTCTGTTATGGTTCGCAGTTCCAGTCTCACTGACTGCAACGTTTTTATCCCTTCTGTGAAAGAGCTACAAGGAGTCGGATCAAACATCAATAAGGAAATCGCAAGAAAATACTTTCGGCTCATAGTGCAATGTTGAAAAACTTACAATGCTGCACAACAGGTAACGCCTCTTTCCGCTGCTGACAAGCGAATTTTGGGTTTCTAGGAATACGTAACTACATTTATGAATTACCACATTTGCATACCTCTTGAGTACGACACAGCATACCAATGAAACACAGACCCAATCAAAATCTAAGTGAGTAGTATTTAACTAATTCGTGTCGATAGAGGCACATTTGTGTACAGATACTCGGTTTTATTAAAACATACTTTCGTCGTAAGGTTATCGTGGTTAGTTTTATTTCATTTCTTATAATACAGTGCACAATTTTCGTAAGGTTTCCTTTAGTGTTGTTAAAACAATAGTAAACATGAGAGAGAAATTAATCATCAACGGTATATGCGAATTCTCTGATGTTATCTATGACAGTATGACAATGCACGTGCAGTTTATTGATTACATGCATGTAGAAAACTTGTTCTGAATTGAAGCTGTCAAACAAAGTTTGAAGAAGAATAAAATCTCACTACCACACGACAGCTAATGTAGAAAATACTTTTCTGACATATTATGGCACGATGCGCTCTCCCTACACATCTTCGAGATGCATCTGCTGCCTGCTGTCTATTAAACCTGAACAGAACAAAATGTCACAGTAGTTAGCCCTTTTTCCACATGCGACTACTTTGGGTTGAGAAGTGAAGGGAAGTATGTTCAAAGTTCCATTAGATTGACAACTTCAGCAGACAGCAGAATTGCGTTTTAAAAAATGTAGCACTGAATGTATTCGAACTCGCGACATCTTATCTATGCTACTAGCTGACACGTAGCTACAACAGCTCCAGAGCTCGACAACTATTCCTCCAGAACTTTTGGATTCCACAGCACTGTGAGATTATGCATATGGCCAGGCCTTGACTTCTGAGAGACAAACAGTTACAGCTTTTCTTTTTTTTTTTTTTACTGAACGACGTTTTCTACAAATAGATAGCGCAATAGAATAGCTCAAGTGGAAAGGAACACTTCCTATTTAAACTTCTGCATCCTACACTGTTGGCAGTTCTGTGTAGGTGGCAGTTACGTGATTTTATTTCGGTGATTACAAAATATAGAGTGGAATGTATGCACTGGGTAGCCGAGGTAGCTAGTTCATGGTGATTCGGTCAACCAAGTAAATGAATTTACTGAACATGGTGCAAATTACTACAGGACGCCTGTGTGTCAGAATTCTCATCCAGTGTGGCGCAACGGCGTTACGATAGAAAAATGAGAGAAGAGGATTTCGTGGTCTGTTGGACGGATGGTAGATTGTTATACCTATGGTCTGGGTTGGATTCCCACTTCTGTCAATGATTTTAGATAGGGAGAGACAGAGTCCATTCTCTCCTGGCTACACCAAGTGAAGAAGGTGTAATGGCAGTGTGGACTGAAAATTCACATTAAAGATGATTTTCCTTCTCTACCAAGTAGACGGTAGGTTGAACCACAATAAAGTCTGGAGTGGCGACATGTAGAAACTCTATCAGCAGTAACCTTTCTTATACTAGTTATTTATTTCAAGTGACGAAACAAACGCTATGTATGGTCACAGGACACTTAATCCATCTTTTATTTGAGCTTCTGTATGTCGATAAAATTGGTTCTGAACTGGGAATGCAATTCAGACCGCCCTTAACGCGGAATTTGATCCCTTTGTGACAATACAGCTCGGCTACAATTCGTTGTTTGTTCAAAACTGCAGATTCCTTAACATCTCCACGTATTACGCGTGAATGGGATCGAATCCTGGCCCGGCACTAAAGATTTAGTTATGTATTATCAAGCTCTAGCATGAGAACACCTATCTGCTGGTGGATAAGAATTTTGATTTTTAATGTATTTTCATTCGTTGTCAACACTAACAATATCTGACGTTTTTAACTCCCAGTGAGACACAGAACTATTTGCGAGATGACTGTAAGTTCAAGATGTTATTCTGAGCAGCTGGTGGAGAAAAATTCGGTAGCTGACGTCTCTTTGTGTGTAGTCAACAACGATATGTGTGGGGCTGAACTCTTCGTCATATTATTTCTAGTTCAAACATGCTCACATATCACTGCTGGCGCAACAAACCCATACTTAACGTTCGTTTTCTCTAGAATATAACAGCGATAGGTGCCGGGCAGGAGTCCTGGGAAGGAAAAAATTAATGTTTCGTCTCGTCATTTCAGTTAAAACATCTTGCTACTGCCGCGAAAATCCGATATGTTACATTTGACTGTGCTTCGATAGCAATCCGATTAGGTTGTGGGTTCGAATCCGTGTCCAACACAAAGCTTTACCTCACGGCATTTCAAGTAAGTTACTTGTGAAGAAGCAATATTTAACATCTCTCGTAGTTCGTTAACAGGGACAATAGATGATGGGTAGGAATTCGCGTCTGTTAAACATGTTTGCGTTATGCAGTTTAAAGTTGATATTTGCTAACAGATACTGTCTAAAATCGAGGTATATCACTCTCTGTATGCTTAATCAGGAATGACTGTTAGTTTCCGTCAGTAACTAAATCTTTGCTTAGTCTGCATGAGCTGGGTTTGAATCCATATGCGGAACAAGACGGTTCGTCGTGTCATTTGAAGTTCATACATATTCTCAACTAGCTGCTCGTGAATAACTTAAATTTTTAATGTCATTTTGTGTTAAATAATAAGTACGGTATGTTACTTTGAAGAGGAAATCATGAATACGACGAACGTACTACGTGCATTACCAATCTGACGTAATAATGAGAGTGGTAACATTTCAGGTATGTCATTTATTGTAATAAATGTGAGCTTACAGGCCTTAAGGACAGTCTTATTTGTGATAAGGTGTTCCCTGATATTTGTAGTACCGTGGTATTACTTTACATCTTGAGTTATTGCGGTACAGAGCAGTGTTTTGTAGTGGTGACTTGTTGGAACCATTTTCAATAGTCAAACGACTGTACCAAGGAGCGATTAGAGGACCTGCTGGACAGCTTTTTTTGAATAGGACAATGTTCCTGTCCAATAATTTTTAGATTAGTTACAATAAGCTTACGCTGCAAGAGAAATCGCTTGTATTTTTCAATATGTGGTCTGTTGTCGGTTTGAAGGCCTTACATTGCATCGGCAACTTCGTGCAACTCCACCGAGGGCTGTCTGGAGTAGGGTGGATATAGCAATGTGAAAGTTGCGAGCTGTCGAAGACGATCTTCATATTCCTAATGCGATTAGGACATAGTATACTCTTGACGACGTTTAGCACCTGTGCGGTCAGTCAACCAATTTCAGAATTCATGTTGAGTAATCCTGCTATGTTGTCTTTTTATATTGATGAGTAATATGGATAGTCGTCACGTTCATGTGCCGTTTACAACGCAAATTTAATGTTACTATCCTAGGAACTAACCTGCAATACGTTTTGTATTTCATAATCGGAACTATCTGCATTAACCGTCATCAGAGCAATGTCAGGGAACAGAATGCAGCAGTGCCTTGGTACCTACTTGGGGACCTGCTTGAGTCGTGTTCTAAGGAAAGGGTAGTTGCTGGTTCACATTATATTACACTAGCGAGAAGTACCGACTTTTCCTTTTCTCTGCAAACATCCCGAACTAAATTCAGTAACTAAATGCTAAGAATATAGTTGCATTGTGCCAACTCAAAGATCAATAGATATGGATATAGATATAGATTTTTATATTTAAAGCCATTCTCGTTCTGCGTTGGAATAAACATTATTCATTATTTGATTGTTCTTGTTACGATTATTGTCATTCTCTCACTCGCAAGAGTTTTCACATTCCTATTTGGTATCGATGCACATGAAGAGTGGCTATGAAAGAAGGGAATACTGAATGTTACGTCATGCAGAATACACTCATTTACTTCCGCTCCTCGTGATCAACGCTGCAGGAGAAGTGAGATACATAAAGTTGACAGTGTGAGGACAGACATGCTGGCACAACTCTGCAACTACACAGTGTTACCAGATAAAATGGTGCTGCGGAATCGAAAGTGTTGTACGGACTTTGCCACAGTAGCAGACAGCTGCTAATTTCGGACCGTGACCGTAGATTACACTTCGGTCAGTGCCGGTTAGAGTGTTGCAACTGTAAATGGAAGGCTTTGTTTGACAGTCTTGTGCTGATGCTGTCTGAATAAATTATGCCATTGGATAAAAAGCGGTTTAGTTTTGAGACCTAACCCACAAGGGGAGAAGGCACAGTGGTCTGCTTCAGGAATTCCAAGCAATAAAACACAAAAAGCAACCCAGGAAGGGTTCGAACAGCTACTATCATGCAGAGACATGCATTTGGAATGTGTTCATCGTTACGGGGTCAAACAAGAGGGTAACATCACTGAAACAATGATCAGGCTACTAAGTATATAAGAGAGCATACAGATTTCAAGGAGGAAACGTATGAAGACGCAGACTTCCTCGTTATCAATATGTGCGGCATATCTTTCGTGTTAACGAAAGTAATATCCCGCTTTAACTCTTCTTACGTCTCAAATGAAATGAATGCCATGAGGAATCGAATATTTGTCGACTGCGTCTCTTCTTGCTTCCATCCGTACCAACATACTTCTTCATTCTCGTGGTAATCATGACATTCTTTTTGTATGCTGCAAAAGATTGCACGTGGACAAATTCGACATCGAGGTGCAAAGCGTTTGGTATCTTACATTATATTCAATTCGAATAAGCTTCAGATGTATTTTTACTTCGTTTGTATTTTTAGATGATTATGAACGTTACGGAAAATTATCTCACATGCTTTATGTTGAATGAGAAACATTGAATGACCCGTTTTGCTTTCCCTACGTTGAAATGATATAATGTCGGCGTCAACAGCCTTCTTCCACGCCGGAAGCTGAAACTTGTATCATTCTGGATTAATGATAATTGAATGTCTCAAATGTAGACATAGCCCACAAGGCGACGTCAGAAACCATCAGGGGAGAACGCCGCATAAAAACCAAACGTGCGCGCCCGTCTCCACTCTGAAGGACCGTATCGGAGAATCACGGCAAGCATTTCGCTGAAGAGCTGCCTCGTAAGAGAACCGAGAAATGGCAGCGTCGTAGCAAGTATTTGTCAACACTCTGATAGTGCATTTACTTCCGGGTGTAGGCCGGCGTTACCTCGCTAAATTCACTTGACATTCGTTTTCCACATCGAAGTCTCGTACGATAGAATCCACTGTAAGATGAGACACGTAGAAAGTATAATTAATTTCTGGACTCCAAGAACGGCGTTCTTCACATAAGTAACACCTGTTTGTGCGTTTTAAGGTTGCGTTTTGAGGCTCAGGCAACATCGCAGTGACTATAGTCCGTCTGTGGTCTGTGGTCGCCAGTGTGTCGTTAGCTCAGAGGTTATTCGTCATATTGTGGCTTTTCTAACGCGGGACGTTCTGAATCAGAATACTCCCCTTTCATTATTAGTTCCGGGACGTGACTATTTTCCTCGGACAAAGACCAATGCTGTGAATTCGCGGACATGCCATTCACTACCTATTTGGTCAAACTGTAGACTCTGTACTCGATTTTTGGACATACCTCAACGACTGTCATTATGTCGTTGTCAGCCACCCAAAATACAGACAATTTTTCTCGAACTTCCTTGGGAGTGCTTTCCACGACCCGCCTCGCAGCTGGAATGTGTTAAGCCAAGAGTGAAGAAGGTTTCCAGTTTGAACCAATGAACATTTCTGAACTACTGAACGGAACACACCAATTTCGAGAAGACGTGACTCAACATATTACCAGCGGGGTGCAGAAGGCGTCTGATCAATTACACAACAAAAATAAACAAAACAAAAATCAAAATAAAAATAAAATTCAGAAAAAGGAAGATTTTGTTTCGTTTGTAATGATAGCCCTAACCTTAAATTCCCATATTTCCCCTGGTATATAGGCGGCTCTTGGGGTAGGTTTAGTCAGGAGCCAACGCCTGAAGTGGACCAGATTTTTTTTTTGTTATAGGATTAAAAGTGGCGGTGGCACTTAGTTTTTTTTATTGCCATTTTCCTAAGAGGCTTTAAAATAAGTGAGAAAAAAAGGGGTCATCGTCAAAAAAAGTAAAAGAAAAAAAGCAAAATTAAAAAAAAGAAGTTTCTTTGTGCGTTGCGGTGGTCGTACTGTATGACATAGCATTTTCAATCTCGGTGGAAGCCGCTGACTACAACCTTTTATTTTCCATTTTAATTAATGGAGTTGCAAACGGCTAGTAAAAATTCTTTATACGAAATCTGAAGAATGCCTTTAAACATCAATCTTCGTCCGATTCGACTTAGTAAATTAAGTTAATATCATGGATGTCTGCTTTGCAAATGCCAAGGTGCTTCACTGTAAAATAGATCCTGAAAAGATTCAAAGCGACTATCAACGATATAAATTTGAGTTTTGTTCGTCATATAGGTCTAACATGTCAGAAGGTTGTTTATGAAATGCACATGTTGATTAATATAGTTCCCCTCTTCTAAATTTTTGCAATAGCATTTAACTGTAGACGTTTTCTAACACCGGCGTTAGCAATTCCTTTCCATTCTCTGAAACCTCCAAAACGACAAATTTTTCTGGTCTAAATCTGATGACCTTAACTATCACTTCCGATCAACATTAAATACTTCATGAACCCATACGTGGAACTCCAAATGTGCAGTGTTCCTGCACTGCTACAGAGCATGCATTGCAAGGTATTCACACAGTTTATCGCATAGAGTTACCATAAGGAATGAAACAAGAACTGTAATACACTTCACACCACAGACGCTCACCCCGGCTTGACGAAAACATCCGAACATTGACCAAAAGTTGCACAAATAATTGAGTTTGAAAGGAAAAGAAACGAGGTATGAAGCATTTATAAATTCATCGAATGTAGCGAGGTGGTCTAATTTCGTCCCAGTCTATAAAATTAATTTCGGGCCATACTCAACTCTTGCCGATTAATGTAATATAATACCCGCCTACTAATCAGGGCGTCTGTCTCCGTTGCTTTTGAGCGTGAATGGAAATCGTAGAAATTTTCTGTGGAGCAACATTTAATAATAAAGCGTTTTAAATCATCAAAAGCGATGAGCGGGAGCAGGCGCTTTCGATAAAGAATGGGGGAGTACAGCGCCGCTGCTGTATCCACGGCCGCTGCCGGTAGCCAGCAAATGGATCCCGGAGCTTTGCCGCATACGGCGTCCAGAGGAGGACAGTCTGCAGGAAATCTGCCGCAAAATCGTTACTGGATAAAATTTTGATATCGGTGTGTCAGAAAGCGAAATAGATTGAATCTGCGCTACCATTACATTCACGTCTTCAGCATTCAGACAGAAGAGGCTATAAAAATATTTTATGCCAGCTGCTCTCGATCGACTGACATTATGAACGGAAACAACGCACGCTACCGCTAGGCCACAGGCATAATCAGCTTAGTGTTTCTCTATCATGGGACAAGTTTTCCTCCAGGAAGTGCCGCAGTCTGCAGTGTTGCCAGATTGTGCAGATAACCGGACTTAGAGAATTAGCGAGTTGGCCAGTTTTATTGTCCCATGTCGCGATCGGCGCGGACTTAGCCTCTGAAGCGGCCGGCCGCCGGTCGAGTTTTATGTCAAAGAGTGTACACTGTGAGCTGTGCGACACAATGCATTGCCCTGTCGGTAGGTGCCGACCTGCCGAGGAAAAACAAAACGCGCGTAGGGCCGGACTTGGTCCCCAAGGTTACACGATTACTTGTGTTCATCCGTTGTGCCTTCCAGAATGACGAGATCACCTAGGGCAGTGATGGGCAAACTCATTAATCCAAAGAACCAAAAATATCAATCGTACAATTACTCAAATTTCTTTTGAGAGCCAAATTTTTTCACTTAAACTATATATGTAGATACACTGTTAGTCAGGGTACTCCTAAGTTAACCTGTGCTAAAAACATCCTCATTCTTCTTGTGGTGCGTTCGCTGAGACCGACCTCTTCCAACTCTCCAGTCCGCACTCATATACTAGTTTTTTCCGTAGTAGTAATAGGTAACAGGAATAAGTAATCCACTAATGGGTGTAATCGTGAAGAATAAATAAACAAATATACTTGATTTGCGTATCTCGTTTCGTTCGTCCTCTCTGTATGACCAAACGAATACAACATACTTTTCTAAATACTCGACAGTACATCTTCACCCCTCCTCAATGCTGTCTGAAGTTAACTAAATAAACGTTAAGTATTAAGTTTTAATTAAACTATAGGTACGTTGAATAAAACTTAATATCATACTTAACTACTATGTTCTTTACAGATAAAATTAAATTGTAAGGTATCCATAAAATTAAATAATGACATACTTACAAACACTAATGTGAACAGTAGTCTTTCATCACCTTGGAAAGTTTCAGTAAGTCAAATTTCTATGTAGTTTCTTAATTCACCTTTGACAAGTTTCATGCTTCATGATTGTTCACATGAATATGTAGACACGAATAAGGAAAACCAGTAAACTTTACTTTTTTGTGAGCTGATTATGTGTATCAGGAGTACTATTCCAGGCAAGGCCGCCGACATTTAAAAGTTTCTGTGGGTGTCTATCAATGGTGGAATGTAGTATATTGTTTTCTAGGGAGTCTCGATCTTTTTTTAAAAATGATCACCTTTCGTTTATAATTTTTTATTAGCACTGCCTGTGTCATAAATATGTGTGCTGTGATAAAGCAAAATATACTGCTACTGTAAGCATACATTGAGACTATCCAAGCTCAGTCGGAAACACAGCTGACGTAAAAGCAACAGAAATGATACCAAACTCGGATTAAAATGTATTTGGACGAACGCAATAATAATTCTGACCCCCTAACATAAAATGCATAACCTATTATTAACTAACGTAATTTTGTTTACAGCAGGTAGAATCAGTAAATTCATGGAGTGTGTTGTAAAACTCCATATAATATAAACAGAGAGATCATTCGTGTACTGTATTCACAGTATTAAACAAAAATTATTAATACCTGTAAATGTTATTAAAAATTAACGCATTATTGTGATTGGCAGTCAGTATCAATAAGCGGAGGACTGCAGTTCTGTTATTTGATTGGTTCGTATTTATTAAACCTCACTCTACTCAATTTGACCTGTAGTGAAACTGGACCATGTGATGGACTTTCTTTGCTAGACGGTACTGATTATTTCACTGGCATCAATAGATCACTTTGGATACTGTGTAGGCTGAGTTCACTAACTCTGCCTTGGGCCATAGAATTCACAGATAGTGCGTTATAAGTATGAGCTTCAAAACCAAAAGTTCAGCAAAAGAAACAGGAACAGAAATAGTTGAAATTAGATAAAATTTTGTGCATTAATTTGGAACGCTACAGCTATGATTGAATTCTCTGTTACTGATAGTTTTGTTAATCAAGTGTCGTGGTTAATGAGGATGTTTCTTTTTTGCAGAGCTTTTTTGGTCCGAAAATTTACTGGGTAAATCCTCCTGGCATTCATTCTGAAGAATGACTACTGGATTGTGAATCTTTTTGTCGGAAGCAGAATTTATAAATTTTGGGAAAATAATTTTGAAGAAATGGTTAACATTATGCATACCCTCATTTTTGCTATTTTACTTGGCTACAATGATGTCCAAACAGCCATTAAAATGTCCCGTTTCTTTGCCAAAGATGTAGCTGATGACATTGCTTCCTCAATATTGTGTCGATAGCAAGAAAAATTGTCAGCTGCATCTGAACAAGAGAATACGCTTTATCAAGCTCTATATTTTCCGATTGCATAATTTCAGATGCTAAATTGCCAAGCTTTGACTGCAGTGATATCTGAAAAATAAATTCTCATTTCTGTAATTGTTTTTTCAAAACAACAGTCTGTTCCTATTTCCTTGTACTTACATGTCAATATTACTTCTTACGGAGCCTTAAGTAGCCTAATAGACATAAGCATAACGAGGGGCTTTTACAGACTGGTATCTCAAAGACATCGTCGTTGGTGTTTTCTTGTAGCGACTGATACACCTCTAACCTCTTTGGTGAATGTCTTCCAAATGATACCAATTCACGAAGAAAGTCTCGCACACAACTAAGACCTTGCATCGCATCTTGTACTACCACATTCAGGTTATGCACCGAACAATGAGCAAATATAGCTCTCGGCTCCAACTGAGTAATCCTACTTTGTAATCCGACCACGTCAGTATTTCATGTCGAAGGACAAACGTCTTGTGACTTCCTGACGACTTCAAACAATGTCCTAGAACTCGTTGAAGCTACTTTATGGTTGTTTGTTATTGTGCTCTTCAGTACAGGGACTGGTTTGCTGCAGCTCACCATGCTACTCTATCCTGTGCAAGCTTCTTCATCTCCCAGTACCTACTGCAGCCTACATCCTTCTGAATCTGCTTAATGTATTCATCTCTTGGTCTCCCTCTACGATTTTTACCCTCGACGCTGCCCTCCAATACTAAATTGGACATCCCTTGACGCCTCAGAACATGCCCTACCAACCGATCCCTTCTTCTAGTCAAGTTGTGCCACAAACTCCTCTTCACTCCAATTCTATTCAATACCTCATTAGTTATGCGATCTACCCATCTAATCTTCAGCATTCTTCTGTAGCACCACATTTCAAAAGCCTCTATTCTCTTCTTGTCCAAACTATTTATCGTCCACGATTCACTTCCATACATGGCTACACTCCATACAAATACTTTCAGAAACGACTTCCTGACACTTAAATCTATACTCGGTGTTAACAAATTTTTCTTCTTTAGAAACGCTTTCCTTGCCATTGCCAGTACACATTTTCTATCCTTTCTACTTCGACCATCATCAGTTATTTTGCTCCCCAAATAGCAAAGCTCCTTTACTACTTTAAGTGTCTCATTTCCTAATCCAATTCCCGCAGCATAACCCGATTTAATTCGACTACATTCCATTATCATCGTTTTGCTTTTGTTGATGTTCATCTTATACCCTCCTTTCAAGTCACTGTCCATTACGTTCAACTGCTCTTCCAAGTCCTTTGCTGTCTCTGACAGAATTACAATGTCATCGGCGAATGTCATCGGCGAACCTCAAAGTTTTTATTTCTTCTCCATGGATTTTAATACGTACTCCGAATTTTTCTTTTGTTTCCTTTACTGCTTTTTCAGCATACAGATTGAAACACATCGGGGAGAGGCTACAATCCTGTCTCACTCCCTTCCCAACCACTGCTTCCCTTTCATGCCCCTCGACTCTTATAACTGCCATCTGGTTTCTGTACAAATTGTAGATAGCCCCTGTTTTTACCCCCTGCCACCTTCAGAATTTGAAAGAGAGTATTCCAGTCAACATTCTCAAAAGCTTCCTCTTAGTCTAAAAATGCGAGAAACGTAGGTTTGCCTTAATCTATTTTCTAAGATAAGTCGTAGGGTCAGTATTGCCTCACGTGTTCCAATATTTCTACGGAATCGAAACTGATCTTCCCGAGGTCGGCTTCTACCAGTTTTTCCATTCGTCTGTAAAGAATTCGCGTTAGTATTTTGCAGCCGTGGCTTATTAAACTGATAGTTCGGTAATTTTCACATCTGTCAACACCTGCTTTCTTCGGGATTGGAATTATTGTATTCTTCTTGAAGTGAGGGTATTTCGCATCTCTCATACATCTTGCTCACAAGATGGCAAAGTTTTGTTAGGTCTGGCTCTCCCAAGGCTGTCAGTAGTTCTAATAGAATCTTGTCTACTCCCGGGGCCTTGTTTCGACTTAGGTCTTTCAGTGCTCTGTCAAACTCTTCACGCAGTATTATATCTCCCATTTCATCTTCATCTACATGCTCTTCCATTTCCATAATATTGTCCTCAAGTACATCGCCCTTGTATAGACTCTCTATATTTTTGAGACGTTTGTATTCGGTTTTGCCTGCTTCATTTACTGCATTTTTATATTTTTGAGACGTTTGTATTTGTTTTTGCCTGCTTCATTTACTGCATTTTTATATTTTCTCCTTTCATCTATTAAATTCAATATTTCTTCTGTTACCCAAGGATTTCTACTAGCCCTCGTCTTTTTACCTACTTGATCCTCTGCTGCCTTCACTACTTCATCCCTCAAAGCTACCCACTCTTCTACTGTATTTCTTTCCCCCATTCCTGTCAATTGTTCCCTTATGCTCTACCTGAAACTCTGACAACCTCTGGTTTAATGTTTGTCCAGGTCCCATCTCCTAAAATTCCCACCTTTTTGCAGTTTCTTCAGTTTTAATCTGCAGTTCATAACCAATAGATTGTGGTCAGAGTCCACATCTGCCTCTGGAAATGCCTTCAGTTTAAAACCTGATTCCTAAATCTCTATCTTACCATTCTGTAATCTATCTGATACCTTCTAGTATCTCCAGGCTTCTTCCATGTATACAACACGACGAATTTATCCGTAGCGAATATGAAACTGTTAGAATTTGAAACTGTGTATAGAAACAATACTCAGTATTGTGTTTCAGCATTCCACACTCGTCGAGCAATCCCGCAGCGTTAGAAAAGTGCGAAAATTTTTGCCTGGCGAAGAGTTTTTGTTCCACGCATTCCGTCAGTAGTCCCTCTTCTTTGTACTAGCTACTAATACGGTAACACCCCTTGTATACAATATCAGCTCAATGCCATTGTCTCAACAAACAAAACGATAACAATCCAGATTACGTGAAAACAGTTCCACTGAAATATTAACCACAGCGCTGTTACTTGCGAATGCTATTGAGGTAGTCTCCAACATTCGAATTCCTTTTATCTTGGATTATCCATTTAGTTATAATGGAGTTTATATTTTACTAATCGCGAATTCCATAACTTTCCAAATTTCTTCTGCTAATGTCGGCCCACAAAGCGCTTCTTGATAAGTGAGGCAATGGTATGTATCTCGTGCTTAATTTTTTTATTTCAAAATAGCAACACAACTGTTTCTTATGCCGGTAATGCCTTCCGCCCAGTCTGTTGAAATAAATACAGTTTTATCGAATGGGCTGTGATATTTTTTCAGTGCACTCAGTTACAGCATTTGTTTTATCCTCTTCAAGTGTTACACATTTGAGCGGCAATAATCCTAAAAGTGGTCCTTTTTGAAATGTAGATTGTACAAGAAGCGAAACTTCCTCTGTATCACTTGTGCCACAAGACTCACGAACTAGTATTGATAGAGCTGAAAGTTATTTAAGATCTTCGACTTGTTGGTTGGTTACATTTGAAGACATTTTGGCTCCTCCATCTTTCATAGTTTTAGCAGGCAGTGCTAACTCTAATAATTTTAGAATATCTGCGTTGTTCTTAAAACCGCAGAATTGCTTATACGAAGGGACTTAGAAAAGTAACTGACACATTATTAATGGAGGCCAAATAACATTTATTTAATGTTGCACTACGCTTCAGAGTGGTACAGGTTCCTGACACTATTTTTGGACATGGTCACCAAGTCTCGGAAAAAAAAAACCGGCCGTAACGTTTTACCAATCGTTCAGTTTCTCGACGGTAGAAATTCGTCCCGTGGTCACAGAGCCATTCGAGAAATGCTGTTTGATCCCGGAACGTCGGAAAATCTGCAGTTACCACGAATCACTACCTCGATTGCTTTGACGTTGTCGTCTGTGGTCGATATCGTTTACCTTCCTTCCCCATCAGCATCGTCCACATATGTGCGGCCTTGGTGAAATCGTTGGCACCATTTCACTGGACGCGACACTGCATTTAGTTGATATAGTGCCAGAATTTCACGGTGATCGGTGTGCAAATTAGACGTTTCGCCCACAAGAATCGTATTGTCACTTTGTCACTATAGCACACTGACGCATGTGATACCCGTAACGCAGCAGTACTGTGGAAAAAAAAAGTGCGACCATTTGTGTAACTTACTTTTCGAACTGCTCTCTTATATTTTTGCCATCTGTGTATAGTTTTCCTCTCTTACCAGTATCTTGACAAAACTTGGAATAATACTATCGTTGTAAGATTGTATTCAGTAACTGAACATAGAACTTGATTTTTCTTGACTGTCCTGAAGTTTCTTCACTGCATTATTCCTAGCATCACCAACGTGATACTGAATAATAAATGAAATGTGATTATTTGTAAACTCTCTCTCCAAACTTGATTTCTTGTTGTGTGCAAATTTTTCCTGACAAGTGAGATAGGTTGGAAAACCATTAAATTTTGAGTAAACGCGAAATTCTCTGTCCATTCAACTTCAAATTCACGGTTTTCGTCCATTTCCCTGTTATTTATAGCCCCATCAGATAGGGCACCAAAAAATGCATCATTTTTTATAATAAAGCAGAATTGACAAAATCATATAAGTAGAGAGAAGACTAACTAGAATATGCATAAATAAGAAACATTGAAAAGATGGACAGTGGGGATAGTGCCAAATGAAGTGATATACAGTGAACTGGCCCTATTACAGGTACTATATGGAAAAATAAGATCTCTCTTGTTTTTTGGGTCACACTACGAGGACACTGGAAACCAGATTACAAAGAAAAATTGTAGAGAAGGTTTAGAACATGAAGCAACAAGTAAGCTGGATTAAGGAAATCGGGAGTGCGGATAAGAAAGAACTAAAATTAACCATGGACGATTTGCAAAACAAAACAGAAAATTTAAAGGAACTCAAAAACATAGAAGTAAGATTTAAACCAAAAATAGACCAAGAACGAACAGTAAAAAGGGCATTTGCAGATGAAGAACGATGAAAAAGATCAGAACTAATGAAAAGATGCTGGGCAATTATGAAAGAAAACCTATTGATGAAGATATACAGAAAATCATTGACAGAAGTGGTCCAATGAGGATGTAAAAGGAGCAGCAGAAGGAGAAGGAGAAGAAGACTGATGCCACTAACAGATAACAATGCTAATTCTTACAGTGATGACAAAAATACCTATAGTGTTTGCAGCTAATGGAAAATATTTAGGTAACCTTATGCATCGAGTAGGTACTTTTGTCATTCACATGGGATTTGCAGATTCAACCAGCAATAACCACTGCACAATGAAACTGCTGTTGCCTGGCTCACTCAATTCGTGGATGAATCATGTACCTGCCCCCCCCCCCCCTCCCCCCCGAAGTGTGGAGACTGACTGAAACTTGCTGGTCGCTAAATTTGCAGAATGACAGTGAAAGAAGAGAAAAGTGCCACTGGTGGAGGAACCTCCTAGAGGCGGCAAAGCGTTTTGGACAGAAGCAGGTGGAATTGCCAGCAGCAGGGGTGCAGATTTTGGCTATAATTGTAATATCTTCTGCAGGGACATGTGATCAGAAGCAAAACATTGTAGAATATGACACAAAGATAAGACTCGATAATGTGTGTAGATGTGTTATCTTTCTGGAAATGTAAGTGATCAAGCGCACTTGAGAAGAGCCACACTCTAAACTCGCATATGGCTTGCGAGCTCCAGTTTGCCAACTGCTGACCCAGGGAATATCACAAAAACATTCCACAGAGCATAATGTTTCCTCCTCCAGCCAGGACCCTTCCAACGAGTGTTCCAAGGTGTTTGCTTTCGAATCTTCATGCTGTACATGCCAAAGGCCATCTGTCCAATGGAGCGTATAACATGATTCATCTGAAAAGGCCACCTGTTGCTACTCATTGGACATCCATTTGTGGTACTTGCTGCAAAGTCCAGCCTTTTTTGCCAATGAAAAGCAGTCAGCATGGATACATGAACCAGGCATCTGCTGTGGAGGCCTATATGCAGGAACGTTTGCTGTTGGTAGTTGCTTCATTCATCTGGGTGGTCAGTTGCCCAACAGTTGCATGCTGTTCACCCGTACACATCTCCACAGCAGTCGTTCACCCCTGTCATCTAGATCTGTGGTGTACCACAGTTGCCTCAGTGCCAGTTTTGGATAGCGCCTTTTTCCATGCACCATGTACTTTAACCACAGCACATACAAACAGTTTACAAACCTAACCAGTTTGGAAATGCTTCCACCCTTGGCCTGACAGCCAATGATACGAGGTGCATTCAAGTTCTAAGGCCTCAGATTTTTTCTCTTCGGACTGGAAAGAGATAGAAACATGCACATTGTTTTAAAATGAGGCCGCGTTCATTGTCAATACGTCCCAGAGATGGCAGTGCCATATGGCAGATGGAATTTTACCGCCAGCGGCGAGAACGAGAACTGTTTTAAATACTTAAAATGGCGACGTTTTCCTTACGTGAACAGCGTGCAATCATTCGTTTTCTGAATTTGCGTTGTGTGAAACCAATTGAAATTCATTGACAGTTGAAGGAGACATGTGGTGATGGAGTTATGGATGTGTCGAAAGTGCGTTCGTGGGTGCGACAGTTTAATGAAGGCAGAACATCGTGTGACAACAAACCGAAACAACCTCGGGCTCGCACAAGCCGGTCTGACGACATGATCGAGAAAGTGGAGAGAATAGTTTTTGGGGATCGCCGAATGACTGTTGAACGGATCGCCTCCAGAGTTGGCATTTCTGTGGGTTCTGTGCACACAATCCTGCATGACAACCTGAAAATGCGAAAAGTGTCATCCAGGTGGGTGCCACGAATGCTGACAGACGACCACATGGCTGCCCGTGTGGCATGTTGCCAAGCAATGTTGACGCGCAACGACAGCATAAATGGGACTTTCTTTTCGTCGGTTGTGACAATGGATGAGACGTGGATGCCATTTTTCAATACAGAAACAAAGCGCCAGTCAGCTCAGTGGAAGCACACAAATTCACCGCCACCAAAAAAATTTCGGGTAACCGCCAGTGCTGAAAAAATGATGGTGTCCATGTTCTGGGACAGTGAGGGCGTAATCCTTACCCATTGCGTTCCAAAGGGCACTACGGTAACAGATGCATCCTACGAAAATGTTTTGAAGAACAAACTCCTTCCTGCACTGCAACAATAACGTCCGGGAAGAGCTGCGCGTGTGCTGTTTCACCAAGACAACGCACCCGCACATCGATCTAACGTTACGCAACAGTTTGTTCGTGATAACAACTTTGAAGTGATTCCTCATGCTCCCTACTCACCTGACCTGGCTCCTAGTGACTTTTGGCTTTTTCCAACAATGAAAGACACTCTCCGTGGCCGCACATTCACCAGCCGTGCTGCTATTGCGTCAGCGATTTTCCAGTAGCCAAAACAGACTCCTAAAGAAGCCTTCGCCGCTGCCGTGGAATCATGGTGTCAGCGTTGTGAAAAATGTGTACATCTGCAGGGCGATTACGTCGAGAAGTAACGCCAGTTTCATCGATTTCGGGTGAGTAGTTAATTAGAAAATAAATCGGAGGCCTTAGAACTTGAATGCACCTCGTAATGCCGACATCAGATAAATCGCTCCATATCTGCATTAGGACGATGACTGCACTGTTTTCTGCATTCCCCCCTGCATACTATATATCCCCTGTCCTGCTAGTACTGCCACCCACATCTGTGAGTGGTTGTTGCACGCTGATGTTGATTATAGGTGGTGGCCACATTAATGTGACTGGACCCTATACTAGTATATGGCATATGACTTTTTTTCTTAATGCTTTCCTTTCCAGTCTAATAGGCATTTTTTGACCTTTATGGAAGTGAAACCTGGGCGATAAATAGTTAAGACAATAGAATAGAAGCTTTCGAATTGTGGTGCTACAGAAGAATGCTGAAGATTGGATGGGTAGGTCACATAACTAATGAGGAGGTATTGAATAGAATTGGGGAGAAGAGGAATTCGTGGCACAACTTGACTGGAAGAAGGGATCGGTTGGTAGGACATGTTCTGAGACATTAAGGGATCACCAGTTTAGTATTGACGGGCAGCGTGGAGGGTAAAAATCGTAGAGGGAGACCAAGAGATGAATACACTAAGCAGATTCTGAAGGATGTAGGTTGCAACAGGTACTGGGAGATGAAGAAGCTTGCACATGATAGAGTAGCATGGAGAGCTGCATCAAACCAGTCTCTGGGCTGAAGACGACAACAACAACAACATTTTCAGGATGCTCTGGCTTTGTTTGTCTGTGTGTCTTTGTTCACTGTATAGTAATAGACATCCCTGGTGTAGAGAAGAAATTGAAGGAGTTGAAAACAAATAAGTATCCAGGTCTGGATGGCATACCAGTTGGGTTTTACAAAGACTGCTCTACAGCATTAACCCTGTACATAGCTTCCATTTATTGCGTATCTCTCACACATCACAAAGTTCCCAAGTGACTAGAAAAAAGCCATGTGACTCCTGTTATAAGAAGGGTAAAAGAAAGATCCACAAAATTACAGACCAATATCTTTAACATCACACAGTCATATTGATTAAAAGTGTAGGTGTAACGTTTGAAAAGCGATATGAAATGGAACGGCATGTAAGGATTGTAGTAGAGAAGGTGAATGGTGGTCAGCTTCGGTTTATTGGGATAATGTTAGGAAAGTGTGGTTCATCTGTGAAGGAGACAACATATAGAACATTTGTATGACCTATTCTTGAGTGCTGATCAATTGTGTGGTATCCGTACCAGACCGGATAAAAGAAGATATTGGAGCAATTCAGAGGTGGGCTGCTAGATTTGTTACCAGCATGTTCGAGCAACATGCAAGTATTACAGAAATGCTTCATGAACTCAAATGGGAATCTGTGGAGGGAAAGTCTTTCCTTCTCATCCAGTCTGATAAGTCTCCCATGACCCGGGGTTCTGGGTGACTTTCCTGAATTCTACCCTTTTCCTAAACTTCTCCAGTCCTTTTCATTCTCACGTCTTCTGCCAGGAGGAGGAGTCACTGGCTCTGAAAGGTTTCATATGCAAAACATTTTTTTATATGTGCGTTCTCCTACTGCCACTTCATGAGTGTATTTTTTTGTCTATCCAATTGCATTTTATTGTCAAAAATTGATTATTTTCATAGTTATGGATGCTTAGTAATTTAACCTTTACCCCAGATACCCCAGAAAACTTTTTTAATGGCACAGGAAAGCATTTAGTATTACTGTACCTTTATTGTCCCATTTGTTGGTGTAGAGAAAAATGTGCCTTTTTAATTCGTTTTCTGTGAGTTCTGCTGAGTCCACATTTTGTACCAGCATCTCACATTTTGTACACCCACAATGAAGTGTTGGACTTAACATCAAGACTTTGAAAAATGTACTTCCTATGGAAATACCACAATCAGTGGAAAGCAATGAGCTAGAACAAATATGATTATGGTTACACGTAACTTCACGAGATAAAAGTGACAGTTCCGCTGCTGAAACATCATTTTCTGTAGAAGAATATTTTACACTAAAGAAATTTGTAATCCATTTACTTTTGGAACTTGATGCAAAAGAAAGTTTATCTTACTCTCTTGGTAAATGCTTTTTACTGAAAAAAGGGGGGGGGGGGGGGGCAGGAAACACTATATACAGTTTATCATCACTTTGTCATTACATTTAGCTAACCATCTCTTGAACTGTTTATGCTCTGACCATTCATTAAGGCCTCTGCACATTCTTTTCAGTTTTTTGTTTTTGTTTTGTTTTGTTTGTTTCATTCTAATTGTCGTCACTACATTCATGGCAACTGCTATTTGTGTTTTCACTTAATCTTCTGAGCATTGTAAATATAAACTGGACTCCAGAAAACAACAAACTCACCATACTATTAACAACATTTTGCTTTTAAGAAACAGTGAAGGAATGAAAGATTTCAATACTTCTTTTAATTGACCATTCCATAAATACCACTGCCTACTCGACACTGTTATGAAAACAAAGCAGTGAAACAGTTGATTTTCAAACCCATTCGCCTGTTGCTGATGTGTATTTTACACATATTGACCTTTGCTAACAAAAATAAGATGTTAAACAAAAGACTATGAAATTAAAAAATTATGCATTATGATGTAAAAAAAGTAAAACTGTAAAAATAAACCACAAAAAGTAGGGACTTGAGAGTCTTCCATCATACTCCTGTAGGGACATGGGACAGTTATAGAAAACTAGGGACAATCATCACAAAACTGGGACCAGTGGCAACCCTAACTTGTGTGCAACCATTGCATATGGAAATATTTTTAGGTTCTGCATGATATATTTCATTTTATGTGTATAAGTGTTTATAGTGTGTTGATAATAACAAAGAAGTGATTCACTTGATAAATGTATCTTTGTATTAGATTTACAGCTCAGAAACATAATAAGTTGTCTTCGTTAGAAAAAACCCTAACAGAGATGTCGCTACCTGCACAGGAGTTATCACATGATGACAATAGACGTTTGAGAATTGCACCTGCAGGTTGAACTAATTTTCAGCTAGGCTGTGGCACGAGTTGTCGAAGTTAAATTTTTAGTGAAAGACAATATTGAGTGATTTCTGATGCTACGTATTTGCCAAAATAGTTTGTCATATTAAACATCTTCGATAAATGTTTGATATTTTAAGTGTTGAGTATTAAGTCTAAGTAATTCGATGTAATGAATATTTATACATGAAAGATACCATTTATTATTTGTTAACGTATGATATGTGACCAAAATTGTTTCGTTAATGAAAAATAGACTGTAAAAGATGATGAAATTACAATGAAATCCAGACCTTTAGCTGATTACAGGCGAAAATATCAATGGGGACAGTTGAAGATGTGTGCCCCGACCGGACTTGAACCCGGGATCTGCTGCTTACATGGCAGGCGCTCTATCCGTCTGAGCCACCAAGGACACAGAGGATAATGCGACTGCAGGGATTTCTCTCTGGCACACTCCCCGTGAGGTCTGGATTTCATTGTAATTTTATTCTTCGAGAGCTGCAAGATCACCAATGGTATCTGTTCTTTCGGACATGTCTGAAAGAACAGATACCATATTCATATAGAGAATGCTTACCGGCCAATGATCTTCTTCAGTGCAGATGCACTCACATTGCCTGAACTCTTACGGAAATCAGTAGATTGACTGCCGCGAGTAATGAGTATAGTGGGCAGGGGCACTACAAATGCAGTATGTGGACAGTAAGCTGAAAATGTGGGTCTCATGGGGAGCGTGCCAGAGTTAAGTCGCTGCAGTCACACTATTCTCTGTGTTGTTGGCGGCTCAGACGGATAGAGTGCCTGCCATGTAAGCAGGAGATCTCGGGTTCAAGTCCCGTTTGGGACGCACATTTTCAACTGTCCCCATCAATATTTATCAATGCATGTAAGCAGCTAAAGGTCTGGATTTCATTGTAATTTCATTCTTCGAGAACCGCAAGATCACCAGTGGTATCTGTTCTTTCGGACATGTCCTAAAGAACAGATACCATCTTCATATATGTAAAAGATGATGGTTGTGACCTGTTTACCACTGGAGAAATCAGTGTACGTTCATTTTTGATAGTACATCTAAAAATTTCCTGTGAACTTAGATTCAAAGTAGTCAAATGTAGCTTCAGGATGTTTAGTTGCTGATGCAGAACAATGTAGGAAATAACCAAGTTAAATTGAAACATTCATCTTAGAGTGATATATTTTTTAGTAAAGGTTGCTGTAGTGACCAATATATTATGCAGTGATTGCTTGAGATTACAAAGTTGCTTGTTAACATTATTTGCTTTCCGTATTTGCACTAAGAATTCTCCATTCATTTCAGGTGTTTTCCGACCGAAGGTTGGTCGCACCTTTGTCTTGACATTGGCCATGGGTATACTGTTTGGATTCAGCTTTGCATATATATTACTTGCCACAAGCCGTGTGGCAGTGGGTGAATTGAGCCTTTATCCAGTTAGGTGAGTATGAGAAAACATTATTTTTGAAGTGTATTGTGTGTTCATTTTCATTAACTTCTGGCTTGATGATGAAGAGACCTGTTACACATAATTTTAAGCATCATTAGAGTCATATATCACATTCCTGATGTCCTTCCGTATTGAGTTGGAGGACATGTGTTATGTTTGCAATTTTTTTGAGGGTTGTTACTTCCTATGCATAATAAACATTTTGCTTGTGTCTCTGGCTAAATGTTGTTTCCCAAAATCATAGTGCTTGTGGATATTTCAATATTTTCTGTCATGATTAGATTATGAGGCGGACTGCCCACCAATATTTTTATCTTCAGATACCATGAATTAGGTTACACTTTTGCAGTTAGGTTACCTTATAGAAGCATTTTTGTTGTGTGTAAGAACTCAAATATAATATTCAGTTAAACACCTGCATGATGTATCAAGAAACTACAGTCAAAGAGGGGAAGTGAAGGAATTATTGTAGCATAAATTACTTACTATGAATAGATGTCTATGCCTTTGATCAAAAGAGAAGCAGCTCTATAAATATCAGAAGCTCAGATGGAAAACCAATACTAGGCACGGAAGGGAAGGAAAGTGTAGGGGTCTATTCAAGGGATTGAACTTGAAGGCAGTATTGTAGAAAGGGAAGAGAACACATGAAGATGTGAAAGGAGAGAAGAATTTGACAGAACAGTGAAAGACCTACGTAGAAACAAAGCCCCTAGAGTAGATGACAGTTCCACAGAAATACTGATACCCTTGGGAGGGCTACCCATGACAAAGCCATTCCATCTGGTGGGCAAGATGTATGAGACATGGGGATATATCCTCAGACTTCAATAAAAATGTTATAATTACAGTTCCAAAGAAGTCAAGTGCTGACAAACATGAATATTACTGAAGTGTCAGTTTAATAAATTATGGTTGCTTACAGAAGAATGGAAAATCTGGCAGAAGCTAGCCTTGGAGAAGATCAGTTTGGGTTCCAGAGAAATGTAGGAACACACAAGGCAATACTGACTCTATGACATATCTTGGAAGATAGGTCAAAGAAAAGAAAACCGTGTTTATAACATTTGTAGACTTAGCAAAGCTTTTGATGATTTTGACTGGACTTTGAAATTTTGGAAGTAGCAGGGAGGAAAAGGTTATTTGCAACAATGGTTGAGAAGGGATTGAGATAGGTTGTTAGACTATCCCTGAAGTTATTCAATCTGTATGTGGATCATGCCATGAAGGAAACTAAAGAAAAATTTGGAGAAGGAATTAAAGTTCAGAGAGAAGAAATAAAAACCTCATGGGTTGCCAGTGCCATCGTAATAATGTCAGATACAGCAAAGGACTTGGAAGAGCATTTGAGTAGAATGGACAGTGTCTTGAAAGGACATAAGATGAACAACACAGCAAAATTTGAGTAATGGCACGTAGTTGAATTAAATTAGGCAATAAAGAAGGAGTTATATCAGGATATGAGACACTAAAAGTAATAGTTGAGTTTTGCTATTTGGGCAGTAAAATAACTGATGTTACAAAACAGAAAAGATGTAAAATGGAGACTGGCAGTGGGAAGAAAAGTGGTTCTGACAAAGATAAAGTTGCTAACGTTTGAATGTAAATTTAAGTGTTAGGAAGCAGCTCCAGGTTAAGAAAGATGACAACAGCCGGGAAAGCAGTGTACTGACCCCCCATGCTCGTCTTTACTGAATCCAATGACGGCCTTTCTGGGTGATAAAATGGCAGTCGGTCAATGCTGATGGGCCCACTAGGACCTGTGGATGGAATTTATGTTTTTCTTAGGAAGTCTTTTCTGAAGATATTTGTCTGGAGTGTAGCCTTGTCTGGGACTGAGAAGTGTGCGATAAGCGGTTCAGACAAAAAGAAAATAAGATTTTCTTATGTGGCAGTAGAGAAGAACGTTGAAGATAATGGTTAGATTAAATAGCTATATGAGGATGTACAAATTCAAATTAGGGAAGAAAAGAAATTTATGGCACAATGTGACTAAAAGAAGGGACCAGTTGATAGAACACAACTAATGAGGAAATACTCAGTGGAACTAGGGAGAAGAGAAATTTGTCGAACAACAACAACAACAAATCTGAGTAAAACTAACAGTATGGAGTGTGTTTGGAACAATTTACCCATGGTGTTAGATTATACAGTCAATGTATTGACCTATATGTGTCTGTTGTTGTTGTGTCTTCAGTCCTGAGATTGGTTTGATGCAGCTCTCCATGCTACTCTATCCTGTGCAAGCTCCTTCATCTCCCAGTACCTACTGCAACCTACATCCTTCTGAATCTGTTTAGTGTAGTCATCTCTTGGTCTCCCTCTACGATTTTTACCCTCCACGCTGCCCTCCAGTAACAAATTGGTGATCCCTTGATGCCTCAGAATATGTCCTACCAACCGATCCCTTCTTCTAGTCAAATTGTGCCACAAACTTCTCTTCTCCCCAATCCTATTCAATACTTCCTCATTAGTTATGTGATCTACGCATCTAATCTTCAGCATTCTTCTGTAGCACCACATTTCGAAAGCTTCTATTCTCTTCTTGTCCAAACTATTTATCGTCCATGTTTCACTTCCAAACATGGCTACACTCCATACAAATACTTTCAGAAACGACTTCCTGACACTTAAATCTATACTCGATGTTAACAAATTTCTCTTCTTCAGAAATGCTTTCCTTGCCATTGCCAGTCTACATTTTATATCCTTTCTACTTCGACCATCATCAGTTATTTTGCTCCCCAAATAGCAAAACTCATTTACTACTTTAAGTGTCTCATTTTCTAATCTAATTCCCTCAGCATCACCCGACTTAATTTGACTACATTCCATTATCCTCGTTTTTCTTTTGTTGATGTTCATCTTATATCCTCCTTTCAAGACACTGTCCATTCCGTTCAACTGCTCTTCCAAGTCCTTTGCTGTCTCTGACAGAATTACAATGTCATTGGCAAACCTCAAAGATTTTATTTCTTCTCCATGGATTTTAATACCTAATCTGAATTTTTCTTTTGTTTCCTTCACTGCTTGCTCAATATACAGATTGAATAACATCGGGGAGAGGCTACAACCCTGTCTCACTCCCTTCCCAACCACTGCTTCCCTTTGATGTCCCTTGACTCTTATAACTGCCAACTGGTTTCTGTACAGATTGTAAATAGCTTTTCGCTCCTTGTATTTTACACCTGCCACCTTCAGAATTTGAAAGAGAGTATTCCAGTCAACATTGTCAAAAGCTTTCTCTAAGTCTACAAATGCTAGAAACGTAGGTTTGCCTTTCCTTAATCTAGCTTCTAAGATTAGGGTCAGTATTGCCTCACGTGTTCCAATATTTCCACGGAATCCAAACTGATCTTCCCCGAGGTCGGCTTCTTCTAGTTTTTCCATTCGTCTGTAAAGAATTTGCATTAGTATTTTGCAGCTGTGACTTATTAAACTGATAGTTCGGTAATTTTCACATCTGTCAACACCTGCTTTCTTTGGAATTGGAATTATTATATTCTTCTTGAAGTCTGAGCGTATTTCGCCTGTCTCATACATCTTGCTCACCAGATGGTAAACTTTTGTCAGGACTGGCTCTCCCAAGGCTGTCAGTAGTTGTAATGGAATGTTGTCTCCCCCCGGGGCTTTGTTTCAACTCAGGTCTTTCAGTGCTCTGTCAAACTCTTCACGCAGTAGCATATCTCCCATTTCATCCTCATCTACATCCTCTTCCATTTCCAAAATATTGTCCTCAAGTACATCACCCTTGTATAGACCCTCTATATACTCCTTCCACCTTTCTGCTTTCCCTTCTTTGCTTAGAACTGGGTTTCCATCTGAGCTCTTGATATTCATACAAGTGGTTCTCTTTTCTCCAAAGGTCTCTTTAATTTTCCTGTAGACAGTATCTATCTTATCCCTAGTGAGATAAGCCTCTACAGCCTTACATTTGTCCTCTAGCCATCCCTGCTTAGCCATTTTGCACTTCCTGTCGATCTCATTTTTGAGACGTTTGTATTCCTTTTTGCCTGTTTCATTTACTGCATTTTTATATTTTCTCTTTTCATCAATTAAATTCAATATTTCTTCTGTTACCCAAGGATTTCTACTAGCCCTCATCTTTTTACCTACTTGATCTTCTGCTGCCTTCAGTACTTCATCCCTCAAAGCTACCCATTCTTCTTCTACTGTATTTCTTTCTCCCATTCTTGTCAATTGTTCCCTTATGCTGTCCCTGAAACTCTGTACAACCTCCGGTTTAGTCAGTTTATCCAGGTCCCATCTCCTTAAATTGTATAGGTTAATTGTATAGGTTAATGATAGAATTTAAGAAAACTGTAAGTGTGTAAATGTAATTCCCACATGAATGCAGATGAAAGCCCTTGGCTCAGCTGTGTTTTCCTCGGGTTAAAAATCAACTGTTTCACTGCTTCATTTCCAGAATAGTGTTGAACAGGCAGTTGTGTTTATGGGGTGACCGAGTAAAAGGAGTACTGAAATGTTTTATTCCATCACTGTCCTTTAAGAGCAAAATGTTGTTAATAATATAGTTATTTCAGGGTTTTCTGGAGTCCAGTTCATATTTAAAATGCTCAGTATATGAAGTAAGATACAAATAGCAGTCACCATGAATGAAGTGATGACAGTTGTGACAGCTAGAATGTAATGCAAAAGACAAAACTGAAAAGAATGTGCACATTCCTTACTGAATGGTCAGAGCATAAACAGTTCAAGCGGAGGTTAACTGAATGTAATCACAAAGGGATGGTAAACTGTATACTGTGCCCTTCTTTTCCTTTCCCCCAATAAAGAAGTGAGGGTATTGGGGCCATTGTAAAATATTCTTCTACAGACAATGAAGTTTCAGCAATAGAACTGTCACTTTTATCTCATGAAGTTATGTGTAACCATAACAATGTGTGTTCTAGCTCATTGCTTTCCATTGATTGCGGTATTTCGATAGGAAGTACAATTTTCAAGCCTATGGGTGTACAAAATGTGAGGTGCTGGTACAAAATATGTTGGCTCCGCATTCGGTAGAACTCGTAGAAAATGAATTAAAAAGGCACATTTTTCTCTATATCAACAGATGATACAAAGAAAGGTACAGTACAATTAAACACTTTCCTTGTTTTTCACTTAGTTACATTTTAGAGCAGAAGACTCTCTCCAACATTTATCTCATCATTGGGCCATAGTTGTTTTGTAGCTACAAATTTCATTAGAAGTGAAAGTAAGTGGGTGGTTAATATTATCAAATCTGATGGATATGGTAGATGCTTCAGTGGTGAATAATTCCTCCCAATGTTTTTCCCCTTTTTTTCTCAGTCCAGGACCCTTTCCATGTATTTCTTCATCCAGTTGACTTAGATGACTTGTGTAGTCTTTGTCACTTATGTTACATTTTGCAAGATAACCAATAATCCATTTTGCATCTTGTAAACTGCCATACAACTGGTCATATGCTGGCCACTTCTGCTTCAGACATAACATCCATAAGTAACAGGTTGTCTGCTCCACTATCGCAAGCTCTCCACCACCGGAGACAGTCACATGCTGAGCATTGCCAGTACAGCATGCAGTGTGGAAACATAACTGCCGACAAACCGTAACATGCCTGTTGACCCACTGTCCTCTAGCTGGCACCTCTAGAGGTCCAACCTCACTCATGCAGAGTGTGCATCAATGAAAGTGGCACTGCCATCACAGGGATTACAACATATCCAATCTCACATACTCGCCTGCCGCCTGCTGCGTATATAGAGGAACTGATCAACAGGAAGCAATTGGCAGTACACTATCTCATTCTTCTGGTCATGTTCCAGGCTTGATGTTGACCTCAAGGCCCATGATTCAGAGCTCACACCAACCGCACCAAGCTGATTCGCCAGTAGTTGCTTTCAGAGCTTTTGCCTTTCCAACACCGGCCTTCCCCTGAGCTAGTACTCCAGCGGCCTCCACAGTTACCATCATGATCTACATCACTATGGACTAGTGCCTTGACCTAGGTCATGACATCATTGGGACCCGGACAACAGCAGACTCATCGCTACACCACATTACTAGATCAGGAGAATCCCTTTCAGTTGTATCGTTCATCAGAAGCTGCATTGTGTTAAACCTCCTTCTTTCTGTGATATGTTAGTTACATGTCTCCCATTTATTGCATACAGCCTGACACTCAGGATGTGCAACGAGGATTAAGTTATATAATTACACCATCCAGTCTCTTCCACAATTGAGGGTTGCTTTGCATTTTGTGCCCTTAACAGCTCTGGGTTCCATATGACAGCACACTGGACCCATCACTCCCTCTCGTCTTTTGACAACTCTTCTACTGATCCTCTGGTGGAATTAGCACACAACAGGTGGCTCCTATACCACTGTAGCCCCGCCCAATTGTGGCCTTCCTTGACCAAGTCTGATGCTGCCCCTGTACTTCATGCCTTAGAGATGCAGCCATCACAGAAGTGCCACAAAACTTACCTTCCCATAGCATTGGGCCTCCCTACCAGCACTCCTTTGTCTGCGCTCCTGCACACATTACTTCCATTGACGAAATTCTGGGCTTTGCTACCAGCACTCCTCCTTCTGCGTTCCTCCGCACACTGTGGGGACAACCTTCTCACCACTCCAGGGCTCTCTACCAGATCCTTCTTTGTCTGTGCTCTTGTGGGTACCACAAACAGCGACGATCCTCCTACCACTCTGGGACTCCCTATGGCCCCCTCCTTCTGTGCTCTTGCACACATCATATATGCCAATGATCTTCCAACCACTCTGGACCTCCCTCTTTGCCCTACTTCTTCTGTGCTCGTGCGCACATGCCACCAGCGACTACATTCCCCCTCCCCCCCCCCCCCCCTCCACATGACATTGATGCCTCACAATGCATCTGCCACCTCAGGCCCATTTTCCTGTTCTGTACACATGACCTTGATGCCTCACAGCACATCTGCCATCACAGACAAAAAACTTCTGCACTTCTTTATGACCTTGGCTCCAGCTGTACCCCTCACTGCCCATGCATCACATCTCCATCCTCTGGGTGCAGTTCCCTTTCCTTGCTGGAACCATCATCTCACCTACCACCCTCCACCTGTACCTGTCATTGCTCCCACACATCGTGCCTTTCCCAAGCCATGGCCGACAGTGACACTGCATTTCATGCTATCACAGCATCCACAAACCTGCAGTTTTTGCTCTTGTTTCAATCAGTGTCCTTCACAGCCAAACCTAGATCATCCACACCGCCTGCAGCAACTGCTTCACTACCTCAGATCTCATATTCCGGGACAGGGTCACAGCCGCGACCTGCTCTTCACACCCTTGGGGTTCCCATGTCACCTTGGGGAGCCACCATTCCCTGTGGGCACCCATTGGCTCCGCTCTTCCTCATTCACTCTGCCACCTTCCACACTGGCTCTGTGGCGAGCATCAAATGGCTTCACCATCTTTCTCCTTAAGGGGAAAGGAATGTCATATACTAACCACTTCTGCTTCTAATGCAATGCCCAAAACCAGCAGCTCGTCTGCTCCAGTACTGCAGGCTCTCCTCCACTGGAGGCAGTCATGTGCTGAGCTTCACTAGTACACTGCATGTCAAGGAAGCATTATTGCAGACAAAACATAACACACTTGTGGACACACTGACTTGTAGCAAGTGCCCACCAGGCGGACCAGCCTTGCTTTCAAGCAGCATGCACATTGGCAAGAGTGTTGCTGCCATTTCAGGAATTATGTTGCATCAGCATCATGTGCGCATCGAGTGCCAAGCGATGTTCTTCTGCCTGCTGCCTGCAAATATGTTGCTCGACCACAAGTGGACTGCAGCATACCTTCTAATGCTCTGGGCTCAATGCCCATCACTTGGAGCTCACACCAGCTGCATCATGCCAATCAGCCAGTTTTCATTTTTGGAGTCCTTGCCTGTCTGATACTGGCTTCTCCTGGACTTGGCACCTCAGCAGCCATCGCAATTACCATCACGAACAACATCACGATGGACTAGCTTCGTGGCTTCTGTCACGACATCATTATGACCCAGGTCACGATAGTCTCTCAGCTATGTCACATTACAAGATCAGGAAGATCTCTTCCAGTTGTATCATTCAGAAGCTACATTATGTTAAACCTTGTTCTTCCTGTGCTGTGTTAATAAAGTTTGTCTTTTGTGCTACTTGGGTCTTATAATTTATTGTGTGCAGTCTACCTCTCAGGACATTAAATAAACCCCTACACTTTTTGTCAGGCTCATGGAATACGATTAGTACTTTGTTCTGGGTGACTCACACTCAGTAAGAAATTGGGAAGAAAAATAAAATGTAGCTTTTTAATGACACAACTGTAGCTAGGCTTTTGCTCTTGGCCAGCATTCAATACATGTGGCACTCTTCTCACGCGAAAGTTTCTTACAGTTATTGCGTGATGTAAAATGTGTTATACTCTTTTTTTTCAACAGGTATCTCAAACACATTTACTCTCAGGCCAAGCAGTATCATTTCTTGCCCTTTCTTCGTGGATTCAGCTTGGTTATAGTTTTTGACCATATTTCACCTAGCTAATAATGAGATCATGTTTGAATTCAATTGCCCATTTCTTGATGTTTGAAAATGAAGGCGCCAACTACCTAGAAGCATCCAGTAGCACTGGATGAGTTTGTGTGGATGATAAATTGTTCAAAATAAAGAATTTCATTATGGTACAGTATTCTATTGCCCACCTCTGCAGCTGTGTGGTCATTGTGACTGACTGCCATTAGGGATTTTTCCCTTGGTGGGAGTATTGGAACAGAGTGCACAAAACCTTGTGATGCCAGTTGAGGAGCTACTTGATGAGTGGTAGTGGAACCAGGTCTGCAAAATTTACAACAGCTAGGACAGGGGTGTACTGGCCTCCACCCCTCCATATCACATCAAAATGATGCCAATAGCAGAGGATGACAGGGCAGTTGGTCAATCCCAGCGGATCCATCTGTGGACAGAATTTCAGCGGTTATTTGAATGAAACACACATGAGATGAAAGCTTCTAAGAACTGTACGAACAGAAATAATTTACAGATGCACATTACTCTGCAAATGAACCAGACTTAAATAATCTCACTCGGATACCAGTGCTAAATTTGTCATACCAAGACTCATCAGTAAGTAAGTGAATGTACCAGAATGTAAGAGGAAATGACATACATTTTGCAGTTCATTATTGAGCAGTCAAAACAGGTGTGGTTGATTTGGAACAGTACATTTCTCTGTGTGCAATGCAATAAAATTATATTTTGCTAAAGCCGTTAGAGACAACATGATGCAAGGGCAAGTTTGTTTAATGGAAGTAACAATCGGTCCCCCCAGGGGGCTCAGCATTTAGTTGCTGGGTACAGGCTTGGCAACCCTGGGGTCCCTGAGCTGGGGACAGGGAAGCGCCACCAGTCCTCAATACCGTAAGCTCTGAGCGTGCTTCAACGACTACCGTAAGGCACGACGGTGGAACATTGTATGGTACAGAGCCCGGGGATCTTGGCTTAATTGCCTGGGTCACGAGGATGGTATAAACCTTTATAAAAAAAACCTCAATCTCAAGGTGTGCTGCATGCCAAGGAGATGAATGGCTGTTGAGGTAGAACAGTTGCTAGCGGGCGACCTCTGGGGAACCTGCCGCCCCCAGTTGTATTAGGCTTACCCAGGCAAGCAGGGCTTTGTCTGGGTGGACATGCCTTTCCCTAGCTGCTCGTGGGACCACCATGAAAAGAACAGCCGAACAGATGGGGTCTCATTTCTGACCACAAAGCCTCAGTTTTTTGGGAAAATTTAGAGGACAAGTTTGGAGAAGTTGAGGGCATGTCTAAAATGAGGTCTGGAGCAGTCCTCGTACAGACAGCATACCCAGCACAGTCACGGGCATTGCTTGCTTGTGACAAGTTCGGTGATGTTTAAGTCTCCATTATGCCTCATAAGAGCCTCAATATGGTTCAGAGACTTATTTTTCATCGTTACCTGTTGTTACAGTCTGACGACGAGCTCCATGCAAATCTGGAATGCCGTGGTGTCCACTTTGTACGACGTGTCTTCAAGGGACCTAAAGATAGTAGGGTCACCACCGGCGCCTTCATCTTGGCTTTTGAGGGTGACACCCTGGCCGAGAAGGTCAAGATGATGATATATTGATGTGATATTAAGCCTTACATCCCTCCTCCCATGCGCTGTTTTAAGTGCTGGAGGTTTGGGCATATGTCATCGAGATGTGACGCCAATCCTACCTGTCGGGATTGTGGACGTGCCTCCCACCCCAACGTCCCATGTTTGCCGCCCCAAGTTTGTGTCAACTGTGGACAGAAACATTCACCTTGCTCATCAGACTGTGTGGCTTATCAAAAAGAATGGAAGGTTATGGAGTGTAAGCCCTTGGACAGTCTCACTTATGCAGAGGCTAAACGCAAGTACGATCGACTTCACCCTGTGTGCATTTCATCGATGTATGCTGCAGCAGCTTCAATATCGTCATCCCTGACGATGAGCCCCCAAGCTCAGCGGCTTTTTGTGGGCCCTCCAGCCCGGCCGTCTATTCCTGCCCCCCCTGCCCCCCTGGTAGTTGGGGGAACACTCTTTTCCATTGCTCCCCTGTTTTCATTGGGAGTAACAACCCCTCTTTCTTTAGGGACTTCAGTCCCCACCTCTGCGCCAGAGAAGTGCACGCCTCCTCCGGCTCCCCTCGCGCAGAAGGGATCACTTGGTGCCCTCCCTTCCATGGTTACTACCCCTCCAGATGTCAGCCAGTGGCTGAAAAAGCCACCACCTGAGGGCCGTAGGGCTTCAGGCCTCCCTCGGTCCATGAGACTGGGTCAGAAAAGCCCACCCAGCGTGATAAACCGAAGGACAAACGGGACCCTACCAAAAAGAAGAAAAAGCAAAAGGAGAAGGACATAGAGACAGAAAAGGAGTTCACCACTGCACCTGAAGATGATGTGGAGCATCTAGTGTCCACTCAGGAGCTAGATGTTGCTCGACCCGCAGCTACTATGGAAGTTGATCAGGCTACTTCGCAACTGGTGGCCGCGAGTGCTTCTAAGGCGTGACCATCCCCCCCCCCCCCCCCCCCCCCCCCACACCCCAGGTTCTTTCATGTCTTCACAGTCGGATACCATTATCCTTCAATGGAATTGCCATGGTTTTTTCCACCACCTTGCTGAGTTGAAACAGCTTTTGTGTCGCTTCTCTGCTGCCACTTGTCTGGCCCTACAGGAAACCTGGTTTCCTGTTTGGTGGACCCCCTCCCTCTGTGGCTACTGGGGTTATTATAAGAACCACGTAGAATACAACAGGGTGTCTGGCGGTGTCTGTGTTTATGTTCTTTCCGCTGTTCCTAATGCCCCAGTGCCACTTCACACGGCTCTCGAGGCTGTGGCTGTTAGAATCCGGGCAGGAATGGAGCTTACCATCTGTTCCCTCTACCTTCCCCCAAATGAGGTTGTTCCTCTTGCTAACCTAGTTACCTTGTTCGCCCAGCTCCCCCCGCCATTCCTCCTTTTGGGGGACTTAAATGCCCACCACCCTTATTTGGCAGGCTGTTCCAACCGAGCTCCAGGGAGCCGGAGCGCTCCGGAGCACTCACTGCGGCAGCTCGGAGCCTGCGTGGAGGGAGAAAGCAAACACACTGCCCCCTGGCCGCATGCAGCCGCAACTGACGCAATAATCTGTGTTCAATGACAGCTATGACTAGCTGCGGGAGCCCTGTACCTCTAATGGAGGATACCTTTCTATTCATTGAGCGGGATGGTCGTCCGCAGTGTCTTATATGTAATAAAGTATTTAATTATGGGAAGAGGTACAATATACAACGACATTATACACGTCTTCACACAGCGCACTACGATCCGGTAGAAGGCGTTGCACGCAGAGAACTGGTAGCCAGGCTTAAGAACGACATACCAGGAGACATAAGTTTAAAAACGGTTTCGTAATACGGAGGGTATCAAAACATGCAACATAGTTCGTGTTCTGTAATGCGTTTATAATTTTCAGGTGAATGAGAGCGGAGAAAACACTACTGAATCTGCAATTCGATCAAGCTACAGGGTCGCTCACATCATTGTGACGAGTGACAAGCCGTTTTCAGTGGGACCACTTGTAAAATCATGCATGGTAGCAGTGGCAGAATGTTTGTTTCCAAGGGAGGTGCAGGTAATTGAAGGGGTTTGCCTGTCGAAGCAAACAATGTCTCGTCGATTCCTGGACGTGGCAGCAGATTTAGAGACACAGCTCAGGAAAAAGGCGGAGAGATTTGTTGCACTTTCGCTAGCACTTGACGAAAGCACCGACATATCGGACTGTGCTCAACTTGCAGTCTTTGTGTGTGGTGTCGACATGGAGCTGCAAGTAACTGAAGAGCTCTTGGATGTGGTACTACCCGATTACACCGCAACAGGACATGACATTTTTGAAGCTGTTTGTGGATCAGTGGACAATATGAATTTGCCGTGGCATGAGTTCCATTCTGTAGCGCCAGACGGTGCTCCACAAATGATCGGGCGTCACCAAGGTTTTGCTTCTCGTTTGAAAAATAAACTCAGGGACGAATTCGGGAAAGACATTTTGACTCTTCATTGTTTTATTCATCAAGAGGCATTGTGTGCTGAAACGGTAGAGCTAGGTGGCGTAATGAAAGATGTCGTGAAGTGTATGAATTTTGTGCAGCATCATGGTATGAATCATCGCCAATTCAAAGGATTCCTGAAAGATATGAAGCGGAGTATGGGGATATACCTTACCACAGTACAGTTTGTTGGCTGAGTCGGGGAAAAGTTCTTGATGTTTTCTCTGCCATTCGTGAGGAAATATCCCTTTTCCTCGAAATGAAAGGGAAGAAATGTGTTGTCTGAAAGATATAATATGGATATCAGAACTGGCGTTCCTAGCTGACATAGCTATGCATCTGAATAATTTAAATCTGTCATTGCAGGGCAAAGGGCAGCTAATCGTTGACATGCACGACTAGATCAAAGCGTTCATGGAAAAGTTACTTTTGTTTGAGAGGCAGATGAGTAATGGACTTTTAACATTCTTCAATCGTCTTGCTTCTTTAAAACTACCTGAAGGTACTACTTTCGGCAATTACCAAGCGAAGTTAAAGCAGCTCATCACGTCGTTTGAAACATGATTCCAGGACCTCACTAGTTTGGAAATGGAACTTAAGGTGTTCAGTACTCCTTTTTCAGTTTCCCATGATTACTTGTCATTGTCACTTCAATTGGAGATTATTGACTTGCAAAATTCAACTTTGTTGAAAGAGAGGTACTACAACACGTTGGATTCGTCACAATGGTATCGTTCATTGCAGCAAAAAAACATTTCCCAAGCTTCACAACAATGCCGCTCAGATCATGTGCATGTTTGGATCTATGTATTGTTGTGAGCAGCTTTTCTCAGCAATGAAAAGAGTAAAAAGTAAGGAACGATCATTTCCTCAGAATGCAACAATGAAGGCCATCCTCCGCATTAACGCTGCGAACACTTTGACGGCTGATATTTCCGATCTTGTAATGAAAAGAAAATGTCAAACTACAGAGGCCCAATAAATTTAGTATGCAATTTCTTGTAAAACAGTTGTCTCTTATTTATTTCCTGAACATTGTATTTCCTGGTGTAGCATGTCACCATGTCTTAGCAGCTAAGAGTATGAGGTTGTCGATCTTGTAAGATGCACCTGGCACATCAAAACGCTTGCCTTGCCGCCTGCCTCAGCCAGCCGTGCCACGTGCCGGCGTGCCGGCCCACTTGAATGGAATGGTCACAGCGAGTGACACGGCTCCCTGGAGCAGGGAGCGCTCTGCGGCTCACAACGGAGCCGACGAGCTGGAACAGCCTGCTTTATGGGGTGGGGCTCAGATCTCGGGACAGGGTAGGAACATTGAGGCTCTCTTGGCACAGCAGGACATTTGCCTCCTTAACACTGGTGCTCCTACATATTTTAGCTTGGCTCATGGCTCATACTCGGCCATTGATCTATCTCTTAGTAGCTCAGGTCTTCTTCCATACCTCAGTTGGAGGGTCCACGACGACCTCTGTGGTAGCAACCACTTTCCTATCCTGGGTTTTTTCTTCTTCAATCCCAATCCCCTGACCAGCTGCCACGATGGTCTCTTCATGGACCTGATTGGGCAGCCTACACCTCAGCTATTATGGCCATGGCTCCACTTTCTGGTACCGAGCGAGGTGGCGCAGTGGTTAGCACACTGAACTCGCATTCGGGAGGACGACGGTTCAATCCCGTCTCCAGCCATCCTGATTTAGGTTTTCTGTGATTTCCCTAAATTGTTTCAGGCAAATGCCGGGATGGTTCCTTTGAAAGGGCACGGCCGATTTCCTTCCCCATCTTTCCCTAACCCGAGCTTGCGCTCCGTCTATAATGACCTCGTTGTTGACGGGATGTTAAACAACACTAACCTAACCTCCACTTTCTGGTGACATTGATTTGGCAGTGGACGAGGTCACTATGGCCATTGTTTCTGCTGCCCCCCTGTTCTTCAAGTACCCTAAGGTGTAAGTCAATCCCTTGGTGGACACCAGAGTTTGCAGAAGCTATCCGGGACCGCCGGCAAGCCCTGCAGTGACACTAGCATCATCCTTCCCTAGAGAATCTGGTTGCCTTTAAATGGCTGTGGGCCCGGGCTCGGCAGTTAATCTGGCAGAGCAAACAGGACTGCTGGGAATGATATGTTGCCACCATAGGTTCACGCACCTCCCCATCTCAGGTGTGGTCGCGGGTTCAGCGCTTTTTGGCTTTTGCCCTCATGCTTCTGTCCCTCGCTAGAGTCGGCTATTTGTACAGCTTTTACTCGGCGAGAACATCTAGTTGCTGTTTTCTTTGATCTTTGGAAGGTGTACGATACCACCTGGCGCCATCATATCCTTGCTATGCTGCATGAATGGGGCTTATGGGTTCCACTTCAAATTTTTCTACGGAATTTTCTCTCCAATTGCTCCTTTCGGGTTAGAGTTGGCACTTACTTTAGCTCTGCTCACATTCAGGAGAACGGTGTCCCACAGGGCTCGGTTCTCAGTGTTCCCCTCTTTTTGGTGAGGATTAATGGTCTTGCGGCTGCGGTGGGCTCATCGGTCTGTTCCCCTCTGTATGCCAATGACTTTTGTCTTTATTACAGTTCCCCAAGCATCAGTGTTGCTGAACGGCAGCTGCAGGGAGCTATCCGTAAGGCACATTTTTGGGCATCCAACCATGGTTTTCACTTCTCAGCCTCTAAGACTCGAGTGATGCATTTCTGTCGTCGTCGAACGGTCCACCTCCATCCAGAGCTCTACCTTGCCAATGAACTCCTTCGAGTTGAGGAGACGCATCGCTTTCTTGGCGTGCTGTTTGATGCTCAGCTCACTTGGACACCTTATCTTCGCGAGCTTAAACAATGGTGCTGGCGGCACCTCAACATCCTTTGCTGCCTCAGCCACACCGTTTGGGCCCCCCTGCTGGTCCGGGGTAAGAATAGGCCCGAGGTATTCCTGCCTGTCGTAAGAGGTGACTAAAAGGAGTTTCAACCGTTTCGGCCTTCCATGTGATGGTCCCCCTTGGGGTTTGACCTCCATTTTTCAAAATTCTACAGAAGTACGAGCCTTTTGGGGAAGGACGCCTTACATGGTGTACCACTGGTCCTCAGTGCACTAAGACCTTGGCACTCAGCATTGTAACGGCGTTGTCACCATACCCACTATTCCTCAAATTGGGCCTAAACGCCTGATGGGTTGTACAAGTTACGCCCATAGTGCGTCCCCATCTGCACCTACGATCATGATGGACTTTCCATGGCACCTGAAATCCAGCACGGTAGCCAGCCTGTTGTGGTGGGGTCGTCATGTACCCTCTAGGTTGTAGCCCCCTGACAACGCAGGGATCGCACTGTCGATACCTGAGCTGCACCCTCCCCATGTCGGCCAAGGAGTAGATGCCCGTCTCCTTGGGGCATCAGGACTCCCGGCAACGGTCATCCTGCCAGGTGGCCCTTGCTGAGGCTGGGTGGCGCCTGTGGGGAGAGCCCCTGGTCGGACTGGTTGGCATCGGGGCGGACATTTCGCAGATGAAATGTCAACACGTATCAGGTCGCTCTGCGGCCGAGTCTTTCAAAAGGAAAGGTACTGTCTCTGGTTATGGTTCTCCTGCCCTTTCCCCCTTGGCCACTCCCTGGGAGGAGGGACAGGCCCGCCGGCTTGGGGCGAAGTACTTCCCCCGCTATTTGGTCTGTTCTCGAACCGATGGGGGGGATGTTCGCCACCTCCAAGCCCACGTTCTTTGTTCAGCACATCGAGGACATCTTCAGGGAAATCGAGGCTCTCAGTAAGATGCGTTCGGGGTCCGTTCTTATAAAGACCACCTCCGCCACACAGTCGGCGGCGCTCCAGGCGTGCGACCGACTAGGGGACATCAGTGTCCATTGTCCCGCATCTGGCACTGAATAGGACGCAGGGGGTTATTTTTCATCGGGACCTCCTGCTGCAATCTGATGAGGAGCTCAGGGCCAACCTGGAGCACCGAGGCGTGCATTTCGTCCGGCGAGTCCAGTGCGGCCCCAAAGACCATCGCATCGACACCGGGGCCTTTATCTTCGCCTTTGAGGGGGACGTTCTCCTGGAGAAGGTAAAGGTGATGTGCTACCGGTGCGACGTGCGACCTTACGTCCCGCCTCCTATGCGCTGTTTTCGGTGTTTGCGCTTTGGGCACATGTCGTCACGGTGTGAGGCTGAGCCCCTTTTCGTGACGAACATACATGCACCCCACCACCTCGGTGCGTTAATTGTCCTGGCATCCACTCGCCTAGATCCTGAGACTGCCCCGCGTGTCAGAAGGAGAAGAAGATTCAAGAACTCAAAACTTTGGATCGTCTCTCTTATTCTGAGGCCAGGAAGAAGTATGACCGCCTCCATCCCGTGACGTTGACCACTTCGTTTGCCTCAGTCGTGTCCACTCCTTCCACGGTATCCTCACCCCTATCCTGTCCCCCCTCCACCTCCTCCCCCCATCCGGGGTCTCTGCCTCCGCCTCCCAAATCCCTCCATTCCAAATCCTCCTCCCCCGCGGCCCCCGCCCCCTGTGCCCCAGGGGCCACCCTTCCTCCTCCCCCCCCCTCCCCCCCGCCGCCTGAGAAGCAATCCTCTTCTCAGGCGTCCATCGGGGAAACGTTCCGGATCCCAGCTTCCGAGGTCCGGCGTTCCAAAATGGACCCCGCGCGTGAGGACCTTCTTCGGGTCCAGCCCACCATCCCTGTGCCTCCTCGGACTTCCAAAAAGGCCTCCAAGAAGAAGTCTCTATTCCCCCTCTCCACCCCGGCGCGTTTCGTCTGACGCTCCATCCGTGAGTCGCTGCTCCCGGCCGTCCTCAGTTTCGCCGGGACTCTCTGCTGCCAGGCGCTCAGTTGGCCTCTCGTCGGCAAATGATGCCCCTCCTACACAACCCGGGACAGCGGCCGCAGCTGGCGACGACTCGATGGAACAGGATCCGCCTACCGCCGGTTGTAGCATTGTTCCCTCGACACCTGGCCCTCTGCGGCCGTCGAGGTGACCAGCTCTTCCCCCGTCTCGTTCCCCCTCTTTTTTGACTAGCGATGGCCTTGTTACATTGGAACATAAGAGGTATTCGATCTAATCGGGAGGAATTACAATTGCTCCTCCGCCTGCACTGTCCGCTCGTCCTTGGTCTCCAGGAAACCAAGTTGCGCCCGCCTGACCGTATTGCCTTTACCCACTATACCTCGGAGCGGTATGACCACACCCCTGTGGACGGTATCCCAGCTCATGGTGGGGTCATGTTGCTCGTCGGGCTGACATGATGCACCTGATTGTTCAGCTTCCTCCGCCGTTTTTATTGTTTGGCGACTTCAATGCCCATCAACCCCTTTGGGGCTCTCCTGCATCCTGTCAAAGAGGCTCACTCTTGACGGATGTCTTCAACCATCTCAATCTTGTCTGTCTCAATACTGGCGCCCCGACTTTCCTCTCGGACTCTACTCATACCTACTTCCACTTGGACCTCTCAATCTGTTCTACCACTCTTGCCCGTCGGTTCGAGTGGTATGTCATTTCTGACACCTGTTCGAGCGACCACTTCCCCTGTGTCGTTCGTCTCCTGCACCACACCCCATCCCCACGTCCTTCGAGCTGGAACATACCGAAAGCTGACTGGGGACTTTACTCCTCACTGGCGACCTTTCCGGACCACGATTTTCTCAGTTGTGACAGTCAGGTCGAATACCTCACGGCTGTTATCATCAATGCTGCCGAACGTTCCATTCCTCGTACTACCTCTTCTTCACGTCACGTTTCCCTCCCCTGGTGGAATGAGTCTTGTAGAGACGCTATCCGTGCTCGACGACGTGCTTTACGCACCTTTCGCCGCCATCCTACGTTGGTGAATTGTATTGGATACAAACGACTCCGAGCGCATTGCCATAGAGTCATCAAAGACAGCAAAAAAGCTTGTTGGGCCTCTTTCACCAGCTCCTTTAATAGTTTTACTCCCTCTTCTGTCGTTTGGGGTAGCCTGCGCCAGCTGTCGGGCATTAAGGCCCACTCCTCGGTACCTGGCCTGACCTCAGGTAATGAGGTCCTTGTTGATCCTGTGGCTGTCCCCAACGCCTTCGGTCAGTTTCTCGCGGAAGTTTCAAGCTCCGCCCATTACCACCCTGCCTTCCTTCCCAAGAAAGAGACAGAGGAGGCTCGGTGACCTTCCTTCCACTCGCTGAATCTGGAAACTTATAATGCCCCCTTTACTATGCGGGAACTCGAACGTGCGCTTGCACTGTCCCTGTCCTCTGCTCCGGGGCCCGATGCCATTCGCGTTCAGATGCTGGCACACCTTTCTCCGGCGGGCAAAAGCTTCCTTCTTCGTACCTACAATCGCGTCTGGACCGAAGGTCAAGTCCCCATGCATTGGCGTGACGCCGTCGTTGTTCCTATACCCAAACCCGGGAAGGATAGACACCTTCCTTCTAGTTACCGCCTCATTTCTCATACAAGCTGTGTCTGTAAGGTGATGGAGCGCATGGTTAATGCTCGGTTAATCTGGATTCTTGAATCTCGACGGCTACTTACCAATGTCCAATGCGGCTTTCGTCGCCGCCGCTCCGCTGTTGACCACCTTGTGACCTTGTCGACATTCATCATGAACAACTTTTTGCGAAGGCGCCAAACGGTAGCCGTGTTCTTCGATTTGGAGAAGGCTTATGATACCTGTTGGAGAGGAGGTATCCTCCGCACTATGCACAGGTGGGGCCTACGCGGTCGCCTGCCCCTTTTTATTGATTCCTTTTTAACGGATCGAATGTTTAGGGTACGAGTGGGTTCCGTATTGTCCGACGTCTTCCTCCAGGAGAACGGAGTGCCTCAGGGCTCTGTCTTGAGCGTAGCCCTTTTTGCCATCGCGATCAATCCAATTATGGATTGCATTCCACCTAATGTCTCAGGCTCTCTCTTTGTTGATGACTTCACGATCTACTGCAGTGCCCAGAGAACTTGCCTCCTGGAGCGCTGCCTTCAGCGTTGTCTAGACAGCCTCTACTCATGGAGCGTGGCAAATGGCTTCTGGTTCTCTGAAGAGAAGACGGTTTGTATCAACTTTTGGCGATATAAAGCGTTCCTTCCGCCATCCTTACATCTCGGTCCCGTTGTTCTCCCATTCGTGGAAACAACTAAGTTTCTAGGGCTCACATTGGACAGGAAACTCTGTTGGTCTCCGCATGTCTCTTATTTGGCGGCCCGTTGTACACGTTCCCTTAATGTCCTCAGAGTTCTTAGTGGTTCATCTTGGGGAGTGGATCGCACTGTCCTGCTTCGCTTGTATCGGTCCGTAGTCCGATCGAAGCTGGATTATGGGAGCTTCGTCTACTCGTATGCTTGGCCATCCCTCTTACGCCGTCTCAACTCCATCCACCATTGGGGGTTATGTCTTGCGACCGGAGCCTTCTACACTAGTCCTGTCGAGAGTCTTTATGCTGAAGCTGCCGAATTACCATTGCCCTACCGACGCGACGAACTGCTGTGTCGGTATGCCTGCCGGCTGTTGTCAATGCCCGACCACCCCTCTTATCAGTCCTTCTTCGCCGATTCTCTTGACCGTCAGTTCGGGTTGTATGTGTCTGCCCTGCTGCCCCCTGGAGTCCGCTTCCGTCGCCTGCTTCGACAATTGGATTTTGCCTTCCCTACCACCTTCAGAGAGGCTGAGAGCCCGACACCACCTTGGCTGCAGGCTCCGGTTCATATTTATCTCGACCTCAGCTCACTCCCGTAGGAGGGTACTCCGGCTGCAGTGTATTGCTCACGGTTTGTCGAACTTCGTGCTCGACTTGCTGGTCACACCTTTATTTACACCGATGGCTCCAAAACTGACGATGGTGTCAGCTGTGCCTTTGTTGTCGGGGCCATCACATTTAAATACTGGCTCCTCGACCAATGTTCCAGCTTTATGGCCGAGCTTTTTGCTCTCCATCAGGCCGTTCAGTATGCCCGCCGCCACCGCCATTCATCGTATGTACTCTGCTCTGATTCACTCATTGCTCTTCAGAGCCTTGGAGCTCCCTATCCGGTCCATCCATTGGTACAACGGATCCAGCAGTCCCTCCATTCTTTCGCTGATAATGGCTCTCTTGTCAGCTTTCTGTGGGTTCCCGGACATGTAGGAGTGCCTGAGAATGAGGCTGCTCATGCTGCAGCCAAGGCTGCAGTCGTCCTGCCTCGGCCAGCCTCCCATTGTGTCCCGTCATCTGACGTTCGTGGGGTCGTTTGTAAGAGGCTTGTGTCGTCGTGGTGGGATGCTTGGTCATCCCTCCAAGGAAACAAGCTCCGGGCAGGAAAACCGCTCCCAACTGCTTGGACGACCTCCTCCCGACCGTCTCGGCGAGAAGAGGTCCTTCTGACCAGGTTGCGGATTGGGCATTGCCGGTTTAGCCACCGCTACCTGCTCTCCGGTGACCCAGCCCCGCAGTGCCCTTGTGGTCAAGCACTAACAGTGCGCCATGTTTTACTGTCGTGTCCCCGCTTTAGTCAATCTCGTGTTGTCCTGTCCCTGCCATCTACTTTACCGGATATTTTAGCTGATGACGCTCGAACAGCTGCTCGTGTTCTGCGTTTTATAACTTTGACTGGCTTGTCCAAAGACATCTGACTTTTTACTTATTTTATCTGCATCTTTGTACGGACTTTCTGGTGTCCCCCCTCCCCTTGAGTTTTACTAGATTCCATGTGCTCTAACACTTGTGACTGGGCGCTAATGACCTCTGTAGTTGAGCGCCCTTAAACCCCACAAAAAAACGAACAACCCTCCTACAGCTCTATAAGGCCTTAGTTCAGTCCCATCTCGACTACGGGAGCGTGGTGTACGACTCAGCAGCACCTTCAACATTGCAGATCCTCGACCCGATTCTCTATTGTGATGTCAGACTGGCGACAGGTGCCTTCTGCACTAGTCCGGTGACTAGCCTTCTTGTAGAAGCTGGAATCCCTCCCCTACGATTCCGCTGACAATAGTTGCTTGCGTCATACATCGCCCGCGTCCATGCCTCGTCCGACCACCCAAACCACAGGCTACTTTTTCCATCTTCTGCACTCCCCTCCTCACGACGGCGGCCTAGGACGGGTCTCTTGATCACGGTCCGCGTTCATTCCCTTCTCTTGTCACTCGAGTCCTTTCCCCTTCATCCACCCTTCCAGCCCTCTCCTTCTACCCCTCCTTGGTCCCTCCCTCGTTTGCGGCTTTGCTTGGATTTGTCCTGCGACTCCAAGTCCTCCGTTCCACCTGCCAATCTTCGTCGACAATTCATGGCTCTTCTTGCCTCGTTTCATGATGCAGATGTAGTCTACACCGATGGTTCTGTGGTCGATGGACGCACTGGGTTTGCTTTAATCCACGGCGACTATGTTGAGCAGCATTCCCTGCCTTGTGGGAGCAGTGTTTTCACTGCGGAGCTGTTTGCTCTTTATTGTGCACTCGCTCACCTTTCCTCCTGCCCTGGGGAGTCATTTGTCATATGCTGTGACTCCCTGAGTGGATTGCAAGCACTCGACCAGTGTTTTCCTCGGGACCCTCTGGTGCACGGTATTCAAGATGCTGTTTTTGCTCTCATGGAGTGTGGTCGTTCAGCGACGTTTGTGTGGACGCCAGGCCACATCGGCATTCCAGGAAACGAACATGTCGATCGGTTGGCCAAGCAGGCCACCACTTCGCCACGCCTGGAGCTTGGTCTCGTGAAAAGAGACCTCCGGTCAGCCCTACACCGCAATGTCCGCGATATCTGGAGCTCTGAATGGTCTGTCTTGAGCATGCCAAATAAGCTCCGCGTGGTAAAGTCATCCATGGCTGTATGGAACTCATCCTTGAGGAGCATGTGTAGGGACTCAGTTGTTCTCTGCCGTCTCCGAATTGGACATACGCGGTTGGCCCACAGCTATCTCCTTCGCAGTGAGAACCCGCCCAAGTGTCGCTGTGATGCAGGGCTCACAGTGGTCCATCTTCTGATGGACTGCCCCCTTTAAGCCCCATTGCGGCAGTCCTTTAATTTAGCAGTTCCACTTCCTTTAATTCTAGGCGACGATTTCTCTATAACTGACTCAGTTTTACGTTTTATCCGAGCAGCTGGGTTTTATCACTCACTCTAGTGTGGGTGCTCTCACATGATTTCTCAGGCTACACCCACTCCAGCGACTTTTGATTGTGACGTGGATACCAAAATAGTGTCTTTTCTGGTAACAAGTTGGGTTGGTACCTCTATCAATGCTTTCCAGCTGAGGGTTCTTCATTTGTAGTTGAGTGGTTGATCTTTTACCTGATCCATCAACCACTGTAGTCTGTTTTAATCTAGTCAACTATTTGCTCTGCTCCTTTTAAGTGTCCTCTATTTTGTGTTATTGTGGTGTTCATTTTAGCTCTGTACCCCTTGGTGTTTCCTCCCTCTGGGCGCAGAGGTTACGCTTTTACTGTATAGGCCTTTTACAAGTATGTCTGTCGGGAACAGGGGACTGATGATCTTGATGTTTAGCCCCCATCAACCCCAAAACCAACCAACCAACCAACAATCGGTCAACGATAATTTCAATGGAAGTTACGTGTTTTGGGTGAACAAGGCTTGTGGTTTACATATGCATTGTTGGTTTATATGTGGTCTGTATAATCACTTTTGAGACAGTGCTATTGCACTGAATTATGTTGTTGTTTTTGTTGTGATCTTCAGTCTGAAGACTGGTTTTGTGTAGCTCTCCAGTTTGTCTGTCCCATGCAAACCTCTTCATTGCAGCATAATTACTGCAATGTGCATCCATTTGCCACGGGGTGTACTGTATTCATACATGTGTCTCTCTCTATAATTTTTACACTCTACCCTTCCCTCTATTACAAAATTGCATATTCCTTGAAGCCTCAGGGTGTGTCCTATTAACTAATCCATCCTTTTAGTCAAGTTGTGCCATAAATTTATTTCCCTTGCAATTCAGTTCAGTACCTCTTCTTAGCTTATCTGACCTGCCCACATAAAATTCAGCATTTCACCACATTTCAGAAGCATCTATTCTTTTCTTGTCTGAAACGTTTGTCATCCTTGTTTCACTTCTGTACTAGACTACAGTCCACACAAGTATCTTCAGACAAGACTTCCTAACACTTAAATTTATATTTGATGTTAACAAATTCATCTTCTTCAGAAATATTCTTCTTTTTATTGCTGGTCTTTTATATCCTACTTCAGCCATCATCACTTCTTATGCTGCCCAAATAACAAAACACATCTACTACTTTAGTCTCCCTAATTATTTCCCTCAGAATTTTATGATTTAATTTCACTACATTGCGTTTCCTTGTTTTACCTTTCATTGATCATTATCTTGTATCCTCCTTTAAAGACACAGTCCATTCTGTTCAGCTGCCCTTACAAGTCCTTTGCTGTCTCTAACAGAAATTCAATGACATCAGCAAACCTTAAAGTTTATTTCTTCTCCATGAACTTTAATTTCATCTCCAAATTTCACCATGCTTTACTCTAAAGCTTTCTCAGTGTACAGATGGAATGACATCAGGAATAGATTGGGATAACTACTACCCTATCTCACTCTCTTCTCAACTACAGCTTCCCTTCCGTGAACTTCAGCTCTTATAACCGTAGTGTAATTTCTGTGAAAGTTATATGTAATCTTTCACTCCCTGTATTTTATCCTTACTACTTTTAAAATTTTGAAGAATGTTGTATAGTCAGCATTGTCGAAAGCTTTCTCTAAATCCCCAAATGTTACAAATGTTAGTGCCAACGGCCTTGCTGCAGTGGTAACGCCAGTTTCTGTCAGATCACCGAAGTTATGTGCTTCCAGGCTGGGCTAGCAATTGGATGGGTACCATTCAGTATGCCAAGCGTTGTTGGCAAGTGGGGTGTACTCAGCCCTTGTGAGACAAACTGAGGAGTTACTTGGTAGAGAAGTAGCGGCTCTGGTCTGGTAAACTGACATATGGCTGGGAGAGCAGTGTGTGAGCTGAGGATGACACAGTGGATGGTCGCTACCATTGGGCCTTCATGGCCTGTTTGGGCAGAGTTAGGTTAAGTTACGTTATAAATGTTAGTTTGCCTTTCTTCAACCTATCTTCTAAGACACAGTGTGGAAGTGAGAACCAGTTCTGGCATTTTATTCGCCTTTAATCATAGTAAATTTGTTATCTTCTGCTATTATTTGAGTTCACTATATTCCACCTCCTTCAGGTAATAAGAAATTTTTATTGTATATGAGATTATGAATGTCCAACTTGAGCATTGAGTAAGCTCACACTGAAATTAAAGGTTTTATATGAATTCACATTTTACATGTGCACTGTCCAGACATATTAATGTGACCGTCACCTATCAACGTGCAGCACCACTCACAGATGGCGGGTGGTGACACTAGCAATGGAGGGAATATAAAGCATGTCCGAGGGAAAGGGGGGTGGGGAGCACACAGAAAACAGTGCTGTCACTGCTGTAATGCAGAAATAGAGCAACTTATTTGATGTCCTAAAGGTCATGATTATTGGCTATCGGGCTAAGGGTGTAAGCATTTCTGAAATGCCCAAGTCTGTAAACTGTTTGTATGTCACTGTTGTTTAAGCGTACCATGCATGGCAATATGACGCTATCTAAATCCACTGCCGAGGCACTTGTGGTGCACCACAGACCGTAGGTGATAGGGGTGAATGGCAACTGCCAAGATGTGTACTGGTGAGTAGATGTGCACCTGTTGAGCAACTGACTGGAAATGAATCAAGGGGCTACCAACATTGTTTCCTCAATAACCATTCAGTAAACATTACTGCATATGGGTCTCCATAGCAGGTGCCTGATTCATGCTCCCATGATGACTGCTGGTCATTGGGGATGAAGGCTAGAATTTGTGCACTTATACCACAACTGGATGTCCACTGAGTGCTGACAGATGGCCTTTTCAGATGAGTCATGTTTTATGATCCATCGGATAAATGGCCCTGCAGTAATCATAATAAAAGTCCAGGCCAAATGAGGGAGCATTATGGCCTTGGGAATGTTTTTGTGGCATTCCATCGGTTACCTCGTCATTCTGGAAGGCACAATGGATCAACACAAGTATGTTTTTATCCTTGGATACCATGTCTACTGTATAAGCAGTTGTTTTTCCTCAGCACGAAGACATCTATCAGCAGGAGAACACAATGTGTCACACAGCTCACAGAGTACATGCGGGATTCAAAGAGCACCAGGACGAGTTAGCCACACTCCCGATTTAAGCCCAATCAAGAATCTGTGGGACCACCTTGTTCGGGCTGTTTCTGCCATGGATCCTCAGTCGAAAACCGTAGTGCAACTGCCCACGGCACTGGAGTTGGCTTGGCTCCATAACTCTGTCGGTACCCTCTAGAACCTCATTGACTGTCTTCCTGTCCAACTGCGTAAGGTGTTATTCAGACTGGGCCATTTATGTTATAATTTTTGTTAACTAGCTGCTCCGTGGTTAAGCATAGAATATAGTATTCTGACATCCTCCTTGGCACTCCATAACGTATTACTAGTCACATAAAGCATATGCTGTGACTGAGGGATATCTGCTGACAAACTCTATCCACTGCTCACTGCCCAAGGAGTACCTAAAACAAACAATAATATATAAAACAAATATTTGAAATTACACAGGCTATTATCTACATAAAAATAACTTTTAATTTTGGAACTATAACAAAATTGCTTGTGTACATGCTTCCTCATTTATAGAAGACAAGGGGACAGAAAATTTTGCGACTCTAACCTTTGTGATCAAATTTTGGAATTTAATTCACCAAGTTCCACTCCACAGATGCACGATCAGTATTACTTCACATGCTCTTACATTTTTCTGTAATCCATACAGATCTTCCTCAAGGTCAGCTTCTACCAGTTTTTCTATTCTTTTGCAAATAATTTGCGTCAATATTTTGCAACCAGGGCTTATTCAAGTGATTGATTGGTAGTATTTGCACCTGTCAACGATTGTCTTCTTTGGAATTAGAATCAATTTTTCTTGAAGTCTGAAGGTATTTACTGGTACCCTGTCTCCTATATCTTGCACACTAAGTGGAATAGTTTTGTCACAGCTAGCTCTCCCAAATACCTGAATAATTCTAAGGAAAAGTCATCCAATTGAGGGACCCTGCTTCCACTTAGATTTTTCAGGACTCTGTCAAATTTTCATTGCAGTATTGTATCTCCCCCATCTCATCTTCACTTACTTCCTCTTCTCTTTTTATAATATTGTTCTCAAGGTTGTTTTCCTTGTATTGATGCTATACATTCTCCCTCAGTCTTTTAGCTATCCTTTCTTTACTTACAAGGGAACCTCTCCATCGCACCCCCCTCAGATTTAGTTGTAAGTTGGCACAGTGGATAGGCCCTGAAAAACTGAACACAGATCAATCGAGAAAACAGGAAGAAGTTGTGTGAAACTATGAAAAAAATAAGCAAAATATACAAACTGATTAGTCCATGCGTAAAATAGGCAACATCAAGGAAAGTGTGAGCTCAAGAGCGCCGTGGTCCCGCGGTTAGCGTGAGCATCTGCGGAACGAGAGGTCCTGTTCAAGTCTTCCCTCGAGTAAAAAGTTTAATTTTTTTATTTTCTGACAATTATCAAAGATCAGGCAATCACACATAATTAACTTCGCTCTCCAATATTCCAGGACATGTTCAGATTTGCTTGGACATACACAGGATTTGACGGTCTACACACGGAAAAATATGAAAACGTTAAAAACATATGTTTTGACAGAGCACAGGGAAAACTGTGCGACTGTGAAACTGTTGCATTCATTTGTTGCATTTTATGTGACAAACTCTTATGTTTTCATCACTTTTTTGGGAGTGATTATCACATCCACAAGAAAACCTAAATCGGCCAAGGTATTGTGTCGTATAGATTATACCAGATGGATTTTCCTGTGGAGGAATCGGTTGATCTATGACCTTGCGATCAAATGTTTTCGCTTCCCATTGGAGAGGCACGTCCTTTCGTCTACTAATCGCACGGTTTTGCGGTGCGGTCGCAAAAAACAGACACTAAACTTATTACAGTGAACAGAGACGTCAATGAACGAACGGACAGATGATAACTTTGCGAAAAGAAAAAAATTAAAATTTTCACGTGAGGGAAGACTTGAACCAAAGCCCTCTCGTTCCGCAGCTGCTCACGCTAACCATGGGACCATGGCGCCCCTCAGCTCATGTTCTTCTTGATGTTGCCTATCTTGCGCATGGACTACTCAGTTTGTATATTTTGCTTACTTTTTTCATAGTTTCATACAACTTCTTCCTGTTTTCTTGATTGATCTGTGTTCAGTTTTTCAGGGCCTATCCACTGTGCTAACTTATAACTAAATCTGAGGGGGATGCAATGGGGAGGTTCCCTTGTTAGTACTGGCTTACCATCTGAGCGGTTGATATTTGTACAGCTGATTCTCTTTCCTTCAAAGATCTCTCTTAATTTTCCTGTAGGTGACAGCTATCTTTGCGCTAGTCATGCATGCAACAGCCTTGCATTTGTCCTCTAGCCATTTGTGCTTAGCCATTTTGCACTTTCTGTCAATTTCGCTTTTGAAAAGTGTGTATTTCCCTTTGCCTGATTCATTTGCTGCATGTTATAGATTCTTATTTTGTCACTTAAATTCAGCAATCTCCTGTGTTATCTGAGGATTTCTACTAGGCCTTGTCTTTTTTTGCCTATGTGATCCTCTGTTGCATTCACTATTTCATCTCCCACCACTTCACCTTCTATTGTATTGCTTTCCCCAGTTCCAGTCAGTCACTCCTAATACTGCTCTGGAATTCTCAGCATCTGCTGGTTTCTTAATTTCTCCAGGTCTCATCTCCTTAAATTTCTACATTTCTGTAATTTCTTTAGTTTCAATCTGCAGTTCATTACCAATAAATTAAGGTCACAGTACTTATTTGCTCCTCAAGGTACATAACAGTTTCAATTGAGGTTTTGAAGTCTTTATTCTACTTCTATAAAATCAATATAAAACCTCCCACTATATCCAGGCCTTTGCCATGTATACAGCTTTCTGTCATGATTCTGAAACCAAGTGTTAGCAGTGATTAAATTATGCTCTGCAGAAAATTCTACCTTGCGGTTTCCTGTTTTAGCCCCTTTCCCCATATTTTCTCCTGATATTTTTCCTTGTCTTCAGTTTTCCAATCTTGAGTTCCAGTCCCTTATTACAATTAAGTTTTCCTCTCCTTTAACTGCCTTAATAATTGCTTTCATCCCTCCATACAGTCTTTTAAGTCTCTTCTTCAGCTGCAGAGCTAGTAGGCATATTAACTTGTATTACCATGGTTGATGTTGGCTTCGTGTCTGTCTAGACCACAATAATGTTTTCACTATACTGTTCATAGTAACTTACCTGCATTCCTATTGTCTTATTCAATATTAATACCACTCTTGCATTTTGTATTGATAACCCTGTACTGACCTGACCAGAAGACTTGTTCTTCCTGAAACTAAACTTCACTAATTCTTTGTATCTATCTTCAGTTTACCCATTTCTCTTTTTAATTTCTGTGACTTACCTACCCGATTAAGGGATCTAGGTTATCATGCTTTGACTTGTATATTGTCATCAGTCTTTCTTTTGTCAGTTGAAGATATCCTTCTGAGTGGTCCACACCTGGAGGTCCAAACAGAGGACTAGTTTAACTCTGTAATATTTTACTCAGGAGGACATTGTTATCATTAAGCTGTACAGAGAGCTGCATGCCAATGGGAAAAAGAAAATAATGGCTGTGGTTCCAACTTGCTTTCAGCTGTTCACAGTACCAGCACAGCATACCACGTTGGCTAATTTTACAAGGACACCATCCAGACTGTTGCCCCTGCAACTGCTTGAAAGACTACTGCCCCTCTTAAGAAACCATGGGTTAGTCTGGCCTCTCTACAGACACCCCTCTGTTGTGATTGCACCTACGGCACATATATTTGTATTTTTCAAACACAAAAGCCACCCCACCTCAGCAAAGTCCATGGTTCATGGGGGAATTTTCCTGAATTTGTGAAATATCATGTTATCTATTATGCAAGGAAAATGAATCTGTTGCACAAATGCTGCCTGGGTGAAGGGTTGGGTTACTGGCATGTCCTGGTGGTAAGAAGCTGCAGTGGGTGGTGGTTCTAGGTCAGGACAATGCCAGTGGTTGACAACTCATGAGACATTGTTGTGACAACTTGGGGGTAGATGTCTGTCTGATGCCCAAAGGTACCTGTAGAACAATATGACAATATTTAAAATTTATTGTCCACAGAGTACAACAGTTGGTACATTGATAGCACAAGTGGGAGAGGTGGCAACGTTCCACTGTGAAATGTGTGGGTCAGCACTTGGTGCACAGTTGGGCAGCATGCTGACTCAGTTACATGAGGCTGGTGACATCACCTGTGTTAGTGGGCAGACATGTCCACACCAAACAAGGCTGTCCCATGACCCTGTCATAGATGTCTGTTGGTTCTGCTAGTACCATGTGGAGCTGTGCAGAGAAGTGCCATGGCCACTAATCAGGAGAGAGAGACTGGTACTATCAGATTATGCCACAGGAATGGTGGTGGGTGGCAGCAATTGCACACCCTCATGACGATGGATGACAATCTACTACCAGATCCTGCTAGTTAGGCCTTCAGAAGGCCTGCGGGTGGTGATGGCCACAGCTTCCATGAGTCTTAACTTGGTAGGTGGCACTACAGCTCACAGTGACCAAGTTCCTCCAGACAGGACTTCCTGCTCCATGGAAGGCTGAAGGCAACTAGCAGAAGATCAATTGACTTAGGCCTCCTCCCTTGACAGGGTAGCTGCAGACTGAATGAACAGTGCTCCTTCAAAACAGAAGTAGTATTTATGCAGGGTTGGCTTGTGTGCTCCGGCATGGTGATGTGTCAGTGAGACATCCTTCATCCTAGTTTTTGTGTTTGGTCAGTTCTCTTGGTCACTTTAAGATTTCAATTGGGCAACATGCTCTTTCTGCCATGTCAATAAACTGAATAGTTACTCTTGCATCTGACTTGAGCTATATTTTGGCACTTTGCACATGCACCATTGTATTGATGTTGTTCTGCTGCCATGATGTCATTTTGCTACATTGCTGGACCTGGAGCTCAGCTCGTTCAGGATGATGCAATAGCTTCGATGTTCACTGCTTCTCCGTCAGCAGTCCTTTCTCATTGGTATTTGAACTGGCTGTTGACCCATTCTGCTTTGCCTCTGGCATTGTCAGGGACGAATTTTGAATTTTTCTGGCTGCACCATACTACTCTGCTGTGTGACATGTTGTTTGATTGTGTGTTTTTTTTTCTGCTTGTGCAGAAGAAACATCTTACAGCTAGCCAGATTAATATAATTCCAAATCAGAATGCTTTTACAAAAAATGAAAAATATTATATCAGGGTAATGATAGATGTTATTTTTTTAGCAGGCCAATGTACTCTCATGACCCACATCATCACAGTGATTTGGACAATATCCAAGGACCGGACATTGGCTCATTTGGTGTCCACAGCCACGAAGAAGAGTTTCACAAAGGTCAGTCTATCAATTGACAGCATGTCTGCACACAGTTTTGGCTCTTGAAGTATGTCAAAAGTTTTGATCGTGTATTTGAATCGTAACTGCCTTTATAGAAAGTATATAATTTTATGAGTTTTGAGTGGAAGTTCACCTGACAAAGCAGTTACAGTTTTTCTTCTCTGTAGACTAGAGACTCAATGTAACAGTGTCTCTAACAACTGTGGGATTTTTCTGTGGGTTGAATTCAAACCATTATAGATTTATTTTTAATTTGCTTTTTGCAGTTTGTAGTGCAGATGAAACTGTGTTTCGTTTTTTGAAAAAAAATTAATGTATCTTGCACAGCATGTCTTCTGAGTTTTCTAGAGCATTGTCTTTAGTTGGAGAGTGCAATACCAAAATGGGTTTCAGTGATGACATTATAAAAGTCCTATACATGGATCACATTAGAATAAAACAGAGCTTTTTGTAAAACATCATCCATATATTGATGTGACTTGTTTTACGTTGACCAGCCTATTGCGCTACCATTTCTAAGCTGTTATGTGTCAAAATTGTGTCTTTCATTTACTGATCTCTTACAGCATTTTAATAGTGATTTATGTTTATGGAATCTTATTGCATGGTTACAACTGTCAAAATCTTAAAAATGGCTATGAATTAGTAAGTGTGTAAATCTGAAGCGGTTGGAAAAAAAATCAGCCAACCAGTTACAAAACAAAGGTTTATTAGTCCTCGGCGTAGGTTTTGATACTTCTAACTATATCTTCTTCAGGAGCAGTGGGCTCTAAAAATGTATATAAACAGTTACAAAAATTATTTTTATGAAATAAGTAAAATATTTTTAAGCTAAGGGTACTCACTTGTTACAACACATGATAGTACATTAGATTAGCTGAAGACGAGCAGCTCTTGTCATACATAACACTGATGAAAACAAGAATTATCCTGAGCCATGGTTTTAGATAGCAGCCAGATTACATTAAGCATACTTCAGAATGAAAGCTCACTGGTAAATGACCACAGGTAGAGGCTCTTGTCAACATAAAATTATAACAGGAGTCACAGGATAAAATATTTGCACAAGTTAAGTTTGCTTCATGCCAGAAACAGAGGCCAACTGCTACAGATATACAGGCTCAAGTGACCAAGAAAAATTGGGCTGCAGAGGGCGCTAAATACATGCATGTAAGAACTGATCCTTGGTTTTGTTAAATAACAGCATTTTACATTAAAGTAAGCATGAAGTTTCCTCCACAAGGCTACTAAAAATGGAATAGATTTACTGGTATACTTTACGTATAAAATTACTAATACATTTGCTGACAGAGTAATAAATTCAGCATGCAGAAGATAGAGTTCTATTTACAACAAATCAGTGTTACAAATGTATGGAGAAAGCAGAGCAAATATAGGGTAAAACAGTCTCACTAAAAAAAAAAGAGGGGGGCGGGGGACGTTCACTTATCACTATGGAAGCTTAAGCGATAAGGAAAACAGGAAAGCAGCGGGTGCCAATACGAGGGTTGAATGAAAAGTAATGCCTCCACCTTCATTAATTGATGTTGGATGGGAATATTACAATGAATCAAATGCAGAAATAATCCTTAGAATGTGGTCTTTAATTACCAAAAATTCACTTTTCCACGTAACCACCAGCAGTTGGATACGTTTCTGCCAATGATGAACAAGTTTTCTGAAGCCATCACGGAAGAAGTCAACACGCTGTTTCTGCAACCACAGTCTCACAGTTCTCTCAAAGTCTTAATCAGAAGCATAATGATGTCCCCGCAGATCGTCTTTCATTATTGGGAACACATGGAAGACAGACGGTGCTAAATCTGAACTGTATGGAGGATGCTGTATGGTGGTGAGATTCAGTCTCTGAAGTTCTGCTGTGGTGGCACATGAAGTGTGTGGTTTGGCATTGTCATGCTGCAGGAAAGCATTTCCCTTTTCCTTTCGGGCCCTTGTTAGCCATCTTTTCAGTGTTTGCAGCATTGTGATGTAATGCTCTGAATTTATAGTTGTTCCACAATCAAGGAAATCAATATGGATAACACCATCTGCATCCCAGAACACTGCCCATGATTTTTTCAGCTGAGCCCTGCAGCTTGAATTTTTTTTTCTGGGACGAGTCTTTGTGTTGATATTCCGTAGACTGACGTTTCGTCTCTGTGTCATAATGGTGTACCAACATTTCGTCTCCTGTCAAATTGAATGGAGAAAGGCATCACCTTCATTCTCGTAATGTGAGAGGAGTTCCTGGCAAATTGCAAGTCTGTGCGCTTTCATTTCGGGAGTCAGCATCCGGGGTACCCAATGTGCACAGATCTTCCGATAGCCAAGCAAAGCAATAATATGACACACACGTTTTTGTGAAATGCCAGTTGTGCTTGCAATTTCTCTCTGAGTGATACGATGATCATCCTGAATCAATCTGTCAACATTTTGCTTGTGAAACTCTGTGGTTGCTGTCACAGGACATCCAACTCTCTGTTTGTCACACAAGTCAGATGTGCCTACCTCAACATCTTTAAACTTACTCACTCAACAACGCACCGTACTCACATCAACACAATCAACATAAACTGCTTTCGTTCTCTGATGAATCTCCTATGTGGTGACACCTTCTGCTGTCAAGAAATCAATGACTGCACATTGCTTAAATTGCATTGACCGACTGTCTGCACGTGGTTCCATACTTTATACTGTAACAACACAACTGGTCAATACTAAGGCTTCCCTGCAACTGGAGCTGTAGAGAAGAGGATACGGAACAATCCAGTACCTGCCACATACCAGTGCTGCCAACTGAGTTACGGAAGTGGAGGCATTACTTTTCAGTCAACCCTGGTATATGCGCGTAAACACTGCGTCTTCCAGGTGTTAAGTAGCATAATTTTACATTGAATCAATGTGAAAATCTCTTATAGAAGGCCAGTAATAAATGCAATAATTTGAGAGGTATACATTAAATATAAAATTATCTGTGAAACATTTATGTAGTAAATTAAAGTTATACTGCACATAGTGTGCAAAGATAACTGTTGTAACCATGACTGGAACGGTCGCGGGGTTGCTGAGAATGAATGCGTGGTGGGACCAAATGGGAGCAGCATGCGAACAAACAGGGAAAGACGGACACGATCAGCGATGGACAACCGAGCAAGACCTAACAAACAACAACACGCAAATAGTAATGAGGTCACAAGCGAAGCCTCATGAATCCACAACGTTCACTTGTACAGGAAACCAAGTAAACACGCTGTCTGTAGGCGAGATGTTGATAGACTAACGCGAATATCAGACTGCCTGCTGAGTTTTTTAATAGAGGTGGAGCCCCTCCATGCCCACACCGGCATGAATGCCAACTCAAAAGGTCTACTGCCATCTCTGCGTAAGGGTTAGTTTTCACTAGAGTGAGGTGTCGCAAGATGTGGGTACTGCGATGTTTGCGTACATCTGGTTAAGTTTAACCATAAATACGGGCTCATCTGGAGATAGATTGGGTCAAAGTCGAATGAAGGGTAGCAGTTTGAAGGGCAGTGGAAACCAAATACCAAGGCAAGAGCCAAGGGAAAAGAACCTCTGTGATAGTTAGGTCGGTTGGTAAGAGCAGTAGTGGGTGTCTTGCTGCCTGTAATAGGTCATGCAAGGGTAGGCTTTGTTAGTAGTGGGTATCATGCATGTTGATACCTTTGACATTGTGTGGTGGTGTTGCTCAGCGGCTGCTGCTGGGTACTGGTGTTGAACTTTTGATCAGTGTCAGCAATCTGCAACAGTTAGATTTATCATCGTTTTTGTGTCTGGTAGGTCATATATTGGATGCACAGTGTAGGGTGATGTTGGCAATTTGTTTGTGCGCCAGTGGACGAGCTTGTCGGTTTCCCTGCTGTGGCTTGTTGGTCGGCTCTAATAGCAGCTGGTAATTTCCAGTCAATATTGCTGATATGCAGGTGCTTGCCAACTTTTGTCGCTTGTTGGTGTATGTTAGCATGCCATAGGTGGTTAGGCCCTAGCTAGTAGTGTTTTCGTCGCTTATGCTTCCACCTATGGCTGTGCCTGCTGAGTGAGAGGCAGGCGCTTAAATACCTGATAGAGTACATTGTTATTGGCTGCTGGGACCACATACTCCACCGTGGCGCCCTCACATTACATGTGGGCCAGGGGCACGCGTGCAGTCACAGCTTATGGCATAACGGCTGGAGAGACCTCTAGTGGTAATTGAGGTCCATGCCATCTGGTGCGGTTTCAAAACGCGTGGCACTCGGTACAAGAATAACCATTACAAAAAATTACTTCTATTACCAAAAAGGATGGGGGACAGAATACAGTGGATAAAGTTACATCACAACAACAAAAATGAGAACCTTCTGCTTAACTGTACCGATGCCATTTTTGGAATAACAACTGTAGAAACATGTGTTGATAAGGCCTCGAAAAATGAAACCTAATGATATGAAACGTCAGTAGCTTAACAGTAGGGAAAAATATTTTGCGGAAAATGGCACATTCACTGATATTAGTGGTCATTGGTAAACACATATTATGTGATTGTGAGCAGTGGTTTAAATCCATCAAGGAAGTGCTAGCTCATGAGTTGCAACTGAGCGTTCAAGTATTTCCATTTCCTTTAGCAAGAGACAGGAAAATACAGATCTTGCTGTTACTCTGGGAGGACTTACTTCACAATTGCAACCTCTTGATGTCTCAGTAAATAAACCATTTAGACTGTACATGAGAGAGGAATGGAACCAATGGTTAATGGATGCAACCCAACGCGAATTCATGCTGAGGGAAGTCTGAAAGCGGCCTACAATCAAGCGTGTCCATGGATAAAAGAGTCATGGTTTAGAGTGCAGGATGAGTAATGTTCTCAATGGCAGTGAGGACCATCTTATATACGAAGAGGATAATGATGATGATGAAGAGGTTGAAGAAGAAGAGGGGATTTTAAAGGTCACTTCAGTTTTTATAAACTAAGAATTTTTTTTCTGGCTTTGCAGTTTAATAATAAAAATGGTAGAAATGTTATTTTTTTTTTTAAAAAAAAAAAAAAGGTTAAAAATTAAGGTGTATCTTATAGTTCATAACGTCTTATAGTCTGTAAAATTTGGCAATACTACTGCAAGCAGAGTGTAAGTAAAAAGTCTTTACTATTATTTTACAAACAGTGTAATCTACAACACAGGCTCAGAACTCCATGCCTCAGAACATTTCAGATGGGATCTCAACAGACAGTTCATATGGATAGAATCACCATTTTCTAATGTATACTTATAATTGATTATAATCTCTTATGTAACTCACTCTCTTGACATGTGCATTTCTGTCACTATCATAAGACAACACTATAAGAATCAGTTGTTATGAAGTGGTCGTAAGTCCATAAAACTAGAGTATAAGAAATTCAGAGAAAGATGTTTAATACTTAAATTACAAAATATGTGAAGTAACAATACCAGAGAAGGAAATTTGCTACTCACCATATAGCGGAGATGCTGAGTCGCAATAGGCACAACAAAAAGATTCACACAATTAAACCTTTCGGCCATTAAGGCCTTTGTCAGCAGGACACACACACACACACACACACACAAAGTGCAACTTGCACGCACGTCTGCAGTCTCAGAGAGCTGAGACCACATGTGAAGTACTAGAATATTATGCCACTAGTGTGGACATTAAATGTACACCCTTAAATCTTCAGTATTTATTTTCATATCCTTACAGTCTGTTTTATATTATCTCGAACCCGTGACAATTTTGAACCAAATTAAAATAAATAATAGGACAGTGACAACATATTGAGATAATGTATTAAGAAACAGAAATTACAAACTATATTACAGCACAAATATTGCTATATCTGCAAGCTTCATATATTTTCATCATCTTCAACTGTTGTAGGCCGGATGAATAAAGCAACATGAAAATTTTTGTGCTCCTTGGGGATGTAATATTCTATTTCTTTTACATTGTGTAACTTAAGCTCATTTATAGGACATTTCTCAACATGTGCTGAAGTTGTCGGAGGCTGAGGTTTCGTTAGGGATTTTAAAAATGTGGACAAGGTTCAAGTCAATCAATCAGTGAATGGTCTGGTTACTATTACCCCTGGGTTGTGACTGCCATACTCAAACATACTGTCTGTAATGGTATGCATTGAAGTTGACTTTCTGTGACCTATATTTTCCCATTGTTTCTATAGTCTGGTTATAGCGTTTAAAAAGGATGTGGCCACCAGTCGTTAAAATTTTTAATAATTTTTAATAACGTTATGATCCTTAAATTATCTAACAATGAATGTGTTCTTTTTATTGGAAGAGTCAGAAATAAGTTCACTATATTCTTTGACCATGTAAACTCTGCCAGTTTGTCATAACTTTCTTTTTATTCCTCCAAACATCCTATCACATGACAGGAAAGAGTGCCCCTTGATAGGAAGGTATTGAAATATTTTTTCAAAGATCCCAAGTCCTTCTAAAGCTGTTAGGAATTGGTCCACTTTATTGGTATGGTGCCAATGTTAAAGTCGTAAATACAAAAAATAAAGAACAAGAGTTGCCGCAGGTAAAGTGCTTTGTGAACTGGAATGCAGGTAAGTGGTACAGTCTACATAAAATCCTTGCATATGCCTTTCAAATCAACATTTTGGATGCTCTTTGCCTGTACAGCCTCTATCTTTGTAGATAACTTTTTGGTACTGTGAATATAAAGCTTTCGCTCAGCAATGATCGTTCTTTTAGCTGAATCACAAACAAAACTGGTTTTCAGTTTTGTTTTGAGTTCCTTACAGTAACCACAAACATCTTTTTGAGGTGAACCGAAACTGTAGTTAGAATTCTCAAGGAAATTTTTTCAATACAACCCATAATTTACATATACATCTGGGTACTTCTCTGAACATTGAGAATGCATGATCTTTACATTCCAACCTGCCTTCAAATATGTAATGTCTCTATTTGCATAGTGAGTAACTTTTACTTCAAACGATTCAGTTGTTCTTTTATTTTATCAATCATATTTCCTTTTATAGTTCTGATTCTGCTTCCCATGCTCTTACATGTTTTTTCTATTGGAGTATTTCATAAACCAACATGTCTCCTAATCTTCAAATCCTTCTGCCACTCCTCAGCCCAAGAATACTAATAAATACTTTTTACATAACAAAATTGTCTTTCCCTGAAACTGAGCATGATATTTGAAATCCTTCTTGCTGCTTCTCAGAAATATCTTCCCATGGACTTCTGCGAGTAATTGCCATAACTTCCAAAATCCCTGTGGATATTCATCTTTGATCCCAAATTCCTTAGATATTACCAGGATCTGGACTCTGTCAATCTCATCAATGGCATCAAAACAGCAATGTTTACAGCTACAATAAAAGAGATTGGCATTTAGAACAAACAGAGGAAACATCTACATCTACTTCTACATCAAAATCCATACTCTGCAAACCACTGTGAGGTGCATGGCAGAGGGTACACCCCATTGTACCACTTATTAGAGTTTCTTCCCATTCCAGTCACATATGGAACTCTGCAGCCAAGATAATATGCTGTGTCCTCTCTACCCAAAAGTCGTCACTCCAACCTTAAATCTCGGTTGACAATAATCCTAGGTGTGGTACTTAGTTAAATGTTTTTCAGAAATCAAGAAATGCTGCATCTACCTGACTGCCTTGATCCAAAGCTTTCAGTACATCAAGTGAGAAAGTGCTATTTGAGTTTTACCTGATAATTGTTTTTGGAATTCATGCTGGTTAGCATTGAGTAGGTAATTCTGTTCAACATACCCTTTGAGCTCAGAATATAAGATTCTACAACAAATCGATGTCAAGAATATGGGACAGTAGTTTTGTGAATCACTTCAACTACCCTCTTTGTAGATGGGTCAGACTTGTGGTTATCTTTTCCTCAAGAACTGGGCACTGTGTTTTGTTCATAAGCTCAATGTATTATTATACAGGGTCATGGTGAGTCAAAAAGGACTTCACAGCTTTGGAATGATATACAAATTTGAGATAACTTACAGAATTGGTAGATGTGTAGTTTTGTAGCAAACAACCTTAAGTTTGATTTACATAGTGCATTAGTATCCCATTCCACCACCAGTAGTGCCGATGTAGTGCACAGTTGAAACGGCTAATTTCACTGGTATGGAGTATGCTTGCTGTGTGTTTTAGTTTCATGAAATGAACTCTGCAACAGTTGTTCAGTGTAAATTTCCCACTGAGTGTGCTGGAGAATCTTCTAGCAGACTTACCATCTATTCTTGGCAGAAGAACTTTATTGAGATGGGCTGTTCACTGTGACACTGTAAATAACCATTTCACCCACGTTGTTGTTGATTATGTTGGACAGGACAGGGAGAACTTTGCCCACAGTCCACAAAAATCAACACAACATGCATCTTACTAGACTGGCCTTCCACAAAAAACTGTTTGGCGAGAAACGCGGAGACATTCACACTTGAAACCATACAGATTAACAATGGCATGTCGCGTTAGTGATGCAGATAAGGTTGCTTCTGGGGAGTTCTGTGCGGAAATGTTGCATCAGATACAGAATGACGAGGAGCAGAAAAGAAGAGGAGCAGAGAAAGTGAAAAGACTGGTGGATGTGCTGGTCGGGAGTGATGAACAATGAGGATGAGGGGACGTGAATTGGGAAGAGGTTGTAGGAAAGGGATGCAGAAACTGTTGGGTGGAGCAGAGAATATGCGGGCAATAGGTTACCGTAGGTTGAGGCTGGGATGATTTTGGAAGAGGAGAACGTTTGGTAACACCCATATGTGCACTTCAGGAAAGCTGGTGGTGGAGGGGAGGATCCATATGGTCTAGGTTGTGAAGCAGCCATTGGAATCAAGCGATAACTCTAATACCCAGTAGCATGCCCTCTCGCATTGATGCATGCCTGTATTCGTCGTGGCATACTATCCACAAGTTCATCAAGGCACTGTTGGTCCAGATTGTCCCACTCCGCAACGCCGATTCGGCATAGATCCCTCAGAGTGGTTGGTGGGTCACATCGTCCATAAACAGCCCTTTTCAATCTATCCCAGGCATTTTCGATAGGGTTCATGTCTGGAGAACATGCTGGTCACTCTAGTCAAGCAATGTCATTATCCTGAAAGAAGTTATTCACAAAATTTGCACAGTGGGAATGCGAATTATTGTCCATGAAGACAAATACCTCGTCAATATGCTGCCAATATGGTTGCGCTATCGGTCGGAGGATGGCATTCACGTATCGTACAGCCGTTACGGCCCCTTCCATGACCACCAGGGCAGATGTCGGCCCCACATAATGCCATCCCAAAACAGCAGGGAACTTCCACCTTGCTGCAAACGCTAGACAGTGTGTCTGACGCATTCAGCCTGACTGGGCTGCCTCCAAACACGTCTCCGACAATTGTCTGGTTGAAGGCATATGTGACACTCATTGGAGAAGAGAATTTGATGCCAATCCTGAGCGGTCCATTTGGCATGTTGTTGGACCCATCTGTACTACTCTGCATGGTGTCATGGTTGCAAAGATTGATCTCGACATGAACGTCAGGAGTGAAGTTGCACATCATAAAGCCTGTTGCACACAGTTTGTGTCATAACATGATGTACTGTGGCTGCATGAAATGCATTATTCAACATGGTGGTGTTGCTGTCAGGGTTCCTCCAAGCCATAATCCATAGGTTGCGATCATCCACTGCAGTAGTAGCCCTTGGGTGGCCTGAGCGAGGCATGTCATCAACAATTCCTGTATCTCCTCCATGTCTGAACAACATCGCTTTCATTCACTCCGAGATGCCTGGACACTTCCCTTGTTGAGAGCCCTTCCTGACACAAAGTAACAATGAGGTGGTGATCAAACCACGGTATTGACTGTCTGGGCATGTTGAACTACAGACAACACGAGCCGTGTACCTCCTTCCTGGTGGAACTGATCGGCTGTCGGACCCCGACCGTCTAATAGACACTGTTCAAGCATGTTTTTTTTTTTGCATATTTGGATGGGTTTAGTGACATCTCTGAACAGTCAAAGGGATTGTGTCTGTGATACAATATCCACAGTCAATGTTTATTTTCACTAGTTTTGGGAACCAGGGTGATGCAAAACTTTTTTTGGTGTGTGTGTGTGTGTGTGTGTGTGTGTGTGTGTGTGTGTGAAGAAGGCTTTGGCCAAACACTCAATGTGTAAGACTCATTTCGTTGTGCCTGTCTGCAACTCAGTGTGCCACCTTTATGGTTAGTAGCAGTCTTTCCTTTCCATTAAATAGTTGATATTACAACTTAGACTTCCCATTGTTTCATTTGGACTCATAACACTGCCATATCAACCAAATATTTTGACAATGAGTTTCTTGGCTTTAAAAATAGAAACTCTAGATGTTTCATCACAGATACATGTGGCTACAGATGGAAAATGCAAAAGTATTGAAACCTCAATTAGTGTAAAATTGGACTGGTGAGTCTTTCACCATAACTGTTTCAAATTTATATACACAATGTTCATTCCATGGTTCACAAAGAGAAATCATCATTTTCACTGTGAAAATGTCTAATAAGCCATTTATACCTTCTGTTGTTGTACATAGTAAAATCCATTTTTTGAATGTTGGCTCCTGAAAATTACTATGAATATTGTTTTATTGCTTACCAGCTCTCTTTCACATATGTACTAATTAAGCAATTCATTCTTCCCTTTTAACAGATGAGGACAAAGTAGCCCGTAAATTGGCGCAGAAAGTCAGAGTGCTCTGCTGGGTGATGACTTCACCAAAGAATCATAATCTGAAGGCACGTCATGTCAAAGCAACTTGGGGACATCGGTGTAATAAACTGCTTTTCATGAGCAGCACCAATGGTAAGTGTTGGCTATCTGAAATACTAGTGCTGGGACTTAGAGGGCTAAGAGCACCCCCCCCCCCCCCCCCTTCCCACACACAACTTGCGTATAAATGTTCCTCCTTCATTATATCATTATATGTTTCTGTAACAAAACTTGTACACACATACAGCATCAAATGAATGCTCACAGCCGAGTATTGAGTGGGAGATCGTCTCTCCAAATTGAGGGACAATCCATTGAGCAAAATACTGAAGAGATTGTAGATATAATACTGTGAAAAAAATTATCCATGTCCTATCATCCATGTCCTTGTGCGAAGAAATAAACTGCAGAGAGGAAAAAAAAAAAAAAAAAATCCAGCAACAGGATTGATTACTAAATTTGGCCACGTTATCTGTTTTCAGTTGTCAGTCCACAACATATCTTGTTCTCTGAGGTTCATTACACATCCAATAGACATCTCTCCCTTCTGCAGTGTTCCATTTCTGCAGATTGTCCTTGGATTTCTGAGTCCCATTCCCAGTTATTTATCTGTGATTATATGACATTGACTCATTCAGAATATAAATCTTATCAAGTGCAGTTCATTGATTGATTTGTGTTCTTATATTCTTGAATTAATAAGGAATGTTCTGCCATAGTGTAGATATTTTGGGAGTAAAGAAAACCATCCGGGGGGAAGAATAGATAGTGGCTTGGAGGCAGACAGCAGGTGTGCAGGCCCTGAGTGCAGGAGAGACGGGTGGCAGTTGCATGGGCTAGGGATATGACACCAGGGCACTGGAGCCAGTGAGGTGTAATGCATGATGATGATGATGATGATGATGATGATGATGATGATGTGAAGGAAAACTGTTGCAGAGAGGGTGTGGGGATGGTGATTTAACGGAGTCTGAGCCAGGAGGATTATGGGAGCAAAAGATGTATTATAATCATAACTCACATCTCCATATTTCAGAAAAATTGGTGCTGGAGGGAAGGATTCAGGTGACACAGTCTGTGAAGCAGCCATTGAACTTGAGCATGTTATGTTTAGCCACTGGTTGGTCAACTCTGCTCTTGACTGCAGTTTGGCTGTGGTCACTCATTCTAGTGGACAGCGGTCAGTGGTCATGATCATGTTAAAGGCTTCGCAGAACACATGACGTGGCATTTTCACTGGTGGCTGTGCCTCTGATGGAATAGGATAAGCCTGTGACAGGGCTAGAGTAGGATGTGCTGAGTGGGTGACTCGGGCAGATCATGCACCAGGGTCTTCATAGGGATATGGCCCTTTTTCTAAGGGACTAAGAGTGGGAGTGGCATAGGGATGGGCCAGGATGTTGTGTAAGTTGTGGGGGTGATCTTCATCATATGCAGCACCTCAGCACCTCTAGTTCTTGGACGTCGCATGCCCAATCTGTGCAACTACCCCCCCCCCCCTCTCACCCTCATTTTCATCCTGCATGCCTCACGCCTCTCTCTGAGGTGTAAGCTACCGGTCCCCAACTGCTCCACCTGCTTTCCACCTCCTCCCTTCACCCACCTCAACCAATACAGCTCCTACGCTAATCCACCTGTCAAGCTGCAGTCTCAGTGTTGTTTTGTGTCCAACTAGCACAGTGTAGGTGCACAGGTGTGTGTGTGTGGGGGGGGGGGGGGGGGGGGAGTTATTTGTGCAACTGATTCCTGATTGTTTGACTAACCATCCCTCCCTTTATATAATTACCTCCATCTCTTTCTTTATCAGTTTAAGAAGTAAAATTCGTAGCTTTTTACATTAAGTATATCAGCCACAGCATCAATTCTCTCATTGTGTCAAAGATTCAATTTCAGTAGTGTTTGCTGTTCTTCTAGATACCCTTTGTAAAGCAGTTCAGTCTAAATATGTCCATGTATTCTGTTCAGTTTAAATTACTGTTTGTCCATTATATTTTCTTCACCCATCAATTCCTTTGTCATGTACTAGGTACTATGCAAATGAAAAAAAATAATATAACATGAGTGGCATGCTTAAATACCAGTAATGCCATTATGTAAGCGTGTATTTCTGTCTAAGTGTTGTTAACTTAATTTTTTTTAACAGATACATCATTACCAACTGTTAAGCTCCCAGTGAAAGAGGGTAGAGATCATTTATGGGCCAAAACAAAAGAAGCATTTCGTTATGTGTATAATCATCATCTAAATGATGCTGACTGGTTTATGAAAGCTGATGATGACACGTAAGTTTGACTTCCTTGCTGTTTGACTATGAAAATATTATGGAAGCTGATACTGACAAAATACTCAACTTGGGGGGAGAGAGAGAGAGAGAGAGAGAGAGAGAGAGAGAACACTATTTACATGAAATTACAATGAAATGAACACCCTTAGCTGCTTACAGGCATTGACATATGTCAACAGGGACAGATGAAAATGTGTGCCCTGACCGGGACTCAAACCCGGGATCTCCTGCTTACATGGCAGACGCTCTATCCATCTGAGCCACCGAGGACACAGAGGGTAGCGCGACTGCAGGGATTTATCTCTGGCATGCCTCCCGCGAAACCCACATTCTCAACGTATTGTCCCGCACTACATTCGTAGTGCCCCCGCCCATTATACTCATTACTCACGGCGCGCTGCCGATTTCCGTAAGAGTTCGGGTTCTGTTTGGGCATTCGCACAGAAGAAGAAGATGGTCAAGTGGCCGGTGAGCCTTAGCTATATATATATTTACTAAGATGGTATCTGTTCTTTCGGACATGTCCGAAAGAACAGATACCATGGTAGTAAATATATACAGTATTTACATTTCTGAAGGCAAAAGTCAGTAGCAAAACAGCAGTGTTGTGAAACTCTAATGTCATTCTCTAATATGTGTGGAAGAATTTTAACATAGCCTCTTACATAATTTTATTGCAGTAACTGTAACTTTCAGCCTTGAGAGTCACTACTGAGAAAAATGTTACTGATTCATCAAACCCTAATGAAGCTTTTCTATTCCAATGAAATTCTTCTGGAGTTGAGACATTGTCATGATGTAATGAAAATTACTGACATTTTAACTGCTATTGCATGCAGCCTTCCTCCAGATGAAAATCAAACAATGGAAAATCCAGGATGGAATGTAACAATACGAGAGAAGGAAAGTTGCTACTCATTATATAGCAGAGATGCTGAGTCGCGATAGGCACAATAAAAAGATTCACACAATCATAGCTTACGGCCATTAAGGCCTTTGTCAGCAGTAGATACACATTACTTGACAAATGTGGGACGTCTGCTAAGGTTATAAGAAAACAGTTAAATTTAGCGTTTGTTTTGGAAATACCAAATTCTTATTTACAAACAAAAGTTTATATATAAGCTTCAAAATATTGTCATTTATCCATTAACTGTATAAGGGCTCATTAGAAGAAATTTCAAAATGTAAAAAAAAAATATCCGTAACTGTACTGATCTTATTTTGTGATTGAGTAACATTCAGTAATACTAATGTTGTTTTTGTTTCAGGTATGTGATAGTAGAAAACTTGCGCTACATGCTGTCTGCTCATAAACCTACTGACCCATTGTACTTTGGTTGCCGATTCAAACCATATGTAAAACAGGGGTACATGAGTGGTGGTGCAGGTTATGTTCTGAGTCGAGAGGCAGTGAGATTATTTGTGGAGGAGGGACTTCCAGACAAGAAAAAATGCCGTCAAGATCATGGTGGAGCTGAGGATGTTGAGATGGGTATGTAGTGGTTCATTTTATACATTTGACTCTGAAGTGCACCACACATGAGCGATGTCTGGCAGTGATTCAAGGCATGGACATGCAATCACTTCATAGATTTCACATTTGTGGCAAACCGCAGAAATCAGCCGCTTACTGCTTGGAAATCTCAGGCAATCTGAAGGATCGCATGTGATTTGTGCATGCAATATGGCTGCCTGGCTGTTTAGCAGCAATATATGGCAATATGGATGTCTGGCTGCATGTAGTTTCTCTACTAATTAAGTTTGGTTGATTAGTTTTGTTTCATTTTGCTTTGCCCATGTTGAGAAAGAACTTTACAGTTGAATTTATAGTTGTTCAGTAACTACAAAACACTCTTGAGAAGTGAAGAAATAATACAAAATATACCCTTTATTTTCAGTGTTTAACAGTTTGAAGCATGTACTGTTGAAGTAGAAATAGTGAGAAGTTCATAGTTTAAATATTCAGGTAAATCTATTATACAGCTATACTCCAGTCCCTTTTCATTTCATATAATTTGACTCTTCCTCGTACAGTTGAGTTGAGGTATTTTCTAAAGTAACTTATAGTTCCCAAGAAAAGCATTTCAAAATAATTTCAATAAACTAAAATTCCTGTTTTATTTATTTATTTTTGTGAGTGTTCTTGGGGATAAGGAGATCAACTACAATTGCTATTAAAAATAGGAATTCATTTTCCACACCAGAACTTCTCGACACAGTAGAATCCATAATACAGATTGAAATTGCTGCGAAAACTGCTTGTGTGTGGTGGGGTCAAAGCAACCAACAGATTGCAACAAAATCGTGTGATATGGATTGTTGCAGTCCATCACTTGGGTGGGGGACCTTAAGTATTTACACAATATTTGAACATATTACAACTAAAACAACAGTACAGTAATGGAAATTCCAGTATGAAAAAAAACACATCATCATTAAAATAATAGTAAACTGCTTCGAATCACAGAAATTTGAGTCAGATATTACAAGACTAAGGAGGAAAATGAGAATAAAAGTTGCTATGAAAATGTAAAAAGTTTGTACCATAGACATTTTATTTAGTGCCAACCTAATGTAGATAATATGGAATTACTGACAACAGCTGGCAGAGAAGTCCCTAAATGTTGGGTTTTGAAATCAAGGTAAGCTGATTCCATTTCTAGTCCAACTTCAGTATCAGTAACAAGCTGCGGAGGTGAATGTTTGTCAAGGTTAAGAATTAATTATTGTGAAGTATGTGGAACACCTGTTGGGAGGGATATACAGCTAATGAATATGATCACTGAATTGTTCATTCATTCACATTTGGTATTCCATAAATCTCACCATAAAGATATGTTTTCAGGGACATGAAATTAGTCATCTTTTACATCAACATCCAAAGGAAGTCACTGTAGGCTGCTTCTGTAAAGTATACTAACAATTGATGATGATGATGATGATGATGATGATGACTGTTAATCTGCTCATGCTGATAATTATGAAAATTACATCTAGATATTAGGAGAAAAAAGCCACTTTGAAAAGGGCTTATATCCATGACATGTGCATCAGATGCTGGACAATGGTATTTGACCAAAACCATTTGGACAGTAAAGACTAAACTGAACAGCAACACTGATCAAATGCTGTTTTGGATAAAAAGAGTTAATGTGACCTTACTCAGGGCACATGCAAATCCATTACCTGTTTAATGCAAACATTAGTGTTTATTTATGTCAATTAACATCTCAAAGTCCAAGTTGAGTTAATAGAAGATATACAAAAGATTGTAGCTACACAATCCAGCACATGTTTGATCAGTGTGAGAGCATCATAGAAATGCCCAAAATACTCCAGTTTAGTGAATCACAGCATCTAAAATTCCTTGTGCACTCCAGGGTAACAAGTTAAAAGGGAATCGACACATGGTTAAACTAATAAACAAACTCAGTTCAGTGTGTTATCTCCTTAGAGGCATCTGTCATCATGTTGACCTAAAGATAAATGTGTTGGCTGATTTTGCATGCCGTATATATGCAAATCTAATGCACCATTGAATGTAAAGTGCTCTCCAATTTTGGAATTTAAAATCACAAAAAAAAAAAGAGTTTGTTGGCACATCAGTAGTAGGCGAAATTTATTTTACACAACAATGAATGGATACAGGAACCGTCAAAACAACAATAATTTTTAAATGACCCATAGTTAAGTGATACAGGCATTATTAAAAAACAGAACCTAACTTGATTATCTACATGACATGCAAACAAACATTCAATAAATTACAAGCATTACTCACTGTTATTCACTAATGTTATCTTTTCCTGATTCCCAATCATCCATGGTGTCGTTCCAGAGCACATAATCTTCAGCTGCCATCCAGAGTACTTGGAACATACCAGTCCTTGAATGATTTTACGATCATTAATGCTTTGATATTCTTCAAGGCAGCCAATATCCAGTGGACAATAATATGGAGTGAAGTAACTTAATTTTCCCTTTCAGAGCCAGTTCACAGTTTGGCTTTCATACTGTTCCTGAATGTAACCTTTGAAATGTTTATGTTTTTATACTAGCATCCAGCGGGTTGTGCACAGAATTCATTCCTCCAGGAATAATAACAGGGTTACTGGCAAGGCTGTGGGTATTCTTTATGTTTTCAGTGAGATGACTGTGAAATGCATCTAGACGAAGCATTGGTGTTAGTGTGGAAAGCCCACCAGATAGGAATTCCCATACGTCGAGACAGTCAAGCATTAAAGCTTCAGTCATCCATCCCTTCTCTAGTTTTCAAACAATGACATCATCAGGGAAGAACTTTTCATTTTTATGAGTCTTGGGTCTTGTTTTCTGCTTGAAGATTGAAAAAGGGCAAGTTTGCACCCATCTGCTGTGATTGCTAGCGTTACAGTTATACGCTGTTGTTCATACCCTGTTTTGATGGTACCATGTTTTGATGGTAACTTCCTTTGTCCTCTCCTCATCAACTGTGTAATTACATGGCATATCAAAGCAAATTTGCATCTCATCAGCATTGCCTATTTGGCCCATCAAAAAATTCTTCTCTTTCCAAAGTGTGATGACACACCACTGAAATTCTGGGAGTTTTTTCTCAAAATCTTGTGAAAGCTTTTGTATACTATAGTAAAGCATTTTAGTGACAAGCTAGCCTATTTCATAAAGTGATCAACCCATCCACAGATAGCCTTAGTATAGCAATAACTGCAGCTGCCTCTTTTGCTTTGTATCTTGTAGTGTCACTAGTCACAGGTTGCCTATTATTCCTACTTTCACGGACGAATTTGAGAACTTTTACTTCAATGTCAGGGTATCTTCCTTTGTGAGGGCCTGTGAATTTATTTCTGGTAGTGGTAGTTGCAAATAGCGCCAATTTCTGTTTCTTTCATAAGTGAACGTTACTCTCAGCTACACTGAAATCTTGTCCTACCCTCCTGTTACCATATTTTCCCGCATTCAGAATTACTTTGTGCTTGCCTTTCATTTCCTGACTACCTAATGCAAACACACTATGTAGTAGGCCAACAATGATGTAACAAACTTGAGAATTACAACAACGTAATGTGAGTTGAGGAACAAAACCTAAATTTCAATGACGTTGCCAGTGAACAATGGATTCAAATTTGTACTCAAATGTAGTGCGCCATCGAATCTTAAGCACACCCCAATTTTGAATACTGTTGTTGTTGTGGTCTTCAGTCCTGAGACTGGTTTTATGCAGCTCTCCATACTACTCTATCCTGTGCAAGCTTCTTCATCTCCCAGTACCTACTGCAACCTACATCCTTCTGAATCTGTTTAATGTATTCATCTCTTGGTCTCCCTCTATGATTTTTACCCTCCGTGCTGCCCTACAATACTAAATTGGTGATCCCTTGATGCCTCAGAATATGCCTTACCAACTGATCCCTTCTTCTAGTCAAGTTGTGGCACAAATTTCTCTTCTCTCTGATTCCATTCAATACCTCCTCATTAGTTATGTGTTCTGCCCCTCTAATCTTCAGCATTCTTCTGTAGCAGCCCATTTCGAAAGCTTCTATTCTCTTCTTGTCTAAACTATTTATCGTCCACGTTCCACTTCCATTCATGGCTACACTCCATACAAATACTTTCAGAAACAACTTCCTGACACTTAAATATATGCTCGATGTTAACAAATTTCTCTTCTTCAGAAACGCTTTCCTTGCCATTGCCAGTCTACATTTTATATCCTCTCTACTTCGACAGGGTGTCTACAACCCGGGACAACCGGGAGATCCGGGAATAACCCGGGAATTTTTTCATCCAGGATAAAACCGGGAAAAACCCGGGAATTTTTTAGAATTCCGGGAATTTTTCGTTGATAAAGTTTTCAGTTAATTTTTTGTAATTTTGACTGTTAAGAACCGATACTGTAACTAAATGATATTAATGTATCCTGCTACTGCAGAATAATACTGCAGTGTTAAAACATGAACGAGAGAAAAAACTAAAATAAAATTTAAATTGCAAAGGAAATGCACCATATAAAATAAGTGTTCGCACAAGCGTCTGCCAACAGCAGAATGTGTCAAAGGATTTTTAGTACCTTTTCCTGCTTCTGGCTGCAGAAATGTGGCTGTTGGCTGTGTAAGTAGCAGTAGCAGCAACCAGCCACATGGTACCCGGAAAAATTTTACTGGCGCGCCCAAGCTGTCAGATTCACACGTGCGCAGCAGGCCTGAATCTAGTTGGAGGGTAAGAGCAAATGGGGATATCTGAACTGGGCGGCAATTTCGGGGTGGGGGGGGGGGGGGCAAATTCATATTCTTGAGTAAAAAATTGTTGTTTCACAAAGCACCTAGCATCCAGCGCACGTCGGTCTATCGATTATTCATATGATTTTGAAACGCTGCCCTGCTAGTTTTTGAACACATTCTAAGTTGATTTCTGAATGAATTGTAAGTTGATTTTTGAATGCGTGATGCCTCTGCCAGGGGAATCGTCGTCACATCTAGAAACAAACTTTTTTGCAGCCAAAACAGGACGGGGCTTTACGAGCTGAGCAGAATAAAACTGAACCAGAGAATGCCAACTGCTGCTTGTTTATGTGGTTGATTCGGTTTGCGAATGTTCAGCGTTGTTATAATTACTAGCGAAATCCATAGATTCAGACTACCAGAGTGGAAATAAACGACTAACAGGAATAACAGGTAAGAAAGCTTACGTATTATCTTATCGGTGCATCCAAGAAAGTGAAATTTTGACAGAAATTTTTTGGCCAGATAGCTACACTAGACAGGGCCAGTTGCAGTCCCCTGCTAGCAGCCGTTTAACTTCCATTCTGGAAGTAGCGTGGGAAGAGCATTGTACGAACTCGTAATAATGGCTAACCGGAGAATAATCTCTGGATAACTAAACCGGTGATTGTGACAGGTGAAGTAAAGTTAACCGGAGAATGAGTTTTGACAGTGGTAGGAATAGTTATTTAATTAGTGATGATAAGACTGTTTGTTGGAACGAGGAAGGAGAAGAAACGGGGACATCACACAAATTGTGGAAGAATATGACGATTTCAAATTTATACAAACATTTCATTCTATTTCTCTCTCTCGTGCATGTGAAAGTGGAACGCATGAATGAAATGTGAAACTATTTCCTAACGTAAAGCTTTTTGCTTGCAGTAGGCCAAATAGGTATTTCGTATTGGTACTTCGTGAATTATTTTGTCGTATTATAAAAATGATCATTATTGCCAAAACAGTGTCGCTTATATGGTGTGTGTTACAATTGCTGTAATATTAGAAATGCCTATTTTGTTTTATCCGGCACACAGTGACAAAATAGACGCAATCAGATCGAGAAACCACACCAGTCTTGGGTACTAATTGTATTAACAGCTTTTTCAATATTAGACAACGACATTTCCATTTTTCACGTAGCAAAACGTTTGACGTGATAAGGTAATAGTTCTTTCGCAGAAAGGAAAGAACGCCATGTAAAGCTGTAGCAAGATTATAGAGAAAAATCACTAGGACCTAAGGATTGAAGAAATGTATACTGTCTTGCCTGTCTCCTGTCTGTACTGGTTTTAGGTATCCTATATTGAATTTTATGTTGCACAGAACAACAACTTATTAGCTAATAGACAATAAAGAGTCCAGATTTTCTGAAGAGTAGTTGTTCTCCTGGTTACAAATAATCCTATCCAGTATTAATTGCGAGGGGTTGGGCAGAATGTCAAACCGGCTGACTGGGAGCAGGATAGGCACTACAGGATATATTAATTTCCACTGTCCTGATATAGTTTGATAGCATCCATTACAAAATATACACATTTGAGTTCCACAGAGCGAAATACAGTGACCTGCGCTATAAGAATGTTGTTTTAAGAGGCGTGGCACTGCATTGCACACTTAAGACCAAACAACGTGTCTTAAATTTCCTCGAAGATAGATGTTTTATGTATCAGACTCTTCATAAAGATGTGCACTACAAAATGAACTTATTTTTGAAAAGTCTGAGTTATTGGGAGGGGGGGGGGGGGAGGGAGGGAGAGGTGGTAGTCTCCACGTGTCCCGTGTTTACATTTTGTGATTTTTCTGTTTCCTCTTCGTTTACTGCTCTCACGTCAAATGAAAACAAGACAGATTTCTGTGGCTGGAAGCTATCAAATGAATTAAAATATATTCACATAATTACGGAAGGCTAAAATATGTTATGTTACTAGTTTCAGATTTTATTTTATTTCCACTTTTCTGACAGTCAAGCATTAATCGCCTTGCAGAACAATAGTTATTTTTGTCGGTTTGCTAAAGAAATTTGGCTGTTATTAGGGTTTCCTGCTGAGACAATGAATTTATTTGAAACGAAGTCTTTAATTCCACACTATTGGCTAGTTTCAACTGTTCGCTGCGTTTCAAGTGCATGTTTTCATCTTCTAGCATGGATGGCATTATGCCATAACAAAGAACCAAACATGAGATAATACAGTACTGGTACGCGAAGAAAATTTACGTCCCGAAAGCCACACTGAAAAGTTTCATATCAGGTCGAGGCCTACGTCATTGGGAATTTGGACATACGAATGTGCACTGTAAGGCAAACTATGGATTTTAGTATGGTTCACAAAATTCCGACGCTCTTGGAGTATCCTCTGATGTCTTGTTTCTTTTGTGACAAGATGTAGGATCTTTTAATGTTTGCCTCGCACGAACATGCAGGCTTCCTACGTCACTATAGCTGAACAAGCGTGGTGACGCCTCTATCTAGCACTGTCTGGCAACTGCAGAAATTATTTCTAACAAGTCACGGGAAAATATTGCGAATTGCTGTTTGTAGAGCATTATCTTCAAAGTAAATTTCCTTTTGCCCAAAATGAACTATGTGCGAGAATGTACGATGAATTTCCTAAATCTCTCTTAAAAATCAACTCGTTGATGACGAGCCATCTAGAAGAATTTCTAGCCCAAAAGGTCAGGGATTTATGTCGGTATTAAAAATTTTACTGGCGTATTTGTGTGATGTATCTTAAAGAGTAACATGTGCTAAAAAAATCAACATTACATGTGAAAGCTTAGCTTCTCTTGTAGCTTATTAATATTAGAGACAAAAATTATACGCGAAAGCTTTGCTTTTCTTGTAGTAACACTATATATATATATATATATATTTTCCGAGGGAAAGTATACTGCCATTTAACAAGGAAAAAGTGTATTTTCACCCGGGAGAAAATGAATTTTTATCCGAGAGATCCAGGAAAAATCCAGGAATTTCTTTTCCATGTCCGTGTATACACCCTGTTCGACCATCATCAGTTATTTTGCTCCCCAAATAGCAAAACTCATTTACTACTTAAAGTGTCTCATTCCTAATCTAATTCCCGCAGCATCACCCTATTTAATTTGACTACATTCCATTATCCTCATTTTGCTTTTATTGATGTTCATCTTATATCCTCCTTTCAAGACACTGTCCATTCCGTTCAGCTGCTCTTCCAGGTCCTTTGCTGTCTCTGACAGAATTACAATGTCATCAGCGAACTTCAAAGTTTTTATTTCTTCTCCATGGATTTTAATTCCTACTCCAAATTTTTCTTTTGTTTTCTTTACTGCTTACTCAATATACAGATTGAATAACATCGGGGAGAGGCTACAACCCTGTCTCACTCCCTTCCCAACCACTGCTTCCCTTTCATGTCCCTCGACTCTTAATTGAATACTAATTAAGGTAAAAAAGAAGTGCACATATTAGATTTATGTAAATATGATATTTTCACTCCTTGTTGTCATACAGAATGATCTTCTGGGATAGCGCACCTAAATTAAATAAAGGGCTTTAAAAAAAATCACACAAGTTTGCAGTAAGGGTAGTGTGTGAAGTACATAACTGTACATCTTGTAGAAGCTTTTTAAGAATCTTGGACTTCTTACTTCACTTCCTAATACATTTACTCCTTAATATTTATTGTTGCTGGCAGTAAAAATTAGTTTCAACTGAACAGTATTCCACGGTCGCAATGAACAGACACAACAACATTTTCATATACACTTCACCTCATTGTCCAGGGTTCAGAATGAAGCTGCAATAGAACCCCTTTTTAATGAATATCTGGAGACTGAAATATTTTTTCCTTAAACAGAGGTTTTCCTTAAACATAGGGTTTGCCCAAGTACATGGAACGAATGACCTAGAACCATAATCCATATATGTTTAGGCAACATAAGTGCTATTTAGTTACAGAATTTCAATATCCCGTGCTGCAAATTTAACTACAGTGCATATATAACACACAAAACACATCTGCTATCTTTTTTAATCTAGAAGAGGTTTTTGTTTTATCCTTTCAGCATATTGTAGCCTAAGAAGTTGTTGCTCCACTTGACATACATTATAAGAAGTGTTAAAAACTTTCTGTTTGAAGACCGAACAGTTCAAAATTGGGTCCCAATTTGGCAAAACTGCCATGAGCATTGAGGCAATCATCCCACCAACAGACGAGGTTGAAGATATCCATTTTGCTGCATGGAGAAGTCAATAACTTCCTGCTGCAAATGCTCGTCTGACAGGTATCATCGACCCTCCAAGGTCTTCTTCATAGGACCGAAGGCATGATAATTGCTTGAGGAGAGTTCTTGACTATAGGGCCAGTACTCAAGTGTCTTCCAATTGTCCATAATCGACGAAATTGGCCTCTCAGATTGACCGGTGTCTTGTGCTGAATCATGACCAGCACAGAACTTGGCACATCATTCCACAGTGGTGTTTTTTGACAGACATGTGGGCCCATACACATTCTTCACTTTCCAGTGGATGTCTACTGCTGTTTGCCCTTCAGCAGCCAAGAAAAAAATAACGGCATGTTGATCCTGTTTGGACGCCTTTGGTAATAATGTTGCTATGATTCATATTTCTGCATTTGCTGCATGCATGTGACATGGATGTCACACTAATCCCTCACCTACATGTCTCTGCCTATATACGCAACTGCAGTAATATCCACAAACAGAAACTTTTTGATTACAAGTTACAGGTAGAATTGATTCATCTGCTTCAAATGAAGAAAAGAAATTCCTTACAGATTCAGTTCCTTGCACAGCAGCAGTGAAACAAGGGGCAATACCCCTCCCCCTCCTCCTCCTCCTCCTCCTCCTCCTCCTCCTCCAGCAGCCGATGTACCACAGACAACCTTTGTGAAACTATTTAACACAGTTTGTTGTCTTATAGAATTACTGGTAGTATAGTCATAGCCTATAGAATGCTGAACATCGTTGCTTACTTTCTCTAAAGGAATGAAATTGATTTCTGCACAACCAACACACTGTGGCCTTAACAGAGTGCATTATGCCCAAGTCCAAAGTCTTCAGATGGCTTGTGCAGTTCAGGGGAAGGAACCCAACATTTACATTCCTCAGAAACAATGTTTTCTTGTGATTTATGGGGCATTAGTCAATAATATGTACAACTTTCTTCCCCACTGCACTCATCTTGGCATCTAAGCTCCTGATAGATCTCTTAGATTAGATTATATTTACTTTCATTTCAATTGATCCATAGTGAGGAGGCCTTCCAGGATGTAGAACATCTCATAAAAACAATAATACATGACAAACATTTACAACTAAAACAAATAAGCTAATGTACCTTCCGCAGGTCTCAAGTGGAATGATTGTCCTTTTTTTATATCAAATGATCACTATATGAAAGGCTATTTTACAACACCCATTTACTAAGATCGCATTGATGAACTGAATTTAAAATATAAAAAAATGCTTTTTTATTTATAAGGTAATAAACATATAATAGAACTACATTACTGCACTGAAATGGTGCAGAAGTTAGATTGTACTACACACACACACACACACACACACGCACACACACATACACACACACACACACACACACACACACAAATAAAAAGTTGGTTCTACTGAGATATTCATCAGTGGGGTGGAAGGTGTCGGCCATAAACTGAATTTCATTGGTTGTTGAGCTTTTTATGGCTGCTGGCAAGTTATTGGAAATGTGTGTTCTTGAATAATGCACACCTTTTTGTACAAGAGTAAGTGACTTTAAATCCTTGTGAAGATTATTCTTATTTCTAGTATTGATTCATGAACTGAGCTGTTGGTTTGAAAAAGTGATATATTTTTTATGACAAATTTCATTAAGGAATAAATACATTGGAAAGCAATAGTTAGTATCCCTAGTTCCCTAAATGGTTGTTCTTGAGATCACACTGCATGTAGCTCTTTAGCTGGGCTTGATGATTTACCCCAAAACCCATATGACATTATAGAGTGAAATTAAGCGTAGTATGTCATCTTTCTCATTTTTATATTCCCTATGTCTGACAGAATTCGCATTGCAAGTAGAGATTTGTTTAGAATCTTCAGCAGTTCTGTGGTGTGCTCCTCCCAGTTGAATTTATTATCAAGCTGTAATCCCAAGAATTTAACAGTGTCAATTTCTTCTATCTGCTTGTCACCATACGTTAGACATATATTCGTGGGGCACCCCTTACAAGTTCTGAACTGCATTTAATGTGTTTCTTCAAAGTCTAGCGACAAAGAATTGGCTAGAAACCAGTGATTAATGTCTACAAATATTTAATGAGCCAATCTTTCTAAAACTACACTTGCCTGCCCGGTTAGCCGTGGAGTCTAACGCGCTGCTTCCCAAATGGGAAGGCGTGCTGGTCCCCACCACGAATCTGCCTAGCGAATTAGAGTTGAGGTTCAGTGTGCCGGCCAGCCTGTGGATGTTTTTTAAGATGGTTTTTCATCTGCCTCAGTTAATGCAGGCTGGTTCCCGTTATTCTACCTCAGTTACACTATGTCGATGATTGCTGCGCAATCAGTCTCCACATATGCATACACCATAATTACTCTACCATGCAAACATTTGGGGTTACACTCGTCTGGTATGAGACATTCCTGGGGGGGGGTCCACCGGGTGCCGAACTGCACAGTAACCTGGGTTCAGTGTGGGGTGGTGGTGGTGGGGTGAGTGGACTGCTGTAGCCTGCAAAGCCTCTCTGTCGTTTCTAGGTCCCTGGTTCCATACACAGTACACAAGACTAAACTTCATTTGCTATTGATTGCAATGTTTGTATCATTGGCAAACAGAAAAACTTGACACCTGATAATGTTACTGATAAAAGGTCATTGATATAAACAAGAAAAAGTAAGGGCCTTAAGATGGAACCTTGTGGGACGCCACATGGAATTAGTTCTCAGTCGGATGATGCCTGATAGCTTAATACATGGCTCTTTCCTGATAACACCCTTTGTTTCCTGCCAGAGATATCAGATTAGAGCCATTTTGCAGCATTTCCTGTTACACCATAATATTCTAATTTTCTTAAAAGATATTGTGATTTACAGTCAAATGCCTTTGACAGATCACAGAGTATGCCTGTTATCTGCAATTTTTTGTCTGATGAATTAAGTACATTTTCACTGTAAGTGTAGATAGCCTTCTCAATATCGTAACCCTTTAGAAAACCAAACTGCAACTTTGACAGTATGTTATTTGTGATAAGATGGTTATAAAGCCGAGTGTACATTACCTTTTCTAAAATTTTTGAGAATGCTGGCAAAAGTGAAATTGGATAGAAATTTGACACTACTTTTTCATCTGCCTTCTTAAGTAGTGGCTTAACTTCAGAATATTTCGACCATTCAGGAAATATTTCAGTGATAAATGACTGGTCCACATCAGGACTGTTATGGACTGACAGATACAGTTTTCTTTTTGTTTTACAAGATATATATATTCCTTGGGTAATCCATGGCTTCTCTGTAGATTTTGGTCTAACCTCGGTTAGTTTTGGGAGAAGATTCCTGACGTCATACAGGCACTGCTCTTGTAGTCATTAGTATAAGGTAGTGTTCCTATCTTTTGAAACATGTGGGAGTTTTAAATTTTCTAGTGTTAATTGAGGCAACTTGTCACATCCATTGCTGTACACACAAAATAATATCATCATCATTTCTTTACTTTCTTTTAACTCCATGCCATTTTCCTTCCTTAACAAAATATGTCTGTGCAAGAAGTAAATTATGAAGGATGCCAGTTTCATCAACAATGGAAATTTCTCAGGGATCATAACCCTGTATCAGTTGTGGCAATGTAATGTTCTTCCAATACTTCACTTTCTACATCCTCAACCTCATTTTCTCCACATACATTTTTAAATGACAGATTACGACATTTTAAAAAATTGATCCAACCAGCCTTTCAGTGTACTGAAATTGTTTTTGCTGAATTATAATCTTGCTGTGTGTGCAGGCCACAAAGATTAGTTTGATACATCATTGAACAAATACACTTTCCGTACTGTGTAGATCGTAGGGCTGTGCAAGATATCATGTACCATTGCAAATCTCAGTCACTGAGAAGTTTTCACCATAACAGCTTTACTGTATCTGGCTATGATTTTAGTCACAACTGGAAGTTGCAAATAGGAACAGAAAACAGCATTTAACACTCAATGCAGTGTGCCAATCGTTGGCCAACATACATATTTCATACCTCATGTCTCGCGCAGTGGATGTACTGGGTTTTTAACATATTATAACACAGAACTAATTACTGTATGAGTATCAAACTTGATAGCATTAATGTCCAGAGTATGGGGTGCATGATTTCTGTGCATCATAGCACCACCGCAGTTCCAACTATGGCCACCAGGTGCCGTGATCAGTCATTGTGATTCATAGTCTCGCACACCTGACCGGTTGCAGTGCATTTGTTGACATGTCAACATGAGCTTGGACAAAAGGAGCAGGGCATTATGGGTAAAGCTCTATTATCAAAACAATATTAATCCTGCAGCTGTATTTCGAGAATTTCACCGTCTGAATGGATTATGGAAGAGTCCTCTTTCTCCACCTTTTGTGCCGAGTGTGCTGAAGAAGTTTGAGTTCACTGGAGAACTGGGTGTCGCTCTGGGAAGAGGCCGACAACCAGTTGCACCACAGGTAATTGATGAAATCACTGTTGCTATGGCAGACAAAGCTGTGTGAAATTCCTGATCGTCAGGCAGTACGTGTGCTGTGTTACGACAGTTGAACATCCCGTGGTCCACTGTACAGAAGGTGTTTCAAACCATTCTCAAATGGCATCTGTACAAGATCCATATCGTTCAGCAACGTGCACCACAGGACACACGACAACATGCGGATTTTGCTCTCCAGTTTTTTAAAGGCCCAAACTCTTTGCCTTTACAAATGTCTGCTTGTGTCTGTGTATGTGCGGATGGATATGAGTGTGTGTGCGAGTGTATACCTGTCCTTTTTTCCCCCTAAGGTAAGTCTTTCCGCTCCCGGGATTGGAATGACTCCTTACCCTCTCCCTTAAAACCCACATCCTTTCGTCTTTCCCTCTCCTTCCCTCTTTCCTGATGAGGCAACAGTTTGTTGCGAAAGCTTGAATTTTGTGTGTATGTTTGTGTTTGTTTGTGTGTCTATCGACGTGCCAGCGCTTTCGTTTGGTAAGTCACATCATCTTTGTTTTTAGAGTATTCATGTAGATATAGATACAGAATGATATGGGAAGAAACTGCGATCAGAAGTCTTGGAACTCCATATACAGTTCCACTGAATCCGCTATAGGTTAGGAGCCAGCCAAAAGGATTTAAGGAGCAGTAGAAGTGCTCTATTTGTAACTAAAGTGCATGTAAGCAGATGTCACCATACTATGGAGCAAAAAATTAACCAGACAGTGTGTGGAGTATTTGCTGGTAACATCACCTCTTAACTTCTACTCATTTAATTTGCTTGTCCATAGAGGGATGTCCTGAAAATTTACTAGCTCACATGCAGTCAGTTTTGAAATTTTTAAGTCCATCCCTAGGCAACATCTTCTCTTTATGTGGGGGGTGAGTTTTGCAATATCTTTAATTTGGTTAATTTTTGGCACTGCATCTAGTATTATAGTGATTCATTAAGACAGTGTAACATCTCACAAGGCCGGGTGCTGATGACCGCTGAGTTGAGCACCCCACAAACCAAACATCATCATCATCATCATCTCACAAGGCATGTAAAAATGTTTCTCACAATGAAGAAAAATTCTGTTGAAAAATTTCAATTCTGTGTCATTTACATGTAATTTACTGTATTTTCTATTTTAGTTTTGATAGTAGGTACATGCTTTTCATTAATGTACAGTAAATTTAATTTTGTAAGGTAAGGTTCTATACAATGCTCATTGTCAAAATGAGGCAAGAATCTTTTAAACTGGGTGACAGTGAAGAGAAAAAGAGGGATCAAATTGTCAGTGGTTAGGAAAAATAGTATATTCAAAAGTGACATGCCCTGGCTTTGCACAGTAACACTATCTACAGCTGGATGACTTGTCAGTCAAACTGTCTATTAATGAAAGCTGTATAAAAATCCCTACAGTAGTTCTCGAGATTGACCTTTATTTACTGACAGAAAAACGGAAAGGGGCACTTCAGTTTAGTCATATGTATAGATACACAGTAGTTAATGTTGGCTTTGAAGTGGTCATTGTTTAATACAGATAGCAGCCAGAGTAATTGGTTTGACTATGCATTATGCTGACTTTCTTTTCTGTTGTTACTGTGTCATATTTAATGTGTTTGAGGATTGAGAGTTATTTAATTTACAGGTAAATGTCTAGAAGCTGTGGGGGTTAAGGCTGCTGATTCACGAGATTCTCTTGGTCGAGGCAGGTTCTTTCCATTTGTTCCAGAACATCATCTTATTCCTGGACACACTGACAAGAACTTCTGGTACTGGAACTATATTTATTATGAATCAAAAGAGGTAAATTTCAATGATATTATTTCATTTCTTAAAGATTAGAAACACATTATATGTATATAATTACTCAAACTATTGACGTTTAAAATTCGCCACAAAAAAAAGGGGGGGGGGGGCAGTGAAGATATAGAGGATGTGTTGAGAGACACACAAGCTAGATCTCTGAACAATGTAATTCAGCTTTCAAACTTGAATTCCTTATCATAGAGCACACTGTGGCTAGTATGGCTACTTTCCTCCTCCTCCTCCTCCCTCCCCTCTTTTTTTTTTTGTGTGTGTGTGTGTGTGTGTGTGTGTGTGTGTGTGTGTGTGTGTGTGTTCCCACATGCACAGCTCATCTGGAAATCCTGTTTTTATATTAATATTTAGTAAAATGCTAAGAACAATGAGAAAATTGCTTATGTGCAGTGTTTTACAAAAATTTGATAAAAGGAATACATTGAATGTTCATAAATAAAGTACATTGTCACCATGACAATAATACACTTTACATATGCATTACATTGTTATTTTAATTTTTGCTGGTGCTTTCATGTCTTGTTTTACAGGGCCTGGAGTGCTGTTCTGACAGTGCAGTCTCCTTTCACTACGTTTCACCTAATCACATGTATGTGCTTGAATACCTTATTTATCATCTACGCCCATATGGAATTACTCATTATGTGGAAGAGCAGGTTTCTTCAGATGAGCCCATAACAGAAAAAGCATCTGACAGTGGAACATTAAAACCTACAAAACGTGAAATCAAAAATACTCATTGAGGAAGTGGAGATTCATCAAAGGTGATACAAGACGTTAGTTTGGAGTTCAAAACATATACTTACCGTTACCTGTAAATGGTTGAAAAGCATATGTGGAAGGCCTTGTGAAACCAAGGTTCTTTTTTTTCCTATGAATACCTCTGATACCTGTTAAAGTGATTTCTTAAGAGTAAGAAATAACAGAACTTTTTTTACTGTGTTTTCAATTTTAAGCAGAAAGAAAAATTTCAGATGTGACTGAAATGAATCACGTTTTAGTGTTCTGAGATTTTGTATGTTCCAGGGTTCAGTATTCTTAAGCCATAGATCTGCCATTAATATGAATGTGTTTAGGTGGTAATTCAGGAACTGATTGTAGTTCAGTGTCATGTTTCAATTTTTAATTTTAGCTGTCTTAATCAGCTTTTGAAGTCTGACTATGATACTGAGTTTTTTGCCAGTAAAGAAACTATTGTGAAAATTTTGAGTAGTTAAAAAGAGACAGTGTTGACTCCTTGAGAGCTAATGACTAGTCATGTTAGATTTTTGCCATGGGTGAATTCATGCACTCTTCTGTCTGTGATAATAAGAAAAGGATTCATAACACAGTATTGTTGTGACAATTTTGTACAAACTAGGTTGCTCATTAATGATTATTCCTGGGATGAAAGACTCCAGTCGCTCTGGTGTTTGAGGAGCAACAGTAAAGTATACTGGTGAAATTCTTGTGATCAATAGATTTTTGATTTTGTGGAGAAAGATTTGTACATGTATGTGAGTTTAATTTGTTTGGTGATTGATGTATGTCCTCTTAGTAGAAATTGAAGAATGAGGAAAATTTGTGGATTACTACAGATGTCTGTGATTGTGCCATATCAGGACTTCTGTATAGGTTTAATAGCTTACATATCTTAAATACAACTTTGAAGTTTGTAGTTTCTTTTATCCTGTGTGCATTTACTTGTCCTTGAAACAAGCTGAATTAAAAAACAACTAAATAAATAAAAGCAGGGCCCTTGGCCAGCTGTTCTCATTGTGTGCGTTGTTTAATGGCCACCATTGTCTAATTTAATGCATAACTTACTTTATACTATAAATAGAGTGCAGAGTAGTGTAGTGGCTGTATTTTCAACAAAAACATTTAGTCTTGTGATTAAATTTATATACTTTCCCAATTCTTTTGATACCACTCAGCACCTAGTAACAGTATCAGCATCTTAGGTCAGTTTGCATATAAATTTTTTTGGATATAAGGCAACTGTGGAAGAAAAGACTGATATATGATATTAATGAGTGAAATCAAACTGTATTTCTTGTATTTTTACAGAATCTCTCTCTCTCTCTCTCTCTCTCTCTCTCTCTCTCTCTCTCTCTCTCTGTTTAAAATTCTGTTTTGCTCTGCTTTGCTGTGTGTGAGATTATCTACTGTAAATCATCTCATATGCTTTTCTTGTGAATTTCTTTTGTTATGCTTAGACAGTGAAGAGTCATTGTTTTTAATTCTGAATTCAGTCTGTAGAAAATGTTAATGTAAACAGTTATTTGTTATAACTAGAGAGTTTATAAGATAAGAGTCTGCTGCAGCATTTAATTTCTGTGTATTGTGCAGTGGTCCTAGGTGTAGTATTCACAACATATTTTCATACTCTAAGAAGAATATTTATTCTGCAATTGTTCTTTTTTGTGCTGCTTACAGTGTTACTCTTCCTTTTATATATTTGTAGTATAAAAGACTATGCAAAAGACTAGGAGGGAAACTAAACCCATTTTTCATTCTGTGTGTTATGTGATGTATTAGTTGCAAAGTTGACACCTTCTTGGAGTCATCTTACCACATTGTACTGACCTCCAGCCTACAATGAATTTAATTAAAACTATTGAGCACAAATGTGATAATCATAATACACCTACAAACATATTGATATTCGTTACATTGAATTAAAAAAAATGTCTAGTATATTTTTTCAGATGATACACATCAACAATATTCTGCACTTGTAGATATGGAACTATGGAAGTTTGCTCTATTTTTGCTCTGTTCTTTAGTTTTTATGTCCTGTCTTTTGTGTTACATTGGAGAGTAGTCAGAAGTAAGGATAATAATTTGATATTTCAATATGTTTCATATGAATTGCTCTTTGATGTTTGACAATCAACCAACACAGTAAAAAAGTTTAAGGTTACATTATTTGCCTCCATTGCTCAGTAAAGTATGCACTCACTGAAAATTATATAACAGAACATTGAAATTGTAAATATCTGAATATTACATTTAATAACTACTCATGTTATTAAATACAAGACACCTTAGTTCCACAGTCACCTAATGGATTTTTTGTATGAATTTTTCAACTAATATTTTATTTCATGACTTGTTAGCCCCTCTTTCTTCAGTCACATCTCCTACTTTTCACATATTTTAGAATGTTAATATCAGGAATTTTTGGCCTTAGATGTTTTTTTTTAAATAATACATTCTTCAGTATAAACTTGGCAATAGTGGTCTAGTGGAAAAATAAACAGTTATACTGTTGTGTAGAATCATAAAAAGATGGTACATTGAGCATTGGCTATGAGGAGTGCAAGAAGTATCGACCATCACATCACCATGTATGCAGTTCCAATTTTTCAGTGATTTATTTGTAGAAATATACATTTTTATGAAGTGATTGTCTTCTTTGATTAATTTAGATATACCCAAATGAAAATTTATCCATAGTGGCAAGAGTTTTTTTTGATTGTATTGGAAAACAGCACACTGGTGGCAGTAGGCTGTTCATCGCTTGAGATTCACCATTTATTTGATTCATCAGTAGGTTCTTTAAGGCTTTCCAAGATTCATATGTTTGACATTGTGTCAACTGTTGGGAACTATCTGAATCGTTATATTATTCTTAAAATCAGGTTTGCTTGGATCATTTGTAAATCTTTTTATTTTTACAAGAAATCTTGGTGAACCTGTTTTTTAAGAATAATATTTTGAGGTTTATTATGTTACAGATTTCTCTGGAATTTGTTCAAAACAAATGATTTCTCTGTGCAGATTTCATTGTAGTTCATGTACAGGCATACTTAATTACTATAGATTGCATTATTAGTGTTTTGAAGAAGAAGCAAATTAGTTTCTGAACCAGAAAAGACATTTTTATCTTATGTAGGACATTTCATCATCTTCATACTTTTGGCCTTTAATTATTGAGAGACATTCTAACTAGTATAAGAAGCTATTTTCCTGCATCCACTTGTCTTCATTTTCAGCTGTGTATGACTGACTGTGAAATCTGAAGTAACTAGTGAAACTTTCTTGTGACAGATATATTTGCCACAGTGTACTACTTGAAATGTAGATAGTATAATAGTTTTCTTGAGACCGGAATGTTGGTGAATGTAAATATATTATGAAGTGTAAGTGCTATCAACTCACAGACTACATGCATATCATGTGCACGGTGTCGGAGAAAATGCTGACCAAGATTATAAGATGGCAAAAAGCCCAAGAATGATAGACAAATCTGGGAGATTTAAGAAAAAAATGCTGCAATCCTAGTGACTTCATGGGGTAAATTCCACAGTGATTTTGCTTTCTGTGATCTTGCTTAAGCTATCTGTTCCAGCAAATTTATTTGTTTTCCTGTATGTTGTTCTATCATTTGTATTAATTGGTTTCCAGAAAAAAGTCAGTGCACTCTACTTTATTATCCCACATTTTCTTTGCAAACTAAAACACTGTGTTAACTGCTTGTCTTGCTAGAACATTGTAAGATGATGATTTTGTAAAAACTATGGATATATGAAGATATACTGTTATTTGTCTTTCTACTATTGGTCCTCAAATTTCCTGTAGAAGTTTTGAAAGAAATTGTGGTTTTAGTTTAAGAAATCTGAATTCATAAAGGGCTTTGTAAGGAGGATGCTTTTACAACAAACTGAGCAAAATGAACAGAATGATATGTTTTTTCCAATTTGATATACCAAGACATTTTTGTTCTTACTGTCAAGGGCACCCATACCGAGGGGGTTAGAATCCTCCCCTCCCCCCCCCCCCCCCCCCTGCCGGCCGAAGTGGCCGTGCGGTTAAAGGCACTGCAGTCTGGAACCGCAAGACCGCTACGGTCGCAGGTTCGAATCCTGCCTCGGGCATGGATGTTTGTGATGTCCTTAGGTTAGTTAGGTTTAACTAGTTCTAAGTTCTAGGGGACTAATGACCTCAGCAGTTGAGTCCCATAGTGCTCAGAGCCATTTTGAACCCCATCCCCCCCCTCCCCCATCCCTCCCCAGCTTTCAAGGAAAATAAAAAATATGGTGTAGTCAGGTTTTTCATTTTAAAAAATGATTTAAAAGTCAGTATTATGCAGGTTTTTAACAAGGCTAGAATTGGAACTTTATAATTGCTACTTATAAGTCACCTTTCATCTTCCAAAATATTAAAAATACTTTTTGAACTATCGTATGGGCATTCTTGCTCCCTATTATCATTCCTTATGCTGTCATCTTTACTTGAGTTATTCAGGTAATTATATCAGTGTTTTAACTATTTTTCTACCCATGAGTAAACCTTATTGGTGTTAAATGTAACTTTATTCCTTACTTGTAGAACAGTTTATATGATTTTGGGGCAGACTACTAGTTTGTGTGGGGTCTTGCCCACTCGTCTCGTATAGGGTGCCTAAAGGATGCTGCATTCTCGTAATGCTGTACAACAGTTCAAGCAAATGACATTAGTAGTTTTATTTCAATAAAGCAGATTGACAGTACTCAACTTGTATTTACAATAGTGTCGCAAGCGATGGGCGACATGCAACATAAACCAGTGTCCTTGGCTGTATACAGAGTTCATGCAAGTTTGACACACAGTTTGTGGATAACTAATAACTGCTATCATAGCACTCTCAGCTAGGCCGTGCTAATACTCTGTGAATACTGTCCTCTAATTTCCAGCCGAGGCTGGCAGAAGTGGTGTTTATATTCATTTCGGCTAGATGCCACTCTTAACATGGCGATATTGTCTCACTGCCTTCTCTGGTCTTGCATTCTTCTTCTTCGTTCTGGCACTTTTGTTTATACCAGTGAAGTTTGCATTTGTCATGCCATGGCAGAAATTTTCTATATCATACAACTTGTATTTACTTTCAAGCCTACTCTTGTATTTATTGTGCAATAGTCATCATGTTAGCAATTTATTGGAAAATGTCCACAATAAGAAACTGATGTATTTGTTATACTGGTCATTCCATTCCTGTTTACCGAACAGTATGCTCAGGACTATAAAGTTTAAAGTTATTTTAATTTCCAAAATGGATCTTTCCATTTTTCAGTTTAATTCTAATCTTGATTTATTTATTTTTTCCCCATTTATTCAGAACTGTATTTAGTTAACTCTTTCATTTTACAACAGAGAATTCAGATAAGAATAAATTACTTAGACAAGTAGATGCACACATGACTACTGATTACAAACGGTATTTTATAGAAGATAGTGTAAAGTTAACCTGCCGCCTGGGAAACTGTTGAGGTGCAGATTGTGTGTAGATAAGTTTGTAAAATAGATCACAAGATGAATGTTTTCTGCGAATGAATTTCAGTTTGATCAGGAATTTTGTACAGTTAATTAATGGAAGACATTGAAAGTGTCACATTATGTTATTGTTATTACTATGTAAATTGACCAAACATGGCATTAGATGAGAATCTGCAGAGTTGATTTTTCACCTTTATGTACAGAAATTTTGATGCAATCCAGTTATAAGTTTATCATTGAATGTTTTTGAAAAAAATCAGATACTTCCATTATCTTCATCATCATTGTAGTGCTCTGCAATATTTAATCATAGTTTCATGTAGGTGCTATACCCAACTTTTATACTTTAGTCTTGTTGTTATCCAAAGACTCCTGATGTGCCAATAGCTTTCTGTGGTTATTTTGTAAATATCACTGTTATTGTAACACTAATTTGCATGCTGCATTTTAAAATAGGCTGTATGAAATTATTTTATTGTTGTGAATGTTGAGATTTTTATCACTTTTTATTGTTTTTATTGAAATGTTTTTAAAGTGGATGAAATCTAGGCAGTTGGGAGATTGCGTTCATACTTTCAGCTTCCTTTTTTTTGTGTGTAATTCTTTTCAGTTAAATACAAGTGGTAACCAGTTTGCATTCCAAAGTATTTAATGATACATAATTCTATTATACCTGTTGGTTCTTGTATCCTACAACTCAGTTGTTTATTGATGTTCACTTTGAGAAACACTCATTTCATTTTGGATGGAACAATGAGAGAAAAGATGGACAAGTGGGATAGATGGACAAGTGGGTAGTTTGTAACGAGTATGTCAAATTTGTATCAACTGTTACCAAAGACCATGAGAGCAAAATGAATAAAACAGAATGCAATGATATTGATGATCTATTTGGCCAAAGAATGTGTCACTGAGATGTATAAATGTAAAGTATTTTTTAACGAACAGTGGAAAGTCCAGATTGGAATAACAACAACATGGAAAGATAGATTGCTATTCACTGTAGAGAGGAGATTTTGAGTTGCAGGCAGGCACGATGAAAAAGACTGCTAATATTTAAATCTTTTGGACAGAATTGTTCTGCTGCAGTAGAAAACACATACAAACACACAGATAGTCAGGCTTTAGCATCTTGAGACAGTGGCCATGCATGTGTAAGTTGAGATTGTGTGAATGTATGTGTGTTTTTCACTGCAGAAGAAAGTCTTTGTCTGAGAGCTTTAATATTTTAGCAGTCTTTTTACTGTGTCTGTCTGCAACTCAATGCCTCCTCTATATGGTGAGACTCAACACCACCTCTATAAGATGAGTAGCAATCTATCCTTTCTGCATTGTCATTGTATTTTTTAATTATAAAGAGAAATGATGTGTACATAAAAATCAGATGCTGGCATTTGAGATGGAAGTGTAACTTGTCTCTGGATAGATGTTCGTAGCTTCTTAGTATATACATACAATTTCCATGTACTGAGATTATAGCAGTGTTTTTAATGTTCATTTGTAAAAGAATTCCTAATTTCTTGTTGTTGTACATACTATTCAAATTTGTACAATTAGCAAAATGCCGATAAAAATGCAAGCAACAAACACAACAACACATCTATGTATTTAACAAAACACAAATAACTTTACTTTATAAATAGTAATTTTCAGAGCTTAAGAATAACATTATCATTATTTCTTGTTAGGGAAACAGATTTCCTTCTGATGCCACTTGTATTATGGTTTAATCCACACATGGTGTGCGTCAAATAAAAAAATTGACATTTTCAAACAATGCTATTGTCTTTATAAAATTTAAAAGTATGCATCAATAATGTGCTGTTTTTTGCTTATTTGTATTTTGTTTCCATCTTCAGAATCTCACTATTTCACAGAGCACAAAATTTAATTTGTCTGGAAATGAAGCGAGGAAAAAATGAAATAAATAAATTTGAAAAAAGAAAAATGGCTAATAGTATGAAAATAGTTACGGGAAGTCCTTGGTGAAACATTAACAGTGGAAGCAGTAAACTGAACAGTTCACTGTACAGTTAAAGGGTTAAGTAGTCAGTAGCCACATAAAGAAGAATGAAAGTATTCCTAAGCTTTTGACAATTTCCTCCTCCTAACCAAACTAAAAGAAAAAAGAAATATAGTTCTAATAATATAAAAGTGAGTCCACAGCTATAAATTTTTAGTGGAGACCATCTCAATGGCAGTTACTACTATATGACATGAGTGCCTAGCTTCTTTCTGTATCACAGTTCTTGTCACTTAGATACTCTAGTACTTTACTCATATTGAAGTTCTAATGGTGTGTTGGCAACTATCCATTATTGTTAGTTGCAGGAACAATCTTAGGTTGGTCAGGATGGCATAGCCACTCTCCCATTCTCCCATCCAGGCACTGTGGGTTAGATGGCCTGCTTAGGGGGACAGGTGTCTGTCGGGGATGAGGGTGGCCGCAGTAAGGTAGTTGGAGTTCAGGAAGACTCTTTATTACCCACCAAGCTAGAACAAATACAGGTGCTTGCCCTTGTCCAGTATGTGCAGCCTGTTGTCGATCCCCAGTGTGTTTGTACCAGTGCAGAAGAGGGTATTATCCCCGAAGGTCTTATATACTGCTGACAAGGTACTGAATGTCTCAGCAGTTGTGGTGGCCACAGCAGGCAGCTTAAGCTAGTGTGGCATTCTGACAGGCTAGAGCAACTGCACTTATCACAGCTGGTGATGGCTTGGTGAAGGCTTCCCTGAAATCTCTACGCTGTCCATTGGCATCAAACCTTGGTGGGTGGCTGGCTGACTCGACACATGGGACTGCTGCAGACTGTTACCGAGGTCCTGTCCACCCCATCGTACAAGATGGGTTGATGATGACAACAACTTTCTGGCAAATGCTGGGTCATCCAGCAGCATGATGGTTCTCTAGTTACAGCCATTGGCTCATACAATGCTCCATTATAGAGTTGTTACCAGAGTCTCGCTATATGTCAATGTAACATTTGGGGCAACTTGCAGGTCATTGTGTCATCAGCCATGTGTCTTCGGCACACTGAGTGGATCAATGGTTTCTGAATATCTTTGGGGTTGCAGCATTTTATCCATACGGCGACATACCGTCCCTCTTCAGAGAAGTTCAGTCCCCACATTTAGCATGCTCCCTCTCTGACAAAAGCTAGCTAGAACACACATATGGACACATTTAGGAACAAGTCTGTCCATAGTTTTTATAGTTCTAGTCACTGGCTGGTTCTGAAAAGCTATGCACATGTGCTGTGAACAGACACTAGGGTTGCTGATAAATTTATGCACTTTGACTTCAGTGGTTACTTTTGTCCACCTATTCATGCTCAGGTCCACTTCTCTTACAGCCCACTTACTTTCTACACTGTTCCACGAAGCCTCTAGGCAAAGCTAGTTCATAACATATTGAAAGTCCACAAAATTCCCTCATCCACTCTGCAACCATGCTGACCAGCTCTTAGGGATAGGATTCTGTGTAAATATGTAATTTGTACACCGTACCCATTTGACCCAACTAAAAGTACAGAATTATATACTCACTCATATCTTCTAAATATTCTCTTTAAATACATACCCATCTTCATCACTGCATCTCTCATTATCAATATGTTCATCATCTTCCCCACAGTGTACATCATCCTACTAACCAATTACATGTCATTATTGTCTTAAAATCTGCTTCTTAAAGTAAAAGGACAAGAATTTGGCCAAGATGACCCAAAATATAAAGTATTTACAAGAAAAATTCATGATAGTCACTAATGTCACATCACTGACCACAACAGTAGTAGAACTATTGCCCAATTCTTACATCTTCATCTCTCATTGCAGAGAGAACCATTCATTGTATCGTGCTCCACAAGCTCTATGATATCACTGACATACTCGCTTAGCAACGGGTGTCTATCAGCTTCAACCTGTACTACTTTATTTTGGCTCCTGTTTCATAACTAGTACTTTTCATCAACACATTTTTCCCCTAGTATCTCACTGGGTTCTACCATATGACATCTTTTACCTTTCGGCCATAACTCTCTGTACTGGTTTCAGGTACATTCTTTGCTATGAGTTGTGAGGGGTCGGGAGTGGGGAGTGGTGTAGTGATGGTGATGTGGTAATGACACATCTTGAATCTGAGTGGTATCTCAGAATTAACTATGCTGTTCTGAGACAGGTGAAGCATGATGCAAAGACAAAAATTATACCACAAAACACTGTTGCAACTGTGCTGTATTTGTTGAGACTCTGGTCTGTGGAGCACAGTGGCTTTTGCCTACTTAATTATAGAAAAGGATCACAGATAGAAGCAGGAGTGCAGTGCTGAAATGGAAAGGAAGTGAAAAATCTCTGCACGAGTCAGGTATTCAGTGGATGTCAAACTACAAATCTGCTATGATGGATCCCTCGAGGACTCTTCAATATATGATGTACATAACAACACTACTTTCAATAAATTGCACCTGTACTTTATTATTTACACTCACCTACATCCATTTTCATACTGAACACATTGCCTATGGTATATTAATACAAAGGAAGAGGACATACACAAAGCCAGGAACAATAGAAATAAGAAACCCATGAGTGGTTACAGAACACACATGCCACTACTTACTCGTAACAGTGTTGCTGAAGGTGCTGCATCCAGCTCTGTAATCACATAATCGCAACACTTGTCAATCCGTCAACACTCCAATCCCAGATGAAAGGGTGACTGGGACATCTGACTCATGTGAAACCAGCAGTGGTACTGTCAGAAATTAATGACAAACTATTTCTACACCTGTGCCTTTCCACTTCTGTCACCAGTTGTAATGGTGCAGTGACAACTGTCTGTTACTGTAAAGTGGGGAAGCATTTCTTTGATTGGTCAGAATGATGTAATTGCTCTACCATCTGGGCTTTGTGCATTTGATGGGCTTGTGAGAGAGACAGATGAACATCTGAGGTGAGGATGACCACGGCAAGGTAGTCTGGAGTCAGAAAAACACTTTATTATTCCCAAGCTAGAGCAATTACAGTTGCACGGGTCTGGTGGGTGCAGCATGGTTTTGATCCAAGGCATCTTCATAACGGGACAGTAGAGGTGGTTGTCTCACAGCATCCTTGCATGCTGCAGTGACTGTGCTTAGCTTACTGGGTGATGATTAGGCAAAGCTGTCACTGGATTCCATGGGCAGACTGCCGGTGTCGAACTCCAGACCCCGATGTGTGTGGCTGGTGGCTGGCTGCGGAACCCTTCTGATCTGACATATGGATCTGCTGTACTCTTATGGCCAAGCTCTTCCCTGACCCCTTCATACAGTTGGTGGCCCGATGACAAAGGTGACTGCTCAGCAGATGGTGGAGTGTCCAGCGTAACAGTGGCCATCTGACTATGGCTATTGGCTCAAATATGCCTGCTGGCTTGACTGCCTCATGTAAATGATGCTGCAGTGAGTGTTTGTGTGGCTGCTGCAGGTGGCAATTGCATGCACAGGTGACTGACACAATGCTGCATTGATGTTTGTTATCGGAATCCTACCACACATCGTTGTAACATGGGGGGGGGGGGGGGGGGGTTTCAGGATTCTGTGCAGTCAGCCACATGCCCTCCAGAACAGTAACTTGATCACTATGTCCCAAAATTCCTTTGCATCATGGTATTCCATCCATATGGCATGAAATGAATTTCGGCACACAATAATGATAACACCCTTGGAACTTGAGATTTTTTAACAAGGTTCCATTTATCACTTACAAGTGTTAGTTAGCTTCAAGAATTGCTATTTTCTTTTTCCATACTACTACTGATTTCCAAGTTCTCCAAATAGTCGCCAACATGATATTTTTTCCATATTGTATGGGGAATCTTGACTAATCCAGCCAGTTGTTTTATCCATCATAACATTGCACAATTCAGACTAATTTAAAATTGTGAGCACGTAGTTGCCTTTTTCGAGCATAATGTAGTTATGTTTCTTGTGTGGGTCAGCACGAATAATGAGATACTGGCAACCTATGGCTGGGAATTGGGTGGGTACTCTGAAAACTGCTTTGACAAGTGTGTGAACTGTTGCATATCAATTGTTTTAAACTGCTGTAAGACTTAGTTCAGAAGTGCTATCTTGAACAGTGACAGAATTATTTGCAGATGTCATGTTGAATACTTTTGTCAACTTACTACAGTCTTATTTCTGCATTCTGTGGAGGGACAATGTTAGTTTCAGGGTAGGAAGTGGGTTCTGTGAAATTTCCTGTAAGATAGAAATCCTCAGATAACCCATGAAAATATTGAATTTATTTGATGAAAGAGAAAATTTTAAAAAATACAAGAAATGAATAGGGTGAAAGCGAATAATATGCCTAAAAAATGAGAATGACAGAAAGTGCAAAATGGCTAAGCAGGAGTGGCTAGAAAACAAATGCAAGACTGTAGAAGCATGTAGTACTTGGGATAAAATAGATGCTGAATATATGAAAAATTAGACATTTTAAGGAAAGCAACACAACTATATCATTAGCTCTGATGGCAAGCCAATACGAAGCAAAGAAGTGAAAGCAGGAAGGTGGAAGGAATACTTGTTATAGGTTGACTCTTACATAGAAGATAACAGCAACTAGCCACTTTTTACAATGCTTTTTATTTATTTAAATAGTGGCACTATTTTGTACACAGCCATGGGCTCAGAATGTCAGTTTTCAACAAAAGAGCAGGAATACATAGATATTATACTGCAGAAAGAATTTGACGCAGACCTAAGTGATAACTAGACTCCTGGAGCAGATGGCATTTCCTCAGGATTATTGAGAACACTGGGAGAGCCAGTCATGACAAAACTATTGCATGTGTCATGCAAGATATATCAGTTTAACAAAATACTGCCAGATTTCAAGATCAATGTAGTAATTCCAATTCTGAAGAAGATAGATGCTGACAGTAGTATTACTGAAAACGTGGCACCAAGTAAAGGTAGTGACAAAGACAGTCCCTCAGTTTCATTATTATGTGATCATTCCATGTGTAATATTTGCTCCCAAAGGTAGTAAAAGTTATTTTATGCACAGAAAGTGTTGGTATCATGATAAGTGCATCAAAATAAATCTCAAATTCATAAAGGTTGAAGATCAGTGGTAGTGCTGTAAATGTGTGGAATATTTAGTAGAAATCAATTTAAAGGAATTCCTAACACTGTAAGAAAAGGAAATAAATACTGTAAAAGATCATCTTGTGGTGATATGCTCTGAACATGAAGAACTCATAAAGAAACACAAAACAGTAACAAAAAAACTACCTACTGAGAGCTTAGTTGTAAGTAATCTCAAAGTTCTTTTGGAATCACAGGAAGAAGAAATTAATGCATAGTTGGCTACAACACATTCTGAATATGAAGACCACATGAAGAAGTTCGAAGAAGTAAAGATAATATTAACAACGGAAAGTGATCAACACAACCCATGTACTGTGTACGAGTGACTCCTGTGACTAAAAGCCAAGAATAAGATGCTTGTTATTCTAAACAAGGATCCTAGTGCTTCAGATAAGACCTCCTACAGGAATATATATGTACCCAGTAGAACAGGTCTAAATGGGGGAACATCCATGGTATACAGTCACTGTAATGAAACAGAGATTACTGCATAATAGGTGTAAAACGTAAGTGTAGGGCTGTAGGTGGAGAGATGCTGAATTACATGTGTTTGACTGTCAAGAGAGCAATGTGTGATGCCTCCAATGACTACTGTACCAGAATATTGTCAAGTGATCTTTCACAGAACCCAAAGAAATCCTGGTTCTGTGTAAAGGCTGTTAGTGGTATAAAAATCAGTTTCCAGTTCCTAGTGAATGAAACAGGAACTGAAATTGAGGGCAGCAAAGCAAAAGCTGAAATGCTTAACTCCATTTACAAGTCTTCCTTACAAAGAAAAACCTAGGAGAATTGCCCCAATTGAATCCTTGTACCAGTGAAGACATAAAGGAAATAAGTATTAGTGTCACTGGTGTAGAGAAACAGCTGAAATCATTAAAATTGAATGAAGCTACAGGGCCCTATGGAATCTCTGTCAGATTCTATACTGAATTTGTGGCTGAGTTAGCCCCTCTTCTCACTGTACTCTATCATAGATCCCTCAAACAAGAAACAGTGTCCAGGTCTTGGAATAAGGCACAGGTCACACCCGTCTACAAGAAGGGTAGTAGAAGTGATCTGCAAAACTACCATCAAGTATCCGTGAAACGATTTGTTGTACAATCTTAGAACATATTCTGAGCTCAAACTTAATGAGGTATCCTGAACAGAATGATGTTCTCAATGCCAATGAGCATGGATTCCGGAAACATCGATCATGTGAAACCTTACTTGCAGTTTTTTCACGTGACATACTGAAAGCTTTGGTGGATCAAGGCAGTCAGGTAGATGCTGTATCTCTTGATTTCTGAGAAGCATTTGACTCAGTACCACCCCTACACTTACTCTCAAAAGTACAATCACATGGGATATCAAGTGAAATTTGTGACTGGGTTGAGGACTTTTTGGTAAGGACAATGGAGAGTCATTGTCAGGTGTAGAAGCAACTTTGGTTGTGCCCTAGGGAAGTGTGTTGGGACTCTTGCTGTGCATGTTCTATATTAATGACTTTGCAGATAATATTAATAATAAAATCAGGCTTTTTTTCCAGATGATGTATTTATCTATAATGAAGTACTATCTGAAACAAGCCGCATAAATGTTCAGTCAGATCTTGATAAGATTTCAAAGTATTGCAGAGCTTGGCAGCTTGATTTAAATTCAGAATTGTAAATTTTTTTAATTCACAAAATAGAGGGAAAAAAAGACATAGAATGCTATGACTGTAATATTAATGTCATTGTTGGAATTGGCCAACTCGTACAAATTCTTGGGTGTAACACTTTGTAGGGATACAAAATGGAATGATCACATAGCTCGGTTGTGGGTAAAGCAGGTGGTAGACTTCGGTTTATTGGTAGAATACTGGGAAGTGCAAGCAATTTACAAAGGAGATTGCTTACAAATCACTCATGCAACCAGTTCTAGAATATTGCTCAAGTGTGTGGGACTTGCACCAGATAGAACTAACTGGGGATATTGAACGTATACAGAGGAGGGTAGCATGAATGGTCAAAGGTTTGCTTAATCCATGGGAGTGTGTCACAGAGATACTGAGGGAACTGAACTGGAAGACTTTTGAAGATATGTAGTCTATTAACAAAGTTTCAAGAACTGCTTTAAATTATTACTCTAGGAATATACAACAACCTCCTACGTATTTCTCACATTGGTATCGTGAAGATAAGATAATAATTAGAATAATTACTGCATACACAGAGGCATTCAATCAATCATTCTTCCCACACTCCATAGTGAATGGAACAGGAAGAAACCCTAATAACTGGTACAATGGTACATACCCTCTGCCATGCACCTCACAATGGTTTGCAGAATACAGATGTAGAAGTATATGTAGATGTTTCCTCTGTTTATTCTAAATGCTGATTCCTTTTATTGTGGCTGTAAACATTGCTGTTTTGATGCCACTGATGAGATAAATAGAGTCCACATCCTGGTAATATTTGAGGAATTGGGGGCCAAATATGTAGATAATGTGCATATCACCAGTGACAAAAAGCCAAGGCAATCATATTGTTGCAAAAGCAGCACAGATACTGACTGCAGTGTTGATAGCTATGGCAATGAACGATTTTCTGAACAACGGAAAGCTTAACTGCTGGCTAAAGACAAAGTCAGTTCAAACAAAAATCCATGAAGTAATAAATAGGCAATGTGATGTTTTTGGCTGACAGTCACAGCAGGAAATTAACTAATGTATAAAAGGTTGTAAACTTCGAACTGTGAAACGGAGCAAGAATGAGTGCTGCCCAAAAGATGCCAGCCAAAAGAAAATAATGCTACAAGAAACTGACCATGTTGTGCGTGTACATGGCTCGAATGATGTGGCTTGTAATAGAGCAGATGCCTGTATTACAGGTAGAAAGAAGTTTTTAGGACTTAACCAATCAAAAAATTCAATTGTTGTTACAGTATCCCATAGACATGATTTAACTGCAAGTTCATGTGTCAACGGAGAAGTAAACAAGACAAACACCTAGACCATACAGCCTTGTTCACAGTACAATTACTGTGACATACGAGGCGCGTTTGAAAAGTCCATGCAAAGTCTGAAAGATGGAACCACTGGCATATGTCAAGGTCATGTTTAGTTAGTAGCATCTTTGGGAAGAATGCACACCAAGTTTCAGCCATATTGGTCTATTTCTTTGTGTTTGGCATTTGTGTGAATTAAGGAAGTCGAGTGATTGTCAAAAAATGGATGAAGAAGAATTTTGTATGGTGATTAAACATTACTTTGTGAAAGGCAAAATGCCTCAGGAGACTAAAGAGAAGCTTGATAAACATTATGGTGACTCTTCGATTAGAACAGTTTATAAGTGGTTTCAAAATTTTCAGAGTGGCCTTATGGCCACAAGCGATGCTGAATGTTCTGGACGCCCTGTGGAGGTCATTTATAAAATCCTAGATATGGTGATGGATGACAGAAGAGTTAAGGTGCGTGAGATTGCTAGTGCTGTGGGCATTTCGAATGAATGGGTACATAATATTTTGCGTAAACATTTGGACATGAGAAAGCTATCCGCAAGATGGGTTCCACGATTGCTCACACTTGACCAAAAATGGAATCATGTGATGTGTCGCAACGATGGTTTGAAGCTGTTCAGGTAGAATCCGCAGGACTTTAAGTTTTGTTTCGTCACTGAGGATGCAACATGGATACATTACTATACCCCTTAGACTAAAGAACAATCTAAACAATGGGTTACCAAGGGAGAATCTGCACCAAAAAAGGCGAAGACCATTCCTTCAGCCGGAAAGGTTATGGTGACTGTCTTTTGTGATTCACAAGGGATAATCCTCATCAACTATCTGGAAAAGCGTAAAACTATTACGGGTGCTTATTATTCATTATTATTGGACCGTTTAAAAACCAAGCTTCAAGAAAAATGCCAGCGATTGGACCGCAAAACAGTCCTTTTCCATCACGACAATGCACCAGCACACACCTCAGCAGTTGTGGTCGCAAAATTAATGGAAATAGCATTCCAGCTTGTTTCACATCCTCCCTATTCTCGGGCTTGGCTGGCTCGGACTACTATTTGTTCCCCAATTGAAGAAATGGCTGGTGGGACAAAGATTTTATTCAAACAAGGAGGTGGTTGCAGCAACTAATAGCTATTTTGCAGACTTGGACAATTCCTATTCCCGTGTGGAGTTGCTAGTCTCCCATCGGGTGCCACCCCAGGTGGCGGATTGGGGAATGTGCACCAGATATGGTGGACACTAGAGAAATAAAATACCCGGGGTGGACCAATACTAGCAAAACAATAACTGCTGCCTTGCAGTTGGGAGTTGGGTCTCCAAAGGTTAATGGAAGAAAACCCTGATTAAAACTCACCCGTCCCCTGGTAGGGGTGGACGCAGGGTTGACATCCCCCACTGTAAAAAACAACTGTTGCTAAACTTCTACAAAGTAAAGTCAGATGGATGAAGGAAGATGGACCTGGCATGGAAAAGGACAAAGAGGATGGAATACAAATAAATGAAGGAGGGAAAATTAGGAAGAAGAGAAATATTTGGCGTAGATCAGATCTATATATTGGTACTTGGAATGTGAGATCCCTATATCGACCAGGAGCACTGAAAGTAATGCTGGATCTAATAATGAGTCTGAAGCAAAGTATAATAGCACTACAAGAAATTAGATGGACAGGGAGTGGAGTTTTAGAAAAGAAAGAGGCAAATATATTCTATAGCTGCAGTGAAAGAAATCACCAGCTGGGGACAGGATTCGTTGTACATCATCAATTGAAGCATTTGGTAATAGGGTTCACACCCATTAGTCCAAGATTATCAACACTCAGGATAAAGAGGAAATTCTTTACCTACTCCATAATTAATGCCCATGCACCAACAGAAGAATCCGAAGAAGAAGAGAAAGAAGTATTCTATGAATCTTTGGAAAGAGTATATGATGAGTGCCCAGGGCATGATATTAAAATAATAGCTGGAGACCTAAATGCTCAGGTGGGCAAAGAACAGATTTATAGACCGATAATTGGCCCCACAGCAAACACGCAACAAGTAATGATAACGGAGCAAGGCTTATACTGTTCGCAGCATCTAGAAATATGGTAATAGGATCAACACTGTTCCCACATAAAGAAATTCATGGAACTCACTGGATGGAAACACAGTAAACCAGATTGACCGCATGTTGATAAATGTGAGACACAAATCGGACCTATTGGACATGAGGAGTCTCAGAGGCCCAAACATAGATACAGATCATTTTCTGGTATGGGTATGGGTGAGGGCAAAGATATCTAACGCAGCAAAAGGAGACTGACCCAGGGCACAGAAATATAATATAACAACTTTAGAATCAATGGAAGTAAGAGAACAGTATCAGGAGAAGATAACTCAGATTCTGGAAAACACTGGAGAATATAACAATATTGAAGATCAGTGGGAAGCGATAAAAACGACGGTGGAGACATTGGCAAGAGAGATACTTGGAACTGGGGCAAGACAAGTAAGACCATCATGGTTTGATACCGAATGCAAAATAGTAACTGAAGAAAAGAACATATAGAAGGACACTGTGATCACACTGTACGAGGAGGATAGTAGAATAATACAAAGAAAAACGGAGGATTGAAAAGAGGACTCACCAAAGAAAAAAGAGACAATGGATGAAAGCAAGTTTCAAAGAAGTGGAGCTCATGAGAAGCAAAAATGAAATAAGAAAATTCTATAGAGAGATGAATGCAGCACAGAAGCCTTTTGGTAGCGAAACAAGCTTAATAAAAGATGAGACAGGGAATATAATAAGTGAAGGGAAGGGAATATGTGAAAGATGGCGCAGGTATTTTGATAGTCTCCTCAACCCTAGAATAACTATGCCAGAGAACCCAACAGACACGAATAGGGAAGAGGACCCAGACAACAACACTACCCCACCAAATATAGAAGAAGTGAAAACTGCCATGAAGAAACTGAAAAACAACGAGGTGGCATGGACAGATGGTATTCCAGCAGAACTGTTTAAGCAAGGAGGCAGAGAGCTGGAACGAAGCCTTCTGAAAATGGTCACCAGAATATGGGAAGAGGAGAAAATGCCCCAACAATGGAAAGAGGATATCATACGTCCCATATATAAGAAAGGAGATAAGATGGAGTGTGGCATTTACAGAGGGATCACACTACTTAATTTGGGATATAAAATACTCTCTAATGTACTATTCGACAGAATACTCCCAATCATACAGAGGGAGACGGCCATACCAATGCAGATTCCTTCCTGGGAAGTCAACCACAGATCAAATATTCACCTTAAGACAAATCCTGGAAAAAACAAGCGGATACTTAGTTGGCACGCATCACCTCTATATAGATTTCAAAGCAGCTTATGATAGCATAAATAGAGAGCAGTTATATCAAGTTCTAGATGAACTGGGAATCTCTAAAAAGTTGGTAAGGCTGGTGAGAATGACAATGAGCGAAACACAAGGTAGTGTAAGAATAGGAGGAATGATGTCCGACACATTGAGTATTAAAAATGGAGTGCGACAAGGGGATGCATTGGCATGCCTTCTCTTTAATGCCACCCTGGAGAAGGTGATGAGAAACGCAAACCTTCTGAACAGAGGAACGATCTATAAATCGATGCAGATACTGGCCTATGCAGATAACATAGATATAATAGCATGAACCCAAAAAGCAATGGAAGAGACATTTACAGCTCTTGAACAGGCCTGTGGGAACATGGGGTTAATTATTAATGAACAAAAAACAAAATATATGGCAGCTGGAAAAGCACATAGAGAAAATATGCCAAATGTAATAACAATGGGCAATCATACATTTGAGAGAGTTAAACATTTCAAATATCTGGGCTAGACAGTTACACATCTAAATGATACCTCCTTTGAAATTAAGCAGGGATTAATACTGGCCAACAGAGCCTATTTTGCCCTAACAAGACTTCTATCCTCAAGGCTCCTGACTTGTACCACGAAATTAACTATGTATAAATCACTTATACGACCAGTGCTTACATATGCCTCTGAAGCCTGGACATTAACAGCTAAAGATATTGAAAGATTGGATGCATTTGAAAGAAAGGTACTTAGACAAATTATCAGCCCAATCTGTGAAAGAGGAAGATGAAGTAGGGATACAACCATGAGTTGTATACCATATACAAAGACCAACCCATCAGAAGGATAGTGAAATCATCCAGACTGAGGTGGACGGGACATGTGGCTCGCATGAATGATACAGAAGTACTAGAAAGAATATTACAAGGAAAGCCAGGAGGGCAGAGAGGACGTGGTCGACCAAGAGCCAGATGGAAAGATGGAGTAATCAAAGATCTTAGGAAGATGGGCTATCGAAACTGGAGAGTATTGGCAAAGGACTGAGAGAGATGGAAGGAAATTGTAGAAGAGGCCAAGGCTCATCATGAGCTGTAGAGCCAAGAAAGAAGAAGAAGGACAATTCCTATTACTCAGAAGGGATCAACAAATTAGAACAGCATTGGACAAAGTGTGTAAGTCTAAGAGGAGACTATTCCTATTATTCAGAAGATATCAACAAATTAGAACAGCATTGGACAAAGTGTGTAAGTCTAAAAGGAGACTATGTCGAAAAATAAAAAGGCTTACCCCAAACACATAAGTAGTTTTTATTTTTGCATCGACTTTTCAAATGCCCCTCTCAGATACAGGCAATATTGATTGATCTATGCAAACCAAACTTGGGTTACATTTAAATTACAAAGGGAAACTTTTTTGTGTGAACAAGTTAACAGATTAGTTGAGAAAAGACTCAAAACAAATAAAATGCTGAGTTCAACAAACTGTACAGTCAAGGAAGACCCGCCGGCCACGGTGGTCTCGCGGTTCTAGGTGCTCAGTCTGGAACCGCGCGACTGCTACGGTCGCAGGTTTGAATCCTGCCTCGGGCATGGATGTGTGTGATGTCCTTAGGTTAGTTAGGTTTAAGTAGTTCTAGGGGACTGATGACCACAGATGTTAAGTCCCATAGTGCTCAGAGCCAACCATTTGAATCATCAAGGAAGACACAGTTTCTTTTTTAGAGAAAATTGTGAAAGTTTAGTTCCAGAGTCATCACAAAGTACAGATACTTCATGTAAGAACACAGGTTCCTAATCGCTTAAAGAGAAAGAAAAGCGAATGCAAATGACTTACTCTCATGCAAGTCAACATTTGCTGTATTAGGAATAAATTATTACAATTGGAACATTTTTGTAAGATAAAAAAATGATGTATTGTGTATCTCAGAATATTGGATTACAGGAAACCAAGTAGCACTATTATGAAAAGGAAAGTTGCGACTCAACATATAGTGGAGATGCTGAGTCACAGGTAGGCACAACAAAACGACTGTGAGTTATGTGTGTGTGTGTGTGTGTGTGTGTGTGTGTGTGTGTGTGTGTGTGTGACAGACATTTTGTTGCGCCTACTTGTGACTCAGCATCTCCGCTATATGGTGAATAGCAACTTTCCTTTTCATAATCTTGTTACATTCCGCCCTGGATTTTCTATTATTTGAGGAAATCAAGTAAATTTTTTCATATCTAATGAGTAGAATCTAAGTTATAATGTGCAGAAATGGGAAAAAAAACAGGGGGCTGCAATATTTGTCAGACAATATGTAAAATTTTCTACAATATAGGCAAGCTTGTACTGCTCTGAACTACATGGAGAATTTAGTTGTATAAGACTGATCAAACACAATATCATAACTGTCAGTTTGTTTGGATCTGCAAATGGTGATGTTAATTTATTTTTTGAGGAATTTGAACAAATGATGAGAAAAATTTTAAGACTCAAAACAAATGTCACCGTGCTGTCCAGCTCCAATGAGTTCAACTCAAAAACATTTTTAAACTTACTCAGATCATTAAATTTATATTATGCTAACAATAGTCCAATATGTGGGAATGCCTGTTTGGAAAATATTATAGTTAATTTCTCAAGAGACCTACACTATACACAGCCAGATAATGATTATGTGACTACAAATAAGAAGGCATGCACTTTGCGAGTTAGAAGTCAGGAACAGGAATATATTAAGTTATTCACAGACTGCGTTAGAAACACAAATTGGGTCTTTGTTTATGAATATGATGCAGATAAATCAACAACAGTTGATTAATATTTCTTGAAGACACATATTGACTTATGGTACTCTTGCACACCACTGAAAAGAAACAGTTCTAAACCAAACAAAAAAGAAAAAAAAAAAGCTTGAGTGGTGCACTGATGATGTTGCTAGTTTCAGGGAAAGAATGCTTCTATGAAAATTACATACAAGCAGCTCTGAATGGATGCAAGGCTGCCTCACATATTATAACACAAGAATCCACTTCTATCAAGACTAAAGATGTTCTGCGTGAGCCAGAAGAGCTCAATAAATACTTTACTAGTACAGTAAATGAATTAAGGTCTTAAATTAACCAGTTGAACACATCAGAAACTGATATCCTTGCTGATCAGTTTCCTAGAGCACATGAATTCCCTTGGGATCTTGTCATGCTGTTTCAAAACGGTCCAATAACAATGAATAATAAGCACCCGTAATAGTTTTACGCTTTTCCAGATAGCTGATGAGGATTATCCCTCCACTGACAGTGGCGAATTTGATTGTGATGTTGGTGCTGTAATCCATCTGGGCCTGAAATGAGATACATGCATGCACCAAATGGACGAAGGATCTCACCTTGCGCCCACTGTCTGCTGCCACTAAAAACCCTGAAAACACAATATCATTCACACTGGACTCGCATTCGGGTGGAAGATGGTTCAATCCTGCATCCGGCCATCCTGATTTAGGTTTTCCGTGATTTCCCTAAATCTCCCCAGGCAAATGCCGGGATGGTTCGTTTCAAAGGGCACGGCCGACTTCCTTCCCTGCCCTTCCCTAATCCGATGAGACCGATGACCTCGCTGTCTTGTCTCCTACCCCAAACAACCCAACCCCACAATATCATTCAGCGTGAAGCGATACTTGCGGCCTTCCATTGGCGCCGAATGTTGAGGAAGGTGGAGCAGATGGAGCAGTGTCCAATGGCAGAGACCATGAAACATTTCCGTTGGCAATGGTCCATCTCCTGGACGCGACCAATTGGAGGCAATAAACAGTTGCAGTGCTTGATCTGTGGTGTGCGTAGTGCGAAGTATGGGTATCTGCTGCTTGAAGGTTCTGACAAAACATTCCGCTTCTCCATTGGACTGTGGATAGAATGGTGCACTAGTTGGATGCCGTATGCCATTGTGTTCACAGAATGTTTCAAATTCATTTGACATGAACAGAGGGCCATTGTATGACACTATGACTTCTGGCAAATATTCGAGCCAAAAAATAGAGGACAAAGCCTGAACTGTGCTATGTGACGTTGTTTAATTAATTGACACAGCAAAAGGAAACTTGCTGTAAGAGTCTACCACAATCAGTAAATGCATGTTCCAAAAAGGTCCCGTAAAGTCTGTGTGCACTCATTGCCATGGTGATTGCGACTTACGCCAAGCAGAGAATTTTTGTGGTGGAGCAGCCAGATTTTCCACACATGCCTGATACTGTGACATCATTTGTTCTATTTGGGCATCCATACCCTGCCAAGTACAGTGTCAACATGCTAACTGTTTCGGATGAACAATCCCCCAGTATCCTTTGTGAAGTAACTGCAACACTTCCTTTTGCAAAGCTTTGGGGCTCAACACACATGACTGTCCACTGTCATTTTGAACAAGAATCACACCTTGCTGCATAGTGAGGCTATGCCAACGTGCAAAGTATCAGTGCATTACAGAGTTCCTTATGCTATGCAATGAACAAGGCAAAGTGGTGCAAATGTATTTTAGCAAAACGTTCAAATCAGAATCAACTTTCGTGGCCTGTGCAATTTTCCAATAGTTCAGAGGAAAGGATTGAAGTAATTCAGAATCCTGGGCATTGATGTGACAATAAGGTGCAGCAGAAGCATCAAAGTCTGCATCAGGGCTAATGGGAGGACATGAAAGTGTGTCTGCATTACCATGTTGAGCCGTTGGACGATATACAATATCGTACTGGTACTGAGACAACAACAAAGCCCATCTTTGCAATTTTTGTGCAGTTCATACAGGAACCAACTTCATCAGATGAAACAAGGACTGCAGTGGCTTGCGATCCATTACTGAGTAGAATTTTCTGCCATACAGATAGTGGTGGAATTTGGTGACACCACACACAATAGCCAGTGCCTCTTTCTCTATTTGTGAATAGTTACCCTGAGCTTTGGACAACACTTTTGATTCGAAAGCAGTAGGCCTGTGTTTATCACCAAATCTGTGCGAAAGCACTGCACCGATACTGTAAGAGGAAGCATCAACTTGCAACACAACCGATTTGCCAGGATCAAAGTGAACCAAGTATCAATCACTGAGTAATGCATCTTTAAGATTTTGAAAAGCTTCTTGGCACTCATCTGTCCAAACAAAGGGAACATTCTTGCAGTGCAAGTAATGCAATGGAGCTGTGACTTCAATAGAGCTGCAATTTGGGCAGCATTCATTATGAACCGAATATAATAGTTCATTTTCCCTATGACTGACTGCAATTATGTGACACTGCCAGGAACTGGCAGGTCACGTACGGCTAACATATGTGATTGAAGAGGATGTACACCTTCACTGTTTATGACATGGCCAAGATACTGCAACTCAGGTTAAAAAAAAAAAAATCACACTTGTCAGTGTACACTTTAGTCCTGTATCAGATAACACACCAAACAAAGCACATAAATTTTTAATGTGCTCTTCAGATGTATGGCCTGCTGTGACAGTTTGGTACTTGAGCAGCCAGCTGTTTCAAACACCACTGGAAAATCACTGATGCAGAAGCACTGCCAAAAGGCAAATTCAAATATTCAGACAATTCCAAATGAGTGTTCACAACACACATGGTTTGAGATTCTTCATCTTGTGGGATTTGAAGATATGCATCACGTAAATCAATTCTGGGAATGTAGTGACCAGTGGCTAATCTGTCTTTGAGATCCTCTGAGCATGGCAATGGATAAGTATCAGTCACAGTTTGTGAGTTGACGGTACACTTAAAGTCAACACAGAGCCAACTGCGACCTGAAGGTTTGGGGAGCAAAACCAGTGTATTTGTGAACTGACTAGCTTGTATGGGTGCAACAGCTTCGCAATCCTGCAATTCATTAAGTTCAGCAGTGACTTCGTCCCGTAATGCAATGGGAACAGATGTGGCCTGGCAAAATTTCGGCTGAGCATTGTCTTTCATGGTAATATATGCAACAAAATTATTAGCCTTGCCTAAACCTCCAGGGAATTTTTTTCAGCAAGCTAGCTACACTGTCTTTTGCATGGAGTGCAGACACTTACAACACATTGTCCAGAATGTTAAAGCCAAACAAATCAAATGAATCAAGACCAAATATGTTCTCACAGTCATGTGATTGTAGTGCTGTAAAAGTCACTGTTCGCGTATGTGAGTGATATATGGCAGGCAACGTACATTTTCCGAGAATGGGAATGTCTTGTCCATTACAAGCCGTCAGGTGCATGCTAGGTTTAGACAGGCATGGAGAGCCTAAGACTTCATATGTGTTACGATTCAGCAATGTAACAGAGGCACCCATGTCTAACTGAAATTTCACATTTTCCACTGATAAACAGATGAACAAAAAGTTTGTTAGACTGGTGTAGCACTGAAGAAACTGTTTTCTTTCTAGTTCCCCAAATTCCTGTGGCCGGGCTTGAATACACTGCATTGATTGCATGGGCCTTGTGACTAGATTTTTGAGAGTGGAAGGAATTCTTATGTTTGTTCCATTGCAAATATACAGATTGTATATGACCTTTCTTGCCACAAGCATAACACTGCACTTGTGTGGACAGGCAATCTTGGTGTGTGTGCCATGAATAGCACCGAGGGCATGACTTAATTCTATTCACGGATGTAGCTGCCTATTTAAAGAATTGTTTACACAGCTTGGTGCATGCATGCTGTTGATACCTACTGGCCCAGTCGTGAGCAAGGGACAACTCATCCTGACAAATTGGTGGCTGCTCAAACTTGTTGGCAGCCATAGTACCTGAATAAATACTGATCTAGAATTTCCACTTTGTGATGAAATGATGGGTCTGTTTCAAAATCTGTTCTCCATGTGTGATATTAGTTATGTTGCACACAATCGCATCACACTACATGACATCTGAATATAAAGCACCACAAGCACATCTGAATTTGCATTTCCTTGTTATACCCTGCAGATCTATTACCCTCAGTTATAGTTAGAGAACCTACAACCTGATCATAGGAAAGTCCACTTGGAGTGGTGTTAGGGAACAATTTCTGAATGAGGCAAAAAGACTGAATTTCCCACCGCTGACAAAAAGTAATGGGCGTGGTGTTAGGGAACAATTTCTGAATGGGGCGAAAGACTGTACTTCCTACTGCTGACAAAAAATGTAATTTCATAGTACCTGATAATTTGTGAGCAAGGATGTGGGCATCATACTGTTGCAACCACTCGATCCATTCCTCTTCTTTTTCGTTAAACTGGCAGAAAGGCAGTATGGCATTTGGAGCCACAGTTGTTGCATGTTGGTTGGGTGGTCACACTGCATTTGTTGCTTGGTTGGCCAGTAACTGCTGTAAGGGTTACAGTCTGCTGTGTCTGAAACTGAAACATCTGTGTTAGACGCATTACTATCTGAGGTGCCTGAGCAGGGGGTGGGAGAAGTGGGTTGCTCATTTTGGAATAGGCAAATGCAATAAACAGACAATGCAAGCAATGGAAATAAGCACATAAGCAAAGAAAATTTTTGCAACGACCACCTGAAAACACTGAATAGAAAACACACTATCGGAGACACTGTTAAAACATGTAAACATGCACCTGCAAAGAAAAGACAAGGTAGAAATAAGGCACCAACAAAACACAAAAGCCCACGACAGAACAAAACAGAGACAATCTGTGGAAGTTGGTGGTTCTCGGTTTGGCATGTTAATAGGTTGTCAGTATGTTATTGCTCCTATATTGTCGACACCATGTTATTTGAACATCTCATTGTCACATTGTTGTATCTAGGATTCCTGCATACTCAGTTCACTAGACAAACAAACAACTCATATTAATGAGTATTATTACAACAAAACAAATTCAAATACATGACATGAGAATTCTTGTAGTACTTTATAAGAGGGTCACTCCAAAAGAAATGCACACTTTTTTTAAAAAAAAAAAAATCCATCTTTTATTTTACATGTTTGAAAGTTTTACATTGTGTAGATACATCCTTTAGGAACATTATTTTCATTTCTCCACATAATTTCCATCCCTCTCAACTGCCTTATGCCATCTTGGAACCAGCACATGTATACCCGCACGGTAAAATTCTGGACCAACCTGTTGGAGCCACTGTTTGGCAGTGTGCACAAGGGAGTCATCATCTTCAAACCTTGTTCCATGAAGAGGGTCTTTCAGCTTCCCAAAGAGATGATAGTCACATGGAGCCAGGTCAGGACTGTAAGGCGGGTGGTTCAATGTTGTCCATCCGAGTTTTGTGATCGCTTCCGTGGTTTTTTGACTGACATGTGGCTGTGCATTGTCGTGCAACAGCAAAACATCCTGCTTTTGCCGATGTGGTCTAACATGACTCAGTCAAGCTTGAAGTTTCTTCAGTGTTGTCACATATGCATCAGAATTTATGGTGGTTCCACTTGGCATGATGTCCACAAGCAAGAGTCCTTTGGAATCGAAAAACACTGTAGCCATAACTTTTCCAGCAGAAGGTGTGGTTTTGAATTTTTTTTTCTTGGGTGAATTTGCATGATGCCTCTCCACTGATTGCCTCTTCATCTCTGGTGAAAAATGATGGAGCCATGTTTCATCACCTGTCAGAATTCTTCCAAGAAATTCATCTCCACCATTCTCATACTGTTCCTAAAGTTCAATGCATACCATTTTTTTGTTTCTATGCGAGCCACTGCCAACATACTGGGAACCCACCTGGCACAAACCATTTTTCACGCCAACACTTTCAGTATTCTGCAAACACTTCCTTCTCCTATCCCAACGTAGCGTGGCAATTCGTTCACTGTGATGCGTCTGTCAGCAGTCACCAATTCGTTAACTCTCTGCTCATTGTCTGGAGTGTGTGCAGTATGAGGCCTGCTGCTGTGAGGACAATCCTCAATATTGTCGTGCCTGCTTTCATCACGTAACCTGCTTGCCCACCGACTAACTGTACTGCGATCGACAGCAGCATCTCCATACACCTTTTTCAACCTCTTGAGGATGTTTCCCTCTGTCTCATTTTAACAGCACAGGAATTCTATGACAGCACGCTGCTTCTGATGAACGTCAAGTGTAGCAGTCATCATGAAGACATGCTGTGATGGTGCCAATCACAGGAGCAGGTTGAACTAAGTTTGAAAACAAGTGGGAAGGATGTATCTATACACTGTAAAACTTACACACATGCAGAAAGAAAACTGTATTTTTACAAAAATAGTGTGCATTTCTTTTGGAGTGACCCTTGTACATGATCACCCACAAGTGCAATGACACAGGTGTGTCACAAGCAATGGGTGACATATAAAATAATCAGTCTCCTTCAGAATAGACAAACACAAGTAACACTTCTGGTCCTAGCGACCGCTTCTAACAAAAGTCTGTCAACTGAACTGCTGATCTCTAACTTTGCTACATAGAGATTGTTAATGAAGAAGCTACAATGTGTCGGCTAAGGAAATGGCTGATTTTAGGCTGCTATCGAAATGGGCTGCCACCAGTTGGGTGCAGCGTTTATGTCGTCTTCACCTAGGAGCCGCTTATGTCATGTTGTCATCCTGGAGGGAGGTCAGTCAGCATGCGGTTGATTGACCTCTTCTCACAGTCTTCTGTTCTCTGTCATTCCTGACTGGCAGACCGGCAATGACTTTATGGTGTAACACTAAATACACAATGAAAAAACAACAAAAAGACAATACACCTTATATTCAAACCACTTGCTTTTATTGTGAATAAATACCTTGAATTTGGAGTTTTCCCTTACCAGCTAAAAATTTCAAAAGTCATACCTATATACAAAAATGGGGGAGAAGCATCTCCCCGAGGACTAAAGGCCAGTGTCTATCGTTACTATCTTTTCCAAAATATTTGAAGCAATTTTTCATATACAGCTTAGTAACTCCTATGGGGAACATAACTTTCTTTGTACAGGGTGCCCCACAAACATACAGTGGCTTAAATTACACTTAAAAGGTTTTGCAAAAAAAATCAGGCAATGAACATGTCATACCTTGAAAAAATAATGAATAAATGTGAATCACAGAAGGTAGTGGAAGTGACCATCCATGTCTTGTAAATGCAGTTGAACACAACACTGCAGATTCTCGAATGTTGTAGCCAGAACCTCTAGTGTCGCTGTGTGGATTTCATAGATGATGTTCTCTCGTAAATCGTACAAGTTGTGTGGTTTGTTCCTGTAGACCTTGCCTTTTAGACCACCCCAGAGGAAAAAGTCAGGTGTTGTCAAATCAGGTGACCTTGGGGATCACTCTGATGGGGAAAAATGATTCACCCTCAGCCATAGTCACTTGAGAGATGTTGCATGTGGCACCATCCTGTTGGTATGAGCTGAGGGTAAGTTCTTCTTTGTCCAGCTGGTTCACAAATTCCCGAAACATTTTGATGTAAACTGCACTTGTCATAGCAGACTCAAAAAAAAATTGGTCCAATGGTGTGACACTTGCTATTGCACAGAATACGCCAATCTTTTTTGAATGCAGGGGTTGCTCGACCAGTGCATGTGGATTTTCATTATGCCACAAATGTGTCTTCTGAGAGTTTACATAGCCAGAGAGATGGAACTACACTTCATCACTGAACCTGTATTCCTGGCCTTTGAGCAATAAATTGCTGAAACCAGTGGCAAAATGAACGCAACTGTCTTTGTCATTGCCATTCAGTTCGTGAACAACTGTAAACCTGTATGGATAAGAGGTGGTTTTCTTCACCCCTCTGTGACATGTGCTCCGTGACATTCCACATTCCTGAGATAAATGTCGAACAGACTTTGCAGGAGTGGCCAACAATCATCATTTCACATGAGTCACCTTTTCTTCCAGTAATGGCAGCTGTCCTGCATTGTGAAGGTCCAACACTGTTCCACTCCTCTTCATCTTGTTCACTAACTTTTTTATGCAGCATTTAGACAGTATATGTTGGTCACTAAACAGTTCAACAAACATTTGCTGACAGGTTTTAATGGAACCAGTAATCCAATATTGTTTCACAAGAAACATGTGCTCTTTGACAGAATAGTGATACGTTGTCACTAAACACTGAACACTATGCTCCATCCACAGCAATGTGTGAAAACACAGTGTTGCATCAAACAATTTTGCAGAGTGTAGTGTTGTCATGTCAAATGTTAGAAATTACATGGTGCAATTTCAGTGGAATTGCTACACAAGTTTGTGCAGCCTCTTTTGAGTGGGACACCCTGTAGTAGACAGCATGGTTTTTGACAAGGAAAAAATACCAGTACTGCTGTCCTTTAAACACGTTAATCAGACGTTAACTGCATTTGAAAATAAGATTATGGTCTCTCTTGATCTATGTTATTTGAGTGAGGCCTTTAACTGTATTCCATATGACAGCTTGCTAACCAAACTACAGTACAGTGGAATAAATAATAAGGCATTAGAAATAATTCAACCTTATCTAAATAACAGGAGGCAACTTGTGTCAGTATTCTTCCCTGAAGAAAGTTACATCTGGAGTGCCCCAAGGCTGTGTCCTCGAACTGTTCCTCTTCATTGTTGTAGTTAATGATCTGCCACATTATGTTGGGCTTCAGTCGGTTATCTGATATGCTGCCGACACAGCTTCAATCACCACAGATCAAGATAGGTTAAGTTTATGGCAGAAATCGCAGGATACACTCTCCTTAACACTAAACTGGTTCACATCTAATAAACTACTGCGCAATCCAGAGAAAACTCAACACCTGCTGCTGGGACTAGCTAAAGACGTAGAAGCAGAATCTGTAAAACTGTTTGGAATATGTATTGATTCCAAGCTAAACTGGCAACTCTATATTAATCATATCTGCAGAAAGGCATCAAGGATGTCCTATCTCATATGGAAGTTACTTGAGATAGTGTGAAATGAGTATTTAGGATAGCTTACTTTGGACTTTTTCAGTCTCTCATATCCTATGGGCTGTTGTAATGGGGTCACTCATATCATGATGGTGATTATTATGGTACAAAAAAAAGGTGCCAAGAGTAAAGTGTAAGGTTGGTCCAAGGGAACCCTGCTGCCCTTTATTCCCTAGGACCAAAATAATGACACTGATAAATCTTTATATCTATGCATCATTGATACATGCAGAAAACAAAATATCAGAGTTTGGCACCAGAGAGAACATACATTGCCATGACACCAGAAATAAGACAAGAATTGATAATTTTAGACATAAGCCAACAAAAACAGACAACTCTCACAAAGTGATCTGCTTGAAATTTTTTAATAAATTTCCACATTCTACAGTAAATACACCTTTCAATAATTTTAAAAGTAAGTTGTATAAATAGTTAATAAACAATCCATTCTACAGTTTATGAAAATTCTTGGATATTAGTAGTATAGAAATTTAGTTTTAGGATTAGCATTACAATTCTGTACAACAGGTTAATGTAGGATAAATTATTTGTTCATGCAATATGAATAGTAAATAATATTGTGCTTACTACTGTATATCAATGTACAGCCCATTATGCTACATGTAGTCAACAGCTAATAACAAATCTGATTCAGTTTAATAATTCATGGTTGCAAAATATTGACACAAATTATTTGGAGAAATATGGAAAAGCTGGTATAATCCAACCCCGAGGAAGATTAATTTGTGTTCAGGAGGAGCATAGCAACATGAGGTGATACTGACCCTATGAATTATTGTAGAAAATATGCTAAAAAAAGGCAAACTTATGTTTATAGAATTTGTAGATTTAGGAAAAGCTTTTGACAGTTTTGACTGGACCACACTCATTGAAATTTTGAAGATAGCAATGACACAGTATAGGGAGTGAAAGTTTGTTTGCAACTTGTACAGGAAACAGACTGAAGTTATAAGAGTTGAAGGACATGAAAGCGGGTGGCAGCAACTGGGAACCCTCACACATGACTTGGAAGAGCAGTTAAACGGAATGGTCAATATTATTATTATATAACAGGATATTATTATATTATATTATATTATATCATATTATAACAGGAATATCAACAAAAGAAAACAAAGGTAATGGAATGTAGTTGGATTATATCAGGTGATCCTGGGGAATTAGATTAAGAAAAAAAGACAGTAACAGCAAGTGACAAGTTTTGCAATTTGGCAGCAAAATAACCAACGTGAGGTTGAAACGGAGAGGAAGTACAATGCAGACTGACAGTAATAGGAAAAGTGTTTCTGAAAAAGAGACATTTGTCTACATCTAATATAAATTTAAGTGTTAGGAAGTTTTTTCTGAATGTATTTGTATGGAGTGTAGCCTTGGACAGAAGTGGAACCCAAGCAACAAACATTTCAGACAAGAGGAGACTATATGTTTCTCACACGTGCTGGCGCAGAAGGATGTCAAAGATTAGATGGGTACATTGAATAACTACCATGTTTACCCGATCATTAGACAAAGTTTTACCCCAAATAAATAATTCAATAAATACAGTCATCTTATATTGCAGATTAAGTTATTGCTGCTGGGATCAACATTTTACATTGTTTCAGTATTATGAGAAGGAAAGTTACTACTCACAATATAGCGGAGATATATACCATCAAATTAGCAATCTCTGGGTGCCACGCCTCCTTCCACAATGACCTCTGCCTGTTCAGATTCTGTCAATCCTTAGTGCTCACCAATATATTCCTGCAAAACCATATCAACCAAGCCCAAACCTCCTTGCAGTACTCTCTCTCCATTCACAAAATTCTCCTGCTATGCAATCCCAAATTCCTGGAACCCAGAATACACATTGAAACTCTTGCCCTGCAGGGACTTGAGCAACATGCACAACGCCACCTCAAAAAGCTCTCCATCCTGCTCACTTCCTACTCCCGCCTCGGAGTACCACTGTCCACCACCTCTACAATGATCTCCAACCCCCACATCCCCTCATAGCTGACAAACCCTGTCTGGTAGACCAACTACACTTACTCCACCCTCCAAAACTCCCTCCCATCACCACACAGAATACAGAACCTAAACAGACCCACAACACAGTCATGAACCTTTCCTCCAGAAGCCATAGACACATCAGTCCTTTCCAGAGGCCTCACCTTTTGCCCCACTCCCAAATTCAATCATGCAGGGCTTGTTAAAAACCTTCTCTCCTTCTCCCGGTCCCTACAGTGGAAACACTTTTTCACCACCATCCCTACCAATCAGACTCAACCAAAGACCAATGTTGAACCCCGCCTAACTCAGTTCACTCCTCCATCCAACCGTCATCCATCTCTCCTGTCCCCAAACCACCCCCGTTAACTTTCAAGAATTTCTTAACCTCGAACCTTGCCTCGCCATCATTCCCCAAATTCCTCAACATGCAAACTAACCTTACATACACAGAAAGAACTGCAGTCCATCATCTAAAAACTGATCCTGACCTTATAATCCTACCTGTGGACAAAGACTCCACAACTGTTGTTTTGAACTGCAAGGATTACCTGGTGGAAGGACTCTGCCAGCTGTCGGATACTTTTACCTACAAACCTTGCCACAGTGACCCCATTCCAGTAATCCAGTAGGATCACCAGTCACTACTCAAATCCTTAGACCCATCCCAGAAACTCTCCCCGGAGTCCATCTCTCTGCTCACCCCTACCACTCCCCTCACTCCTACTTTCTACATGCTTTCTAAAGTCCATAAACCTAATCACCCAGGACAACTGATAGTGGCTGGTTACTGTGCCCCCACTGAGATAATCTCTACTCTCATAGATCAACACCTTCAGCCTATTACCTGGAACCTACCCTCCTTTATATGAGGTTTGTCCCTAAAATAAGGTTCCCGTGGCCCTACAGTCCTGAAAGCACTGTTACAGTGGATCCCGTGATTCTGTAGTGTACCTTGGTTCCCCCACTCCAAATCCCCTCCCTAGCGAGCTGCCTGCAGAGCTCAGTCTTGGCTTGGCAGCCGTACGTGATGGATCTCCCCCTCGCTTCGCCCACCAGGTGTGAGCTGCACTCGGTGATCCGTTTCCTATCTGCAAAAAATATTGCGCCAGCAGAAATCCATTCCCAGCTATGCAAAGTCTATGGAGACAAGTTTACAAGCATAAAATACATGCACAAATGGTGCAGAGAGTTCAAGAACAGGCGTACTGATGTCCATGATGAGGAACATTTCGGACGGCCATCAGTTTCTGACGAAACAATCACAGAAGTGGAGGCAGCGGTGCTCTCAGATCGAAGAGTGATGGTTCGTGAGCTCTCCAAAATGATCCCTGATGTCAGCAAAACCTCTATTGACAAGATTGTGGCAGAGCATCTAGGGTATCCTGAGGTTTGTGCAAGATGGGTGTCAAGAATATTGACCGAAGACCACAAACGTCAACGCGTAGAAGTGGATCAAGAACTTCTTCAAGATCATGGAACTCATGGCGAGGAATACCTTGACTCCATCATCATTGGAGATGAGACTTGGGTGCACTACTGCACACTCAAAATCAAAGAACAGTCTAAAAAATGGAAGCACCCAGAGTCGCCGAGATCATGAAAATTCAAACAAACATAAAGTGTCGGCAAAGTGATGGCAACAGTGTTTTGGGACAGGAAGGGGGTACTGCAGTGCGAGTTCTTGCCCACTGGCACAACAATCAAGTCTTCTGGGTACTGCACAACACTGCAACAATTGTGCCATGCAATTCAAAACAAGAGGAGGGGCATGCTGTCCAAAGGGGTTAATTTGCATCAGGATAACACTTGACTGCACACCGCTAAAGCCACCAATGAGCTCATCGCAAAACTCGGATGGGGTATTGTCAAACACCCACCCTCCAGCCTGGACTTAGCCCCAAGTGATTACCATCTCTTCCCTGACATGAAGAAACACCTGGGTGGAATGCATTTCGGCTACAGAGAAGAGCTGGAAGAAGCGGTTCCCAGGTATCTGTGCGGCTTGGCGGCAAATTTTTTTGACTCTGGCTTTCAAAAGCTCATACACCAAATGGAAAAATGTATTGACCTCAGTGACGACTATGTAGAAAAATAGGTTAAAGTCTGCACTTTCCAAAAATGTATGCATTCATGAAATAAACATGTTTTACACTGTGAAAAAAAGTTGGGAACCTTATTTTATGGACACCCTTTGTACAACATACCAACCATTTCCTCCGCCAATTCTCCACAGTTCCTGTCTCTTTACCACATGGTGCTCTGCTTGTCACTATTAATGCCACTTCCCTGCACACTAACATCCCTAAGGCCCATGGCCTTCTGCTATTGAACACTACCTTCCCCAACACCCAACGGATTCCAAACTGACAACTCCTTCCTAGTCATTATGGGCAACTATATCCTCACCCACAATTGCATCTCCTTTGCAGGCATTACCTACAAACATATCTGGTGTACGACTATGGAAACCTGCATGGCACCATCCTATGCCAACCTATTCATGGGCCATCTAGAGGAATCCTTCCTAAAAACCCAGAATCCTAAAACCCTCACCTGGTTCAAGCAAGAAGTCCCTTCCATATAGTCTAGCCACCTGTGGTCATTGCATCTGCAGTGACGAGCAGTCCCTCTCGAAATATACCAAGGGTCTCACTGAAGCCTTCACTGACCATAATTACACTCCCAACTTTGTAAAAAAACAAATCTCACGTGCCTTATCTTTCCAGTTACCCACCACTTCCCAAAGTCTCATCGTCTGGCCACAGAGGAGCATTCTCCTCATAACTCAGTACCACCCAGGACTAGAGCAACTGAATTACATCCCCTGCCAGTGTTTCCATTACCTCTCATCATGCCCTTCAAATGAGAAACGTTGTGCCCACTATCCTTCCCACCCCTCCCACAGAGGTATTCTGCTGTCCACTGAACCTACACAATATACTCATCCATCCTTACACAACTGCTGTTCCCAATCCATTATCTCATGACTCACACCCTTTTAATACCTCTAGATACGAGGCCTGTCCCATACGTCCTCCCATCACCACCTACTCCAGTCCGGTCACTAACATCACCTATCCCATCAAAGGCAGGGCTACTGGTGAAACCATTCATGTAGTCTACAAGCTAAGCTGCAACAGTGCTGCATTCTATGTAGGCATGACAACCAACAAGCTGTCTGTCTGCTTGAATGGCCACCGACAAACTGTGGCCGAGAAACGAGTGGACCACCCTGTTGCTGAACACACTGCCAAACAGATATCCTTCATATAAATGACTGCTTCACAGCCTGTGCCATATGGATTCTTCTCACCAACACCAGCTTTTCTGAATTGCACAGATGGGAACTTTCCCTGGAATACATCCTACGTTCTCATAACCCTCCTGGGCTCAACCTTTGTTAGTCACTGTCCTCACCCATCCAGCCCCTTCCCTGTTTGCATTCCAGCACTACGCAGCCATCATTCCACGACCACACCCAGTCTTTTTATTTCTCTTCTTTTCCATTACTCCCCCCCCCCCCCCCCCCAAACACCTCTCCCCTGGCCTCAGTCTAACCTGCAGCACTTCGCTGTCTGTCAGCCCCATCACTATCCCTCCCCCTCCCCACTCCAGCTCCTCCTTACCCCCATCCAGTCGCCATTCCCATCATGCACTGGTGCTGCTGCTGGCAGTGTGGTTTCAGTTGTCTGAGATGCAGTTGTGTGTGTGTGTGTGTGTGTGTGTGTGTGTGTGTGTGTGTGTGTGTGGGTGGGTGGGTGGGTTGGGGGTCGGTGTGCACATGTATGCGCTTATGTCTGTCTATTGTTGATGACGACCTTAACAGCTGAAAGCTATAATTGTGATAGTCTTTTTGTTGTGCCTATCGTGACTCAGCACCTCTGCTATATGGTGAGTAGCAACTTTTCTTCTCGTAATATTGTTACATTCCGTCCTGGACTTTCCATTGTTTGATTTTTACATTGTTTAATAGATTCACATAAGGGTTGCATTGCATTTACATTACGTTGCATTAATACTTTTTCCATAGATCATGAATATGAAATTTTGTAATGATGTGGAACACATCAATTTAACATAAGGTTTAAAAATTACTACTTCATTTCTAAGAATTCACCTACCGCATAGAAGGAGTTGTCAGATTTTTAATGCTGTGAGGTAGATGACTAAAGACTTTTTTTCAGCATAATTCACCCTTTTGTGTCCCAAACTTTGATTTAACCCAGAATAGTGAAGATTATCCTTTCCTCTAGTGTTGTAGCTAAGCAGTTTGTTATTATTTTTGAAGTGGGATGTATTATTAATAACAAATTTTGTAAGTGAATATATGTATTGTGAAGGTACTGTGAATAACACTGGTTCCTTAAATAAATCTCTACAAGGTGATCTTAGGTGGGCTCCAACTATTATTCTGACTACAAGCTTTTGTGCAGTGAATACTTTATCTCTTGATGATGAATTACCCCAGAATATGAAAGCAGTGAATGGAAATAGGCATAGAAGGCTAATTTACTGATATGTTTATCTTCAAAATTTCCAACAATCTTTTGGAATAGATAGGTGAACTCAAATGTTGATATCAACCTTCTAGATTCTTCCTGTTAAATGCAAAATAAACCATTTGTGCACTGTCCCACTCATACCACAATACTTAAGCTTATCTAGAAGAATTTCATGATTCACATAGTCAAAAGCCTTTGAGAGATCACAAAAAATCCCAGTCAGTGATGTTTGGTTATTCAGACTATTTAATATTTGATCAGTGAATGCATATGCAGTATCTTCTGTTGAAAAGCCTTTCTGAAAACCAAACTGCCATTTGTTAGCACTTCAGCTTTGCAAATAAATGAAGTTACTCTTGAATACATTACTTTTGCAAGATGAAGCTTTGGCTGCTGAGGTTCTGTACAAATTTATTTTGAACCATCCGAAAGGGAGGGGCTTAGCAAACAACACTTGCATTTGAGTGCACTTGAGATTTCCTGATATGCCGAAGTGTTCAGTACAGTATTGATCCTTGCTCGAACAATCATGTGACATTTGACTTGTAGCACTAGTGCAAGGAATAAACTAGAAACTATGAACTAGCCACTACAAAAGCCTAAGGCTGTGCTTAAAAATAGACAAGTCTGTCAACTGTTGTATTTGAACTGGTTTGTAATGGAAGTTCTCTTAACTGTACGTGTGTGGACATCATACACATATGCAACTTTCTAGGGTAATATTCAAAGGCGAAAATCTTGTCCATCAGAAACCATTACTTAATTCTGAAACCAAGTCAATAATTTATTTGGTTATGTGAAACAGTAATGATTCACCAAGTGGGTTGCAAATGAGAAATTCGTTCGTTGTTCACATATCAGAATGCCGGAGGAAAATGTTATCAACTTTTAATCAACTTTAGAACAAGATGGTGACACTTAGCTGAAATGAGAAAGAAAATTAATGCATAATTAAATACCGAACAAACGAAATAAATCACATTAAACTGACTGCAATTGTAATCACAAAAATAAATTACAGCGTAACGTGTTGTGGAGACACCACCAACAGATGTCACTAGATCACGGGATGAGGAAATACCAAATCAGAATTTTAAGGCAAATGACCACACTCACGGCTGAAGGCCTCACACGCCAAGAATGGCAATAAACTTAAAAAATCGAAACGTGCTGTAAAACCGCAAGTACAATAGCAAAAGTTAATCAAAAAACAAGCAACTGATCCAGATGGTGCTCCAAGAATCGACCTCTGAGAAGGTCTGGCAACAAACACTTTCACGAGTGATGAGATAGGCAGCCAAGAGTTGTATTCACTTCTCAAGATGGTAACTCGGACTAGTGGCAGACTAACGAATGACTAATGATAATCTTGCTGAAGCTACCTGACTTCCGATAAACCAAACGCAATGATGGAACAATATGCCAAAGCCAGAACTGGTGGTCTGCAGTACGTCCAGAATACTGTGTATAGAGAGCCAGGAACGAGAAAGGAATGACTATCACCAGAGTAGAAGAATCACCAACCGGCACTAACCCCCAGGGCACGTAACTGTGGCGTTAGAGGCCACCAGGCGAGAAAAATTACCGCTGGTTGAAGTTAACAAACAGTAACAAGTTGAACGCAGTAAATACACTCCTGGAAATGGAAAAAAGAACACATTGACACCGGTGTGTCAGACCCACCATACTTGCTCCGGACACTGCGAGAGGGCTGTACAAGCAATGATCACACGCACGGCACAGCGGACACACCAGGAACCTCGGTGTTGGCCGTCGAATGACGCTAGCTGCGCAGCATTTGTGCACCGCCGCCGTCAGTGTCAGCCAGTTTGCCGTGGCATACGGAGCTCCATCGCAGTCTTTAACACTGGTAGCATGCCGCGACAGCGTGGACGTGAACCGTATGTGCAGTTGACGGACTTTGAGCGAGGGCGTATAGTGGGCATGCGGGAGGCCGGGTGGACGTACCGCCGAATTGCTCAACACGTGGGGCGTGAGGTCTCCACAGTACATCGATGTTGTCGCCAGTGGTCGGCAGAAGGTGCACGTGCCCGTCGACCTGGGACCGGACCGCAGCGACGCACGGATGCACGCCAAGACCGTAGGATCCTACGCAGTGCCGTAGGGGACCGCACCGCCACTTCCCAGCAAATTAGGGACACTGTTGCTCCTGGGGTATCGGCGAGGACCATTCGCAACCGTCTCCATGAAGCTGGGCTACGGTCCCGCACACCGTTAGGCCGTCTTCCGCTCACGCCCCAACATCGTGCAGCCCGCCTCCAGTGGTGTCGCGACAGGCGTGAATGGAGGGACGAATGGAGACGTGTCGTCTTCAGCGATGAGAGTCGCTTCTGCCTTGGTGCCAATGATGGTCGTATGCGTGTTTGGCGCCGTGCAGGTGAGCGCCACAATCAGGACTGCATACGACCGAGGCACACAGGGACAACACCCGGCATCATGGTGTGGGGAGCGATCTCCTACACTGGCCGTACACCACTGGTGATCGTCGAGGGGACACTGAATAGTGCACGGTACATCCAAACCGTCATCGAACCCATCGTTCTACCATTCCTAGACCGGCAAGGGAACTTGCTGTTCCAACAGGACAATGCACGTCCGCATGTATCCCGTGCCACCCAACGTGCTCTAGAAGGTGTAAGTCAACTACCCTGGCCAGCAAGATCTCCGGATCTGTCCCCCATTGAGCATGTTTGGGACTGGATGAAGCGTCGTCTCACGCGGTCTGCACGTCCAGCACGAACGCTGGTCCAACTGAGGCGCCAGGTGGAAATGGCATGGCAAGCCGTTCCACAGGACTACATCCAGCATCTCTACGATCGTCTCCATGGGAGAATAGCAGCCTGCATTGCTGCGAAAGGTGGATATACACTGTACTAGTGCCGACATTGTGCATGCTCTGTTGCCTGTGTCTATGTGCCTGTGGTTCTGTCAGTGTGATCATGTGATGTATCTGACCCCAAGAATGTGTCAATAAAGTTTCCCCTTCCTGGGACAATGAATTCACGGTGTTCTTATTTCAATTTCCAGGAGTGTAGTAGGCCTAATAAGATGTCGAGGAAAGCTAATCAGATCCGCCTTCCCCAAGCACTCCACTCGCTGCCCTTCACCTTGGCGACACTACGAGCAGCAACACGAACCCAGGTCACTGGAGAATCGTGAGATATCACAATGGCGGAAGTTTCTCTACTTGGATTGAAATACACTCATCATAAAGCTTGTTGGGTCCGGTTTATTTTTTCGACGAGGTCGTGCACCCTCGTGACCACAGCCCTTCCATTCGGCAGTCCAGACATGCCGCCAGCGGTCCCAGCGTGTTCTCACACTGTGCGCACCTGGCTCTTCCTGAGTCCCCAACCGAACTCGCCCACTCACACGACCCGGAAAAACAACGACGTCGCCCCAATGATAGGGCAACAGTTACTATAACCACCGCTGCTGCCACTAGCGGACTGGCAATGCTTGCGAAACCGAGTGACACCAGTCAACACGAGAAGAAGACACTCAACCGCAACCATGCCAACTAAACGATACCGTCTGATCTCCAAGAGAGGGCGGAAACCTACAACAGCACCAAAGCGAGCCGCAACATGGCTCAACCTCCCCCTCTCAAGAACAAACCAGGGGACAAACCCAACTAGCGGCCCAACCAAACTTAATTTGATTAAGGTGGACTCGATATTGCTTACTGGTACGGTTGTCCTTAACCAGAAGCTTAACTGGGCCTAAAATCCGCATAATCGTACATGGATCCAGTAAACGGGAAGTAAACTTACCAAGATTGCCAATACGCACCTCACTTCCCGGAAAATTACGGACATACACCTGATCCCCCGGCTTATCCCTGAAGGCTCGTCGATTACGGTTATAAAGACCAGCTTGTCTGTTGTGGGCCCTGAGAATATTGCACCTCGCACGATTCCAGTTTTCTTTGATGACCTGAAGGGTGATCTCCGCAGGAATTATATCTTGAATTCCCAGTAAGTTCGAAAGGGGGGGATTAAGAGGATAAGCAAACATCAAGGAAACGAGTAGCCTTCAGAGCCTCATGGCTGGCGGTATTGAAGCAAAGCTAAGCCAAGGCAGATTGGAATCCCACTTACTGGAAGACTTCTGATGAAAGATAGATAATCAGTGCAGATTTAAGGTTGCGATTGGCCCTTTCCACAAAGGACCCCTGCGGATAATACGGAGTGGTAGTTACACGCTTAACACCGCTTTGAAAACAGAAGGCCTTCAAGGGAGCCGAAAGAAAGGCCAGTGCATTATCACTAACGATTTGCTTAGGAGGTCCAAAAACACTAAGTACGTTAGTTAAATGCGCAATGGTGGTGGCAGCAGTCACATTACCACTCGAAGAAGCCAGGCAAACCTCGAAAACTCGTCAATAATAATTAATAAATACCGATGGCCCCTTTTGATGCGAAGTGAGGGCCCCACATAATCGATATAGAGTTTGTCCATGGGGCAAGATTCACGCTCAGAACTAAGGAACCCCTGTTGAAGAGCGTTATTCGGTTTGGCCACACGACACAACTGACACCGAGAAACCATTTCTCTAGCGTCTCGGTCAATAGACGGCCAAGTCAGATGCTCCTTAATCTTCTGCAAGGTCTTATAGGTTCCTACATGGCCGCCAATCAACGAGTTGTGAAAATAATGGAAAACCAGGCATACTAGGGTGCCTGGTAGACAGATCTTAATCTCCTTGGTGCGTCCCACCCTTTTACACCAAGTGCCTTTCCTGATAATGTATTCATCCAAACGCTCCTCCGCCGAAAGCAGTTTCTTAATGGGTCCCCAGGTGGGGTCCTAATCCTGATGGTCGGCAATGTCACTAAATACATGAGGAATACCGCCTAACATGACACAACTAAGATTGCCTTCCGAAGCTTCTTGGGCGCCTTCACTGGATGGTCCGCGATCTTATTCTCAGTGCCTCTAATGTGCTTAATCTCGAACTGAAACGTCAAAATGCGTACCACCCACCACGCGATACGGCCAGTTTTACGCGGTTTGGCGAGCACCCAGCTTAAGACTTGATTGTCAGTCTCTAGCTGAAATACTCTATGTTCGAGATAAAACCGGTACTTATCCAGCGTCAACAAGACGGCCAATGCCCCACATTCGTAAATAGAATATTTAAGCTCGGTGCTGCTTAACCAACGAGACGCTTATGCTAATGGTTGCCTTTGACCCTCGAATTCCTGGAGGAGGACTGCCGAAATTCCCGCATTAGATGGGTCAGTTTGGACAGTAAATTTCTTATTAGAATCAGGCACTCCGAGAACCGGAGGATCGGCTCTAGCCGCCTTAATGTGCTCAAACGCGGCCTCTTGAAAAGGTCCCCACTCAAAACGCACCACTTTTCGGCGCAGTTCATTTAAAGGAGCCGCCGACTGAGCAAAATTAGGGACAAAACGCCTAAAATAATTCGCTATCCCTATGAACCTGGCAATCCCTCGCTTATCACTGGGCGGCGGAAGGGCTCTCAAGGCCTTAGTCCACTCCTGATAAATGCGAATACTCTCGCCTGATACTAGGCGACCTAAGGAGGATACCTGCTGCCTGTCTGGGTTTAACAGTCAAACCGGCCCCCTGCAACCTAGCAGAAACTTGCTGGATATGTTCCAAATGCTCTTGAAACGAACAACTATAAATTACCAAATAGTCCAGGTAATTGTAAACACAGACCAATTTAAAGTCTCCGAGAATATTATCCAACAAACGAATAAGGACGGCTGCGCCAGTAGTCAAACCAAAGGAGACCCTATTAAACTCAAACAGATTCCAATCAGTACAAAATGCTGTAACGTGTTTACATTCTTCGGTTAAGGGAATCTGATTATAGGCTTGATTCAGGACGAGCACAGTTGAGCCGTGGCTGGATGTTACGCGTTGGATTAAACCTTGGTTGCTATTCTGTGTTTAGTCTAACGCGGTTATCGCGATCATGCTGTTATCCTCCCTCTCTCCGCGAGTGGCAGCAGCGGTGTGTATCGATATTCGCACCTTGTACTCTCTTTGACCTGGCGTTTATAGTTTCGGCTGTGCGGTGTGCGATGGGGCAGTTGGTCGGTTGGCGTGGAGCAGCGAAGAAATCTCTGCTGCATGTAGTTTGGCCGAGACCGCTGGCGGCGTCCACGCGCGGTCCGAGTGTGTGCTGCTGTTCCCGTTGCTACGAGGTCCGTGGCTCACTGATCCTGGACACGAAAGTTGAGTTTTGGCTTAATCTACCAGCAAGTCACGACAGTTCACATTGTGTCGTTTGGATTTCGTCGTCGGCTGTTGGGACATTCTCGCGAGCAACAACGTGTGTTTTCAAGTTGGATAATTTTAGCCAGCCTCCGGTGGAGTTTAGCTGTACTTGGTTATTTCGAATTGAAGTGTACCAGCGGAATCTTCTGCCTTGTGGCCGTTAACGTTTTGGTTACCTGCTCTGGCCGTTGACGTAATTTCAGGCAGTGTATTTTCCTCGTCGTGTTGTCGCTGTCCGGCACGGTGTGTAGTTTGTATAATTGGTTGTGGGCGCCAATACCTTCTACGTTCTTCCATTGAACTCCCTGTTGTATGCTGGTCGGGTGGAGCGGAAGTTATCTGGTCGGTGGGCCCGTTGACTGTCTGTCGGTTGGGTCGACTGACTGTCTCACCTAAGCGAACGTTAGTGTTTGAATTCCAGGCCGACCCTTGGGTGTACTGCCTTTTCTTATTATAGAAAACGAGCGCATCAGGCCCAAACAGAAGATCAAGGGCGCTAACTGTGAAGAACTAAAAAGAGTGTTTCAGTGGCAAGGAAGTCCATCGCTGGGTCATAATGTAGACGTTAAATCGGAAGAACTGGGAGTGGCTATACACAGAGCAGATACCTGTCAACAGACGTCATGCTAAAGGAGTGCCTTGTATTTGGACCGAGACGCTGCAGAAATTAAGATGAGAAACAAGAAGAGTCAGGAAGCTATATCAGAGCACCATGACCCAAAAGCAATTCGTGGAGGCTAACTTAGAAACCTATCCCTGGGGTTTACCATATAAAATAGTCTGCGAGAAAATACGATCACCAACAGTCTTATCCACGCTCAAAAGGAATGATGGGACGCTAACAGAAAGTTGGGAACAGTCAGCTGCCACGCTAATGGAAGCACTACTTTGTGACAATGGAGAAGAATGCGCGAAGGATGATAGGCGTAGGTTACGGGAAACAGAAACAATAAACTTGTTTATCCCTTCGCACAAGAATAAATTAGGTAAATAATTTAAAGACTGAAAAAGAAAAAAGTCTCCAGGACCGGACAGGATCCCCTCCGAAGTAATAGAAACCTTATGTGACCAATTAGATAGCTACTTGTGCGATCTGTACAAATAGTATCTCCTCCAAGGAAGAGTCCCTGCGCCGTGAAAGAACGCTGAGATGGTAATAATTAGTAAAGGGCAAGCTAAGGGTCCAATAATACACACTAATTTGTCTTTTAAACATTCTCAACAAGATATTTGAAAAACTATTATGCAAAGGATTACAAGGTCACAGACTGCTACACGGGATGAGTCCTCAGCAGTACGTGTGTAGGAGACGCAAATCAACTGAAGACGCAATTAATAAGGCGATTTCGCTAGCGACAGATACTCATTCTAAGTACACTCTAGTAATGATGACTGATATTGCTGGCGCTTTCAATAACATATGCTGGCCGACTATCTTTGGTTATCTTAGGAGTGCACAGAAGCTCTGTATAAGTGCCTGAGAGATTATTCCCACAGGCGACATGCTCCTTTAACATGCCCAGGAAGAAAATAACGAAGACAATAACAAAAGGCTATCCGTAGAGGTCAATGCGTGGTCTAAAGTTTTGGGATGTAGCACCAGAGCTGGTACTGCGGAAATTACATGACAGCTGTAACATAAACTGACTGGTGGCGTTTGCAGGTGACGTGTTGTTCGTTGTAAGTGGTGACCTCAGAAGAATTATAGAAGACAAATGTAATGCGGTCTTCCAAGAACTTGAGGGCTAGTATCGAAGTGTTAAATTGTCACTAGCACCTCACAAAACAACGTGCCCCCTGCTTGACGGAACCTAATAAGGAACTCTGAAATAAAATTAAATGATTTAGCTATTAGGAGAAGTGCAGCAACGAGAGAGCAAGGGGTACTTCTGGACAAACGTCGTAACTTTGCCCATCATGTGGAGGAAGCAGGCAAAAGAGATACAAACGTGGTGAATAAAATTCCAACCATTGAAATAGGCAATTTCGGCTTCCCTTGATGACGACCAGAGATTACCACCAATCTATATTAGTATCAGTCGTAGGGCATGGTGCGAGCTTTTGGGTTCATAGATTGCAGCTAGTGAAGCCAGCCTCAGTAGTGAGAACAGATCAACGAGGAATGCTATTCCAGTTGCCTTAATTTACAAACATTCCAAAACTAGTGCAATATTAATTCACAAGCAGAAATGTTTTTAAAATCATATTTAAAGTTGTAATTTTAAGACCTGTTTACATACAGGATAATCAGTCATTTTGTTTTATATTATTTTCTAGAGAATCCAAAATGTGAATTTTAGACAATGAATTGTATTAAAGAATAGGATTGACACTGAAATTAATAAATACACATAACTGAAACATGTTTTCTCGAAGTTCTGACTCCTAAATTTTTGTAATTTAGTGTGTGAAATGAGATGATGAGCTGTGCCATTTATGACTCATTTAATGATCTTAAACAATGATTAATATGTGTGACAGTAAGAAAATAAAAGTACAATTTATGTAGACCTAATATTCAAGTAATCTCATGTATTGCATAATTCACTTGAGAAGTTTGTCACCTACTCCTATACGAATCTGTTATTGGGTATTTCAATATGTAGCTCTTCTAATTTAGTAATTACACCTCAACCAGGAGTATCTCTAGTTGAGGGCATGAGGTGGCATCAGATTCAACCTCCACATTGATGACGGGAGTCGCCATTGACTGTTAAAGATCGTGGTATGGGACACATGGAGCACTGTGCAGCATGAAACACGCCAATTTGATGTAGAACAACAACAAGTGAGCATTTGTGGTGTACAGATTATCCACCTCACACATGTACCTCTGTTCACTGCATATTATAGGGAACAGAGATTAAAATGGCCGGGACCATCACCATTTGATGCTTGAGGATGAAAAGAATTACCCAGGCCGATGTGTTACTATGCAAATTGGTACACATCAGTTGCAGGGTAGGAGTAAATTGGCAGCTGAGTGAAGACAGACATCTTGTTTACCAGCAGGGTAGTGCTCGATTCTGTCTTGGGTTTGTTCTTCCAGCAGTCTTCGTTGTATGTTAATAGTGATACACAGCTGTATGTATAAGTTTACTGATGAAGAGTTGGCGGTTATGTGTCTATTATATGGGTTTACTCGGCTTTGCCGCAGTGGTAACACCGGTTCCCGTAAGATCACTGAAGTTAAGCGCTGTTGGGCTGGGCTAGCACTTGGTTGGGATAGCGGTGCGCTGACCACATGCCCCTCCATATCCGCATCCAGTGACACCTGTGGGCTGAGGATGGCACGGCGGCCGGTCGGTACCGTTCGCCCTTCATGGCCTGTTCGGACGGAGCATATGGGTTTACTGAATACTTCGGAAAAGTGGCACAACAACACTATGCCGAGCTTTTCCTGTAGCAATGGCAACCACTTCATATTAGAACGTTTCTTCTGTGGGTTGTCGCATTACTCTGCTTTACGTGGTGTACATTTTGATTATTGTATATTATAGGCTTCTTCACTGTTGTGAAGGTATTTTCGCAAAAATGTTGCACAGGAAAATAGTTTTAGAGTGGAGAATAAAATCTTTGTACCGCTTGGGATGATGTCCTGCCATAACGTGCCTGGCCAGTATGCATTGGTTGTGCAAAGAGGTAAACATTCAGGGGTGCCAGAACACAAACAATCAAGGAGCACATTGCCACAGACTGTGGGAGAGAAAGCATCAGGAACACCTGATTCTGCACAATGACATCACTGCAAAGGAGGCATAACAATATTCTGTTAGTGGATTACCTTCAACTCAACACTTTGCAAGAACCTATTTCCAGGCTGCAAACCTTGCATAAAAGAATGCTCTGAAGCTAAACATTAGTCCGGCAGAGGATGCTGACTGGCTAGAGAAACTGGGTATGTTTTACCACCTACATGTGGGAATCACATCATCAACCAATATATAACACTCCCCTCCCTTTCACTCAGGCTCAGAGTCTAGTTATTCTGTTTGCATCACTGATATCAGATCCGTTTCTTGCAGAATGACCTGTTGACATACTAAAAAGAGTTGTCTGCCGCTGGAATCTACTTTTGCGTGTCTGCAGCCTTCAGCTTTGAGGGGGAGGAGATTTTAACTCTGTGAGCTGCCACTGCCGCCAGTCCCACTGCAAGCTGTTCAACTTGGCAGCAGGTCCCAGGTGCCGCCATTCCTTAGTAGTGCATGTACCGCATTACTGGCTGTCTGCTGGGACTGCGCTTCAGTCTGGAACCGCGTGACCGCTACGGTCGCAGGTTCGAATCCTGCCTCGGGCATGGATGTGTGTGATGTCCTTAGGTTAGTTAGGTTTAAGTAGTTCTAAGTTCTAGGGGACTGATGACCGCAGATGTTAAGTCCCATAGTGCTCAGAGCCATTTGAACCATCTGCTGGGACTGCCCATCAGGCTGTCCTCCATGTCAGTGATGGGATTTCCACCTACTCACCATCATGTCAACCATCATCAGGGGTTTGCAGATTTATGGGGCAAGCCTAAGCGCAACTATGCTCAACAAGGGTGCTGAAGCTTTTCCACAGGTGTGCTAGGCTGTAGGCATATGCCGACTGATTCACTGCCATGCACAGATCCACGAAACTGGCTCCAGGCAACCACAGGCAAGTACTGACGTGCCACTCTGCATGTTCCTGTGACAGACTCAGCAGAGCTGTTTCCAGGCTGTGCCAAGGAGGAGATTGAATCACTGTAAAACTCTCAGCAATAAATGGATGTTAATTTAATGTTGCCTCATTGACGTCTTCTCCAACTGTCCCGAACTCTCTTAGGGGGTCACATCCGATGAACCCCTACAGAAACAAGGGTGACTGCAGTAAAAAACTGAATAAATCATAACTCCATTATTATTCTGTATTGAGCTGTCAGAGATCATCAGTCCCTTATACAGAACTACTCAGAAGTTATGGCTGAACAACCTTTGAAAGTTTGTTGGTGGAGTTCTGGTCCACCCTTAACAGATATGATAAATTTGATTATGGCATTGCTTACTGGTGTGGTAGTATCTTAAAACTATTGTAACAATGAAGCACCAATTGAATATAAGGCACTAGTGGACAGCAAACACTGTGAATGTAGACAGCCCTCAGCCCCCATTGTCTCTTTAAGGTTAACGAATGTGTCAGCTACTGTGGGAGTCAACACTGACAAAAACAAGGAAGGGGAGGGCCATGCGGGGTAGCCATGCGGTCTGAGGCGCCTTGCCACAGTTCGCGCGCTCCCCCCGTCGGAGGTTCGAGTCCTCCTTCGGGTATGGGTGTGTGTGTTGTCCTTAGCGTAAGTTAGTTTAATTTAGATTAAGTAGTGTGTAAGTCTAGGGACCGATGACGTCAGTAGTTAGGTCCCACAGAAGCTTACCACAAATTTCCAAATTTCCAAGGAAGGAGAGAAGTCGCGATGGCCGGTGGCAGGAATCCAAAATCATCTGTACAAAACACTTTCTAATTAATAGAAAACTTTATTTCTAAAATGAAGAGGGATATAAGTTAATTTGATTCCTGTGCTTCTTGTACCTGCTGTGCCTTCACATGCAATTGCATTATTCGCTATTACTACTCACAGAACGCAGGCTAACTAACATTTTCCTATGACTCAGTACTGACGCTCTGTAAGTCTGTGACTGAACTGCACCGACCAGCGATGGCCGGCTGGTTAAATCAGCATAGGTTGGGGACGCTGAAATCGTGTCTTCTTGGAGGTGTGTCGCTGCCCCCTCTTTCCATTGGCGCACAGATCAGCGCCTTGATGCCGTTTCGCGGCGCTGCGCTGGTCGGTGTGTAGTCGATGATTTAGGTTCAAAAATGGTTCAAATGGCTCTGAGTACTATTGGACTTAACTTCTGAGGTCATCAGTCCCCAAGAACATAGAACTACTGAAACCTAAGGACATCAGACACATCCATTCCCGAGGCAGGATTCGAACCTGCGACCGTAGCGGTCGCGCGGTTCCAGACTGTTGCGCCTAGAACCGCTCGGCCACCCTAGCCGGCGATGCTTTAGGACTGCGCACTGAATACATATGCAGCAGTGTGTATGTGATAGTTATTTTTCATTATTTTTTTGCATGATGCATTCGACTTGCAATATTTATGGCAATATTTCTTGCTGAAACAAAACTGCTGCAATATTTTTGTTGATATATTGTTGGCTTCATGAGAAATAGTTGTGTACATCAAGGCCATTTTTACTAAAGACAGTATGTTTAACTAGGAAATGAGCTGTTGTTCTGAACCTGTTTGAAACAACCGAAGTTATGTTAAGATTTATTTTATTATGTATCTGTCACGCAAGCTAAGGACATTATAGCCAGTGAACAGAGTGCCTCTCTGATTTTAGGTCTAGTGCGTATGGGTCATTTTTGTCATCGTGACAAAAACTTTTCGTCACTGTCACGTCACATCATCAAAGTGGCGTGAGCTCATGATGGATGCCGGTCATTAAACTGGCCGGCCATGGTGACCGAGCGGTTCTAGGCGCTACAGTCTGGAACCGCGCGACAGCTACGGTCGCAGGTTCGAATCCTGCCTCGGGCATGGATGTGTGTGATGTCATGAGGTTAGTAAAGTTTAAGTAGTTCTGAGTTCTAGGGGACTAATGACTTCAGAAGTTAAGCCCTTAGTGCTCAGAGCCATTTGGTCATAAAACATTTTAAATCTAAGCGTCATTTGTCAATAGCCTACGGATTTAGATGAGTCAGCCATTCTGTGCAAGCTCATGAGACCTAAAATAAAAAAATCATAAAAGTGAATATTGGGAACACATCATTTGGAGTGGTAGCCTAATAAGTCGAAAATTTTACACATTGATTCATAAACTCCGACATCATCCAAAGAACTTTTTTCAATGCTTTTGAATGGGTGTTGAAAGTTTTGTTAATTTCTTCATATTTTACCTGCATTAACATAAAAAATACGAATATGAGAGTGTCTGTTCGAGCTGAAGTTGTCCCAAGAGCTTGAAAATATTCAGCTGATTTCTTCCCAGCCATTAATTTTAATATTTATGCCCGAATAATCCCTCAGATTTTTGCCGAAAAGTGTTGGTCTTTTTTCCACTTCTTCTACACTGAACAGCCAAAGAAACTGGTACACCTGCCTAATATCGTGTAGGGCCCCCGTGAGAACGCAGAAATGCCTCTGAATGACGGGGCATGGACTCGACTAATGTCTGAAGTAGTGCTGGAAGGATTTGACACCATGAATCTTTCGGGGCTGTTCATAAATCCTAAAGAGTACGAGGGGGTGGAGATTTCTTCTGAACAGCACGTTGCAAGGCATCCCAGATGTGTTCAATTATGAATGAACATGTCTGAGGAGTCTGATGGAAAGCGGAAGAGTTTAACCTTTGAAGAGTGTTCCTGAAGCCACTCTGTAGCAATTCTGGACGTGTGGCTTGTCGCATTGTCCTGTCCGAAGTGCCCAACTCCGTTGAAATGCACAATGGACGTGAATGGATGCAGGTGATCAGACAGGATGATTACATGCGTGTCACCTGTCAGAGTTGTATCTAGACGTACCAGAGGTTCAATATCACACGAACTACACACGCCCCACACCATTACAGAGACTCCACCAGTTTGAAGAGTCACCTACTGACGAGCAGGGTCCATGCTCCATGGATTCATGAGGTTGTCTCCATACCCGTACACGTCGATCCGCTCGATACAATTTGAAGCGAGACTCCTCCGACCAGGCAACATGTTTCCAACTATCAACAGCCCAATGTCTACATCTACATCTACATTGATACTCCGCAAGCCACCCAACGGTGTGTGGCGGAGGGCACTTTACGTGCCACTGTCATTACCTCCCTTTCCTGTCCCAGTCGCGTATGGTTCGCGGGAAGAACGACTGTCTGAAAGCCTCCGTGCGCGCTCTAATCTCTCTAATTTTACATTCGTGATCTCCTCGGGAGGTATAAGTAGGGGGAAGCAATATATTCGATACCTCATCCAGAAACGCACCCTCTCGAAACCTGGCGAGCAAGCTACACCGCGATGCAGAGCGCCTCTCTTGCAGAGTCTGCCACTTGAGTTTATTAATCATCTCCGTAACGCTATCACGGTTACCAAATAGCCCTGTGACGAAACGCGCCGCTCTTCTTTGGATCTTCTCTATCTCCTCCGTCAGACCGATCTGGTACGGATCCCACACTGATGAGCAATACTCAAGTATAGGTCGAACGAGTGTTTTGTAAGCCACCTCCTTTGTTGATGGACTACATTTTCTAAGCACTCTCCCAATGAATCTCAACCTGGTACCCGCCTTACCAACAATTAATTTTATATGATCATTCCACTTCAAATCGTTCCGCACGCATTCTCCCAGATATTTTACAGAAGTAACTGCTACCAGTGTTTGTTCCGCTATCATATAATCATACAATAAAGGATCCTTCTTTCTATGTATTCGCAAAACATTACATTTGTCTATGTTAAGGGTCAGTTGCCACTCCCTGCACCAAGTGCCTATCCGCTGCAGATCTTCCTGCATTTCGCTACAATTTTCTAATGCTGCAACTTCTCTGTATACTACAGCATCATCCGCGAAAAGCCGCATGGAACTTCCGACACTATCTACTAGGTCATTTATATATATTGTGAAAAGCAATGGTCCCATAACACTCCCCTGTGGCACGCCAGAGGTTACTTTAACGTCTGTAGACGTCTCTCCATTGATAACAACATGCTGTGTTCTGTTTGCTAAAAACTCTTCAATCCAGCCACACAGCTGGTCTGATATTCCGTAGGCTCTTACTTTGTTTATCAGGCGACAGTGCGGAACTGTATCGAACGCCTTCCGGAAGTCAAGAAAAATAGCACCTACCTGGGAGCATGTCGGTCTTGACATGCCCAGGCGAGGCGTAAAGCTTTGTGTCGTGCAGTCATCAAGGGTACACGAGTGGGCCTTCGGCTCCAAAAGCCCATATCGATGATATTTCGTTGAATGGTTCGCACGCTGGCACTTGTTGATGCCCCAGCATTAAATCTGCAGGAATTTGTGGAAGGGTTGCACTTTTGTCACGTTGAACGTTTCTCTTCAGTCATCGTTGGTCCCGTTCTTACTGGATCTTTTTCCGGCCGCAGCGATGTCGGAGATTTGATGCTTTACCGGATTCTTGATATTCACAGTACACTCATGAAATTCCCACTTCATCGCTAACTCGGAGATGCTGTGTCTCATTGTTCGTGCGTCGTCTATAGCATCGCGTTCAGACTCACTTAAATGTGGCTAACCTACCATTGTAGCAGCAGTAACCGATCTAACAACTGTGCCAGACACTTGTCTTAGATATGCGTTGCCGATCGCAGCGCTGTGTTCTGCCTGTTTATGTATCTCTGTAATCTAAATCGCACGCCTGCATCGGTTCCTTTGGTGCTTCCGTGTATAAGGATATCATTATCGATATAGTCTTCATGCACAGTCGTATTGTGTGAAGACGTAGATGCAACGCTTGCATGTCACAGGGTCGATGGTCGGAAAACAAATGCGGAGCTGCGAATGCACGGAGAGTGACAATTTTGTCACCCGCGGCTGTCAAAACCTATTGCCGCAATGGCAGTTTTGTCACAAGCATATTACAGGTTGGCAGACAAAAGTGTCAACCGGTTGTCGCGTCGTAACATGCGCTCATATATTCACAGACGGGACAAGAGTGACGAAACAGTCACGGTGACAAAAACCACCCGTGCACTAGCCGGAAGGTATTTCTCGACATTATTTTCCTTTTATCACACAATTCGATAATCACAAAATCTGCATTGATTTCGATCTTTCGTGAGCATGCGACCCATACTTGACAATGCTACGGATTGAACCGAAAACATACTTCGCTGTAAAAACAGAATCGAAAATAACTATACGCGAGCTAGTGGAAGAAATTCGGCGTGGTCGAAATACTTTGACCGGTTTTATTGTTCGGTCGCTCTAGTTGGCGAAACAAACTAGAATTAATATCGGCAGGAGGGATAGGAGAAACAAACCCCGCCTCACTCACTCAGGGTAGCCAATCTACACCCGTGTTCTGTGTTTCTGCGAAAGCAGAACTGACACATGGTAATAGGAATCGCCGAACACTTCTGGTGTTGTGAGGGCGTAATTGAACTCTGTGATGCACACTTATTTCAAATAAGAAACCATCGGTTAACGCATAACACAAAGCAGTGGGTAATGAATATCGCGCAAATGCTTGTTGACGTGAACGACCTCTACCAGTATTAGAAACAACCAAACCACCTAAAACTGCAGCGTTAAATTATCTCACTTTTCAACTTTAGCTACAAGACAAACGTACTTGTTTCTTTGGTCTAAGATGCTAGGCTCCATGGCTGAGTGCTACGTTGCACTATGGGGCAAGTATTTTATACACACCACTCAACTACTCATAGTTGGAGTGGAACCAGAGCATCGATCGCAGTGATACTTTGTTATAACTTTTAATGTTTAATATGATATCGATTAATCTCACTTTCCTCTGGTGGTGTCACTGGTGAATGCTGTGAAAATGTGGTCTCTGGTTTGGCGAGACTTGTTGGTTAGTTTTCCTTGAATCCTTTCTTGAACTTACAACATAATACATTGGAACTTGTTGCTGTCCTATTGCATATATAGTTTTTTAGTATTACCTCTAAATACTTATACGTTGTGATGTGTTTGAGATGTTCACCACTAAACTTGTAATCGGTTTATGTAGGATTGTTGATCTCTGTTACAGGTATTATACTGCACTGAGCCACTTTTAAATGTACTATTTATTACACCAAGTGGAAATTTTCTCCAATTCTTTTTTATTTTCACTTACTGTACTTTCCCGCAAACGACAATATCGTTAGCGAACAGAACTATAGCGTATGCATCGTATCTCATAAAACGTTTACCGTATATTTATTGACAACTCTTGTCTTAATCAGGAGAGGAATATGTTGTAGTGACCTTAATCCACGGCCGCGCGTGGTAGCTACGCTGTCTCGGGCGCCTTGTCACGGTTCGCGCGGCTCCCCCCGTCGGAGGTTAGAGTCCTCCCCCGGGCATGGGTGTGTGTGTGTGTGTGTGTGTGTGTGTGTGTGTGTGTGTGTGTGTGTGTGTGTGTGTGTGTGTGTGTGTGTTGTCTTTAGCGTAAGTTAGTTTAAATTAGATTAAGTAGTGTGTAAGCTTAGTTTGGTCCTATAGAACTTACCACCACCCCTACCTTAATCCATGTAAAACCATTCTCTGACTGAAATATGGATTGAAAGCTTACACCTATGACTAACTATCCCTTCCAGATTGGACCATACACAATGAGTATTTGTTGATGGCCATTCACAACTTCAATAAAACGTTTCCGGGTATGTCACCACGTCGTCATGTTTATAAAACGAATATATAAAGCCATTGGTGCCATTTTGCCTTGGTTACATACACTATCTGAGCAGAAGTATGGGGACATCTACTAGTGGACATTAATATGGGTTGTGTCCGACCTTGTGACGGCTTGAACTCTGCTGGGGACTCTTTTCATAGTATCTGAATGTCTGTGGAGGAATCGCAGCCCATTCTTTCTCAAGAGCCGAAACCAGAGAAGGTAGTGATGTTGGATGCTAGAGTTTGGAGCGAAGTCGACGCTCTAACTCATCCCACAGGTGTTCCATTGGGTTCACGCTGGGACTCTGGGCTGGTCAGCCCATTTCCGGAATGTTAATGTTCACAAACCATTACCTCACCGATGTTCCTTTCTGATAGGGTGCATTGTCATGCTGATACAATGAGCGTGTCCGAAAGTTTCCTATACTGTGTCCACGGAGTCTTTCGCGGTGGCATGTCTGAATAAAATCTTCTCGATGTTCAAGCCGCGTCAGTTCGAATTCTCGAGTTTTCGATGGCTATCTCTGCCATCGTTGTCAGGAGAAAAGACACTGATTGTCAGGGTTGGTACGGTTTCCTTCTTATACAGGGTGAACATCAATAAAACCGACAAACTGCAGGGACGGATTCCTAACTGGAATTGGAAAAAGGTCCTATGAACGTGTGCCCGGAAATGGACAGTGTGTATAAAACGGCACCAAATCGTCCTGGAACACTACGGAACTGCATCGCGTCCACCTCATAACAGAAGTTCAAAGTGGCCACCACGGGAATGCAAGTGATTGAGATAGTAGCGGTTGTCATGCAGGATACAGATAATCGCACTTTGGCTTACACCATTTTGGCGGGTCACTTACCTGAAGCTTGTACTAGGGTTCGTCTTAACATCCAGTAGACCCGGTCCTCCAAATCTGGTGTACGCACAGTCTACCACCTCCGTGTATTTTCGTCTGTCTGAAAGAACATATGATCACACAAGCGCCCAAAAATGCTTCAAATGTTGTGTGATGTGGTTGGTGTCTGCGAGGGTACTTGTTTTGGTATAGCCGTGCTGCCTGTCGACCGTTTCCACTTCCTTGGCCGTACACGAACACCATCTCGACTTGCTCCCGACTTGGATACGGAACATTCTGCTACTTAAAGTACGCTGCGTCAGTCACACAGCCTGCAACACACAACTAACACACGACACGTTGTCAGAGGAACTTTCATTCGTCAATATCGATGCATTTCCGAACACACATTTCTGAACACATGTTCATAGGACCTCTTTTCCTCTATTTCCAATTTGAGAGGGCCCAAACAACGGGTGCGCGGCAGTTGAGTTGGGCAGTTCGTAGCAGGTCTGGCCCGCCGCAAGACCGAGTGACGTCATGTGGTTCAAATGGTTCAAATGGCTCTGATCACTACACGACTTAACTTCTGAGGTCATCAGTCGCCTAGAACTTAGAACTAATTAAACCTAACTAACCTAAGGACATCACACACATCCATGCCGGAGGCAGGATTCGAACCTGCGACCGTAGCGGTCGCTCGGCTCCAGACTGTAGCGCCTAGAAACGCACGACCACTCCGGCCGGCGACGTCATGTGGCGCAGGGGCCGGAGCCACGTTTGAAAGTGCCGCTCCCGCCTCCCTACAAATATGAAGCATCCATCGTTGCTTCCTTTCGACTCCCAAAGCTCGCCCCCACGCCCTACTAAGTATGTACCCTTGCTCTCTGTTAAAATAGTTGCTGCTCATTCTATTTTCAGCCGCCTCTTTTATAATGGAATCCCACCATGTTGACGCATGAGCCAAGACTCATGTTTTCAAAATTTTGTGTCGGTTTTCCGGGCAGTGGTCAGCTACGATCGAGTTGCCAAGCTCCCTTTGTTGAATATGTTGCTTGTGCTCACTACAGCGCTCTGCAACTGTGCAAATTGTCTGACCTATATAGATGCAGCTGCATTCGCAAGGGACATCATACACACCGGGCACACGAAGGTCTATACTCTATGTCATCTTTAACAGGGGGCAGGATATCTCGTATCCTGGGAACGGGCCCGGAGCGCTGGTCTCCGTACATGTCTCTGTAGCACACGAGCTAACTTGCTGCTCGTTGCCCCACAGTACGGCAGGAAAGCAGCCGGCTTGGCCTCTTCTGTCGACTCACAAGTCGTCCTTCTTCGGTGGCACCCGAAAGTGTGTCCAATATCTCTCTTGCTATAACCATTCTCTGTGAACATGTGTCTCAAATGCTGCAATTGAGACTGTGCAGCCGGCCGAAGTGGCCGTGCGGTTAAAGGCGCTGCAGTCTGGAACCGCAAGACCGCTACGGTCGCAGGTTCGAATCCTGCCTTGGGCTTGGATGTTTGTGATGTCCTTAGGTTAGTTAGGTTTAACTAGTTCTAAGTTCTAGGGGACTGATGACCTCAGCAGTTGAGTCCCATAGTGCTCAGAGCCATTTGAACCATTTTTGAGACTGTGCATGCTCGTCGTCAGTAATAACTTCTGCTTTGTCTACTAACGTGTTCAGGACCGCTCTTTTGTGTACAGGGTGGTGAAAATCGGTGTTCAAGAATTGATCTGTGTGCGCCGGTTTCCAATACACTGAATGACGAAGCTGGCCTCCTGCCTTCTGTGTAACTAAAACATCCATTAATGGTAGCTTCCCATCCTTCTCAATCTCAATGGTAAATTTAATGTTGGATGGACACCGTTCATGAGATCGACGAAATGTTGTAGTGCATTTTCACTGTGAGGCCATATTAGGAAGGTGTCATCGACGGAACTCGGGAAGCAAGACGGAAATGCTTGGGATATGCTGAAACGATGGGTGCAGTGCTGTGTCCCAGTGCCAACCACCACAGATGAACTCTGGAACCAGGTGAATGCAGCTCGGATGGCTAAACCACTGCACGCCATTCGCACCTTATAACGTCAATGCCATCACACATGGAACAAGCTATCAGGGTCCTTGGCGGACCCGGCTACTAGACAACAGGAAACATGCTGAAGCAAGATGGCTGAAGTGCTAATCATTTCTGCAGAACATCCTAATGTACATGTCCTGTAAATATGAACATAATATCTCTAGTCGCTCAAAGCGTTCTTTTTTTTTTTAACGTGAATGTACTTATACACTTCATTACTTTCGTGAAACTGAAGGATATTTTGATAAAAGGATATTTCAAGAATATACACTCCTGGAAATTGAAATAAGAACACCGTGAATTCATTGTCCCAGGAAGGGGAAACTTTATTGACACATTCCTGGGGTCAGATACATCACATGATCACACTGACAGAACCACAGGCACATAGACACAGGCAACAGAGCATGCACAATGTCGGCACTAGAACAGTGTATATCCACCTTTCGCAGCAATGCAGGCTGCTATTCTCCCACGGAGACGATCGTACAGATGCTGGATGTAGTCCTGTGGAACGGCTTGCCATGCCATTTCCACCTGGCGCCTCAGTTGGACCAGCGTTCGTGCTGGACGTGCAGACCGCGTGAGACGACGCTTCATCCAGTCCCAAACATGCTCAATGGGGGACAGATCCGGAGATCTTGCTGGCCAGGGTAGTTGACTTACACCTTCTAGAGCACGTTGGGTGGCACGGGATACATGCGGACGTGCATTGTCCTGTTGGAACAGCAAGTTCCCTTGCCGGTCTAGGAATGGTAGAACGATGGGTTCGATGACGGTTTGGATGTACCGTGCACTATTCAGTGTCCCCTCGACGATCACCAGCGGTGTACGGCCAGTGTAGGAGATCGCTCCCCACACCATGATGCCGGGTGTTGGCCCTGTGTGCCTCGGTCGTATGCAGTCCTGATTGTGGCGCTCACCTGCACGGCGCCAAACACGCATACGACCATCATTGGCACCAAGGCAGAAGCGACTCTCATCGCCTGTCGCGACACCACTGGAGGCGGGCTGCACGATGTTGGGGCGTGAGCGGAAGACGGCCTAACGGTGTGCGGGACCGTAGCCCAGCTTCATGGAGACGGTTGCGAATGGTCCTCGCCGTTACCCCAGGAGCAACAGTGTCCCTAATTTGCTGGGAAGTGGCGGTGCGGTCCCCTACGGCACTGCGTAGGATCCTACGGTCTTGGCGTGCATCCGTGCGTCGCCGCGGTCCGGTCGCAGGTCGACGGGCACGTGCACCTTCCGCCGACCACTGGCGACAACATCGATGTACTGTGGAGACCTCACGCCCCACGTGTTGAGCAATTCGGCGGTACGTCCACCCGGCCTCCCGCATGCCCACTAAACGCCTTCGCTCAAAGTCCGTCAACTGCACATACGGTTCACGTCCACGCTGTCGCGGCATGCTACCAGTGTTAAAGACTGCGATGGAGCTCCGTATGCCACGGCAAACTGGCTGACACTGACGTCGGCGGTGCACAAATGCTGCGCAGCTAGCGCCATTCGACGGCCAACACCGCGGTTCCTGGTGTGTTCGCTGTGCCGTGCGTGTGATCATTGCTTGTACAGCCCTCTGGCAGTGTCCGGAGCAAGTATGGTGGGTCTGACACACCGGTGTCAATGTGTTCTTTTTTCCATTTCCAGGAGTGTATTTTACAATTTGTTATTTACAGTGATCACAATTAAATTGCCTGTGTTCTTCGTATGGTGTGCATAAATCATGCCATAACTCGTAACACTCACCACATTTTATTCAACTCTCATCACATCCTGGAGAGACATAAACATTATTCTTTTAGGTTCCGTTCCCCCCCCCCCCCCCACCCTCTGATGTGCTTGGTCCAAATCGTCACTTATGAATTTGAAGGTCCCTTGGTTGCTGCACTTTTTTTTCACTTTTAATGTCACCTTGATCGGTTGAGGATTCGTCCTGGTGAGCAATTTTGAAGCTTTTTCCTTCAGACTTGCTTCCATTTTCTTTTCTTCTTGCTCTTTTAACCTTTGCTTGTTCTCAATAATTTTCTAGTGAGGCGAAGAAGTTAGAATCTTTGATTTCTGCTCATTTCGTTATCTCTTTTTTAAGGTTTTGACATTTAGGGATCGGATGAATGTTGATGAGAAGCATTCGAGATGAAATTAAGGGACTGGCGCATTGATTTCCTTGATCACTGGCGTCTGATTATTGACCTGTGTCGTCTTTCATGGTGGTATCTCCTGCTTATCTCTCCTACTGGTCACCTGCCTCACCATAATCATCGATGGAGTGAATGCTGCTTACTGATTCATCGAGATCTTTCGCCACTTGTCAGTCGACTTCTCTTGTTTTGGCTAGTAAGAAATCTTCTTCCGAGAATACATCTGGATTGTGAGGGTAAATCCATGTGGCACGGAAAGAAACTACAACATTCCAAACAGTGCGCAGAATAGACTGGACGCTTTCATCTGAGTAATAGCTGTCCCTGCACTGCTTCTATGTCTTTTCTCAATTTCTTCTACATAAAATTTCTTGAATGAGTCAAATATGACTTTATCTAACGACTGTAATATACGACTTGCATGAGGTGGCGGACTTAACAATACGGTACGAAGTTGTCTGCATGATACTACAGCCTAGAGGGTACAGTGAGAGGCATGGTTATCAAGAGCCAATAAGCCGGAATAATCTGAAGGCTTAACATGTTTTTCGAAGTGCTGCAACTGGACAAGGAAAAGTTGAGCATTCATGTAACCTGATTCACTCACCAGGCCAAGAGATCCTGCTGAAGCATTGTTGGGTAGCTCTGGTTTATTCTGCTAATGAGGAGAAATCAGTGCAAGTAGTATGAAAATCCAGAAGCATTAAGACAGCATAGGACTGTTAAGATTTGACCTTACTCTACTGACTTAAGTTTCTTTACAAATTTCTTCTCCTTTGTCGCCACAACTTTGGGAGTCTTATAAGGAACGGTAGACATGTCAGTCTCGTCCGTGTTGTGCAGCCTACGAGGAGGGAACTTGTACTTCTTCAGAAATTCTTTCAGATTCTGAAAGTGCCTTTCTACTTGTACCTTACTGAACCTTACAACCCTTCCTAAGCTGTACTGCTCTGGTGTACATAAAGAGAGGCCATAGTCTTGAAGGAAACAGAATACACGATCTTTTCATGGAACCTTCAGTTCATTGTTAAAGTGATACTGTAACTCATTCTGCTCAGCTAATTCATACTCCCCTTTCATGAGTATCTTACGGCTCATTCCGAAAAATCTATCCTTGAGATCTTTAATAATGTGGGGCTAACTGTGCTTCAATGTCATCATGGAAAACTTTACTGTATCTTCCCATGGAATTAGCTATGATACCGTAACTAGAAGAATAAAATACTAAATAAAAATAAAATAATTATATTGATTATTAAACGTAAATTTAGAGAAGTTTAACGATCCCAGACAGCCGAATTAATGCTCACCAATTTGAGTCTTTTTCTACAGGTTGCTTCATTGCAGCCAATTTTCTTCGCAACAGTCCTCTGATTGGCTCCCTCAGTATTATGTTTTCTCACTTCATCATATTGCCTCCATGAGATCTGATTTGTCGGGTTTTATTTTGTATTTTCCCTTTTTATTCAAACTGAAAAAACAAATAAATACGAATAAGTGCGCTGTGCGCGAGCGGTTCTAGGCTCTTCAGTTCGGAACCGCGCTGCTGCTACGTTCGGCCGGCCGGAGTGGCCGTGCGGTTCTAGGCGCTACAGTCTGGAGCCGAGCGACCGCTAAGGTCGCAGGTTCGAATGCTGCCTCGGGCATGGATGTGTGTTACGTCCTTAGGTTTAAGTAGATCTAAGTGTAGGGGACTGATGACCATAGATGTTAAGTCCCACGGTTCTCAGAGCCATTTGAACGATTTGAACGAATAAGTGCTCTCACTAGACAGAAACAGACATAGAGTGAAACGCTATAACTTCTACCAAATACACTCTAAACGTGGAGGTTATGTGTACAAAGTCTGAATATGGTACACATACTTGATTTGACCGACTGTATCAGTGTTTCGTTTGAGCTCATATGTAGATGGAACTGGTTGTGCAACTACCGGCTAGAAATGTGCTAATCAACAAAAATAGCTTTATCCGTGGTGTTAAAATCAATCACGTTCATTTATTTTGACGACTTTGAGAGCCTATCTAAGGTCACTGTAAAGTTACAGTCAAAACAATGAAAAATGATACCTTACTTGTATCCCCGCAATAATCACATAAATAATGCTGTTATACGATTAAACCTTCTCTTCACAGTCGCACTACCACTCTAGATAGTCAGCTGTTATTCTGTGGTGCCAACAGCTGAAAAAAAAAGTGTGTAGACTTACCCGCCTGCGCACAGTTACCCTTCATCACATTAAATAAACAGCGCTTTTAACAGGCGGAATGTCCAATATGGACATTTTATGACTTCTCATGCAACAAAGATTAAAAAAGTGGCAAATGAAGAGTGGAAACAGAAGTTCTAAGTGCCATTTTTTTTTTTACAAAAAACGCATTTTCATTGCTATTATATTCTCGTTATTTTGCTGGATGTCTCTAGACTTGATCCAGCCGTTAATATTGAGGCACTTGTAATCATACAAGTACAGAAATAGAGCATTAGATTTTTAACTTGTAGAACAGTAGTCACCAAAAACCAGTTTTCATGTCTTTTAAATGTTGGAACTCCGGAGGCAAGCACAACTTGGCACCAGTACCATGTTTCATCCACTAATGATGTCTGTAAGGTTTGGTTTGGCAGCTGGATCAATCTAGAGACATCCAGCAGAATAACGAGAATATCATAGTAATGAAAATGTTTTTTTTTTAAAAAAAAAATGGCACTTAGAACTTCTGTTTCCACTCTTCATTTGCTGCTTTCATAATCTTTGTTGCAGGAGAAGTAATAAAATGTCCACGTTGGAATATTGTGCTCTGTGAAACTCGAGGACGATATAGCTAAAGTAACATAACAAACCAACAACTTGGTGGAAATGAGTGAAAGTGCAGGAGCATGTTGCCAATAGTCTCCCTGTCGCGCACGGGAAGCTGCACATCACCTGGCGTGAGTTCAGCGAGACTATACCTCTAAATGAGGCTGGCCCCGCAACACGAGGCGGTTGAAGGAACGAGAAAAGACAGTCTGTGTTAATCAGAGAGCAAGTACAGTCCAATGTGATGGTGTTCTTAATTACAACATGATCTGGAGACAACAGTTGGATGACTTAACAGGAAACGGAATCATTGAGGACGAAGTGTGACGAGTGTAGTCCATGAGTTTGCTATTGCTCACAGCATTGTTTCACGTACTTGGGGGGCGTTCCGAACACAGCCTTGCTGTCCGAACTAAAGGGGTTGGTCGACACGGTCATCTACAGCCACTGATGACCGCTACATTGCGCAACAGACAAGGAGGGACCCATGTCAAACAGTGCGTGAAATTGCACCCACATTTAATAGCACTGCAAGGCACACAATCTCACGCTCCACAGTGGCATGGCGACTGTATGAGGGTGGGCTCTTCACCTGACGACCAGTGTCATGTTCCGTTGACAGCCGCACATCGACAACGCCGTTTGCGATGGTGCCAGGAACATAGGGACTGGACCAACGGGGAGTAGGGTGGTGTGGTCTTCTCGGACGAGAACATAGTCTGAGTAGTGGTTTTGGGCATACCTCATATGGCGACAGGTGGGAACACGTAATGCACCCGAGTCAATCGTGTTCTTCTTTGTATTATATTGTGGGGGAGATGTACTATCTGTAGTATCCTGCGATCGGCAGCAATGAACCAACAATCAAATTTGAACACACTTTATTTAACTAAAACGCCTTCTTGGCGTGCACTAATTTTCAAACGCAAGGACAGCAAGAAACACAACAATTCTTGTGGTGACAAAAGCCAGAGAAGAGTACAGGACAATGAAAAGAAATAATAACCAAAATACTATACTACAAAATTACAAGTGGCGTTACGCCCAACAAGATACAACTTTCTGCTGAAGGCTACGGCGAGTGTTTACTAGGCTAGAGTCGGTGTAGGTATTGGCCAGAGCTGTCCTAGCTGCAGATACACACTGCCTGTCTGACTTTTTTTTTTTTACTTTATTGTTATTTTAAAACCTGTACAACTCAGGTAGGCTGGCAGCGGCACACTACCCCGCTCTTCAGCCATAGAGTTTTACAAGAGTATAAAACATGGTGAATGACAATGAACAAAGTGACGGGCAAAAGAGAGAGGGCACAGAGACATAAAAAACACGGAGTCGTTCACATGTGACGATAACAACACTGAAAACACGTTGGCACGGCGCACAAAACACTGATGAGTCCGACGGCACAAGTGAACGTAGGAGTAGGACGGCGGACACCAAAAACACTATACGACGTCACACACACGAGACACAAAAGGCGACGATCTCCGGCGCGCGAATGTTCACTATACGTGTGCGAGTCCGGGGACCTGCCAAGAGAGGAGGAGGAGGAAGGGGAGTGGGAGAGCGAGAGGGGAGAGCAGAGATGCCACGGGCAGGGGAGATAGGGGGAGGGAGGAAGGGGGAGAGGAAGCCCGGGGGAAGAGGGGGAAGGGAGGGGACAGGGAGATGGAAAAAGAAGGGAAGAGAAGAGAAGGGAGGGAGGGTGCCGAAAGGAAAGGACACGGGAAGTGGGGGGCGGGGCAGGGTCAAAGTTGATAGGAGGGGTAGATGGAGGGGACGAGGACATCATCAGGGAGAGGGAGCTGGCGGAAGCCACCTTGGGAGAGGGTATGGAGGGTGGAGAGATGGAGACCGGGTGGGACGTGGGAATACAGGCGCGGCAGTGGGCGGGGGTGGGAGAGGATCGGGGAAATGAGCGGGTGAGGAGGATCAAGTTTACGTGAGGTGTACAGGATACGTATCCTTTCAAGGAAAAGGAGGAGGTGGGGGAGGGGGATGAGATCATACAGGATCCGCATGGGGGAGGGGAGACGGATGCGATAGGCAAGGCGGAGAGCATGGCGTTCAAGGATTTGGAGGGATTTGTAGAAGGTAGGGGGGGGGGCGGAGATCCAGGCTGGATGGGCGTAACAAAGGATAGGGCGGATGAGGGATTTATAGGTGTGGAGGATTGTGGAGGGGTCCAGACCCCACATGCGGCCGGAAAGGAGCTTGAGGAGACGGAGTCGGGAACGTGCCTTGGCCTGGATTGTCTGGAGATGGGGAGTCCAGGAGAGGCGACGGTCGAGGGTGACGCCAAGGTACTTAAGGGTGGGAGTGAGGGCGATAGGACGGCCATAGACGGTGAGATAGAAATCAAGGAGGCGGAAGGAAGGGGTGGTTTTGCCTACAATGATCGCCTGGGTTTTGGAGGGATTGACCTTGAGCAACCACTGGTTGCACCAAGCGGTGAACCGGTCAAGATGGGATTGGAGAAGGCGTTGGGAGCGTTGCAGGGTGGGGGCAAGGGCGAGGAAGGCGGTGTCATCGGCAAACTGGAGGAGGTGGACGGGGGGCGACGGCGGCGGCATGTCCGCCGTGTACAAAAGGTACAGAAGGGGGGAGAGGACGGAGCCTTGGGGCATACCGGCGGAGGGGAAAAAGGTGTAGGAATCGGTGTTATGGATGGTGACATAGGAAGGACGGCGGGAGAGAAAGGAACCGATCAGACGGACGTAGTTAATGGGAAGGGCAAAGGTTTGGAGCTTGAAGAGGAGACCGGAATGCCAGACGCGGTCATAAGCGCGTTCGAGGTCAAGTGAGAGGAAGATGGCGGAGCGACGGGAATTAAGCTGTTCGGAAAGGAGATGAGTGAGGTGAAGGAGAAGATCGTCGGAAGAGAAGGATGGCCGAAAGCCACACTGGGTGACGGGAAGGAGGCGGTGCTGGCGGAGATGCTGGTGGATGCGGCGGGTGAGGACAGATTCTAGGACCTTGCTGAAGACCGAGGTAAGGCTGATGGGACGGTAGGAGGAGACGGCGGACGGCGGTTTGCCAGGTTTAAGGAACATGAGGATACGGGAGGTTTTCCACAGGTCGGGGTAGTAACCGGTGGACAGGACTACATTGTAGAGCCTGGCCAGGGTGGAGAGGAAAGAGACAGGAGCTTCACGAAGGTGACGGTAGGTGGCACGATCGTGACCAGGAGCGGTGTTGCGTTTTGTGCGGAGTGTATCAATGAGATCCTGTGTAGTGATAGGGGCATTGAGTTCCGTGTGTGTAATGTTGTCCAAGTACTGGAGGCCAGGAGCGAGGGGAGGGGAAGAGGTGTCAGTTCGATCCTGTCTGACTCTGCTGGCGTGCTTATAACACCGATTCGGCAGAGTGCTACACGTAGTCACATTAGTTCCAATTGGGTGATCTCCGTCACGTGGCTTTTCACGAAGTAGTGTCGTGTTTATGCGGGAATTCTGTTTACGTTTACATCCACTGGCGATGTTTTGGTCTGAGCTCTTGAAGGGAGGTCGGCAGCCCACCTTGCTTGTCTGTTGTGCGGGCCCTCCGAGAAGGGGCGGCTACGACACTTATATGGACATACCGATCTCCAAATGTTCGGACACGATACACACTCTGACCAACTGTGAAACTGTACTCCTTTCCCGTATGTTTCTTTTCAGGGGTGCAGTCGCTCCTGGCTTCGCTATTATACGTGACAATACGCGACTGTATCTAAAAGCGCAGGTGGGGCAGCTCTTGAAACGAGAGGGTACTGGGCGAATGGAATGCTGTGCCTGGTCTCCCGACTTAAAAGTCTACTGAGCACGCGTGAGATGCGTTGGGATGACGAATTACAGGACGTCTTGCATCAACAACCATCCAACAGTTGTCAACCACACTGGTGGAGTAACAAAACGTCCTATTACAAGAACTCCTTGTGGCCAGCGGGGGAGCACGTTGCAGAGCACGTACTGCCGTTCGTTGTGAGCACACACCCTACTAAGAACAATGACCCGCCTTTTGTAATGCCCAGGGGACCGTCATGTGTTGTGATGAATTCAGTGTAATTATTGTCTTTGATTAAGAGTGTCATTTTTGTTTGTCTCGCTGCGTATTTCGTTCAGTTACCTTCTGTACTATACTGTGCCAGTTCGTTCTATGTGTGTTCAAAGTTTCATCTAGCCATGTTCTTGACGATGACACATTGTGCGACGGTTGCTTTCGTCGTTAAGTTTTGCACACCATTGTAGTTATACCAGCATTAAACTCTGGAGCAAGCCTTTCGTTCTGCAGCGGAGTGAGCGCTGACAGACAGAAACTGTGTTCCAGGCCGCGATTCTGAGCTTTGTTCTTCGCGGGCAGCACTCATACTGACAAATCTATCCATGCACGATCCACAACCCTCCCTCAAATTAAAAAAAAAAAAAAAAAAGGTTCAAATGGCTCTGAGCACTATGGGACTTAACTGCTGTGGTCATGAGTCCCCTAGAACTTAGAACTACTTAAACCTAACTAACCTAAGGACATCACACACATCCATGCCCGAGGCAGGATTCAAATCTGCGACCGTAGCGGCCCATCGAATTTCAGTCTCGACAGCAGCTCTCCCCTGCTTTCCAGACTTCACAGATCTCTCACCACACATTGCTGGAGTAGCACTAGTGGAAGAAAAGATATCGCTTTGGTGCAGGCTAGAAGTTTCTTTCCAGTGGGAGTACTTCAGTCTTTAGCGGAATGTGTCCTTTTTCGGAACTTCCTGACAGACTAAACCTGTATCCTGGACAAGAAACAGATATCGGAACCACGCCTTTGGCAGGTAATGATCTTTATCCACTGAGCTACGCAGGCACGACTCACGACCCGCCGTTACGGGTTCAGTTCTGCCACTTCCCCGTCTTTCCAAAGTCACCCTGTAGAAATCAATTTCTGTGTCCGGCTCTAGTACCGGGTAACAATAATGACACTGTTTGAGGGAATATGCGCAGTGACAGTCGCCTTCACTTACGCAACCGCTGCAGACAGGCCTCATTTCAGAAGGTGTTGACAGTTTGTAGCGTGCTCATTTCTGCTGTAAACACCGCCCATTAAATGTCTAACGCAACAATAAAAGTTCTAAGGTAGGGGAACCTAATTCCGTCTCTACTCCTAATTTCGTCCCCACAGATAATTCCGGTTGCCACAGTCGATAACTAATATTTAGCTGCGCGCGAAGCCATCGTCTTGTTGAGGGAGTCTGTTCTGCGCAGCACGTTTAGCTTCCGTGTACGAAGGAACTGACTTTTTACGCTGAACTGAATGAGTGCAGCAGTCAGGTTAACAACCTGCTATTCATAATGTGGGCACATATTTGTGTACAAATATTGGCCTGTATGTTTAATGAGTGTCTTGTAGTTTCTGGCGTGTAAACGCTGTAGTCAACAGTTTGAGGTATGTTAGTATAGCGGCCATTTTAATAAGCATGGAGAGGTTCGTAATTTCGTTTACCTTGCAGTTGGTAGTTTCCTCCCGGGAAATAAATTTAGAACTGCTACAAAAATCTTATTTTATTTGGTATTTATAAACTTTTTTCTTAATTTTTGAGATGAGGGAACGCAAGCAGTGGGATAAAGAGGCCATGAAACCGGCTACTAAGGCAGTGAGAAAGAGGGATTGGGTTACAAGTGCTCAAGTAAATTTTAGAATCCCTCGAGCAATATTGAAAGACAATGTAAAAAGATCTGTGTATAAAGATATCTGTCTCGTAAGAAAAGGAAGGTACGATGCTCTCGTTAGAAAACCTAAGGAAACAAACACAGTCAGGAGAAAATCCTCTGGTTTGAGTGAAAGTGAGTGTTGTGGTAACACGTTTGTATGTCGACTGATAACGAAGGTAGTGATGAAGGTGAAGCTGAATGCCCTGCCTAGGTAAGCTGCATTCATCTGATAACTACGGGGAGAAATGGATTCGTTGCACGAAATGTTTAATTTGGTATCATGGAGGATGCTGTTCGTCTACACAGATAAAAATTCACACGTGAATCATGTTTAGAAGGCTGAAAATAACAGTATTGTCCCTTCATGATATTTGTGGTTCACAATAGTGCAACTGTTTGATACTATTAGACTGGAAAAACACACATAAATTAAATATGTTTTTCAGAATTATTATGGGAGACGAAATTGTGAACACTTTTTTTGTATTTATGTTTCTGCAGTGTTAAAGTATATGTCAAGTACTGGCTGTAGTATAACAGTGTGGGTGTAAACTGCCAAGAAGTAGAGAATAAATTCAGGAACATATATAACAATTTTTGGCTTTGTCCATAAAGTTTGGGTGCTTATACAGGCCCTAAGCTACTAAGGAGACGAAATTTGGGCTACGTACCTTAATAAATTAATCTAATAAATGTGAGCTTAGGTCCCGTTTCTATGAGTGTCATTACAGTAATGCCAACGTCAGCATATGGTAAATAATCTACGATCGTTGTTTTTTACGATTTTGACAGCCGTTACTCGGTGAGCACCTCAAGGAAGTAATTATAGAGAGTAGAAGCTCGGTTTCTTGTATGAAACCGGCCGTACCCTTCTAAAACGAATCGTGCCCTTATGTTTCTTAAGCGACTTAAGGAAATAATAGCAGACGTAAATCTGGATGACGGCACGGGGAAATGAACCAGCGCCATCCAGAAAGCGAGTCCAGTAGCTAACCCCAGTGCGCCAGCACTCTCAGTCTTGAGCAGCTGAATGGCAGCTCTTAAAGGCTGTGACGTAGCAGACTTGCCACGTGGCGACGGCGGAGCTTCCGGCACTTGTAGTGTACGTGACCACTGCGCGTCCTATCGAGCGGCTGCCATGGTGACAGCACAACAAAACACGTGGGCATCACGGCGGCGCTTCTCTCAACACGTTTCTGCTGGTGAAATCTGATTCCTGCCGCTGGTCTGCCCCCTCGTAAAATAACGACCTACTTCCAAGAGGTAACTGGACTCTGACCAAGAGCTTTAGCCGAATCACAGGCACGTGTGCTATCTGCGTCTACATTCAATACTACATGGCGGAGCGTACTTCGCATTGTATCAGTTATTAAGGCTTTTTCCAGTTCCATTTACGGAAATAAGTTCAAGAAGAATGCTTCCGTGCGCTTTGTAATTAGTCTAAACTTGTCGTTACGACCGTTACAGGAGCGACTCTTAAGGGGTTTCAGTGTATTCCTAGACTCATCATTTGAAGTTGGTTCCTGAAAGCTTGTAAACAGGCGTTTTCGAGATAGTTTGCGTCTGACTTGCAAGTATCTGCCAGTTCAGTTTCTTCGGTATCTCCGTCACACTGCCCTTCTCTGTACACGTTCAATATCCTCTGTTAGTCCTATTTGGTATGGGCCTACACACTTGAGAAATGTTGTAGACTGACTTGAAGTGTTTTGTAAGCCACCTCCTTTGTAGATACGAGAGGCGTATGAAAAGTCCGTGCAAAATTAAAAACTACTTGCGTGTTTGGAGGAAACCTTTTTTATTTTTCGATATAGTCTCCTTTTAAACTTTTACATTTCGTCGAATGCCGTTCTAATTTGTTGATCCCTTCTGAATAATAGGAACTGTCCAAGACTGCAAAATAGCTATTAGTTGCAGCAATCACCTTCTCGTTTGAATAAAATCTTTGTCCCGCAAGCCGTTTCTTCAAATTGGGGAACTAATAGTAGTCCGAGGGAGCCAAGTCTGGAGAATAGGGGGGATGTGAAACGAGTTTCCACTAATTTTGCGACCACAACTACTGAGGTGTGTGCTGGTGCATTGTCGTGATGGAAAAGGACTTTCTGCGGCCCAAATGCCGGTGTTTTTCTTGCAGCTCGGTTTTCAAACGGTCCAATAACGATGAATAATATGCACCTGTAATAGTTTTACCCTTGTGAATCCCAAAAGACAGTCGCCTTAACTTTTTCGTCCGAAGGAATGGTCTTCGCCTTTTTTGGTGTAGATTCTCCCTTGGTAACCCATTGTTTAGATTGTTGTTTGGTCTCAGGAGTATAATAATGAAGCCATGTTTCATGCACAGTGACGAAATGACGCTTAAAGTCCTGCGGATTCTTCCTGAACAGCTGCAAACCACCCTTGCAACACTTCACACGGTTCCGTTTTTGGTCAAGCGTGAGCAATCGTGGAACCCATCTTGCGGATAGTATTCTTATGCCCAAATGTTTATGCAATATATTATGTAAACGATCATTCGAGATGCCCACAGCACTAGCAATATCACGCACCTTAACTCTTCTGTCATTCATCACCATATCATGGATTTCATCAATGATTTCTGGAGTCGTCAGTTCCACAGGACGTCCAAAACGTTGAGCATCACTTGTGCCCATATGGCCACTCAGAAAATTTTGAAACAACTTATAAACTGTCATAATCGAAGGTGCAGAGTCACCTTAATGCTTCAAGCTTCTCTTTAGTCTCCTGGCGCGTTTTACCTTTCATAACGTAATGTTTAATCACCACACGAAATTCTTTTTCGTCCATTTTTTGGCAATCACTCGACTTCCTTGATTCACACAATGCCAAATGCAAAGAAATAGACCAATATGGCTGAAACTTAGTGTGCGTTCTTTCCAAAGATGCTAATAACTAAACATGACGTCGATATGCGCCAGTGGTGCCATCTCTCGGACTTTGCACGGACATTTCAAACGCCCTACGTAGACTGCATTCCCCTAGTGTTCCACCAATGTAATACCTGATTTACGGTTATAGGAATCAGCATAAAGACATCGGTGTCTGCAGGAAAATTAAGAGTGTCTGTTGGAATAGTTGTGCACAATGAAATTCAGTATACTAACAAATTCAGTCAGTACGTGCCTTTACTTTATATGGGTAACAGACACCATCAGTGTGAGCGCGTTGTGTACATAAACCACGATTGTGGCAATGCCACGCGGAAAGCAATTATCACGTGATGAAAACGCAAAAATCGGTGCGTTCAAGGAACTGGGTCTCTAATAGTCAAACTGCCAAGAAATTGATTATTTCGTTAGGTTTCTTACCAAATTCAGTATTGTACCACGAGCAGGAACTGGATATCACTGCTGAATCACGAAATTCTTACGAAAGGCATGTTGCACGCGCACGATAGATTCGCCGTAGCGAAAATAGCACTCCACCGCCAATGCACGATATTGCTTCGACCAGTGCGATCAGTGCGACACGATTACTGCCTGCCACCTATAGGATGAAGCATGACGCTCCGCACTAGTAACAGACGGTGACACCGTCGCTGTATCTTGTTTTTAGCGCGTATTACTCAAATCTGAAATCGTCAGAACGTTGTGAAAGACCTTGTATCATAGGAAGAAGACAGCATACTCCCACACACGAACTTATCATTCTCACTCACACACTCTCTTTTCCTCCGACCAAACCAAGACAGACAAGACTCTATACTACGAAATGGATAGCCAGGAACACGATTACAATAGATGGCTGCCTACCTAACGGCTTCGAGTGGCATCAAAATTTTGATTTTCCATGTTATTGGTCAAAATTTAAAAAAATTAAAAATGCTGTCATAATCTAGTCTTTAAGAGGTATAATCTTAAGTTAAAGGTTTAATACAGTAACACACATACTACAGGTAGGAACCGTGTAGCCCTACATGTCTTGATGCGGCTATACTCACGGCGCGTAAATTATCCAGACAGCATTCATCCAGTATTTGAGAATGAGAGCAGTTAGCGACTTCCAACATACTATACACATAATTTCAAATCTTTAAGATACTTTTTCTCCCTAGCGCCCTCCACTATATTTTCACTGTTCCCTCAGTAAGACTTCAGCATCAACCATGGCGTTTTAATTTATTACTTCGTTGCTACTAATTCTGTCCGCAACACATTTCGGAGACACTATGTTCATGTATCAGTAAATGTACTTCCAAAATTATATCATTTTACGACACATAGTTCAGTACATATGACGTCATAAACCTTGAGATGGGTGAAAAACGATCCTTTTTCTAAAACGGAAATTAGATTACCCAGACGACACTTATCCAGTGTTTGATTCCGAAACCACTTAGCGATTTCTAACAAACAAAAAGTATAATCTACAACTTCTCTAAACTTTTTTTACTTCTATACTTAACGTCAAATCTTAATGCGGGATAGCCGCTCGGTCTCGGGCGCCTTGCCACGGTTCGCGTGGCTTCCCCCGTCGGAGGTTCGAGTCCTCTCTCGGGCATGGGTGTGTGTGTGTTGTCCTTAGCGTAAGTTAGTTTAAGTTAGATAAAGTAGTGTGTAAGCGTAGGGACCGATGACCTCAGCAGTTTGGTCAGATAGGAACCTACCAAAAATTTCCAAATTTAGCGCATTAACTCATTTGTAAAGTAATCAGACGTTTAAAGCTGTTTTATACAAGGGCGTTCGACTCTTTAATGATCCGGTCGTGGAAGGGGGGGGGGGGGCGTTGCTGATAATAATATATCATAAAACAAAATATTAAGTCAACTGTCAACATGAGTCTGCTTTATTATCAAACAGAACACTTATCCAACCCGATATTTCAGTGCCTGTGTATTCTGATTAGGGTGCAAAGTTCCTTTGGACAGGCAAGCACAGTCAAAGAAACAGACACTGCGGTAACTACAGCCGTAATGAAAGACATTAGATGTATTCGCAATTGCGGATAATGACAACCATCGGCTGTACTTTGCATCGTTATCAGAATAACACAGGCACTGCAGTATCGTATTTCTCTGTCGATACCGGGCAAGCGGCATCAAAGTACAGCGTCTGACCTGTACAGGAATATACATAATGGATTTACGAGTCCAGGTCGTAGACCCATGGTTGACGACATATGGAAGTTTGGTTCTGGCCGTGAGTCGTGCATGAATAGCCAAATGATAAGGCGACCGCTCACGATAAGCGGGAAATCCGAGTTCGCGTCCCGGTCCGGCACAGATTTTCATTGTCGTCATTCCACTGTACAGCTGAGGGTGGTCATTATTTGCAATTGCTAATACATTTAATGATTATCCAATCGGTTCTAAATGTAAGTAGAACTATGGTTGCAGACAGGAGATCGCTGTTACGGTATTCTACGGTAACCAGTTCATACGTACTGTCCTCTGACGGGATCGTGTATGCAATGGGAGTCCACCCCCCCTCAGCGTCAGTTACGGCCTGAAGATCGATGTACTGAGTCATCGAAACTGGGTGCAATGTAATAAAATGACATCGAAACGACGGCTGCAGAAGTTTCATTTTATTACGTAACGTTGTGTTTCATTTTATTATGTAAAGTTCTGCTTGTTGATCTAACTGGACGAATGGAAATGGGCCTCGCCACTCATTCATAAATTGTTTACAATGACTTCTTCATTAATTAAATTCAACATTTCTTCACAAAAACGTTTTCGGTTCACGTAATCTCTTTAAGAGTTTGTACAGTTCGAATCTTCTAAGGATGATAGTGTCATTAGTTGTGTAACCGTTTTGTTTGTATTTCTGCGTGTTGTGTCACACCAGTGAAATGAACGATACGGGCTTCTATCGATTGCAGCTCTCGCACTATCGATGTTTTCAGGAGTTCGCACTGACGTTAGTTTCACGGTCTTCTTTATCGTCTTTAAAGCACGTAACATTTACCGTTTCATTAATGAAACGCCGCTCCAGTTGCTTTTTTTTAGAACTTTATGAAGGTTTCGATCTTTATATTACGCCATTATCAAGTGTATGTGGAACTACTAATATTAATACATAATATGATCCATAATAAATCCATTTGACTTATACTGTTTTCATCACTTGACGGTGCTTCTCCACAGTATAAGTTTTATATTATTTCTGCACTTGTACCATATGTATGTAAGCATAGTGTCTCATCTCTTATTATAAAAAATAAAAAATGTATGTATGCCCATATATTATGTATTAATATTTGGCACCCTCAGATACACTTAATAACGGCCTAATACACTGAAGCTCCAAAGAAACTGGTATAGGCGTGCGTATTAAAATACAGAGAGAAGTAAACAGGCGAATACGGCGTTGCGGTCTGCAACGCCTTTACAAGACAACAAGTGTCTGGCGCAGTTGTAGAGCTTTGGAAATTGGAAATTTGTGGTAAGGTCTTATGGGACCAAACTGCTGAGGTCATCGGTCCCTAAGATTACGCACTACTTAATCTAACTTAAACTCACTCACGCTAAGGATAACACACACCCATGCCCGTGGGAGGACTCGAGCCTCCGACGGGGGGAACCACGCGGACCGTGACAAGGCGCCCAAGACCGCGCGGCTACCCCGCGCGGCTGTTATGTCTTTGGTCGTAGGGTTAGGTACTGGCCCCTCCGACCAGTTAGCCAGCTAGTTTGCAATAAATAACGCACATCGATATCTCCAATGCTGAGATGACAAGATCTTTATTCGTCCGCTCGGCAATTAATGCAAGTTGGGCCACCCTTCTCTGGTTCTCGTGCGTCATAAAAATAACTGTGATGCCTGAAGGAAATTCTGCGCTTCAACCATATAACATAGAAAGTTCCTGCGATGCAAAGAAAAAGGATCGACCGAGGTGACGCAGTTGTTAGCACACTGGACTTGTATTCGGGAGGAAGACGCTTCAGATTCGCACCAGGCCCTTCAGATTTAGATTTGTTTTGATTTCTCTATATCGCCCAAGGCAAATTTCAGGAGAGTTCCTTTGAAAGAGAACTGCCAATTTCCTACTTCATCCTGGTGCTCCGCCTGCAATGACCTAGATGTCGACGGGAAGTTAAACGAAATCTTCCTTTCCTGCTTGAAACAAATTGGTTGTGTTCTTGTTTATTCCACATCCATATTGAGAGAACATACGTATGTTCTCGGTAGAACGAAAACAGGGCACAGGGCCACATCACTAATGTAACTAGGAGCAAAAAACACACTATTTGAGTGTTTTTCTGGCATTGCGTCTGGGGCTTATGGGCCAATAGAGACTGGTGTAGCTTATTCATTTCTGTAACATTTTCGAGGAATGCTGTAAATATATTTAAATAATTAATCATCATTTTGAGAATACATTTGCCGGCCGGAGTGGCCTAGCGGTTCTAGGCGCTACAGTCTGGAACCGCGCGACCGCTACGGTTGCAGGTTCGAATCCTGCCTCGGGCATGGATGTGTGTGATGTCCTTAGGTTAGTTAGGTTTAAGTAGTTCTAACTTCTATGGGACTGATGACCTCAGATGTTGTCCCATAGTGCTCAGAGCCATTTGAACCATTTTTGAGAATACATTTCACCCTTGTGTCCCGTTTCGTTGTAGTGTGAACCCGGCAGCTGGTCGAAGGTGTGTGTATGTCAACGTTATTGAGTATATACATATAAAATTATGCAGGGTGAATCAGAACTCCATAGATATACACTCCTGGAAATTGAAATAAGAACACCGTGAATTCATTGTCCCAGGAAGGGGAAACTTTATTGACACATTCCTGGGGTCAGATACATCACATGATCACACTGACAGAACCACAGGCACATAGACACAGGCAACAGAGCATGCACAATGTCGGCACTAGTACAGTGTATATCCACCTTTCGCAGCAATGCAGGCTGCTATTCTCCCATGGAGACGATCGTAGAGATGCTGGATGTAGTCCTGTGGAACGGCTTGCCATGCCATTTCCACCTGGCGCCTCAGTTGGACCAGCGTTCGTGCTGGACGTGCAGACCGCGTGAGACGACGCTTCATCCAGTCCCAAACATGCTCAATGGGGGACAGATCCGGAGATCTTGCTGGCCAGGGTAGTTGACTTACACCTTCTAGAGCACGTTGGGTGGCACGGGATACATGCGGACGTGCATTGTCCTGTTGGAACAGCAAGTTCCCTTGCCGGTCTAGGAATGGTAAAACGATGGGTTCGATGACGGTTTGGATGTACCGTGCACTATTCAGTGTCCCCTCGACGATCACCAGTGGTGTACGGCCAGTGTAGGAGATCGCTCCCCACACCATGATGCCGGGTGTTGGCCCTGTGTGCCTCGGTCGTAAGCAGTCCTGATTGTGGCGCTCACCTGCACGGCGCCAAACACGCATAAGACCATCATTGGCACCAAGGCAGAAGCGACTCTCATCGCTGAAGACGACACGTCTCCATTCGTCCCTCCATTCACGCCTGTCGCGACACCACTGGAGGCGGGCTGCACGATGTTGGGGCGTGAGCGGAAGACGGCCTAACGGTGTGCGGGACCGTAGTCCAGCTTCATGGAGACGGTTGCGAATGGTCCTCGCCGATACCCCAGGAGCAACAGTGTCCCTAATTTGCTGGGAAGTGGCGGTGCGGTCCCCTACGGCACTGTGTAGGATCCTACGGTCTTGGCGTGCATCCGTGCGTCGCTGCGGTCCGGTCGCAGGTCGACGGGCACGTGCACCTTCCGCCGACCACTGGCGACAACATCGATGTACTGTGGAGACCTCACGCCCCACGTGTTGAGCAATTCGGCGGTACGTCCACCCGGCCTCCCGCATGCCCACTATACGCCCTCGCTCAAAGTCCGTCAACTGCACATACGGTTCACGTCCACGCTGTCGCGGCATGCTACCAGTGTTAAAGACTGCGATGGAGCTCCGTGTGCCACGTCAAACTGGCTGACACTGACGGCGGCGGTGCACAAATGCTGCGCAGCTAGCGCCATTCGACGGCCAACACCGCGGTTCCTGGTGTGTCCGCTGTGCCGTGCGTGTGATCATTGCTTGTACAGCCCTCTCGCAGTGTCCAGAGCAAGTATGGTGGGTCTGACACACCGGTGTCAATGTGTTCTTTTTTCCATTTCCAGGAGTGTATTTCCAGAGAGGTGGTAGTATGGGCTAAAACAAGGAAAAAAGTCCAGTAAACATGGGCTTTTAAGTGCGTGCCTGAAGAGCTATGAACACTTTATCATCGCTACTGTGAAACACATTTCTTCTACCGATCAAGTGCTCATAACTTTCCATGACGCATTGTAGAGCACATGTTTCACGGACACTTTTTCTTGTTTTGATCCATGCCACCTCCTCCCACAATATCGAAAGCAAAGAGCTTGCAGTAGGAGAGATGGGCTTCATAGTATCGTAGGTGAACAAGACTCATATCTCTTAAGGTATGCATGTTAGCGCCCATGATTATTAGACATTTTTGTCTTGTTTTTTTGTCCATACCACCACATCTGAAATTTGTTGCTGGTACTTTCGGTCCTCCCTGCATGAATATACTGACGGGAAAAATTCGCAGCACCAAGGAAGAGCTGTGATAGACGTATTTCTGCATCTGAAAGGTGACGTCTATTGAAATTTTGCGCCAGTCACGTAAGTGGCACTAGTAGAGCCGCTATGAGGATGCAGATCAGGTTTCTTTAAATATACACTGTAACGGTCGTGAGCATTAGTTACCTTTGAGACTGGACGTGGTGAGCTCATGTTAGCCAAGAATGCCTTTAAGGCGACCAATACACCAATATCAATCCTTCACCAAGTTTGAACGAGGTCCTGTGATATGGATACGAGAAGCTGGACGTTGCTTCTGCGGTATTGCAGAAAGACAAGGCAGGCATGTAGCCAATGTAAATGACCGCTGGCAGCGGTAGTCACTAGAATGTACGATCGCAAGAAGACATATCTCCGGACGGCCATATGGAATTACCGAGAGAGAAGACCTTCGTGTTCGACGTATGGCCCTGACACGTCACACTGCATCTGCAGCAGCAATTTGAGTAGCAGTTGGCACCACAGTGACACAACGAACGGTTTCAAATCGGTTACTTGAAGGACAGCTCTGAGGCAGAAACCCTGTAGCGTGCTGAGTGGTGTCTAGCGAGAGCTCATTCGAGGGCAGAGTGGAGGCCTGTTGTGATTTCTGATGAAAGCTGGTACTGCATTGGTGCCAGTGATGGTCGTGATTTGGTTAGGAGGAAGCAAAATCTAGACATCATTTGGTTAGGAGGAAGCAAAATCTAGACATCCTGGACCTACACGTGGAGTTATGGTTTGGAGCGCGATTGCGTATGACAGCAGGGGCACTGTCGTGGTTACCACACGCACACTGGATGCAAATCTGTACGTCGATCTGGTGATTCGACCTGTTATGCTGCCATTCATGAATAGCCTTTTGGGGGGTGTTTTACAACAGGATAACGCTCACCCATATACCGCTGCTATAAACCAACCTGCTCTACAGAGTGTCGAGATGTTGCTTTGGCCTCCTCGATCACCAGCTCTGTCTCCAATTTAGCACATATAGGACATCATGAGATGACAACTCAAGCGTCATCCATAAACAGCACTAACCGTCCTTGTATTGACTGACCAAGTGAAACAGGCATGGACTCAATCCCTCAGACTGGTATCGACACCTGTACAACACAATGCATACACGTTTGAATGTTTGCGTTCAACATTCTGACGGTTACAGCAGCTATTAAATGTACCAGCATTTTACATTGGCAATGGTTTACCTCACATTTACATTAACTTCTGATGTTAATCACTATAATATATTAGCTAGAAAAGTGTATTCGAGAAATTTCGTTACTCTACAGTAATTATTTTTTGATGTTCCCATATTTTTCCGTCAATGTATGTATGTACATACACATACATACGTATACTGAGGTTACAAAAGTAGTCATGGGACAGCGATATGCCCATATACAGATGGCGGTAATATCGCGTACACAACGTATAACAGGTCAGTGCAATGGCGGAGCTGTTATTTGTACTCTGGTGGTTCATGTGAATATTTTTCCAAAGTGATTGTGGCCACACGACGAGAGTTAACAGACTTTCAATGCGGAATTGTAGCTGGAGCTCGACACATGGGACACTGCATTTCGGAAATCGTTGAGAAATGCAATATTCCGAGATACAGTGTCAAGAGTGTGCCGAGAATACCAAATTTCAAGCATTACCTCTCATCACGGAGAATGCAGTTGCTGACGGCCTTCAGTTAACGGGCGAGAGCAGCGGCATTTGCGAAGAGGTAGCACTACAAACAGACAACAGATCTACGTGAAGTAACCACAGAAATCAATGTGGGGAGTACGACGAACGTATTAATTAGAACAGTGCGGCGATATTTGGCGTTAATATGCTATGGCAGCAGACGTCTGACGCGAGTGTCTTGCTGACAGCACGACATCACTTGCAGCACTTTTCCTGGTCTGTGGCAAAGCCACGTCTCCGCAATATCCTTTCTTTCAGGAGTGACAGTTCTGCAAGGTTCGCAGAAGAGCTTCTGTGAAGCTTGGAAGGTAGGAGACGAGGACTCGGCAGAATTGAAGCTGTGAGGACGGGTCGTGAGTCGTGCTTGGGTAGCTCAATTGGTAGAGTACTTGCCCGCGAGTTCGAGTCTCGGTCCGGCACGCAGTTTTAATCAGTCAGGATGTTTCATATCAGCGCACACTCCGCTGCAGATTGGAAATCTCATTCTAGAAACGTCCCACAAGCTGTGGTTAAGCCATGTCTCCACAATACCCTTTCTTCCAGGAGTGTTAGTTGTGCAAGGTTCGCAGAAGAGCTTCGGTCAAGTTTGGAAGGTAGGAGACGAGGACTTGGCAGAATTGAAGCTCTGAGGACGGGTCGTGAGTCGCGCTTGGGTAGCTCAGTTGGTAGAACACTTTCCCACGAAAGGCAAAGGTCTCGAGTTCGAGTCTCGGTCTGGCACTCAGTTTTAATCTGCCTGTATGTCGGAAGCCTACTGATAAGCACTCTTACAGTTCTATTCTGTGTCTTTGTGTAATAATTACCGAATCGGTTTGCTTATGGATGCTGCTATTACTGGGCAGTTTCCTCCAAATTTGCTCTGGTGCCTAACGAATGAGCCATATCAATTCAAATTACTACAGACGCATGTAACTGAAAAGTGACATCTTGATCGCTCCATTAGCAAAATATTCCGGACCAGTCTCCGATTAGGATCTCCGGCGTGGGGACTGCCGTTGGGGAGATGGCGGTAATATAAAGGTTGAGTAACCAGCGAAAGGATAACGTTCTACGAGTCTGGACGTGGAGTGTCAAAAGTTTGAACGTGGTGGGAAAGCATCAAAAATCTGAAAAGGAAAATACTAAGGCTCAATTTAGATATAGTGGGAGTCAGTGAAGTGAAATGGAAAGGAGACATGGATTTCTGGTCATATGAGCACAGGGTAATATCGAAGCAGCAGAAAATGTTATAACGGGAGCAGGATTCGCTATGAACAGGAAGGTAGGGCAAGGAGTGAGTTACTGTGAAGAGTTCACTCATAGGGTTGTCCTCATCAGAATCGACAGCGAATCATCATCGACAGGGTTCAGGTTACATACCGACATCGCAACCCGAAGCTGACGAGACAAAGTATATGAAGATATTGAACACGTAATTCAGTACGTCAAGGGAGATGAAAAACTAATACTTATGGGGGCTGGAATGCGGTTGTAGGGGAAAACTTAGACGAAAGTGTTATTGGAGCATATGGGCTTGGTACTAGGAATGAGAGAGGAGAAAGATTGAGTTCTTCAAAATATTTCACCTAGTAATAGCAAATAATTTGTTCAAGAATCACAAGAGGAGTAGGAGGTATTTGGCAAAGACTGTGACATACGGGAACATTTCAGTTAGATTACATCATGGTCAGGCAGAGATTCCGAAATCAGATAATGGTTTGTGAGTCGTACCCAGGAGAAAATATAGACTCATATCATAATTTATTACTGATAAAGAGTAGCTGAAGTTTAAGAGATGAGTCAGGAAGAATCAATGCGCAAAGAAATGGGATACTGAAGTATTAAGGAATAAAGAGGTACGCTTGAAGTTATCTGAGGCTATAGATAATGCGATAAAGAATAACTAACTAGGCTGTTCAGTTGAAGAGGAATGGGTATCCCCAAAACATTTCCGCTACAACTTGCGCCCGCCGCGCAGACGTGGCATTCTTTCGTGTGATCTGTTAATGGAACTTACACTACACTGACCGCAATTTGTTGATGAGATTTGCTTTCGTACGTGACTGCGCGTGGACTTTAATACTGGGTGGCTACCTTCTGTTTATGTAGCACGAAACTTAGGGGGTAATTATATTATCTGTGTGCCTTCACTGTGTCAGTGTATTTCGCCCAATTAATTGTATTAGTAACAGAAGACTTCAACTGTAGGGACGAGTAATTCCGAACTCGTAGTGTACCGATATATTAGGCAAATTTTACCCGGATTTTATGAAACAGTTTCTTCTCCAGCTGCAGGAAAAACGTCAGTTTGACAGGAACTACTGGAACGACAGCAACAGCAAGTGTCTTTACTACAGCAGCAAATCACAGCGTTGTCCATCATGAACGAGACGACTTCGGCAGTTCCACCAACCCTTCGTTTCTTGACGGCTTACAATCTACCCAATTCAGACCGGTAACAGCCATTTTTTCTTTCGTGGTCTTCACATAGTATGTTGGGTTTGCTCCTAAGTTGTCCCCACGAAAAATCCTGATAGTTTGTTTTTTGATGACCTTTGTAAACTGTTGTTGGATTATTAAGGGTGACAAACCCGTGTGGCATCTGCTAGATTGAAATTTTACTGGCGCTGTAAACGAACGTCGGAAACCTATAAAGACTGGGTCACTGACCTTCGAGGTCTTAGTCGCCGCTGCGACTGCATTTTCTGAAGAATGCCACTGGTTGTAAGCTGATTCTTTTATTCAGGGCTTGCTTCTCCAGAATTCGCCCGACGAGGAAGCACGCGCACAGGCTTTTCGGCATTCGAACCCTTACATAGACGAAGTCCTTAAAATTGCTCAGGCTTTCCAAGTCGCAGAGGAGACCGAAAGCCAATGGGAGGCTCAGCCCGCAGTGTCCGCCATCACCACTGGTTCGATTGCAAACACTTCCCGTAAGCACGATAGGAATTAAAACACTCATGTTTCCCACTCCGGTATGTATGTTACCCCGCTCCACCACATCGATCTGGAGACATGCGAACAGGGCAGCGACACTTCAAGTGTCTTCGAACGATCTCTCTCTCTCTCTCTCTCTCTCTCTCTCTCTCTCTCTCTCTCTCTCTCTCTCGTAGTTCACTTTCAGAATCTTTTCGGAGTTTACCCTCTCGACGGAACTCCAATCCACGCACTTTTCCCTTTTATCCTCAGTGTTCCCACCGACACCCACATCTGTTGGCCACTTGTTTTTCGTGCGGCATTTGGGGCCACATTAATGGTGTGTGTCCGTCGTCTGACACCCGCCAACTTAGGTACGATGCGGAGTCTGGTTCTGCCATTCCCTCCCTAGTTGGAACTCGTCAATGCTTTCCTAATGAAGAAACATTGACTCATCCTGATAGTGGTAAACCTGTCAAATTATTAATGCTACAAGCGAATGGTTGGGAAGTTTCTTTTCAGGTGGATAGTAGCTCATCCTCTTGTATTAATATACGTTGCGTTAGATGCTCCTCCGCTACTATCCTTTGCGTAGGAAAGTAACGGCATATGGTGGCCATGATATACACGTAAAAGATGTTGTTGGTATTAAAGTCTCTTATAAAAATATTTCAAGGAATCTGTAATTTTTTGTTATTACATCTCGTATGGTTAGATGTTTCCAAACAGTATGGGTTTCGTCTTTCTAGTTCCCTCTTTCCAGTGAGCCTGTAATTCATTATCGTTTTTGGCAATCTGTTTTCTGTCATTCCATCATACCATTTCATTCTATTCTCATCTGCCTCATTTATTACAGCCTCTTACATATCTCATGAACTTCATCTCTGCTGCTTGTATACGTGATTTTTATTTCTTTGTTACTGCCCATGGTTTGGAACCATATTCAAAAGTACAGCAATAACTGTGTAGACTTTAACTTGTGTTTCTTTCCTTGTTTTTCTTGCTAAATTTCTTTCAGTTGTTCCGCAGATATCTTGATATTTATTAACCTTCTTCTCAATGTCTTTGTCCTAGGTAAAACTAATATCATGTCCTAGATAGCTGAAGTGGGATACTTGGTCCAAATTTTTTTCATTTGCTATTATTTTCGATCTGACTACAATCTTTCCTTTGAAAACCATTATTTTTGTGTTACTTGCAGATACAATTAAGTTGTAATATATTGCGTCTTGGCTCAGTCTTTACACTGCAGCAAAAATTCATTTAAAATCAGAGTAACTACCTCGCTTCTCGCGAGCGTACCCCATCCCGCACGTCCCGACGGGCGATGTTACGACAAAATTACACTACTGGTCATTACACCAAGAAGAAATGCAGATGATAAACGTGAATTCATTGGAGAAATATGCAGGGTGATTCAAAAAGAATACCACAACTTAAAAAATGTGTATTTAATGAAAGAAACATAATATAACCTTCTGTTATATATCATTACGCAGAGTATTTAAAAAGGTTTTTTTTTCACTCAAAAACAAGTTCAGAGATGTTCAATATGGCCCCCTCCAGACACACGAGCAATATCAACCCGATACTCCAACTCGTTCCACACTCTCTGTAGCATATCAGGCGTAACAGTTTGGATAGCTGCTGTTATTTCTCGTTTCAAATCATCAATGGTGGCTGGGAGAGGTGGCCGAAACACCATATCCTTAACATACCCCCATAAGAAAAAATCGCAGGGGGTAAGATCAGGGCTTCTTGGAGGCCAGTGATGAAGTGCTCTGTCACGGGCTGCCTGGCGGCCGATCCATCGCCTCGGGTAGTTGACGTTCAGGTAGTTACGGACAGATAAGTGCCAATGTGGTGGCGCTCCATCCTGCTGAAATATGAATTGTTGTGCTTCTTGTTCGAGCTGAGGGAACAGCCAATTCTCTAACATCTCCAGATGCTGTAGTCCAGTTACAGTAGCACCTTCGAAGAAAAAGGGACCAAAAACTTTATTGGCTGAAATGGCGAACAAATGTACAACTAAATGAAACTTTATAGCTCCCTTAATTCGCCGACAGATAGTGCTTAGCTCTGCCATTTTTCGTTGCAGAGTTTTAAATTCCTAAAGTTGTGGTATTCTTTTTGAATCACCCTGTATTATACTAGAACTGACATGTGATTTCATTTTCACGCAATTTGGGATCCTGAGAAATCAGTATCCACAACAACCACCTCTGGCCGTAATAAAGGCCTTGATACGCCTGGGCATTGAGCCAAACAGAGCTTGGATGGCGTGTACAGGTACAGCTGCCCATGCAGCTTCAACACGATACCACAGTTCATCAAGAGTAGTGACTGGCGTATTGTGACGAGCCAGTTGCTCGGCCACCATTGACGAGACGTTTTCAATTGGTGAGAGATCTGAAGAATGTGCTGGCCAGGGCAGCAGTCGAACGTTTTCTATATCGAGAAAGGCCCGTACAGGGCCTGCAACATGCGGTCGTGCATTATCCTGCTCAAATGTAGGTTTCGCATGGATCGAATGAAGGGTGGAGCCAAGGATCGTAACACATCTGACATGTAACGTCCACTGTTCAAAGTGCCGTCAATGCGAACAAGAGGTGACCGAGACGTGTAACCAATGGCACCCCATACCATCACGCCGGCTGATACGCCAGTATGGCGATGACGAATACACGCTTCAAATATGCGTTCACCGCGATGTCGCCAAACACGGATGCGAGCATCATAATGCTGTAAACAGAACCTGGGTTCATCCGAAAAAATGACGTTTTGTCATTCGTGCACCCAGGTTCGTCGTAGAGGACACCATCGCAGGCGCTCCTGTCTATGATGCAACGTCAAGGGTAACCGCAGCCACGGTCTCCCAACTGATAGTCCATACTGCTGCAAACGTCGTCGAACTGTTGGTGCAGATGGTTGTTGTCTTGCAAACGTCTTGCAAACGTTCCCTCGTCCAGGGATCGAGACGTAGCTGCACGATCCGTTACAGCCATGCGGATAAGATTCCTGTCATCTCGACTGCTAGTGATACGAGGTCGTTGGGATCCAGCACAGCGTTCCGTATTACCCTCTTGAACCCACCGAATCCATATTCTGCTAACAGTCATTGGATCTCAACCAACGCGAGCAGCAGTGTTGCGATACGATAAACCGCAATCGCGATAGGCTACAATATGACCTTTATCAAAGTCGGAAACGTGATGGTACGCATTACTCCTCCTTACACGAGGCATCACAACAACGTTTCACTAGGCAACGCCGGTCAACTGCTGTTTGTGTATGAGAAATCGGTTGGAAACTTTCCTCATGTCAGCAAGTTGTAGGTGTCGCCATAGGCGCCAACCTTGTGTGAATGCTCTGAAAAGCTAATCATTTGCATATCACAGCATCTTCCTCCTGTCGGTTAAATTTCGCGTGTAGCACGTCATCTTCGTGGTGTAGCAATTTTAATGGCCAGTAGTGCAGACAGACTGGAGGCCCCCGTGGTTATTATCCCTGTCTCATGGAGCCAGTGGGATTCACCCCTTGCGATTGAGAAAAGCTGGATGGTTCTTCCGATGATATGGCAATTTGAGACCGTTAATGCCCCTAGTCATCGTCGATACTACACTCAAGCGTATAGGCATGCGTATTCAAATACAGAAATATGTAAACAGCCAGAATACGGCGCTGCGGTCGGAAACGCATATATAAGACAAAAAGTGTCTGAGGCAGTTGTTAAGTCGGTTACTGCTGCTACAATGGCAGATTATCAAGATTTAAGTGAGTTTCTACGTGGTGTTACAGTCGGCGGACGAACCATGGGACAGCATTTCCGAGGTAGCGATGAAGTTGGGATATTCCTGTGCGACCGTTTTACGAGTGTACCTTGAATATCAGGAATCCGGTAAAACATCAAATCTCCGACATGGCTGCGGCCGGAAAGAGATCCTGCAAGAACGGGACCAACGACGACTGAAGAGAATCGTTTAACGTGACAGAAGTGTGGCCCTTTCGCAGACTGCTGCAGATTTCAGTGCTGGGCCCTCAGCAAGTGTCAGCGTGCGAACTATTCGACGGAAGATCATCGAAATGGGCTTTCGGAGCCGAAGGCTGACTCGTGTACCCTTGATGACTGCACGACACAAAGCCTTACGCCTCGCCTGGGCCTGTCAACGCCGACAATGGTTGATAACTGGAAACATCTTGCCTGGTCAGACGAGTCTCATTTGAATTTGTATCGAACGGATGGACTTGTAATATGGAGACACAATTAATAAAATGTTCAGGGCGATTGTGTCATCAGTCTACTGACTGGTTTGATGCGGCCCGCCACGAATTCCTTTCCTGTGCTAACCTCTGCATCTCAGAGTAGCACTTGCAACCTACGTCCTCTATTATTTGCTTGACGTATTCCAATCTCTGTCTTCCTCTACAGTTTTTGCCCTCTACAGCTCCCTCTAGTACGATGGATGTCATTCCCTCGTGTCTTAGCAGATGTCCTATCATCCTGTCCCTTCTCCTTATCAGTGTTTTCCACATATTCCTCTCCTCTCCGATTCTGCGTAGAACCTCCTCATTCCTTGCCTTATCAGTCCACCTAATTTTCAATATTCGTCTATAGCACCACATCTCAAATGCTTCGATTCTCTTCTGTTCCGGTTTTCCCACAGTCCATGTTTCACTACTATACAATGCTGTACTCCAGACGTACATCCTCAGAAATTTCTTCCTCAAATTAAGGCCGGTATTTGATATTAGTAGACTTCTCTTGGCCAAAAATGCCTTTTTTGCCATAGCGAGTCTGCTTTTGATGTCCTTGCTCCGTCCGTCATTGGTTGTTTTACTGCCTAGGTAACAGAATTCCATAACTTCATTGACTTCGTGACCATCAATCCTGATGTTAAGTTTCTCGCTGTTCTCATTTCTAGTACTTCTCATTACCTTCGTCTTTCTCCGATTTACTCTCAAACCATACTGTGCACTCATTAGACTGTTCATTCCGTTCAGCAGATCATTTAACTCTTCTTCACTTTCACTCAGGATAGCAATGTCATCAGCGAATCGTATCATTGATATCCTTTCACCTTGTATTTTAATTCCACTCCTGAACCTTTCTTTTATTTCCATCACTGCTTCCTCGATGTACAGATTGAAGAGTAGGGGCGAAAGGCTACAGCCTTGTCTTACACCCTTCTTAATACGAGCACTTAGTTCTTGATCGTCCACTCTTATTATTCCCTCTTGGTTGTTGTACATATTGTACTCGTATATGACCCGTCTCTCCCTATAGTTTACCCCTACTTTTTTCAGAATCTCGAACAGCTTCCACCATTTTATATTGTCGAATGCTTTTTCCAGCTCGACCAATCCTATGAAAGTGTCTTGATTTTTCTTTAGCCTTGCTTCCATTATTAGCCGTAACGTCAGAATTGCCTCTCTCGTCCCTTTACTTTTCCTAAAGCCAAACTGTTCGTCACCTAGTGCATTCTCAATTTTCTTTTCCATTCTTCTGTACATTATTTTTGTAAGCAGCTTCGATGCATGAGCTGTTAAGCTGATTGTGCGATAATTCTCGCACTTGTCAGCTCTTCCCGTCTTCGGAGCTTTGTGGATGATACTTTTCCGAAAGTCAGATGGTATATCGGCAGACTCATATATTCTACACACCAACATGAATAGTCGTTTTGTTGCCACTTCCCCCAATGATTTTAGAAATTCTGATGGAATGTTATCTATCCCTTCTGCCTTATTTGACCGTAAGTCCTCCAAAGCTCTTTTAAATTCCGATTCTAATACTGGATCCCCTATCCCTTCTAAATCGACTCCTGTTTCTTCTTCTATCACACCAGACAAATCTTCACCCTCATAGAGGCTTTCAATGTATTCTTTCCACCTATCTGCTCTCTCCTCTGCATTTAATAGTGGAATTCCCGTTGCACTCTTAATGTTACCACCGTTGCTTTTAATGTCACCAAAGGTTGTTTTGACTTTCCTGTATGCTGAGTCTGTCCTTCCGACAATCATATCTTTTTCGATGTCTTCACATTTTTCCTGCAGCCATTTCGTCTTAGCTTCCCTGCACTTCCTATTTATTTCATTCGTCAGCGACTTGTATTTCTGTATTCCTGATTTTCCCGGAGCATGTTTGTACTTCCTCCTTTCATCAATCAACTGAAGTATTTCTTCTGTTACCCATGGTTTCTTCGCAGCTACCTTCTTTGTACCTATGTTTTCCTTCCCAACTTCTGTGATGGCCCTTTTTAGAGATGTCCATTCCTCTTCGACTGCACTGCCTACTGCGCTATTCCTTATTGCTGTATCTATAGCGTTAGAGAACTTCAAACGTATCTCGTCATTCCTTAGTACTTCCGTATCTCACTTCTTTGCGTATTGATTCTTCCTGGCTAATGTCTTGAACTTCAGCCTACTCTTCATCACTACTATATTGTGATCTGAGTCTATATCTGCTCCTGGGTACGCCTTACAGTCCAGTATCTGATTTCGGAATCTCTGTCTGACCATGATGTAATCTAATTGAAATCTTCCCGTGTCTCCCGGCCTATTCCAAGTATACCTCCTCCTCTTGTGATTCTTGAACAGGGTATTCGCTGTTACTAGCTGAAACTTGTTACAGAACTCAATTAGTCTTTCTCCTCTTTCATTCCTTGTCCCAAGCCCATATTCTCCTGTAACCTTTTCTTCTACTCCTTCCCCTACGACTGCATTCCAGTCGCCCATGACTATTAGATTTTCGTCCCCCTTTACATACTGCATTACCCTTTCAATATCCTCATACACTTTCTCTATTTGTTCATCTTCAGCTTGCGACGTCGGCATGTATACCTGAACTATTGTTGTCGGTGTTGGTCTGCTGTCGATTCTGATTAGAACAACCCGGTCACTGAACTGTTCACAGTAACACACCCTCTGCCCTACCTTCCCATTCACAACGAATCCTACACCTGTTATACCATTTTATGCTGCTGTTGATATTACCCGATACTCATCTGACCAGAAATCCTTGTCTTCCTTCCACTTCACTTCAATGACCCCTACTATATCTAGATTGAGCCTTTGCATTTCCCTTTTCAGATTTTCTAGTTTCCCTACCACGTTCAAGCTTCTGACATTCCACAACCCGACTCGTAGAATGTTATCCTTTCGTTATCCTTTTTCTCATGGTAACCTCCCCCTTGGCAGTCCCCTCCCGGAGATCCGAATGGGGGACTACTCAGGAATCTTTTGCCAATGGAGAGATCATCATGACACTTCTTCAATTACAGGCCACATGTCCTGTGGATACACATTACGTGTCTTTAATGCAGTGGTTTCCATTGCCTTCTGCATCCTCATGTCGTTGATCATTGCTGATTCTTCCGCCTTTAGGGGCAATTTCCCACCCGTAGGACAAGAGAGTGCCCTGAACCTCTATCCGCTCCTCCGCCCTCTTTGACAAGGCCGTTGGCAGAATGAGGCTCACTTCTTATGCCGGAAGTCTTCGGCCGCCAATGCTGATTATTTATCGAAATTTAGGCAATGGCGGGGATCGAACCCGGGACTGAAGACGTTTTGGTTATGAATCAAAGACGCTACCCCTAGACCACGGGTACCCATCCTAAGGTATTTCACTTCAAAACCCGACGTTTCGTTCCCATCTGCGGAGGACATTTTCAAGAGGGATCGTAGCTTTGCCTAACGTCCGTTTCACACCATGGCTCGCTACTGACTATCCGTTTGTGGTTGGCAGTGCATGTGTCCGGTCAAAATGAATTGATGGTCTCTTGGCTGCAAAGCATGTTCCGAAACAGCTGATCTGTCAATATCCCCTCTTCTGAAACTGCCCTTGTGCTCTTCGAGTCGTTTTTTGACAGTTCTTTTTGTAGTACCCACGAACACCTCCCCACAACTACACGGAATCCTATCAATTCTATCTTTTTCCAGTGGTTATTTTACATGATCTTGTATCTTCCATTTGGATGTGTAAATTACCGCAATGTTCCGCTTTCTCAAGATTTTTACTATGCGGTCAATCACGTCCTTAATGGAGACAACCTCATAAATCCATGGACCCTGCATGTCAGCAGGGTGGAGGCTCTGTAATGGTGTGGGGTGCATGCAGTTGGAGTGATATGGGACCTCGATATGTCTAGATACGACTCTGACAGGTGGTACGTACGTAAGTATCCTGTCTGATGATCTGCATCCATTCATATCCTTTGGCTTTTCGACGGACTAGGGCAATTCCAGCAGGAGAATGCGACACCCCACACGTCCAGAACTGCTACGCAGTGGCCCCAAGAGCACTCTTCTGTGTTTCAACACTTCCTCCCCTGAGCCGGGGCGGCCGAGCGGTTCTAGGCGCATCAGTCTGGAACCACGCGACCGCTACGGTCGCAGGTTCGAATCCCGCCTCGGGCATGGATGTATGTGATGTCCTTAGATTAGTTAGGTTTAAGTAGTTCTAAGTTCTAGGGGACTGATGACCTCAGAAATTAAGTCCCATGGTGCTCAGAGCCATATGAACCATTTTGAACCGCCTAGAACCGCTTGTTCACAACGGCCGGCGAATGCTTGTCAGAGTATTGTATTCTCCGCATTTACACAGCAAATGAATGCAGCGTAAATACCTCATAGTTTTTTATACTTGTGTTTTTATTTTATGTCTAGTTTACTAGTTTGCCAGTAACTTTATTTAAATGTTGATTGACAGTGCTGTTAAAAAACAGTGCTAATTTAAAAGTGGTCAGTCGCATGTGTTAGCGAAGAACCCTTTGTAAAAGGTGTAAATAATTAAAGTTTTAAACATGGCTGCGTAGTCAGCGACAGTTCACAAATTAAAGTTAAAGCAATTACAGCCCTCGGTCGCAAAATTTAAGTCTTTTGACCTGGTTTTGACACTTCACTTGACCGAGGGCTTAAACTTTAAGGTGTATATAATTGTTTAAACTATATTCAGCGACAATTCATGCTTATTTAACGTGAGCGCATTTGCTCACGAATGCTACCTTATTTATTTATGACCCAACTATTATGTATTACAAAACGTCTGACTGTAACCGAATGATTATAAAATATCTTTTATTTAAATATTTTTGTAATATATTAGTTAAATCAAAGCATGTCTGTGGAGCTTGACAGCGACTATTTTTGGTGGGGACACAGCGGAGGCAAGTGGAGATGGGGACCGTTCGAGTGAAGAGCTCAAGGGAGCGATTCGGGGCACTTTGTCAAGTGTAAGAAGAAGATAGGCCTGCCTAGGGTATCGTACGCGATTCATTGATGGAGACGATTGATCCTGGGCGTTGAACGGCTTTTGAAGGGACTCTAACTCACGAGAGGTCTGAATCTGTTCCGCCTATGTTACGGAACTGAGGACAGACGGAGTATGGCTTACTATTCTTTGTATCGGTAATGTTAATTTATGAATCATCATGTTGAACTCTGAACTGTTTTGAGCTGATGAATATTTCGTATATTGTGATCACAATATGGATTTTGTTTTCGCTAGTTTTTGATAACTGTTTAGTTTGGGGATTTTGCTACCATTCTCGTAACGCTCTGCATGTAACTTTACTGCAGTTGATAAGGGTATTTTCTGTCTGTATTTTAACGGAATATCGTAGGACCACTTCCCGTTTATTTGAGATATCTTTTTTGAGTAAACATTATTATTCAACATAATCCTCTGTCGCCTACATCAATTACAGACGTTAGAATAGAACCCTTGTTATTAAATTAGTCGTTTAACTTTTGCATTGTATTTTTGCGTATTTTACTAACTCAGTTCTATTCAGTGCCAAGACTGACTGCAGGATCACAGCTACAGGTTATTATTTGTAGCGAATGAGCTGCTGGGCACGAAAGCAGACGTGCGCGGCCCGACCTTATGACTACATCGAGCCATTATTCTTTTTAAACAGAACCGTGCGTAGCCCAAGTACCCAAAGTACGAGTAACTGAAGGTAAAAAAGCAACTGATTTACTGTTTAGGAAGAGCAAGTGCTGAGCAGTAGCCGTTAAGTAGTGTCGCATTTGGGGCCTCGTTCGGGATATGAGCCTAATCCCTTTAGAATTGCGATTGTAATTCTAACTCGTTACAATATTTTGAGATCTAGGCCCCAAACCTGCTACGTGATAGACAGGTTGTGTGGGGGTCAGAGCATGCGTGCTTGAGAATCGATAGCAAAAGTTATCTGTGGGGAAGTTAGCAGCGGACCTTCAAGAAAGAAGATGGAGTCTACGCCTAGGAGTCCTGAGTTCGAGTCTGCAGCGGCCAGCAGCAGCGGAGACCTCGACGGCGGCATAGCGGCAGTAGCGGTAATGGCAACGCGTGCTACCGGCGGCAACTACGAGTTCATTGACAGCGTCTACATTTTCGTTAGCACCAATACCGTCGAAGCATCCTACTGTGTTGGCGTCCAAGACGCTCAATGCTGCCCAATGCAAGAAGCATTGGCCATCGTTTACACAGGTAGGAAATTTCACACCTATCTGCATGGCGTCAAATTGCACCTGCTAACTGACCACAAACCACTACTCACACAGTTTGGACCGCATTCTAGCCTCCTGGACAGGACGGCGCAGAGGCTGCAAAGATGGGCATTGTTCTTATCAGTCTATACCTATGACATCCTCTATAAGCCGCCCAGCCCCCTCGCAAACGCCGATCCATTGTCCTGGCTTCCAGTGGGCCCAGATTCTGAATTTGATGTTCAGGAAGTGGTTATATTTCAGGTGTACCCTGATTCTGCATCGACCGTGCACGATTTTCCCCTTGATGATACTTCGGCCGCAGCCCAGGCCAAAGAGCAGACCCTTCGTCCTGTTGAGTTACTTGTTGGTTTAAATACAGGTGGCCGCAGCGTATCTTGGCAAAGGACAACAGTATCCTCAAAACTTTCTTTCCTTTTAAAAGAACAGCTTCTCCCTCCATGATGACGTTCTCCTGCTGCAAACAGAACAAAAACTGCCTGGGGTCGTTGTTCCCCCAGCTCTGCGCCCCATGGTTCTTGAACTCCTGCAGTTGGGTGACTGGGTGCACCCCATGTGAAACAACTGGCATACCACCACTGATACCGGTCGTCCGTCGACGAGAACATCAGAACAATGGTCTGGTCTTGCACTGCATGTGCTCAGACACAATCTGCACCACCGAAGTGTTTTCGTCCTGGGGCCCTGTCAGGCCCTTGGAAGAGACTCCATAAAGACTTCACTGATCCTTCCTTTCTTGCATCAGGTTAGTTGCGATAGACTCATACTCGAAATATTTGTATATAGGCTTGTGGTATCACATTTTGATACCATCTCACGAGCATTCTACAGTTGGTAAAAGAATTGCAAGTTTCCGTTTGAGCCGATAGTGGTCACGCGGGATCTGGTGGACCCAGTTGTGTGTGCCCTCTGAACCACGACTTCAGCGGCTCTGCACTACGAACGCCCTCTGCTTCTGCAATATAGGATGGCCAGTGGCAAACACGGAGTCTATTTGCACTTGGAGCCTAGGCGCTATGACACCATCGTTCATATTAACTGCAGCCAGCCTCATCGTAGTTGAAATTTTATGAGTTGGACTCAGATTCTTGCTGCATTATTTGTAACGAGTCTTAGTTTGCTTGGAGAAATGCGTGTCAAGTAAATCTTCTTTTTATTGTGGTAACTTGTTCGCTAATCATTCTTGGTCCTGTCCAGCCTTCCTATGACGACAGTTTATGCACCACTGTGTAGTCTACCTCTCCTTACAATGGAGTATGTGGTCATACACGACACGACCTCATGGGCTTCAAGGCAATGACGAATGTGATCAAGGCCCTGTCGCAAATCTTTGCCATATTCAGGCCATCGTCTCTAACAATGGCCCCCAATTCACCTCTGCCATTTTCCTGTTTCTGCGACGAGCACAGGATACAAGACCCTCGTACGGCTATTTCACCCTCAATCCAATGGGGAGGTGGAATGGATGCTGCTGACTTTCAAAAAGAAGATGGGGGTCGTGGCAAAATCTACCCTGAGAACGAAGTCTTTCGCGACAGCACTTACATGTAAAACATTCTCGGTTTTCTTGCCGCGTCAATTCGGGATACAATCTCAAGCTTTCGACGATAGCCTCCATCGTCAGTCAGTTGCTCCTGACGGTGACGATGGAGGCTATTGTCGAAATCTTGAGATTTTATCCCGAATTGAGGCTGCAAGAAAACCGAGAATGTTTTACACATCAAATCTACCCTATCAGATGATGCCCTCACCTTTTTCTTGGCCATCACCTGACACCCCTCTCTTCCAGTACCAGCTGCAACAGGTCTGCCTTCCACAAGTGCCGTAGACTTGGCGGTACCTGCCTCCATGCAGCCTGAAGTCCTCGAGAGGGAGATCCAGGAGCGTCCGGATTCGGCTCCAGCGATGGCCCCCCCAGATCCAGTTCCAGAGCCCCAGGTGAAGCTGGCACAAGCTGGGGAATGGGGCGGTACCACATCTATGTGCGAGGGAGGGAGCGATATGGAACTGTCACACTTGTTGGAGATCGATCCCTACCTCCAGCTCTCTGCACTGGTAGTTTTACGCTCTACTAGCTGTCTCCACAACCAGCGTTCTGGGTAGAGGCCACACCCTGCGCCACACCCTGCTGCAAAGGTCACTTCTCCTGGCAGGACCACGTGACCACCGACCGGCTATAACCATGAGCCCGCCGTTCAGAGATGGGTGGCATTGTCTCGTGTGTTCTCTTGAGGGAAATTTCACTTTACTGACCGCTATCTGTTGACGACATTTCCTTTGATTCAAGACTTTTGATGGACTTTAATATTGACTGGCTGTCTTATATTTGCGTAACACCAAACTTAAAAGAAATTATATTAACTGTGTAGCTCTACTATGTCACTGTATTTCGCCCATTAAATTGTGCTCATAATTGCAAACATTGCACGCTGAGTGCATGAAAAATTTCATTTATATTTGTGGCAACACTGCGTGGCTTTATTCTAAGATAGTTCGATTCTAGAATTGCTAATCCATTTCCTTTCTAGGAACATTTTGTGTATACTGTAAATTGTTATGAGCATATATTTCAGACATGGCCCAAATGGATGTCGTCCTACAACCAGTTCTAAACACAGTGCAATAGCTGGCAGCAACACAGGAGCTCGTGGTGGCGTGCTAGGCCCGACTCGAAAAGCACAAGGAATACTATCGGTGAGTGGAGTCCTGCAACAATTATATCCAGCGGCTAGAATAACAATAACCCAAGAATTATATATCAGGTGATGTGGTGCGAAAATAATTTTTATTAATATATGGAGGATCCGCTGTTTTTCATCTTCTTCAGGTATTGTCACCTACTTGTGAACAAGCGACTGTCGTATTCTGACGTTAATGAATGGCTTGCAATATATTTCCACACGAAAGTTCAAGTTGCTGCTCACATAGATTTCTTCACTGTTTCTAGAAGTCATATCAAAGCTATAAAGACTGGATTATTCAATTACAGAGCAGGACATAGGAATGTAAATTTCATTGTCAAAATGATTAATGGAAAAAATCTTATGGCGACTGACTAATTCGCGGCATGCGTATCATGAACGTCATTGACAATAAATTAAAGAAGGACCTGCTTAAGCTAACAGACCCTTCGTTACAAGATTGTTTGCCATTGATCTGGGCATACGAACAAACGCATGTATCTGTGGAAGCGATAGAGTGCGACGATGCTGACGTATTCGTTACACTTCAACAGCCGGCATTGCCAAGCAAACAGAAGGCCAGACCCGGAAATCACAGTGTGTGGATGCTACTCGAGGCAAACAGGTAGATGTGGCGTAAACAGCAGAACAGACGATTGTTAGTGTCGCAACATGTGTTGTAACTGAGAATGAGATTTTCACTCTCCAGCGGAGTGTGCGCTGATATGAAACTTCCTGGCAGATTAAAACTGTGTGCCGGACCGAGACTCGAGTTCATAGAGGTGAGATGTGCTAAATGAAGGAAACCGCCAGAAACAGTGGCACTCAAACATACATCATGTAAAAATTGAAAAACTTTCACAGAGGAAACGTCACTTGAACGCCACCTTTGCAGGCAATAACAAGTCAGAATCTGTAAATCATAGATTTGACAAAGCACCAATCAATTTTCAAATTTACACATGGTCGTCAATTTCAATCGTTAACTAGCACGCACATCGAAGGTTATGGATACCAAAGTTAGCAGACTTTCAAAGTTCGCTGTTTAGTTACTGTAGTCAGTAGATGCCGGTCAAACAACAATTTTCAACAGTTGTGTAAAAAATTCGTAGTTGTAAGTTCAAATGAATCGACGAATTTAGAAGGACTGAATCTCTTCAATGTTTTGGGCTTCACTATTCACGAGGGAGCGAATCAAATTCAAACTCACATCCCGAATACAAAGTCAGCTCTTGTAAAAATATGACATTTTTCCGACGGGAAGAGTAGTGTCTAAGGTTGTTGTTGAGTTGTTGTTTGTGGGAAGAGACCAAACTGCGAGGTCACCGGTCTCGTCGGATCAGAGAAGGACGCAGAAGGAAGTCGGCCGTGCCCTTTCAAGGAAACCATCGCGGCATTTGACTGGAGCGATTTAGGGAAATCACGAAAAACCTAAATCAGGACGCAGGATTGAACCGTCGTCCTCCCGAATGTGTCGAAGGAAGGCATATGTTATGCTGATGCCAAAAATGCGGTTTCGAAATTCTGCGACGCACTCGGGATATCTTTTGTTAAAAAAAATGAAGTGAAGCTGGAAATCAAAATAACTAGAATGAGTTTACCGAAGGCATAAGATCTACATCTATATCTACGTACATACTCGTCAAGCCATCGTACGGTGCGTGGCACAGGGTACCTTGTACTACTACTACTACTACTACTAGTTGTTTCCTTTGCTGTTCCACTCTCAGACAGAATGAGGGAGAGAATACTGTATGTGTCTCCGAATGGGCCGGAATATCTCGTGTCTTACCTTCGTGATTCTGCAGTCAGCTTCAAAAGCCAGTTCTCTAAATTTTCTCAATAGTCTCCCTCGAAAAGAACGCGCCTTCCCTCCAGGGATTCCCATTTGAGTTCCAGGAGCATCTGCGTGTTTTATTCGAACCTACCGCTAACGAATCTAGCAGCCTGCGTTTGAATTGCATTGGTGCCCTCCTTTAATCCAACCTGGTGCGAATCCCAAACAGTCCTGCAGTACTCAAGGACAGGTCGTACTGGCATCCTATATGCAGTTTCCTTTACAGATGAACCACACTTTCCCAAAAATTCTCCCAGTAAACCGAAGTCGATCATTCGCCTTCCCTACAACAATCCTCACATGGTCGTCCCCTTTCATATCATTCATAGTCCCGTGCCGTTTTACCTGCAGACATTTAAAGGGCGTGACTGTGTCAAGCAGGACATTACTAGTGGTGTATCCGAACATTACGGGTTTGTTTTTCCACCTCAACCGCATTAAGTTAAATTTTTCAGCATTTAGAGCTAGGTGCCATTCAGTACACCAACTAGAAATTTTGTCTACGTCATCTTGTATCACTTTCGACACTTTCCCGTACGCCACAGCATCATCAGCAAACAACCACAGATTGCTGCCCCCGCTGTCCGCCAGATCATTTATCTCTATAGAAAATAATAACGGCTCTGTCACACTTCCCTGGGACACGCTACCCTTGTCCCCGATGAACATCTCTGATGAAGACTTAAAAAGTCTTTAAGCCACTCACATACCTGGGAAAGTATTCCGTGTGCTCGGACCTTTTGTTAACAGCGTGCAATGAGGCACCGTGTCAAATGATTTTCTGAAATCTAGAAATATGTAATCTGCCTGTTGCTCTTGTAATCTTATTCTCCCTCACATTACCTGTTGATTATCACTCATTTCCTAGTTAATTTCTTTTAATAAACTCCGAGAGGAGTAAGATTTACAAATAAACTTTTTTACTTATATTCTTTTCTCGGGAGTGGCTCCAGTTAGTCACGTCTAGGGGTTGATTCTTCGGGCTGAAATTTTTGACAATGTTGGTTCCAAATGACATGATAATGTTTAAGTAAACCCGCTCCGTAATTTCTTTTCTTGTAATGTTTGTTATGTCAAATTTTTCTATATCACACCGTCTTTTCAATTTCCACTTCATTTTCAAAAATTACATTTTTATTGCCAAGCATAAAAACACGTCCGATCACATCAGAGACATGCCCTCTACTACTCATTCTACGGTACTAACAATATTCCAAAGAGCTTACAAACAAAAAGAGTTTACAAACTTTCTTGACAAAAGAAGATTCTTCACCAACTTACATCATTATTTTGTAAATGAATGCAGAAACAAATTTGATAATAGCGTCAGATTGCGTAATTAATAATAGGAATTTTAAGTATGACAGATATTTCGTAATTTCAAATTTTTCCAAAAGAAGAGCAATTTTAACTGCCCATTCAGAGTTAATACATATCGATTGTTATAAAGTAATAAAATAATTTCTTTTTATACATTTTAGCCTGAAATGTAATATATCGTATACAAAATCATTTGAAATTGTTTTAGGAAAACAGCTGAGATAATATTAATCTATACAAGATTCGAAAATATTTTTGGTACCAATTGCTTCCGATGCGTAAAGGTAATGTTAGAGGATGGTATCCCTTTACACCCTTCGTCCATAGTTGGTAGTATATCATGCGATAAAAGGACGCGCTGAGTTTCACATGAGCGATGATGTCTAAAACGGTACTGATTCGTTGACCAGTAGCCAATGGCAGACGTCGATCGTAGTTGTGCGGGAACCACATGGCTCACTTCAATTCTGCGGAGATTTCAAAGCGATCGTTAATTCTCGATGCATTACTGTTTCATATCCTATACCTCGCCAGAAGAAAAGATGTCAAAACAAGCTGATGGTGTGTACTTTGCCACGCTAGACTTAAATGAAGCATTTTTGGAAATTCTTTTGGACGAAGTCACTCAGATTTATGGCGACAGACACTCCATTTGGTCTCCACCGTTACAAACGGTTACCTTTCGTAATAGCCAGCGTACCGAGTTTGTTCCAGCTGTATTTAGGTCAGTTGGTTTGTAAAGCTCTGAACACTGAACTATATTGATGCATTGTTGTTTCAAGTACAACTCCACAGGAACTTTTGTAGAATTTGGAATATGTTCTCAAAATACAGGGCGTTTCAAAAAGAATGATTTGATTTTGCATGATAATAATTACAAAACATGAGACGTGATAGCAAGGAAATGTGTGTTGTTTGAAGGGACGTGGCCTGGAGTTTCAGAAAATCGCCGTTAGATGTCAATCTATGCGTCTTCTCAGGCATAAGTAACATGGTGTCCGCTCAACAGAAGCCGTTTTGTGAGCTGTAGTTTGCAAAGAGTGAGTCAGTGATTTCGGTCTAACGTGCTTTTCATCGACGGTTTTGCATCGATCCGCCTGCACCCAAGAACGTTCGTTGTTGGTATCGCTAATTAGAAGAGACAGGATGCTTGTGGAAAGGTAAGAGTCCATGTCGACCTTGCACTTCCGATGGCATGGTGGAACGAATTCGGCAAACATTTCAGCAGAGTTCCTGATAGTCTATTCGCCTCGCAAACACAGAATTGGCAATGCGTCATACGACTGTCTGGGGATTGTTAAGGCGTTGTTTGGTCCATAAACCATACAGACTACAATTAGTGATAAAAGGAAACGGGTTGACCTGAGTAATGCTCTATTAGAATACAACGAAGACGATATTTGTACCAAAGTTAATTTTCAGTGATGAAGCAACATTTCATATTAGTGGTAAAGTAAACTGACATAACGTGCATGTATGGGGACTGCAGAATCCTCACGAAAGAGACTCACGTAAAGAGAACTTTTCTTGTGAAAAAGTGTAGGGTTTCCTGTTTTTTAAGGAAATCACTGTGACTCGAATGAGCTGTCTTCAAACGCTGCGGAAATGACTCTTGCTACAACTTGAGAAGGACTCTGATGATTTCATTTTCAACAGGGTGGAGGGCCACCACAGTGGCACAACAACGTACATCAATTTCGCAATAACTCTCTGCCTCAACGCTAGACAGGGCATACAGGACCCCGAGACACTGCCCTGCATTCTGGACTTCAAAGATCGCCAGACATGACCATCCACGATTTTTCTTGTGGGGATGAAAGTGTTCATTTCCCTTTATCTCTGACATAGAAGAAGTGAAGAGCAGAGCAACAGCCGCCATAAATTCTGTAAAATCAGATACGTTATGTGACGTTTATCAGGAATTTAGCTATCCTCTACATATCGTTCGTACTGCTGCTGGTGGACGTATAGAGCATTTGTAACAGCATAGCTAAAACTTTAAGATTTTGTGACTATTTTGCAACGCATCCTATGTTGGTAATACGTATTTGTCAATAAATATTGAGTTTTGAAATCATATCATTGTTTTTGAAACATCTTGTACTACACGCGGCACATTTGAAATACAACGAAGATAGGTGCATCTTTTTTCAACGGGAAGTGCAGTACTTTGGACACATACTGTGAGCATAAGGCATCAAGCCAATGACACAACATACTGACGCCATTAAAAACCTTGTGGCTCTCAAGAAAGTCGAGAAATTACGCTCGTATTGGGACAAATAAATTATCAGAAGTTACTGCCTCATGCAGCTTCCATCAGGGAACCACTGCAGAAGTTGCTATATAAAGGCATCATGTGGAACTGGAACAGTGAATGCCAAAATGAGTTTACAAATTGAAACAATGTTTACTTGACGCCAAATGTCTTACAACATATGATCCGAACAAAGTTACAATTACTGCAGATGCCTTAGACTAAGTAATAATCACCGTACTGCGACAACCGTTCACATGGACATCATGGTTTGAATGACTCTGAAAGTGACATCAATTGTATTTGCGGACAAAAAGTGAGACGCCCTGCCAAACCCACAGGACAGGACAGGTAGTTTAAGTTGTGAAAAGAGGCCAAAATAAGCGGCTGTCAGTTATACTCGAATACACAACCTTTCGTTTGATCAACCATTACAAGAGCCAAGAAAAATTTTTGTTTAAAAAAACACAGCTTTAGTTTTGGAACTTAATTAGCAGCTGAATGCGCCGTACAATCTCATGCCTTAAGGGGAAGACCATTTTAATTTAAAAACGGCTGAAAGCCAATAACTTAAAGCTCAACCAAAATCAGAAATTTAAAACGCAAAGCCTTATCTTACAACAGTTCCTTAATTAGGCCGAAGGCCCAAAGACCCAAAGAATCTGACACTTTAAGAGCAAAACAACATAAACTGTCCGCAGCTCGTGGTCGTGCGGTAGCGTTCTCGCTTCCCACGCCCGGGTTCCCGGGTTCGATTCCCGGCGGATTCAGGGATTTTCTCTGCCTCGTGATGACTGGGTGTTGTGTGATGTCCTTAGGTTAGTTAGGTTTAAGTAGTTCTAAGTTCTAGGGGACTGATGACCACAGATGTTAAGTCCCATAGTGCTCAGAGCCATTTGAACCAACTTAAATTCAAAATCGGCTGAAGACTCAATAACATTAATTTTAAAAATGCCAAAGGCTTTACGTAAAACAGTTTTTAAATTAGGCTGGAGGCCCAAACCATCTGACGCCTTAAGGGCAAAACAACCGTAATCTAAAAATCGGATAGAAGCCATACAAGTACAAACAACAAGAACAAACAAGAAAAGGCAGTACACCCAAAGGCACTCAGAAGTTCTGAGGGTCGGCCCGGAATTCAAACACTAACGCTCGTTTAGGTGAGACAGGCAGTCGACCCAAACCATTGTCGATCCGACGACAACTTAACTGACAGACAGTCAACAAAACCACCGAAAAGCTAACCTCCGCTTCACCCGTCCAGGACACAACAGGGAGTCCAATGGAACAACGTACAAGGTATTGGCGCCCACAACCAATTGTACATTGAGCTGTCAAACTACTCATCATTCTGGACAGCGACAACACGATGAGGAAAATACACTGTCTGAATTTATGTCAACAGCCAGGGCAGGTTACCGGAACGTTAACGGCCACAAGGCAGAAGATTCCGCTGATGCACTCCAATTCAAATAACGAAGTACAGTTAAACTCCACCGGAGGGTGGCTAAAAGTTGCCAACTTGAAAATACACATTGTTGCTTGCGGGAATGTCCCAACAGCCGACAACAAACTCCAAACGACACGATGCGAACAGTCATGACTTGCTGGTAGATTAAGTCACAACTCAACTTTCATGTCGAGGATCGGTGAGCCACGAGCCTCGTAGCAATGGGAACAGCACCACACACTCTGACACCGCATGGAGGCCGTCAGCGGGCCCGGCCAAAGTACGCGCCGCAGAGATTTCCACGCCGCTCTACGCCAACCGACCAACTGCCCGCACACAGCCCAGCCGGAAACTATAAGCTCTAGGCCAAAGATAGTGGAAGGTGCAGATATTGATACACACTGCTGCTGCCACCCGTGGAAAGAGAAGACAACAGCATATTCGTGATAAGCGCGGGAAACTAAACACAGAATAATCCAACGCACTGCATGAGCCAGCCACGGCTCAACAAGTTTCATGGTTGCATTGACGAACGTAAATTTATTGTTCTCACAGATAATAAACCTTTAGTGGCTATGTCTGGACCGAACAACTACTCCTACACGGACAGCTCGAAATTTGCGGCGCTGGGCGTTATTTCTGTCGAATTACGACCACATACTCAGGTCCACAGCACAACATGCGAACGCAGGTCTGCTTTCGCGTCTGCCAGTAAGGTAAGACAATATGTTTAACTCAAGATGGATGTTTGATTTTCATCAGACATCAACGGTCAAGACACCCTGAAATATTTCGCAGTTTACTCAACTTTAATTGCGAAATTTGAGCCTAAATATCATGTTTGTTTAAGATCAGACAATATACTCAGACGGAGTGGTCTAATGATAAGAAGTTACTTAATAAAGAAGAGATTAAATCTTATTAGAATATGACGCATTCACTTACAATGTACAAAGGTGTCATTCTGGAACGTTCAAAAACAGGCAAGGCATGAGCGGTTATTCCTGCGGTGCTTGAATCTAAGGTATTACAGATGCTACATCGGTGTCATTGGGGCATAGTTCGTACCAAACACAGAGCATTGCTACTGGAAATATATTGACAAAAACATTGAAATTGTGTTGGCTAAATGCTGCCTACGCCAAAAATACTAGTCAGCTCCATCTTGACGGTATAGTCCGAGGCTACAGGCGTCAGAACTCTGGTCGTGTCAGCATACTGATTTTCGCTTTGAAGCTACTGGTTCATCCTCATCTGTCTCCATACGTGTATTTGTGATACGGATGTCATCGGTATCATCAGCCTTTGTCAAAGGTCTTCCTATCGGAGGACTGTCGCAGTATAATGTTTTTAAACTGAATGATTCGGTACTCATTTCAGTGTACAAGGATGAGAAAAAGACATCGACAATAGGCTTAGTCATAGAACTGCTCGGCAATGCTATGCATAAGATTAAATGTTCGTAAATGTTCGCATAGAATCGCAACGTGATATAAAAAGCAAAGCGGCCACACTGCGCTCGCATGCGTATAGGCATAACTCCTAAGGGGACGTACATTAATTACATTAGTTCAAAATGAAGGGAATGGGTGTGGCAAAATCTCACCAAATCTCATTTAAATCTCATGTTGGCTTTTTAATTCAGAGAATGTATATTATTATATGGACAATATTAATCCTTATGGGCTCTCTGAACTGAACTGAATGCTGCACGTATGTGTATCCCCAAGGTTCCCCGATTTGAAACAAGTGCTGAACAAGCGTCATATTCCATTCGACGAGTTCTCTGCTGCACCATTAGAAATGACTGCGTGTTAGTCAATGAGTCAGTCGTGATATTCTTGAACGCAAATAAAGCCGATATTACTGTGTTCAAGGTGAATGTGTATCAAAACGTTTACAACGATATGCGAAGCTGAATGCTGGCAAGTCGAAACACATGTGGCAGCAAGAAGTTAATCGTTTGTGGATGGAAGCTAAACTGAAGTTCACGGACAAGAATTGTCTTAGTGATCATATAAATCAAGAGACTGAAAAACTATGCCATCATACAGTTCAAAGGGAGTTACAAACAATGTCGTCTTTCATCTGCAAAGTAATTAAATGTTCACTGACGTACAATATATATAATATTCCAATAGATATCAGTATTTTTCAGGGGTCTGTCAAAACAGTCAATACTATTTTCACGGGGCCTTTTTTGGTCCGAATGCCTCTGTCTGTCTATCTGAATACTACTTAGGGTTGGTATGTTTGAAATAATGCTTTCAATCATGCGCTAAAAACACTGTTCAAATCACTTTCTAAATAAAACATAGTTTTCTTAAAGTGTATTAATCAATCTATGAAACAAAAGTACCTTTTTTACGTGTTTTTAGCCAGTTATGGGGTAACTCTCACACGTCCCCTAAGGCTGTTTCCTTATAGAGAATCAGGAGAGCTGACTGAGGGATCTTCCAATACAGCCGGCAGCCACCCGTACTAGGGCTTCCAGCAAAGGGACCCAGCTGCATCGAGCCTGCAAAGAATTGATGGAAGTGGATGTCACGCCTCCCATCTCAGATCAGCGTACGGATGTCAAAAAGGCGGAAATTTGACCGGCTGCCCCATTACTATTTTTTTTTCTTTATTGAATTTCGATTCCCCCCCGAAGGGGGGGGGGGCGGGCTGGCAGCAGCTTAGTATGCCGCTCTTCAGCCTACAGACTGGTTTAAAAAGGTGAAGATAATACATAATAAAAAACAGGCGATAACATTGAAGACTTAAAGGGTAACATGGCGAAAAAAAAAATTCGTGGAACTTAAAACAGGACAAAGTGATGATGATGTTAATAAAAATACATACGAAGCAGACAGGTAAAATAATAGCCAGACAATTAAAAAACACGGCGACAGTCTGGTTTCTGTTTGCAAAGGACATAAATTTCACACCCAGCGGCAGCATGGTTTCTGTTCTCAACATGGGAAAAGATGAAACAACACTGAACATGCACTGGAACACTGCACTAAAATATGACATACCACAGCCGAGAGCACGTGGGGGGAAACTAGACAGATGAGGGAAGATAAAAAAGGGGGGAAGGAGAGGAAAAGCGAAGGGGCGGGAGGCGGGAAAGGAGCCGATGGAGGATGAGGACCCATAAGAGGAGTGGGGGGTGCTGGGTAGATGCGATAGGGAGTTGGGAAGGCAGAGGAGGGGAATACAAAAGGACTTGGGGGGGGGGAGAAGGGATATAGGGAGAGGCTTGGTGGGAGAAAACAGGATGGAAGGGGGGGGAGAGGGAGCCCAGGGAAAGGACGGAGGAAAGGAAGGGGGAGGGATCTGAGTTGATAGGAGGGATAGATGGAGGGCTCTTACTATGGTATTGCGTGGGTTTTCTGTGGTGCCACAGGCAATCGCCAAGGAGAGCAATGTATGTTCACCAATCAAATAGCCGGCCGCGGTGGCCGTGCGGATCTGGCGCTGCAGTCCGGAACCGCGGGACTGCTACGGTCGCAGGTTCGAATCCTGCCTAGGGCATGGGTGTGTGTGATGTCCTTAGGTTAGTTAGGTTTAAGTAGTTCTAAGTTCTAGGGGACTTTTGACCTAAGATGTTGAATCCCATAGTGGTCAGAGCCATTTGAACCATTTGAACCAACCAAATACGCACACTGGCAAACAGGAAAGCAGGACGCTAATGAAAACAGCTGGCTTCATCGGCTCCTCCCCCCCCCCCCCCCCTCCACGCCTGCCACCACCCTCACACCCACAAGGGCGGGATGTTGTGTACCAGGCTGAAGGTACACAACAAATTCCGCGAGAGACCGCTACCACCTAGGCACAACTACTCACATGGTGTCTCATTTACGTGTAGCAGCATCCAGATGGTGCTGACAAACCGGAATCTCTGCCTCTTTCCGAACCACTTCCTCTTGGGCATCGTGTACGCCCACAGACAGTGTGGACAGAGAATAGGGAATGCTGTGAACTATGAACTATTTCGCTTTCACCTTGTGATGGCGGACATGGATATTCTTCTGCCGAGAAGCTGAGAGGTATATTAGAGGTCTACCACAACTACGGTTCGCTTGTTTTGGTGCAGTACATACGTGACGTAGGAAATGGTAGGATTATTGACAGTATTGGTAGGAAAATAAACATAAGTGAATATCTGAGAGAAACTGGCAATCGTCGACGTCTCCTTTTGTGTTTTGCACATATTTATAACCGCACATCATTCAGTGTTAGACTGCTGTGTCTTTTATATCCTTACAAAGTATAAATTGCATTTCATAAATAATAAAAATTAACTGACTGCGCGACTTCTGCGCTCTTACACAACCAAAGCAACTACTTTTGATGCAAGCACAGTTTACATGCACTAACATAAAATAATCCAGATAATTAGTGTTGCTATTTCGTACACAATGTAACGTTCTTCATCATGGACAAAGGCAAGGATTTCCTGTCATTATTCCTAAGTGCGAAATTTGTTTATGAATAGCAGAAAAATGTGTTATAAAATCTCTACGAAGCACTGAAGCGGTGTTTGATTTGTTTTTGTTTTGCGTATTTTTTTATAAATTTTGGTTTTATTTGATGAATTTGCATTTTCTAGTGCGGTATGATGAACCTGTATTGTTTTTCTTTATTTATACTACAACATCCCTTTGTTTCACGTTATAAATAAACAATTTCCGAATAAAATCTGAATTAAACAATGACAATTTCAATTTTGATATGAAATTCTGTTTATTTTTAAGTAATAGATAGGAGGATAGCCATGTAAGAAAAATATATTCGCAGGTTATGCTGCTATACATATATATTCTCACTCCGTTTCTGGATGGTTCACCGTTTCTAGTTTCTAGGTGAATCTAGTAAGTCACTGCATACACATACAATGAGGTCGAAATGCGGTGACGGCCAATAGGTATGCTACAAACTTAATGTAAAGGGAACGCGGTTACGATCTTAACTGACCAAAGGTACTACGAAAACTACAGTAGTCTACGATCAGTGGTGATAGTTTGCGGCAGGCTATGGTAGACTTACAGCTCTACACAGAACTCATTATGCCGTAGCCACAGACAATTCCACACCAGCAATTAGGGAGTATTGTTCAGTGCCTGCAGTTAGCTCAATACAGTACTCTGAAGAGTATCTTCCGACTTAGTAGCCACTATTTACGAAGAACTACAATCGATAACAGAGTGTCTGCAAACATTACCTTCAGTGATAGTGACTTAGGTTTTGAACGTCTGTCTATTATTTATTTGCTGCAAATTTAGATACCTGTTACTTGACTTTTGAAACATCTAATAAATATTACAGTTTTCGTTTGTCATCTTTCTCGATTTTTTTTTTTTTTTTTTTTTTTTTGACTGCAATATTTGACAGGGAATATATACTTAAAAGAAAAGACAAATGATTTGAGGTTGAAATATAAATAAAATTTCGTTGTTTTAAGAAGAATGTAAAAAGATGATAGGGTAGAGGAGAGATTGTTAGTGCCATGCCCTCGGAATGGTTTTATCGAGCTGTTGACTGCCAATTACAACAAAATAATTTATAGTTAGTTGCAGAGAAATGATTTTGCTGATGCTATACGTTAACATCAGGTAATCCAGGTACAACGCCGGTTACTTTCTTCTTAGCTAGATTGCCGGTGCCCGCATCTCGTGGTCGTGCGGTAGCGTTCTCGCTTCCCACGCCCGGGTTCCCGGGTTCGATTCCCGGTGGGGTCAGGGATTTTCTCTGCCTCGTGATGGCTGGGTGTCGTGTGCTGTCCTTAGGTTAGTTAGGTTTAAGTAGTTCTAAGTTCTAGGGGACTGATGATCATAGCTGTTAAGTCCCATAGTGCTCAGAGCCATTTGAACCATTAGATTGCCGGCACCTTACACTACGTTTAGTATTCGTAATCCTTAACTATTATTTGACTGATATGTGCAATTTATCAGTACATTTGGCATGTTATGTCTGATTCATAATTGTAGGTATCTTATTTGCTGTTACATTTCATCTTCCTCCTCCCCAGCCTCTTCAGTGCCACTGTTGTCATTGCCACTGTGGGTGTCGCTGTGTAGCCTCTGGAGATTGTTGTTACGTTGAATATAGGGGTGTTTGTTATGCCATGTCAGCAGGTGGTCTTAATGTGTTGTTTTTGAAGTACCGTCTGTTAATGCATTTAATTGTGCCCATTGATCTTGATCTCTTATTGCTGTGTATATATGCATTTCTATTTCTGTGCAGTCTAAGTGTAACGTATGTCTGCTGTTCGCATATTGCCCGCAGAAGAACACAGTGTGTTTTGGGGAACCTTCCTTCCCGCATGTGCATCTGTGTATCAGAGACACGCAGTTGAAGCGCGTGGGATGAGGTCCGTATCCAGTTAAGAAAAGTACTATAACGCGGCTGGGATCGATATGTTTCATTCCCAACCGCTCCCTTATATCAGGGAGAAAGTTGTGCAGTTTACATCCCTTATCACTTAGTCCGCACTCACTTGCCATGTATTCAAATGCCAACATTTAAGGTGGACGTATCGTCTGTATCGGTACATCAGTCATTGTTTGTACCGTATCTAGCCTCCCCATCTTTATCCAGTATCTTGCAGCTCTGTATTTGATCGTGATGTCTATCGGGCGTTTTCCGAGCACTACACATTGTGCATGCACTGAGGCGGTGCCGAAGGCTCCTGAAAGTCTAAATAGGACACTTCCCTGTCCTTCTCTCAGTAATGGTTTGTTCGTGATCAGTTTTAGTCTGCGTGCCTACGTGCTAGCTGCAAAGCTGAGTACTGATTCAAGGAGCGCACAGTGGTATGTCCGTAAGGCTCGTGGAAGTAGTTCGTACTGTTTTGGATTTAACCTCACCAGTCTGTGTAGCATTTTTCCTGCTTTGTCTGTTGTTAGCCTTAAGTGTTCGTGGAAATTGAATTACTCATTTATGTACATCCCAAGATAATGTGTTACACATGCTCATTTGATGTTCGTGTCTCCTATTTAAACTGGAGGATTGCTTTGGAGTGATCCTTTCAGTAACGTGTATGTTTTGTTTTCGGCTACCTGAATGTGTTGTTGTGACACTACTGTGTAATTGTTTGTAGTATTCCACCGGCTTTCTCTTCTAGCTGGGCTCTGTTGTTTGCAGTAAATACAAATAATAGGTGATCTGCGTAAGCGACAATTCCGTCTGACGTGTCATACCCATCTAGAAGTTGCAGGTTTTGAACAGCATTACCCCACGCATAAAACTGTACCAGAGTACCATTTTGTGACATCCTCTTAATAAATGTTATTTGTTATTTCTGATTGTGCTGCCGCACCATTTTTGCAGTGTCGCCCTACCAAACAAGTTTTTGTTAGCAAGCATGCAAATCAGCCACCAGTAAAGAACTGTAGCAGGGAAATGGTTTTCTGCTACCGTGAATGTTTGGGCTGAATCAATAGTAACATTCAGTTAGTACATTTATAACAGAATGAAACCTCTGTACTTAGGTTCCGGGAGGGGCAAGGTAGGGATGGGGAAAAACCGACTGGCTGAAACCGATACGGAAATTTTAGTTCTGAGTAACCGGTATTTTTCGCCATTTTTTTGGTCTCGGTTATAACAGGTATTTTGTTTTTTACTTATAAGCAGTTAAAAACTGATATCAATTTCCCATGGCAGTGGTGCAAATTTTTTTTAATTTTTAAATAACACTTTTTTAAAAACGAGTTTGGTAGGAAGTGCTATGGATTGAAACTTCCTGGCAGATTAAAACTGTGTGCCGGACCGATACTCGAACACAGGACCTTTGCCTTTCGCGGACAAGTGCTCTACCACTAGAGCACTAGAGCACTTGCCCGCGAAAGGCAAATGTCCCGAGGTCGAGTCTCAGTCCAGCACACAGTTCTAATCTGCCAGGAAGTTTCATATCAGCGCACACTCCGCTGCAGAGTGAAAATCTCATTCTGGAGTGCTTTGGATTCTCAAAGATTCGTATCGTCTTTGAATAACGTTGTTTCACGTTAAAGGAGTCAGTATACAGATCAATACATAAGAAAACTAGTATTTATATACCAACTGGAGAATAAATATTGGCCAATGCATTAATTTATTATTGAAATTTTGTCACGTAATCGCTTCTAGTATAATTTCCCTATTATCTAACTTGTTCGTTAAATATTTTGAAAAAGCATTTTTAATTTTGTCAGTAAAAAGTTAGTTGCATTAAAGTCCCTATCAAGTAGTAAATATATATATTTGACTACAACATGGGTTTTCATTTCGAAATAATCAAGGAAAAAGAATGTTACAAATTTGATACGAACGCCATTATTTGTCCATCATTTCTAGGAAATAATTAAAGAGCAACGAATTTATGGGATCAGTAATAATTTAAGAACTTAGCAATTCATTAATTTTTTGCAATAAAAATAGAAAGTAGTTTATCTGCTGCCTACGTCTAAATACTGTGCCTCTATCTGCATGTAGCCCTTGGAAAAACACGAAACTTAATACGGAAAATATTCTCTAAACACATTTTTTACCCTTTAGCACTAACCATTCGTATGATTTTTGAGACTAGATATAAAAAGTTAGAATCAGTGGGAGAAAACTGGTGATTTTGTTTGTAGCGTTCGACCCCTCATTACTTTACGAGAAAAGCAGTAAACGATGGATGGAATACGTTTTCTTTTTTTGTTTTTCCTTTATTGAGTTTCTATTCACCCCGAAGGGGGCGGGCTGGCAGCAGCTTAGTATGCCACTCTTCAGCCTACAGAATTTGTGTTAAAAAGATGAAGATAATAAATAATAAAAACAGGCGATAAAGTCGGAGACTTAAATGGTAACATGGCGGAAAATCGTGGAGCTTAAAACATAGAACAAAGGGATGGTGATGCTAATAAAATACATATGGAGCAGACAGGTAAAATAATAGACAGACAATTAAAAAACACGGCGACAATCTGGTTTCTTTTCGCAAGAGACATAAAATTCACACCCAGCGACAGCATGATTTCTGTTCGCAACACATTGGAAAGACGAGCAACACTGATTATTCACTTGCACACTGAACTAAAAAGTTGGCAAAATACCACAGCAGAGGGCAGACGGAGGAACCTGGACAGATGATGGGAAAGAAAAAGGCAGGGGGGGGGGGGGGAGAGGAGAGGAAAAACGAAGGGGGGAGGGGGGAAAGGAGCCGATGGAGGACGAGGACCCATACGAGGGGGGGTGGGGTGCTGGGCAGACACGACAGGGAGAGGGAAAAGGCAGAGCAGAGGCTCAAATGGTTCAAATGGCTCTGAGCACTATGGGACTCAACTGCTGAGGTCATTAGTCCCCTAGAACTTAGAACTAGTTAAACCTAACTAACCTAAGGACATCACACACATCCATGCCCGAGGCAGGATTCGAACCTGCGACCGTAGCGGTCTCGCGGTTCCAGTCTGCAGCGCCAGAACCGCGCGGCCACTTCGGCCGGCAGAGCAGAGGAGGGGAACAGAAAAGGACCCGGGGGGGGGGGGATACCTTTTTTTTTTTTTTTTCTTTATTGTCGTTTTACACCTTACACGAGGTGGGCTGGCAGCAGCAACAGTATGCCGCTCTTCAGCCACAGGCAGTACAAGAGAAAAAACAACGGAGACACAAAATGAACATAACATAACGGTGGACAAAAAATAGGAGACACAGTAACGAAAAAACACGAAGCCGTTCACACGTGAAGAAAACCAAAGAAACTGTTAGCACTGTACATGAACACTGATGATAGAGATGACACACGTGAATGATGGAGCGTGGGCGGCGAAAACACTGAAGCACAAACACGACAGCACACACACAAAACCGATGGCGGTGATCTCTGGCGCACTAATGTCCACTTAACGTGTGCGAGTCCGGGGAACTGCCAAAAAGGGAGAAAGGTGGGGGAGGAGGGAGAGGGGAGAGCGGAGATGCCAGTGGCAGAGTAGATGGGGGGAGGAAAGAAGGTATGGTGGGTAGGAGAAGCCCGGGTGGAGGAGGGGGAGGAAGGGAGGAGGGGAGGAGGGAGAGGAGGGAGAGAGGGTGCCCTGAGGAAAAAAAAAAGCACAGGAAGAGGAGGATCAAAGTTGATAGGAGGGGTAGATGGAGGGAATGAGGGCATCATCAGGCAGGGGGAGCTGGTGGAAGCCACCTTGGGAGAGGGTAACGAGAGTGGAGAGATGGACAGCGGGTGGTACGTGCGAATATAGGTGCGGCAGCAGATGGGGGTGGGAGAGGATAGGAGAGACAAGTGGGTGAGGGGGATCTAATTTACAGGAGATGTAGAGGATCCGTATCCGTTCAAGGAAAAGAAGGAGGTTTGGCAACGGAATAAGGTCGTACAGGATCCACATGGGGGAGGGGAGACGGATGTGATAGGCGAGGCGGAGAGCACGGTGTTCGAGGATTTGAAGGGATTTGTAAAAGGTAGGAGGGGCGGAGATCCAGGCAGGGTGGGCGTAGCAGAGGATAGGGAGGATGACGTTTTCTTTTATTTAGCTACTTTATTTGATATTTTGAGAGTATGCTTAGTGCGAGCGAATTTAAGTATTTTTCAGTCTTTGTTCGATGTCTATCTTTAATGCTGAAATAACAGCAACAAAAAAATAAAAAATCGGTTATTTCAGCAACCGGTTGTTTCGTACGGTTTTTCCATTCACGTTGAACTGGAGATGGAAAGGCTTCAGCGATAACCGCCGTCCCTGGAGCAAGAGCGCCCTCTCGCCTTCATTGCTGACGTCTCTGCCTGTATAGCTGATCGCTTGGTCGTGCACTGCCGCGTGCGTGTGTAGGAGCTTGCGTCGTGTGAGACGGCAGACTCGAGCGGCGCATATGAACAGGAATCAGGTCAGGTAGAAAGATATGTATAGTGCAACACGGCCATTTCCAGCGGGGAGCGAGGCTGTCCGTCCGTCCGGGCCGCTGCGTGACTGATTCGGCGGCCGGGCCTGACAGCGCGGGCGGGCTCGCTTAAGGCGCACGCCGAGCACCTTTCGGGGCCGACGGAATAGGGCCGTACACATCACGCCCGGCTGAATAATTGAGCGGCGCCATCGACCGGAAGCGGGAAGCGCCATCCAAGTGGCAGGCGGCCAGTGCGACGGCCGACAGCGCCGTGGGAACACCCTGCCTGCCTGCCTGCCTGTCTCGCTGTGTGCGCGGGCCGACCGCCGCGGCTCTCCACAGCGCCGCTAGGGGACAGCGGCACCGCCACCTAAGTCACCACGTAAGGCGCCGCGCTCCTCCGGAGGTTCTGGACCGAGTGAAACATCTTCATAGAATTACTACTGATTAGCATTTTGACCTAATGCCAATCTAACAATCATTTGCAACCGATTATTTATTACGATCACAGCTGCTGCATAATATACACTGAAGAGCCAAAAAAACTGGTACGCGTGCCTAATACCATAGGGCCCCTGCGAGCACTCAGAAGTGTCGCAACACGACGTGGCATGGACTTTACTAATGTCTGAAGTAGTGCTGGAGGAAACTGACACCATGAATCCTGCAGGGTCGTCCTAAAATGTCTCTGAGCACTAAGGGACTCAACATCTGAGGTTATCGCCCGCATCTCGTGGTCGTGCGGTAGCGTTCTCGCTTCCCACGCCCAGGTTCCCGGGTTCGATTCCCGGCGGGGTCAGGGATTTTCTCTGCCTCGTGATGGCTGGGTGTTGTGTGCTGTCCTTAGGTTAGTTAGGTTTAAGTAGTTCTAAGTTCTAGGGGACTGATGACCATAGATGTTAAGTCCCATAGTGCTCAGAGCCATCTGACGTTATCAGTCCCCTAGAACTTAGAACTACTTAATCCCAAATAACCTAAGGACATCACACACATCCATGCCCAAGGCAGGATTCCAACCTGCGACCGTAGCGGTCGCGCGGTTCCAGGCTGAAGCGCCTAGAACCGCTCGGCCACACCGGCCTGCCAGGGTCGTCCATAACTCCGTGAGAGTACGAGGGGGTGGAGATCTCTTCTGACCAGCACTTCGCAAGGCATCCCAGATATGCTCAATATTGTTCACGTCCGGGGAGTTTGGTGGCCAGCGGAAGTGTTTAAATTCAGAAGAGTGTTCCTGGAGCCACTCTGTAGCAATTCTGGACGGGTGGGGTGTCGCATTGTCCTGTCGGAATTGCCCCAGTCCGTCGGAATGCACAATCGACAGCAATGGATGCAGTTTAACAGACAGGATGCTTATGTACGTGTCACGGTTCACAGTCATATCTAGACGTATCAGGGATCCATCACTACAACTGTACACGCCCCAAGCCATTACATAGCCTCCACGAGCTTGAACAGTCCCCTGCTGACAAGCAGGGTCCATAAATTCAGAAGGTTGTCTCCATAGCGGTAGACGTCCATCCGTTCGATATAATTTGAAACGAGACTCGTCCAACCAGGTAACATGTTTCCAGTCATCAATTGTCCAAAGTCGGTGTTGACGGACCCAGGCGAGGCGTAAAGCTTTGTTTCTTGCAGTCAACAGAACAGAGGTACACGAGTGGACCTTCGGCTCCGAAAGCCTATATCGATGATGTTTCGTTGAATGGTTCGCTCGCTGACATTTGTTGATGGCCCAGCATTGAAATCTGCACCTATCTGCGGAAGGGTTGCACTTCCGTCGCATTGAACGATTCTCTTCAGTCGTCGTTGACCCCATTCCTGCAGAATCTTTTTCCGATCGTAGCCGTGTCAGAGATTTAATGTTTTATCCGATTCCTGATATCCCGTGAAATGATCGTACGGGAAAATCCCCACTTCATTTTACCTCGGAGACTGTTTCCATCGCTCATGCGCCGACATTATAAACACGTACAAACTCACTTAAATCTTGATAACCTGCCATTGTAGCAGCAGTAACCAATCTAACAATTGCACCAGATGCTTGTTATTTTATGTAGGCGTTGACAAACGCAGCGCGTATTTCCTTTTCACATGTCTCTATTTGAAAACGGATACCTATCTATACCAGTTTCTTTGCCGCTTCAGTGTAGCCTCATTACTAGTTTCTTCCAATAACGATCATCTTCAGATACCCTCACGGAAGAAAATCGCAACCCCAAAAAATAAGTAACGTAGAGTAATGAAATTTTAGGAATACATTTGCCTTGGTAAACCTTTATAAGTGATTAACATTGCAAGATCGCATATTAATGTAAGCATGAAATAAGCCATTGAAAAAGTGAAATGATCGTACATTAATAACAGTTGTAACCGCCAGAACGTTGAATGCAAGACTGCAACGTGCGTGCATTATGTTGTACAGGTGCCAGATGTTAGTTTGTGGTATCCAGTTCCATGCCTGTTGTACTTGGTCGGTCAGTACAGGAATAGTTAATGCTCTAGTCGATGACGCTGGAGTCGGATGACATTCAGTTTGCGGTCCATTGGCGACGGAATTGCTGATAGAGTAGACCAAGGTGACATGTCGACGCTCTCTAGAGCACGTTGGACTACAATAGTGGTATACGGTCGCGCGTTACCCTGTTGGAAAAAAACACCCTCGGACGCTGTTCATAAATTGCAACACAACAAGTCGAATCACCAGATTCGCGTACAGATTTTCAGTCAGCGTGCGTGGGATAACCACGAGAGTATTCCTGCTGTCATAGGAAATCGCACCAGGTGATAACTCTAGATGTAAGTCCAGTGTGTCTAGGACGCGACATGTTGTTTGTAGACCCTCAGCTGGCCTCCTAATAACCAAGAAACGGCCATCACTAACACCGACGCAGAATACACAACAGACCACCACCATTTTTTTCAATGTGTTCCCGCTTGACACCACTGAAGTCGCCAATGGCGGTGGTCTGGGGTCAGTGGAATGCACTCCACGGGGCGTCAGGACCGAAGCTGTCTTTGATGTAGCCGATTTGTAACAGTTTGTTGTGTCACTGTGATGCCAAATGGTGCTCAGATTGCTGCTGCAGGTGCAGTACGATGCACCAGAGCCAAACGCCGAACACGACGGTCTTCCCTCTCGGTAGTGTCACTCGGCCGTCTGGAGCCCGGTCTTCTTGCGACCGTATTCTCGTGACCAACGTTGCCAGCAATCATGTACAGTGGTACAGTCCTGCCAAGTCTTTCTGCCGTATCGCAGAATGAACATTCAGTTTCTCGTGGTCCTATTGTGCGACCTTTTCCAAACTCAGTGAGGTGCTGATAATGGCGTCTTTGTTGTCGTGAAGGCAACTCACCACGTCCAATCTCAAAGGTAGCTCACGCTCATCATCACCTTTCCAGCGTTTATTTGCATCAGCATTACTAGCGCCACTCTTATGCTATTGGCGCGAAATATGAACAGGCATCATCTTTGCCGGTCGTTGTGACCGAGTGGTTCTAGGCGCATCAGTCTGGAACCGCGCGACCGCTACGGTCGCAGGTTCGAATCCAGCCTCGGGCATGGATGTGTGTGATGTCCTTAGGCTAGTTAGGTTAGTTAGGTTTAAGTAGTTTTAAGATCTAGGGGACTACTGACCCTAGATGTTAAGTCCCGTAGTGCTCAGAGCCATTTGAACCATTTGAGCATCATCTTTCAGATGCAGAAATACGCATACCAATTTTCGTTTATGTCGCACAACTCCTTCTTGGTGTTGCGATTTCTTTTCAGTCAGCTTATACAAAATGGAAAGAAAAAATGGCAGACATACGAAATAAAATACTGGCTGACATCTGTCAAGAGCATGTGTCGTTATTGAATATATTTGAACCACAAACACGCCCTGGCTGCTGGTTCTTACGAGGAGATCACGCCAAGCGCCATTACCCGATTTCCCGGAACTTCGTTCAGAGAAATGTTCAAATCTGTGTGAAATCTTATGGGACTTAACTGCTAAGGTCATCAGTCCATAAGCTTACACACTACTTAGCCTAAATTATCCTAAGGACAAACACACACACCCATGCCCGAGGGAGGACTCTAACCTCCGCCGGGACTCGTTCAGAGAAAGAGGAGTCAAAATAAGCGAACACGTGTTTCCGATTATACGTAGATACACGACGGTTTCTGAAAAAAAGTTTTAGAGGTATTTTCGAGGTACTTTATGTGCCTCTCATCTCACGATATGTTAAGACAAAATGATGACTCAGTGTTTAGCGTCGCTGATTATTAATTTTCCGCCACATTTTCGACCCGATTACTGTGTTGATTTATTTTATTTTATTTTTACTGTTTTCATTTATCTGCCCATGTCGGTAGAAGGTTGATTACACGAATCTTTCTTATCAAATTAGGGGTACAAGGGCGTTATATTAATTGTAAAATTGCAACTGGATTTCACAATAAGTGTCACATATTTATTGCGTAGTACATGTGTGTATTCTATGTTGACGGGCTACAATATTTTTAAATTCTCATGTTCTGTTGTTTCATTCCCATATCAATTATTATATTAATTCTTATATTTAATCATATGTTTATTCTTCAAGAACATTTTGTAGCCGGCCGGAGTGTCCGTGCGGTTCTGAGCGCTAAAGTCTGGAACCGAGCGACCGCTACGGTCGCAGGTTCGAATCCAGCCTCGGGCATGGATGTGTGTGATGTCCTTAGGTTAGTTTTAAGATCTAGGGGACTAATGACCTCAGACGTTAAGTCGCGTAGTGCTCAGAGCCATTTGAACCATTTGAGCATCACCTTTCAGATGCAGAAATACGCCTACCAATTTTCGTTCATGTCGCACAACTCCTTCCTGGAGTTGCGATTTCTTTTCCGTTAACGTATACAAAATGGAAAGAAAAAATGGCAGACATACGATAAGTGCCAAGGCAGCCTACTGCATTATTAAATATACACAATCGTTTGAAGTAAAATATGCACGAGGGCTATTTTTTTCCATCTTCGATCGGTCACAAAATAGAAATGGTGTAGCATTTAGCTGCACCTTCCAGCTACTTCCCTACATAGTCACCGTTCCCACTTAGACATTTGTCTTAGCGTGATACGAACTTTCCGATATCCTTGCCATAGAAGGCAGCCGCCTGTGATTTCCGCCAATTCACGACGCTAGCCTGCAGCTCTTCGTCTGTGCCAAAATGAGAATCAGAGGGAGCCAAATCCGGGCTGTATGATGCGATATCAAACACTTCCCATTGAAAGCGCCACAGCAGCGTGTTCGTTGCACCTGCAATATGCGACTGAGAATTGTCGTGAAGAGGGAAACGCATGGGTTACATGAAATCAGACGAAACCCCTCAGCAAAACTCCGCCTTTGGCAGGAGACACCATTTTCTAGGCATCTTGACACGTTCACTGCGCGCTCAAAAATGAAAAGTGCCACTTGATGCAATAGACGGGTATACTAGGGACATTGAATAACACAATGCGCAAAACTTCATCGGATTTTCACGGTGATTTTAATTTCGCGACCGTTCGGAGGTTGAAGGAAAAAAAAAAAAAATCTCTCGTATACAGGAAAACAAACCTGGCGCACAAATTGTAGGACTTGATACAGTCGAAATACCAGAAGTTTTCAGTAAGAACTTATGGTTTTGGAAATAATCCGGAGCCAGATAAAGCTGTGGAATGTCAGGAACAACAAGCGCTATCAGTGCATATAAGCTATAAATTTAGTAAAAATAATATAATATTTTCGTGTACGTGAGGTTGGGTTCAACTGGATTTAGCATTTGAACACTTTTCTTTGCATGTACGTGACGTACTATAATGTTACATATCCCAGGCGTTGTATCGGAAAGGGAGGTCCAATTGAATGGCCATCTCGCTCCTCTGACCTGACACCATTTGATTTTTGGAAAAAAACGACTTTCCTTCTGCAGAGACGGTGACTGTTTTCTTGTAAGGTATTATTATTTTTATTTCTGACTCAGTCAGTTTTGATGACACATTTTCGCGGGCAAGTGCTCTACCATCCGAGCTACCGAAGCACGACTCACGCCCGGTACTCACAGCTTTATTTCTGCCAGTATCTCGTCTCCTACCTTCCAAACTTTACAGAAGCTCAGATGGTAGAGCACTTGCCCGCGAAAGGCAAAGGTCCCGAGTTCGAGTCTCGGTCGGGCACACAGTTTTAATCTTCCAGGAAGTTTCATATCAGCGTACACTCCGCTGCAGAGTGAAAATCTCATTCTACTTATAACATATTGTTCAAAAGTATTAGAGCACTGTACTACCTGTACCTGTAGCATAAATAAGAACACGATGGCAATTACTGTGTCCGCAGCTCGTGGTCGTGCGGTAGCGTTCTCGCTTCCCGCGCCCGAGTTCCGGGGTTCGATTCCCGGCGGGGTCAGGGATTTTCTCTGCCTCGTGATGACTGGGTGTTGTGTGCTGTCCTTAGGTTAGTTGGGTTTAAGTTGTTCTAAGTTCTAGGGGACTGATGACCATAGATGTTAAGTCCCATAGTGCTCAGAGCCATTTGAGCAATTACTGTATTGCTGTCTTACATTCATCATGTACAATGATTTTAGCAATACGAATCCCCTGTTCAAGCTGTCGTATGCTAAGCTGTGGATTCATTGCGACACGACCGATAACAGTAACTCTGGCACCTTCATCTTATGATTGTGTTTCCTTGGTTGAAACTTCCCGTTCCCTGAAGTATCACAACAAGACGAGGAGACAACCGCCGGAAATGTGGGTTCTTGTAGAATTCCTCTGCCTCAGTAGCATTAGGCTTACATTCAACTTTTATCTCCTTTTCGTTGATGTACATTGTACTCAGGTAAATTTTCAACTGAAAACAGTTGACGGAATGACCAGTGAACGTTCTACTTATGATTTAATTTGTCTACTGTCAACCCCAGCAAGTCGACGAGTGACATTACTCTGGACACCTGCAATGAAAGCGTAAGAGTCAGTAGATGTAGATGTAGATGAACGTCTCTGGTTTTTAATAACGTCAAGTTTACGTGAGTGGTACACTGTGATGAGTTTTTGAACATATTTTGAGGAGAGGGGGTGGTTTACCGGATAAAAAAATATAGTGTATTGCTTAAAAAAGACGTGCTGCTATTCATTTCTTGTCAACGAACAAAAATACAACAAAGACGATCATGCTGGTTGAGGGGGGGAGTTCATGGAACTGGCTGAAAATGTGAATTTTCAGTTTATTTTGTATTTTTGAAAATTAATGGTGAAACATTCTTTACTCCTAAAGTTTCAATGATGAAATCACTTGAAAAGTAATTTAATATATGATGCGACCTTCCTGCCACACCCACTTCTTGCAGCAACACTTCAATACCAGCTCTGTGAACGATTCCGGGATCCATCTAGAAGGCTGTGATATATACTCTTTGGTGTTATAGATGATCTGTGACTCTTGTGTGTGATATGAAGGGCAAGAAGTTGGAAGGAGAAAAGGGCATTGGTGGACAGAACAGACTCTCGAATATGATAGACGCTCTTCAGTTGTATTATGGCAAGGCTATCAGACAGAACCTATCTAGTGTAAATGACATGGAAAGTGCAGTGTGGGCTATTTATTTCCACAAGATGTCAGTAGCTACATATAAACATCCCGTTCGTCATCTGTGCCACATTAGATGGTGTAAATATATATATAGGCTCACAGCAATAACAGTCCCTTCATTCACAAGGAGTGGCTTCCAAATTGTATCCTGAACGTTGTAAAGCCAACTTACAGGTTTCTGGCCGATCCTGAACTTCTAAAAATGTGTGTTCATTCCAAAACCTAGAACAAAATGAGCTAAATTCACTGATATAGAAACGGTTCCTTAAAAACAAATTTTCTGCTACAGTTGTCAGAATTGCAGCTTATGACGCAGTTCTTATGTTTAATCATGTAAAGGTAGAGAGGATGAAGATATTAGGGAGAATAGGCTTTAAGATAGGAAATTCCACTCAAAACATCTTGCGAAAAATATATTTACAGTGCTTCAAAGTCAGTTGAAAACTTGGTAAGGTAAAAAAGGTAGAAATCAAGAAACCAGAAGAGAAGCCTTGAAAGAAAAGAGGACCCAACTACAAATCTGGGGCCACCTGAAGAGATTGCATAAAAAAAAAAACGTTACGTTCAACTTTAAATTTCGTTTTCTGAAACTTTTTCCTCAGTGTCTATGAAGACTACAACTATGAAATTTGTACACTTATTTCTGCAAACCCAATAAATGCTGTCTCAAGAGTACATTTAGAAATCCTGAGTGTAATCTGATATATGGGGGAAAAGTGCTTGGAATTTTGCATGAATCTTATAATCTACTTACAGAATTTTAGTTAAAAATTATTAAAATTTTCCTTACCCTTTGCAAAGAGATTGAATAGAGAAAATTTTGTAGTAATCTCTTGAATAGGTGAAGAAAAAAGGTACATATATTATTTTTGGAAACAAAATTTTAATTCCATAAAAAAGTTAAATATATATAATGCAAGGAACTTAAAAGCACATATGTTAGTTTAACGTAAAGCATGGTACACAATTCATTGCCGTACTTCAAACTTGTGGTTTTGGTGCATCTTTTAAACGGTATGTGTTTTTCACCAACGTCCCTGTTTAAGGTCCCATAGGTAGCTAATATTATATGCTTGATACATTTTTTTTTATTTTGTTGCTGGATTAATAGTTATTTGAGGACGACAAGATAAATGGGACACACTGTATATATTAAATGCCTAATGAACTTAATCGTGTATAAACTCAGATATTGACGCAGGTATGGAGTTTTGAATGGATATACTTTTTTAGCGGCGTTTGGAAGCTCTTGCAAAGACGAGTACAGAGATACAATGATCGCTGTACACTGATGAGCCAAAACATTATAAGCACGTGATTAATAGCGTGTTGGCTCACCTTTGAAATCCAGTTCGGCAGAGATTGAGCGTGACATGGATTTGACAAGTCGCTCTAAGGTTCCCTGAAGTATGTGTCACCAGATGCTTACGTAAAGGTCACGTAGTTAACGTAAATCACGCGCCGGTGGTTTGTGCACACGCAGCTAGCGTCCTACAGCGCCCCAGAAGTTTTCCATCAGGTCCAGATCACGTGAATTCAGTGGTCCTCAGACCACGTAGCACGATTCTGGCCTTGTGGCGCGGACAATTGTCCAGCTGTAAGATGCTATCACCATCGGGGAAGATATCGAGCAGGAAGAGATGCACGTGGTGCACAATAATACAGTGTGTCCCAAAAAGAATGACCCGATTTTAACTTCTAATAATATTGAGACAAATGTCACTAGGTAACTGAAATAGTGCTAGATGTAAGCGGCATGGTCTAGAGTTTCAAAAAAATCCACTAGATGTCGCTACTAGCGCTGACCTGGAGCGTGCAGCCAGTCTCGCGCAATATGGCGTTCGCGCAACAGAAGGCATACTGTGTTATTGAATTTAGTTGTACTCAATCAGTGATCGCAGTTCAGTGGGCTTTTCATATTCGATTTCGTGATAAACCACCATCACCAAAGAACGTTCGACAGTGGTATAAACAGTTTGAAGAAACAGGGTGCCTCTGTAAAGGCAGTAGTCCTTGCTGGCCACGCGTTCCTGAACAAACAGTGGAATAAATCCGACGAGCTTTTGAGCGGAGCCCCCGTAAGTCTACATATCATGCTAGCCGAAAACTTGCGTTACCGCACAACAGAGTGTGGCGTGTGTTATGGCGTCGTTCAGCCCTCAAATCATACCGATTACAACTGGTACAAGCTCTTCGAGATATGACAAAGTGAAGCGAGTGGAGTTTAGCGATTCTATTCTAGAGGATATGGAAGATGACACCTTTATGCCACGGTTGATATTCAGCGATGAGGCAACTATCCATATTAACGATAAGGTTCACTGTCATAATGTGCGTATATGGGGGCTCGAAAATCCTCATGAAACAATTGAACACGAACGTGATTCACCAAAAGTGAATGTTTTTGTGCTGTTTCGCAAAGCAAGGTTTATGGACCCTTCTTTTTTGAGGAAGAAACCGTAACAGGACAATCGTATCTTGCAATGCTACAGAACTGATTACTCCCACAACTTTAATCTGACAGCCGGTTATTGTGGCCGAGCGGTTCTAGGCGCTTCAGTCTGGAACCGCGCTACCGGTACGACCGCAGGTTCGAATCCTGACTCGGGGATGGATGTGTGTGATGTCCTTAGGTTAGTTAAGTTTAAGTAGTTCTAAGTTCTAGAGGACTGATAACCTCAGATGTTAAGTCCCGTAGTGCTCAGAGCCATTTCAACCATTTTTAATATGACAATTTCCTCTATCAGTAAGCTCGAGCATCACCGGACTGGCACAACAACGTGCACAGTTTCCTCAACGCCGAAGTGCCTCAAAATTGGGTAAGGCGTACAGGACCGCGAGACCTGGAGGTCCCCTGACGTAACACCATACGATTTTTACCCGCGGGGATATGTTAAACAACGTATTTACGTTCATCCCTTACCTTGTGAATTTGATGGACTAAAAACCAGAATATCAGCTGCCTTAGCTTCAGTGACAGAAGACACCTTACACTCAGTTTGGGATGAACTCGGCTATTGGGTAGATGTCGTCCGTGCAGCCAATGGAGCGAGATTGAATACTGTAATCCCCAAATCCTCGAAAAATAAGCGAAAAATATACCTATTCAAAAAAGCTGATAAAAATTCACTTGACACTTTCCTGAGAGACAATATCCACTCATTCCAAATTAATAATATAAGTGTAGACCATACGTGGCTTAAATGCAAAGAAATAGTATCGGCAGCAATTGAAAGATTTATACTAAATAAATTAACAAACGACGGAGCTGATCCTCCTTGGTACACAAAAGGGGTTATAACACTGTTGCAGAAACAACGAAACAAACACGCCAAATTTAAACAGACGCAAAATCCCCAAGATTGGCGATCCTTTACAGATGCTCGAAATTTAGCGCGGACTTCAGTGCGAGATGGTTATAACAGTTTCCACAGCGAAACTGTCTTGAAACCTGGCAGAAAATCCAAAGAGATTCTGGTCGTATGTGAAGTACGTTAGAGGCAAGAAACAATCAATACCTTCTCTGCACGATAGCAATGGAGATACTATCGAGGACAGTGTTGCCAAAGCGGAGTTACTAAACACAGCCTTCCGAAATGCCTTCACAAAAGAAGACGAAGTAAAATTCCAGATTCGAATCGAGAACAGCTGCCAACATGAGTAACGTAGAAGTAAATATCCTCGGAGTAGTGAAGCAACTTAAATCACTTAATAAGGGCAAGTCTTCTGGTCCAGACTGTATACCAATTAGGTTCCTTTCGGAGTATGCTGATGCATTAGCTCCATACTTACAAATCATATACAACCGTTCGCTCGACGGAAGATCCTTACCTAAAAGTTGCACAGGTCACACCAATATTCAAGAAAGGTAGTAGGAATAATCCACTAAATTACAGGCCCATATCGTTAACGTCGATATGCAGTAGGATTATAGAACATATATTGTGTTCGAACATTATGAATTACCTCGAAGAAAACGGTCTATTGACACACAGTCAACATGGGTTTAGAAAACATCTATCCTGTGAAACACAACTATTTCTTTATTCACATGAATTGTTGAGTGCTATTGACAAAGGATTTCAGATCGATTCCGTATTTCTGGATTTCCGGTAGGATTTTGACACTGTACCACACAAGCTGCTCGTAGTGAAATTGCGTGCTTATGGAATATCGTCTCAGTTATGTGACTGGATTTGTAATTTCCTGTCAGAGAGGACACAGTTCGTAGTAACTGACGGAAAGTCATCGAGTAAAACAGAAGTGATTTCTGGCGTTCCCCAAGGTAGTGCTATAGGCCCTTTGCTTTCCTTATCTATATAAACGATTTTGGAGACAATCTGAGCAGCTGTCTTCGGTTGTTTGCAGATGACGCTGTCGTTTATCGACTAATAAAGTCACCAGAAAATCAAAACAAACTGCAAAACGATTTAGAAGAAATATCTGAATGGTGCGAAAAGTGGCAGTTGACCCTAAATAACGAAAAGTGTGAGTGCTAAAAGGAACTCGTTAAACTTCGGTTACACGATAAATCAGTCTAATCTAAAAGCCGTAAATTCAACTAAATACCTAGGTATTACAGTAACGAACAACTTAAATTGGAAGGAACACATCGAAAATGTTGTGGGGAAGGCTAACCAAAGGCTGCGTTTTATTGGCAGGACACTTAGAAAATGTAACAGACGTACTAAGGAGACTGCCTACACTACAATCGTCCGTCCTCTTTTAGAATACTGCAGCGCGGTGTGGGATCCTTACCAGGTGGGACACACGGAGTACATCGAAAAAGCTCAAAGGAAGGCAGCACGGTTTGTATCATCGCAAAATATGGGAGAGAGTGTCACAGAAATGATACAGGATTTGGACTGAACACCATTAAAGTAAAGGGCTTTATCGTTGCGACGGAATCTTCTCACGAAATTCCAATCACCAACTTTCTCCTCCGAATGCGAAAATATTTTGTTGACACCGACCTACATAGGGAGGAACGATCCCACGATAAAATAAGGGAAATCAGAGCTCGTACGGAAAGATACAGGTGTTCATTCTTTCAGCGCGCTATACGAGTTTGGAATAATCGAGAATTGAGAAGGTGGTTCGATGAACTCCCTGCCAGGCACTTGAATGTGATTCGCAGAGTATCCATGTAGATGTAGATATTGAACAGTTATGATGGATTTTTATAAACTGAGTAATTTAGTATGCAATTTGTTGGCGTTAACCCATTCTTCCTAATAAATAATTCTATTTAATGTCGGGTCATTCTTTTTGGGTCACCCTGTATTTATGTAATAGACAGCTGTCATGGTAACTTCGACTATTGCCACATGTCCCGTCAAAGACAAGGTTAATATCCCCAAAAGCACAATACTGCCCCAACGGGCTGCGTCATGGTGCAGTCCATGTTTCGAACAGTCGTTCGCCTGGATGACGACGCATCCGGACGGGACCATCGAGCTGGTGTACCAAGAAACGCGATTCATCTGGCCAGCCGAAACGTTTCTATTGATTCACAGCCCAATCTTGATGGTGTCGTCGGACATACATATGAAGGCATAGGGGTTGTCTCCTACGTAGCATCTTGTGCTACAATGTGCGCTTCTACGGTCTGCTCCGAAACAGTTGTGCCTGCACCTGGATTGTACACTGTTGTCAATCAGCCGCAGATCGCTGCCTAACCTCGTTTGCCTCCTCGACCAACACCTTATCATCAATTCGTGATTTTATTATGCTTCAATCACTTTGCATGGCAACGGCCTTGCCGCAGTGGATACACCGGTTCCGTGAGATTACCCAAGTTAAGCGCTGTCGGGCGTGGTCGCACTTGGATGGGTGACCATCCAGGCCTCCATGCGCTGTTGCCATTTTTCGGGTTGCACTCAGCCTCGTGATGCCTATTGAGGAGCTACTCGAACGAATAGTAGCGGCTTCGGTCAAGAATGCCAACATAACGACCGGGAGAGAGGTGTGCTGACCCATCGCCCCTCCTATCCGCATCCTCCACTGAGGATGTCACGGCGGTCGGATGGTCCCGGTAGACCATTCGTGGCCTGACGGAGTGCTTTTTAAACCACTTTGCATAGATGCACAAGACAGCGCACGCCAACAGCCGACCAGCTTCGCCATTTCCGAGATGCTTGTTCCCAGGCGCCGGACAATCTGTTCATCGTCAAGGTCTCTTCATGGATTTACCCATTTGTAGCCCGTATATCTGGTGCGGCGCCTAATTTTTGTACCCAAAATTATTTTTGTCCATTTAAATACCATTCTTTCCAGAACGAACAGTTCATAAAACAGCATTGCGATTCATTAATAATTGAGGTACAGATATCTACTTTTTTAAACAGAATGGAGAGATTTTTTCCGCCATAATACCAGACCTCCATGAGACAAATTCAGCGATTCTGTGATCTGCAAAGACCTAACCGAGTAAAAATACATTGACCATTCTCATATAAATTTTGTTCTATTGTTGCGGTCGTTGAATGCTCTGCAGTCCAAAAGTTTAACCACTCTCCAATGAATCTTGCTTAATGGGTAAATATGAAACGTTTAAAGGTCTACGATAACAGAAGTAAAAATATTCTGGCAAATATGCTTTCGCAAACTAGCCGTTTCGAGGAAGATGCGAATGTCTGGTTACCATCGTCACCTGACTTCAGTACCAAATACATAAACGGAAAAAAAATCGCGACACGAAAAAATAATTAATGTAGAGTAATGAATTTTTGGGAATATATTTGTATAGGTAACATATTTGAACCGTTGTACTACCCAATTCTTTAGAAAATAAAATTTACAGTCTCACCAGTTATTTAAACGAGATAGGAAGTCCGGGATCACTGGTGATAGACAAGCTTGTGATTGTTTTACAATTTTAATTTGACTCAAAACAGACTTTACTATAAACTTCAATCCGGACATTTGCCCTCTTACTGATGCGATATACAAGTCTTCACTTTGACTGAATTACATAAACACGAATAAGAATCATTATTTTGCGCCCACACCCATAGTGAATAATTAGTCACAAACAATCGTTCTTGTTTAACCATGTCTCAAGAGACTAATAACACTATACACTTCCAACCAAAGTTACACAGCCACATAATACCACAACTTCATAAAGAACAGCCGGCCGATGTGGCCAAGCGTTTCTAGGCACTTCAGTCTGGAACCGCGCGACCGCTACGGTCGCAGGTTAGAATCCTGCCTCGGGCATGGATGTGTGTGATGTCCCTAGGTTAGTTAGGTTTAAGTAGTTCTAAGTTCTAGGGGACTGATGACCTCATATGTTAAGTCCCTTAGTGCTCAGAGCTATTTGAACCATTTGAATCATAAAGAACAAAGAGATCTTAAAGCTTAATAAAACTGAACTGCCCACTTATGGTTCAACAGTGAAAAATGCTTAGACTAAAAATATAAAGCGGGCCAACCAAGGTCCCAAAACTTGCACACAGAAATAATAAGTTGCACCTTCATTAAAGATACATAAATGATTAACATAAGTGTTAAATAAGGAGGGCTAGTAATAACTCAGTCCACCCCGATAGCTGAGTTGTTGGGCGGCGGTGTATCACGCCAAGGGGCCCGGGTTCGATTTCCGGCTGGGTCGGAGATTTTCTACGCTCAGGGACTGGGTGTTGTGTCGTCCTCATTATCATTTCATCATCATCAGTGGAAGGCAACGGGAAACCACCATTGAAATCACTTCCCTAGACGCTCATGTGGTGGACCTCCCTGACGACGCTTCCCCCATGAGAAGACCTGCCGTAAGGCAGAACACAAAGTTAATTTAGTAATAACTCAACTAATAAAATGACTTACAGAAACGCCAATAATAACAAGGTGGCCTCACTTAATTAACGGACATAATGACTCAGAATGATTCCCAAATTGCACTTAACTTCAGAGAACAGCGTTAAGGCCCCTAGCAGTGTTTGGAAGCAATAACGCTACGGCCGGCAGCCAAAACGAGCGTTCACTCCCCAAGGCTTGTGCACAGGGTCACATAGGAGGCAGTATATATTTATATATAATCCGACCGGCCCCACAATGAGCAGTCCTGACAAGAACCCATAACGGCGCCGACGCCAGGGAATGATCAGTGTTAACAAACGTCCTGCAGCAAAAATAGATTGCAATGAAAACAAGGTAAAATCACAGCCACACTGGAATATATAATAAGCACGCCCCCCAAATTCTTTAGGAGTAATACACTGACATTACCAGTCTCCCAGTAAATTAGCAGGAAACTTAGAGATCACGTCCAGTTGCCTTAAGGCACTTTCAACATTAAATAAACATACCAAATGCTGCCGTTACAAATGATTACACCATTAACTCTACGGCTGCCGGGCACGTACACTCCTAAAACGAGTTAAAATTTGGATGAAAAGCACTTAAAACACACACCCCACGGCTGATCAAAACTGAATGAAGATTATCGGCTTGCTTAAAATAGGCATTGCGGAACGAAGTTCAGAATCATCTCCGGCAGCTACCCATGCCACAATAATTTTCAACAATCTTCTTAGTTAAACACAGAATAAAACTCATACGTAACTTGGAGCCTGCAAATTACGAGTTAGGAAGCTGTTCAGAGTGAGACGACGAACCCACCGCAGTTTTGCACGTCAAGGCTCCCAACGATCGGCACCGTACATCCGCTGCGCGCCAAATGACAAGGGCGGCGACCACAGCGAGGCCCATGCACCACGGTTGGGGACGCGGGCTTGTTTTCAACACAAGTTGGCTCGTTTAACACCGACCGGAGACTCACTTGTCACACGTTCACCGGGAAAACCCGCCGGGGGAGAAATCAGAGATAGCAGGACAGCCAAATATCGATGTCAGCCGGATATCGATATCAGCCATATATCGATCCTAGAAGAAATTCGACATCAGCCCATGTCGATATCAGCCGATCATAGATATCAGCAGACACAGTTCAACATTCAAACTATTAACATCATAAGATCGCAAGTTAATGCAAGCGCGAGATGTTGTAATTGTTGCGGTCTTCAGTCCTGAGACTGGTTTGATGCAGCTCTCAATTCTACTTTATCCTGTGCAAGCTGCTTCATCTCCCAGTACGTACTGCAGCCTACATCCTTCTGAATCTGCTTACTGTATTCATCTCTTGGTCTCCCTCTACGATTTTCACCCTCCACGCTGCCCTCCAATACTAAATTGGTGATCCCTTGATGCCTCAGCCGGCCGGAGTGGCCGAGCGCTTCTAGGCGCTTCAGTCTGGAACCGCGCGGCCGCTACGGTTGCAGGTTCGAATCCTGCCTCGGGCATCGATGTGCGTGATGTCCTTAGGTTAGTTAGGTTTAAGTAGTTCTAACTTCTAGGGGACTGATGACCTCAGATGTTAAGTCCCACAGTGCTGACAGCCATTTGAACCATTTGAACCTTGATGCCTCAGAACATGTCCTACCAACCGATCCCTTCTTCTAGTCAAGTTGTGCCACAAGCTACTCTTCTCCCCAATTCTATTCAATACCTTCTCATTAGTTATGTAATCTACCCATCTAATCTTCAGCATTCTTCTATTCTCTTCTTGTCTAAACTATTTATCGTCCATGTTCCTTCCATACATGGCTACACCCCATACAAATACTTTCAGAAACGACTTCCTGTCATTAAATCTATACTCGATGTTAACAAATTTCTCTTCTTCAAAAACGCTTTTCTTGCCATTGCCAGTCTACATTTTATATCCTCTCTACTTCGACCATCATCAGTTATTCTGCTCCCCAAATAGCAAAACACCTTTACTACTTTAAGTGTCTCATTTCCTAATCTAATTCCTTCAGCATCACCCGAGCTAACTCGGCTACATTCCATTATCCTCGATTTGCTTTTGTTGATGTTCATCTTATATCCTCCTTTCAAGACACTGTCCATTCCGTTCAACTGCTCTTCCAAGTCCTTTGCTGTCTCTGACAGAATTACAATGTCATCGGCGAACCTCAACGTTTTTATTTCTTCTCCATGGATTTCAATACCTACTCCGAATTTTTCTTTTGTTTCGTTTACTGCTTGCTCAACATAAAGATTCAATAACATTGAGTAGAGGGTACAACCCTGTCTCACTCCCTTCCCAACCACTGCTTCCCTTTCATGCCCCTCGACTCTTATAACTGCCATCTGGTTTTTGTATAAATTGTAAATAGCCTTTCGCTCCCTGTATTTTACCCCTGCCAACTTCAGAATTTGAAAGAGAGTATTCCAGTCAACATTGTCAAAAGCTTTCTCTAAGTCTACAAATGCTACAAACGTCTGTTTGCCATTTCTTAATCTAGCTTCTAAGATAAGTCGTAGGGTCAGTATTGCCTCACGTGTTCCAAGATTTCTACGGAATCCAAACTGATCTTCCCCGAGGTCGGCTTCTGTCAGTTTTTCCATTCGTCTGTAAAGAATTCGCGTTAGTATTTTGCAGCTGTGATTTATTAAACTGATAGTTCGGTAATTTTCACATCTATCAACGCCTGCTTTCTTTGGGATTGGAATTATTATATTTTTCTTGAAGTCTGAGGGTATTTCACCTGTCTCATAAATCTTGCTCACCAGCTAGTAATAGCGAATACCCTGTTGAAGAATCACAAGAGGAGAAGGTATTCTTGGAAGAGGGTGGGTGATAAGGTAAGATTTCAGTTAGATTACGTGGTGGTCAGACAGAGATTCCGAAATCAGATAGTGGACTGTAAGGCGTTCCCAGGAGCAGATACAGACTCAGAATGCAATATAGTAGTGATGAAGAGTAGGCTGAAGTTGAAGACATTAATCAGGAAGACTCAATACGCAACGAAGTGGGATACTTAAGTACTAAGGAATGACGAAATACGCTTGAAGTTCTTTAAGGCCTATAGACACAGTAATAAGGAATAGCTCAGTAGGCAGTACAGTTGAAGAGGAATGGACATCTCTAAAAAGGGCGATCACAGAAGCTGGGAAGGGATACATAGGTTCAAAGAAGGTAACTGCGAAGAAACCATGGATAACAAGAAATAATTCAATTGACTGATGAAAGGAAGAAATACAAAAATGTTCCGGGAAACTCAGGAATACAGAAAGAAGTCGCTGAGGAATGAAATAAATACGGAGTGCGGGGAAGCTAAGACGAAATGGCAGCAGAAAAAATTTGAAGATACGGAAAAAGAAATGATTGTCGGCAGGACAGAGTCAGCATACAAGAATTCAAAACAACCTTCAGTGACATTAAAAGCAAGAGTGGTAACATTAAAAGTGCAACGGGAATTCCACTGTTAAATGCAGAGGAGGGACCGGATAGGTGGTAAGAATACTTTGAAAGCCTCTGAGGGAGAAGATTTGTCTGATGTGATAGAAGAAGAAACAGGAGTCGATTTAGAAGAGATAGGGGATCCCGTGTTAGAATCAGAATTTAAAAGAGCTTTGGAGGACTTGCGGTCAAATAAGGCAGAAGGGATAGATAACATTCCATCAGAATTTCTAAAATCATTGGGGGAAGTGGCAACAAAACGACTATTCACGTTGGCGTGTAGAATTTATTAGTCTCTGAAAAGCATCATCCACACAATTCCGAAGACGGCAAGAGCTGACAAGTACGAGAATTATCGCACAATGAGCTTAACAGCTCATGCAACCAAGCTGCTTACAAGAATAATATACAGAAGGATGGAAAAGGAAATTGAGGATGCGTTAGATGACGATCAGTTTGGCTTTAGGAAAAGTAAAGACACGAGAGAGGCAATTCTGACGTTGCGGTTAATAATGGAAGCAAGACTACAGAAAAATGAAGACACATTAATAGGATTTGTCGAGCTTGAAAAAGCGTTCGATAATGTAAAATGATGCAAGGTATTCGGAATACTGAAAAAAAAGTAGGGGTACAACAGCCGGAGTATAAAACCGCCAACTGACAGCTCGATGGCATGAGGTCACTTCGACGGACGGACACACACACAAGTGAAAGTTGCACTACTGGAATATAACGATCAATTCAACTTAAACTAGCTAAATCCGGATTTCGACGTGGTCGTGCATTCTCGCGACCACATCCTTCCATCGGGCAGTGCACATGTCGCCAGCTCCTTCGGCGAGTACTGGCACCGTCGGACCTCACTGCCGCTCCGTCCCAACTCAACTGACTTCGACACATGACGACCCGGAAAAACTAAAGTTCGCGCCAAAGATAGTACCACAGTACTCGCTATCGATAAACGCCGCTGCTGCCACTCACGGACAGACAAAGCGATCAAACGTAGTGGCACCAGTGAATGCTCTAAGAAAACGAGAGGTTACAACCCGAATACACGACGCCAACTTGTCAACGGCACAAACGCGAGCCGGAGCACGGGTCAGTCAATTTTGATATAAGTTGGTAAGTTTGGAGGCGTGTCATGCTGCGAGGATTAAATTATATTGATGAATGATGACATAACAAAACTTACTCGTATATCTCAGGGAATTGATGGTTAGCACTCAGTTCTAGAAGTGTACGAGGCTTCTGTAATGAAGACCCCAAGGGGACGGGGGGGTGGGGGGGGGGGGAGGGGGCAATTGGCCACTCTTGCCCGCCCATCCCTCTTCGCCCCTGCGGACGCCTGTGCCGAGTGGTAGACTAGGACGCCTATGATTTCGTTGCAGGTGGTACGGACAGTCAGTCATAAGATGAATTCTGAACGCTTTCTCCCTATAGTCTAGAGCAACTAACGCGACAACCGACACGCAGTGGAAATATTTTAGACCTCAAAGCAACAAACCAGCTTCAAGCTTATCGGCAGTGTCAGTATAGAGGCAAGGGTTAGCCATGATGATATCTTCGGCATGAAAGTTATTAAAGTTAATAAATCCATCAAGAAGCTACGAAGAGGTTTGTTTCTAGAAAGATGAGACAAGCAGTTGTTAGCGTCCTACTAGCACAATAAATGGATGTTATTTAGTTCCAATATGACAGATGGAGAAACATGTGTCTAGCAAGCAGACTAATGACGGAAAAAAACCCACGATGGCTTAACAACCAAATTCGAAAAACGCTACGAAAAAAGACTGTTTAATTCTCGGTTCAAAAAAGAACATAGAAAAGTCGACAAGCAAGTCATAATATCGCTTGTCCATAAAAAGATCGATGCGTGAAGCCACGTCGAAAGATCTTACCAAGAATTCTACAAGATTCTGACACTACATAAAATTAATAAGCGGGCCGAAGGCTTGTATTCAATCACTCTTACAGTAATAATGAGTGGCAATAGAAGAAATCAGAAGGAAAGCTAAAAGCTTAGAATTCATATTTATAAAAGCACTCACGCAGGAGGATAGTACGAATGTAATTTCGTTTGACCGCCGCACAAACTCCTGTTTAGAGAACGTAGACATCCCTGGCGCTGATATGAGTTTAAAAGAATTGAAAATAAATAAGTCATCGGGTCCAGATGGAATCACAATTCGGTTTTACAAAGAGTACTGTTCCACATCGGCCCCATACTTAACTAGGATTTATCGCCGATCTCTCGCCCAGAGGTAAGTTCCAAGGAATTGGAAAAAAGCACCGGTTCATAAGAAGGATAAAAGATAGGGCATGCAAAATTATCCCATCGAAAACGCTGCAGTGGCGTCCTCATCTCCCCGTGCAATGTGTGGCTGAGAATTATCATGGAGAAGGAAACGCACGACTGATACGTTATTTGGGGTTGCAGGAAATCAGTCGTAACTCGCAGTGAGGGTACTATTCTAGGCATCTCAATTAGTCTTTCTCCTCGCTCATTTCTTGTCCCAAGTCCATAGTCTCCTGTAGCCTTTTCTTCTACCCCTTTCTCTACAGCTGCATTCCAGTCCCCCATGACTATTCGATTTTCATCTCAATTTACATACTGTATTACCCTTTCAATATCCTCATACACTCTCTCTCTCTCTTCATCTTCAGCTTGCGACATCGGCATGTATATCTGAACTATCATTGTCGGTTTGCTGTCGATTCTGATAAGAACAACCCTGTCACCAAGCTGTTCACAATAACACACTCTCTGCTTTACGTTTCTGTTCATAACGAGTCCTACTCCCGTTATACTATTTGATATTACCCTATACTCATCTGACCAGAAATCCTTGCCTTCTTTCCACTTCACTTCACTGACCCCTACTATATCTAGATTGAGCCTTTGAATTTACCTTTTCAGATTTTCTTTTTTCCCTACCACGTTCAAGCTTCTGACATCCCACACCCCGACTCGTAGAACGTTATCCTTTCATTGGTTATTCAATCTTTTTTTCAAGTTCACCTCTCCCTTGGCAATCCCCTCCCGGATATCCGAATGGAGGACTGTTCCGGTATCTTTTGCCAATCGAGAGATCATCATGACATTTTTTCAATTACCGGCCACACACAAAAACGATAAAATGGACAGAGTGAGTAACAGTCTACGACTGTTTCATAAAGACGCTGTGGCGAATGGGGAAAGCGTCGGCGTTGAGTGATTCTTGGAGGATACAGGATGACATGGATATAATTTCTATTTGGTGTGATGAATGACAGCTTCCTTTAAATGTGGAAAAATTTAGAGTAAAGCTGGAAAGTAGGAAAAACAGTCCTGTAATGTTGGAGTACTGTAATAGTAATATGCTGTTTGTTAATAAAGTCGATAAAATATGTAGGCGTAACGTTGCAGAGCGACGTGAAAAGGAAGAAGCACATAATGGCCCAAGATGACTGGGTGTTTGTGCTGTCCTCATCGTTTCATCATCATTCATGAAAGTGGCGAGATTGGACTGAGCAAAGGTTGGGAAGTTGTACGGCGCTGATAACCACGCAGCTGAGCGCCCCACGATCCAAAACATCATCATCATCATCATCATCATCATCATCATCATCATATCATCATCATCATCATCATGGTCCACCCCCATTGGGAAATTTCTAGGAACGTCCAGCTCGTCTACAAAGGAGACTGTCTACTTGTGCGATCTTTTCTTGAGTACTATTCGAGTGTTCCGGATCACTACCAGCTCGTATTAAAGAAGACATCGAAGCATTTCGGGGGCGTGCTGCTGAAGTTGTTACCTGTTGGTTCGATCAACACGCGAGAACTCAAATGGGGATCCCTGGAGGGAAGAAGACGTTCCTTTCGAGAATCACTATTGAGAAAATATAGAGAACCTGTATTTAAATCAGATTGTAGAACGATCGTACTACCACCATATTATTTCCGGCGTAGGGACCGCGAAGACAAGATAAGAAAAAGTAGCTCTAATATGGAGACATACGTAAAGTCATCTCCTCATGCCACATTTGCAGCTGAAACAGGAAGGGGATGACTAGTAGTGTACCGTTTGCAGGCTACGGAGAGCGTATGTAGATGTATAATGTCGTAAGATTTCTCAACTTCGCTGCACTCTTGTATCTAGAATATTCTATCTGGATACGGCTGGTTGCTTGAATGTTGTTACAAGAATCTGATGATTATCAAATATCGATGGAAACCAACCAACAAAGTAAATATATAAATAAGGAAATAAATTAAAATTCTGATAGATTGGATTGGGGGAAGTGGCACTAAAACGACTATTCACATTTGTGTGTAGAATATATGAAATTGGTCATATACCATCGAACTTTCGAAAAAATTTCATCCACACAATTCCGAAGACTGCAAGAGCTGACAGGTGCGAGAATGATTGCACAATCAGCTTAACAGCTCATGCAACCTAGTTGCTGACAAGAATAGTATACAGAAGAATGGAAAAGAAAATTGAGGATGTGTTAAATGACGACCATTTTGGCTTTAGGACAGGTAAACGCACCAGCGAGGCAATTCTGACGTTGCGGTTGATAATGCCTAAAGAAAAACACAGACACATTCCCAGGATTTGTCGACTTGAAAAAAGCATTCGACAATGTAAAATGGATCGAGATGTTTGAAATTCTGAGAAAATAGGGGCAAGCTATAGGGAAAGACGGGTAATATACAATATGTACAAGAACCAGGAGGGGATAATAAGAGTGGACTACCAAGAACGAAGTGCTAGGATTAGAAAAAGTATACGATAGAAATGTAGTCTTTCGCCCCTCCTGTTCAATCTGTACATCGAGGAAGCAATTATGGAAATAAAAGAAAGGTTCAGGAGTGGAATTAAAATTCAAGGTGAAAGGATATGAATGATGCGATTCGCTGATGACATTGCTATCTAGAGTAAAAGTGGAGAAGCATTACATAATCTGGTGAATGGAACGAACGGTCTATTGAGTACAGAATATGGGTTGAGAGAAAATCGAAGAAAGACGAAAGTAATGAGAAGTAGCAGAAATGAGAACAGCGAGAAACTTAATATGAGCACTGATGGCCACGAAGTACATGAAGTTAAGGAAGTCTACTACCTAGGCAGCAAAATAACCGATAACAGTCGGAACAAGGAGGACATCAAAAGCAGATTAGGACTGGCAAAAAGGAGAATTCCTAACCAAGAGAAGTCTGCTAGTCCTTAATTTGAGGAAGAAATTTCTGAAAATGTATGTTTGGAGCACAGCATTGTGTGATAGCCAAACATGGACTGTTGGAAGTCCGGAAAAGAAGAGAATCGAGGCATTGGGATGTGGTGTTACAGACGAATGTTGATAATTAGGTGGACTCATCTGGTAAGAAATGACGAGGTTCTGCGCAGAGAGAAGAAAGGAATATATGGGGAAGACTGACAGGAAGAAGGGACAGGATGGTAGGACATCTATTAAAAGATCAGGGAATGAGTTCCGTGGTACTGGAGGAAGCTGTAGAGGGCAAAAACTGTAGAGGAATACATCCAGCAGATAATTGAGGACGTAAGTTGCAAGCGCTACTCTGAGATGAAGAGGTTAGCACAGGAGAGGAATTCGTGATGGGTCGCATCAAACCAGTCAGAAGACTGATGACTCAAAAAAGTTGCACATACTGTTGTGACGAATATGTTGGTAATACTACTTTAAAAGTGTTTACAAGGCAATATTAAAGTTATGGCATCATTGCCATGTAAGCTGTTGTAAACAACTAAGATATTTAAAAAAGTCATTGTAATCTGTCGAAAGCTACTGTATCGTCTCATTTGTCGAAACCAGTTTCAGTAATCTAATCTTCTTCAGTCAGAAGGTTTAACTAAACAGGATCTATTATAATAAACACATAATTTCAATTTTGCAGCGAAGCTTACAAGGCAAAATTCTTAGAGTAAAAAATTAGAAAATTCTCAGTATTAAACATGTGAAAGTTGTCATGTCCCCAGTACAGACTGTTTAACGTAACACCGAGCTAGGTGGTGCTGTAGTTGACACACTGGAGGCACACTCAGGAGTGGACGGTTTAAATCTTAGTCCGGCCAATCCCGATTTAGGTTTGCAGCAATTTTCCTAAATAGATCCAGATAAATTTCGGGCTGGTTCATTTGGGAGGCTACAAGACGGCTTGTCGTTAAAACTGGAACGTAAGCCTATCAGGTGTCGCAATAATATCAGGGGTGCCCTCCAAAATAATGACTGGGGTAACATGACTACTAAATAAAAAAAGAATCGCTATTACTCTGATTTACTCCAGTATAATTATTGTCAAATCAAATGACAAAGAGTGGCAATATAACAATAAAGCCTTGGCATATCTAACATCACATTTGGAGGGGGGGAGGGGGGGGGGAGAGATGCTAATAATCGTGCAAGTGAATCAATAGTATTCATGAACTGCCCAGTGGTTTTAGTTGAAAACAGATAGTACTACAGAAATGAATATATCACACCTGTGGTCGGAGTTGAAAGCAGACTGATCATTGCCATTAAAAGGCTAGTCTTCAGAGTGAAGCTTGAAGTAATCGAATTACTGTAATCGTCCTAGTATCTTACACTTTCAAAAGCCGCTTCACTTGATCTCGCTCTATGGCCAATGAGGTGGTCTTCGTCATCATTGTCGTACTTCTCTCTCTCTGTTCCGTATTATATATATATATATATATATCATCCAGTGCTGGCGGTTCTTACATTGTATATACATTTGTTTTTAGCAGTGTTATTCATTCAGTGATGTCTCACGTTTTCAAAGGGTCTAAACTGCCAGACCCCAATACATCTTAGATGTGATGTGTTTATCTGTTTTCTGGAGAAATAGTTAGGTTTCTACGTTTGCTCCACAGCAGATCCTATCTGTATGCGTTCGCAACAAAGCTGGACACCCCGGCGTGACACTACATAAGCGTGGCTGACGGCCTGTGGGCTTTGGACATTCGTCTCTCTCTTCGCAAGGCCGGCCGAAGTGGCCGTGCGGTTAAAGGCGCTGCAGTCTGGAACCGCAAGACCGCTACGGTCGCAGGTTCGAATCCTGCCTCGGGCATGGATGTTTGTGATGTCCTTAGGTTAGTTAGGTTTAACTAGTTCTAAGTTCTAGGGGACTAATGACCTCAGCAGTTGAGTCCCATAGTGCTCAGAGCCATTTGAACCATTTTTTTCTCTTCGCAGGCAATCTGTGAATTAGCTCTAGGGCTGACGGCTGACTCTTCTATCTCTGGGGATGCATGTACTTTTCCCCTTACTGGGAATCCTTTCCCTCCTACAGGGCATGCAAATCCGTATCAAGAGTAAAAGAAGAGTAAGGAGGCGTTAAGCAGTTACCAACAATCACAAGTACTGCTGTTTGCCATATTACTCAGTGTAAATTAAGTTCAAATGGTTCAAATGGCTTTGAGCACTATGCGACTTAACTTCTGAGGTCATAAGTCGCCTAGAACTTAGAACTAATTAAACCTAACTAACCTAAGGACATCACACACATCCATGCCCGAGGCAGGATTCGAACCTGCGACCGTAGCGGTAGCTCGGTTCCAGACTGTAGCGCCTAGAACCGCACGGCCACTCCGGCCGGCGTAAATTAAGTATCCCAGTCAAATGGGTCTTTTAATATGGATTTGCCTACGTTATGCGACTGTTTCCAGATAAGAGGTAACATGACTCGTCCTTTAAACGTTCCGAGCTTGTACTCCATCTCTATGGCCGTTAACCACTAATCTTCTGTTCTTCTTAACATAGCTGCTTGCATTCGACATTATTACATTACTATTACTATGTGAGCATTGACACAGACGAATTGCAACGATCCAAGAGGCTCGATCAGCTGACACGTATGTTTGCATACAGAAGCAGCAACAGTGATTCTGCTATATCAGAAACTTGCTGTAGTCGATCATGCAGGTAGATCACACAAAGATTTTTAATAGTTTTTTGAATCCAAAGATATCGTCTTATGAGCTTCACTGTAAAAGTAAAACTTCAGAAATATTTATTGTAGTGGCAGCACGTTTTGTGAAACCTTCATAATTTTAACTTGCATGTATTCTGTAGCCTACGTATGTTTTCTATATGCATGTATAGGTTGACTGATATTGATCATATGAGTGAAACCAATTTCAACAAGTAAAGTAGACAATGGAGCAGCTTTTAATGAAATGCAATGACTTTTGTACATACGCTGAAGCTGACACCCGAAGAGAATTTGAAGCTCGAAACCGGTTGTGAATAAAATAATTATTTATCAGCGGGATTTGACAGCTGAAACATGCCGTTTCAGAAATAGGTGCTGTGGAGCGCCACTTGTACGAAGTATATTGCTCTTATTTCAAGTTAAAGATCAGAAACGAGCTTTGTGTGCTTGCTTTAAGCTCGCCAGTGAACCCTATGATGTCTCCGAACTCGCTTTCTCCATACGCTGAGAGACTCGACTTGCCAGCCTCCACCGCTGCCCATCTAACTGAAAACTCGCTGCTTGAGTCCGTTGTCGCGTACAAGTAGAGTAATACCGGTGTAGAAAGGACAGTAAATAAATGAGTACCAAGGACTTACATGATCGCTGCTACGTACATAACTGTCGGGTATGACGAATATTATTTACAAAGACATTGAGCAATCAGCTAGCAGTGAATTTTGTTCTGTTTACTTATACGTACGTGTATGCGTATTTGTCAGTATGCATGTATAGTATTTGCGTGTGTGTGTGTGTGTGTGTGTGTGTGTGTGTGTGTGTGTGTGTCTTACACTCTCCACAGTCTCACTAAATGGTTCAAATGGCTCTGAGCACTATGCGACTTAACTTCTGAGGTCATCAGTCCCCCAGAACTAAGAACTAATTAATCCTAACTAACCTAAGGACATCACACACATCCATGGCCGAGGCAGGATTCGAATCTGCGACCGCAGCGCTCGCTCGGCTCCAGACTGCAGCGTCTAGAACCGCACGGCCACTCCGGCCGGCAGTCTCACTAAACAAAGCTTCGTTAGACGCCATCTGATCCTGAGAGTGGGTCATTTTTATCCTGTCAGTGGTATATTACAACAGAAAGATTGAAGATTGCACACTCAGTTTCCATGTTACGTCGCAGCTTTATACGGTAGCATACTTCAGTGAGAAGGAACGCGTTTATGAGTAAGAAGCGACAGCAGTGCCATCTTTCTGGGACTCGTCATCCCCGCAGAATGACAGTGGGAAGGAAGAAAGCTAGTATTGTACTGGCATAAGAGCAGCTCCTTGATTTCTAATATTCGCAACACTCAACACTGAACTCGTACTCGCTCCGTTTCTGATCTCTGTGGTTAAGTTATAATTTTACTTTCGTAAGGCTCAATATTTTAGTCCCCACTCCACTTGGATCTAAGCCCTTTCACATTTGCGGATAAGCATGCGATGCAAAACCTTTATTTTAACACAACTGTATTTGTTGTCGAATCACAACCTCCTAGAACTTCTTAAATGTCATTTTAATCGTCATCGACTGTACTATTTACTACGAATTCGACTGCAATTTCTACCCCAGGTCATTTTGGTGTAGTTACAGGTGCTGACGAATGGTGACTACTTCTGTGTTATCAGCATCTGTAACCACTTGAAAATGACCTAAGGTCGAAATTGCAATTGCAGAAAGTGCAATAAATAGTACAGTCGACGGCGAGTATCACGTCCTTCCCTTTTAGTAGTTGGAAAGCCTATTATTGGTTAGGGAGCAACTTATTAGCATTGTTAGGTAGTTCATGTACATTGACACAGAGCAAAAGGAAACATAAAATCGAGATTGTTGGCACGACTTGGACAAATGAAACATCATACACCAAGAATACACCATAGAGGTTGTATTTACTGTTAAAGTTATGCCAGTTAAGTGAATCAGTAGTGTTAAAGACAGTATACCCGAAGAATTCAGAATTTCCAATTGAACATATCAATAACATGCACTGTAAACATTCCTGCATTTTACGTAAAATTTATATGCGAGCTGCTCTAAACGAAAATCAGTATCTGTCATGAAATAGGACACCCCTCAAATATTAATTTAACTAGAGATGACTTTCATCTAATAAAATGCGAGGAATCCTGAAACGTCTTCCCTGAAAACTCATGCACGTAAATTGACCGTTAACAGAAATCAAGAATGTTTACTTTCTCCCAGGATAAACTGAATATTACCCCCAAAAACGCAAGGAAGGCTCATAAGAATATAACATGTAGAGTATTTACGCATCTGCCAAAAACAAAAAATTCCCGGTACTAAAGTACTTCACCAAGCATGTTGGATGCATATGATTGGTTGCTGCCTTCTAACTTAATGCCGGACACCGCACAGTGCACGAACTGATTGAGCAAAAGCCGATAATCCACTTGGCACAAAAACAAATCGATATGCAAATGCGAAAGTAACATTAGGAAACAACATAAATATTCACAAGCGGTTAAAAACAGATAGAAAATAAAGAGTGAATGACTTTAGTCTTACTGATAATAACAGCAGTTATTTACAACAATGTGGACTGTATTTGAATTTAACAGGTTTGCAAATTTATGAAGTTTATAGCAAAAACTGGTTTAGTGAAAGAAATAACTTGTAATTATTATTCTGAATGATACTGAGAAAACTGGTTCAAAACTGCGAGTCATTTACATGAAACACAGTCACCAAAAATATAATAATTTGCATATAAAGTTCTTTTCGCGAGTGTTGAGCTTTTGCGTGATAAGTCAATCCTCACTTAGTGTTGTTGGCGAGTTGTCAACGACTATGTTATTGGTCCGTAATCCTTAAGCGTGTAGTCCAGTGGTTAGCTTCCTGAATATATTGATCATAGCTGTTCGTCTTGAACGCGGCAGGGACGCGGGGGATGATTGTAGAATCATCTCGCGCATCTACATGAAGCGATGAAAGTAGGACACGCATCATTCAAATAATGCATGACGTATCCCGACATCATAATGCTTGTTATCAGTTTTCAGTCACAGTTTTAGATTTATAGTTTTCCGCTCGATCGGTGGTCGGCACAGTTCACGTTACCTGCCATCATACATTATGTGATCAAAAGTATCCGGACACCCCAAAAAACATACATTTTTCATATTAGGTGTGTTGTGGTGCCAACTACTGCCAGGTACTCTACATGAGTGACCTCAGTAGCCATTCGACATCATGAGGGAGCAGAATGGGACGATCCGTGGAACTCATGGACTTCGAACGTGGTCAGGTGATTGGGTGTCACTTGTGTCACACGTCTGTACGCGAGATTTCCACACTCATAAACATCCCTAGGTCCACTGTTCCTAATGTGATAGTGAAGAGGAAAAGTGACGGGACACGTGCAGCACGAAAGCGTACAGGCCGCACAGTTTAAGAGTCAGTCAGGCAGTCAGCCAGTCAATCAGGCAGCAGTAGCCGACCGAGACAGACGCAGCAACAGATAAGCAAACCGCTTTTGTCTCATTTACGAGTTCCTAACCAGGAGCGAATTTTAGTGTATCATCTGTGTGCTTTAACAGTTTCATTTCTTAAGTTTCTGCGTGTAAATTTGACATCTAATAGCCACAGTTATCACGTTTCCGTTTGCATCAGAAAGTAAACCGATTTTGTGACATATTAAAAGTTCCTAATCAGGGTCAAATTATTTAGTTTCACTTGAGTGCTTCGGTAGTTCGGTTTTTGAATATCGGCGTATTACTAGACACAGTTCATGCGTTTTCGTAAGGGTCTACAGTAGAGTTGCGCAGCACGTACCGATAGTCCGTTTATCTGAATAGTTTAGTTTTCCACGGTCTTTAGTATGAACAGGGACTGCGTATGCGAACCCAGTTGTAGACACTTCGCTCTCAGCTTCAGTCTGTGATGGTTTCGGTTACATAGCTTGAGGCTGCAGTGGATGGGCACCACTGTTGTGGGCCGGCCGTGGGAATCCAACGGACGTCCAGCACGTCAAAGTCTTCCGATGAGTCCTCACCGGTGACAGACCCAGTTACTGCTCGCACTGAGGCCGACCCCTCACCTATGGCCGAGTGGGAGGTTGCCCCGGGGCGAAAGACTTCCCAGGCGGCCGCAAGTAAGGTCTCCCCCCGCCGGTTTGTCTGACAAGCAGGTTCCAGGTGCTGTCTGTGGCTGATACTGTCGCTGAGCCACATGCTGTCACCTGTCCTGTTTCAGAGGAAACCACTCAGCCTGCAAGATCTGGGCAATCGCAGAGGGTGGGATTATTGTTAGTTGGGAGCTCCAACGTTAGGCGCGTCATGGGGCTCCTTAGGGACTTGGATGACAAGGAGGATAAGAAAACCAATGTGCACGCCGTGTGCATACCGGGTGGAGTCATTCCAGATGTGGAAAAGGTCCTCCCGGATGCCATGAAGAGCACAAGGTGCAGCCAACTGCAGGTAGTTGCTCAGGTCGGTACCAGTGATGTGTGTCACTTTGGATCAGCAGAGATTCTCTCTGGTTTCGAGCGGCTAACAGAAGTGGTAAAGGCTGCCAGTCTTGCTTTCAAGATGAAAGCAGACCTGGCCATTTGCAGCGTAGTCGACAGGATCGATTGCGGACCTCTGGTACAGAGCCGAGTGGAGGGTCTGAATCAGAGGCTCAGACGGTTCTACGACCGTGTAGGCTGCAGATTCCTCGACTTGCACCAAAGGGTGGTTGGGTTTCGGTATCCGCTGAATAGTTCAGGTGTCCACTACACGATGGAGGCGGCTACACGGGTAGCAGGGACCGTGTGGCGTGGACTGGGCGGCTTTTTAGGTTAGAGGGTCTCGGGAAAACACAAGAAGAGCTTCAGTCACAAAGGGTGCAGGCCGAACACAGGAAGAACGTAGATATAGAACCATTGGTATAACAGTTGTAAATTGTCGCAGCTGTGTTGGGAAAGTACCAGAGCTCCTAGCGCTAATAGAAAGCACTGATGCACAAATCGCTACAGGGACTCAAAGCTGGCTAACGCTGGATATAAGCCCAGCCGAAATTTTTGCGAAGAACATAACGGTGTTCCGAAAAGATAGGCTAAACACGGTTGGCGGAGGCGTGTTTGTTGCTGTCAGAAGTAGTTTAACTGTCGCAAAATTGAAGTAGATACTTCATGTGAGTTAGTGTGGGCAGAGGTCATTGTTGGCAATCGTAATAAAAGAATGGTTGGATCCTTTTACCGATTTCCCAATTCAGGTGATACAGTTGCTGAAAAGTTGAAAGAAAACTTGAGCTTGATTTCAAACACATACCCGACTCTTACGGTAATAGTTGGTGGTGACTTCAATTTACCCTCGATATATTGGCGAACATGTATGTTTAATTCCGAAGGTAAGTATAAAATATCATCCGAAATTGTGATTAACGCATTCTCTGAAAATTATTTCGAGCAGTTAGTTGATGACCCACGCGAATAGTAGACGGTTGTGAAAACACACTTGACCTTTTAGCAACAAATAATCCTGAGTTGATAACAAGCATCAAAACCGATGTAGGGATTAGTGAACACAGGGTTGTCGTAGCGAGACTGAATATTGTAATCCCCAAATTCTCGAAAAATAAGCGGAAAATATACCTATTAAAAAAAGCTGATAAAAATTCACTTGACACTTTCCTGAGAGACAATCTCCACTCATTCCAAATTAATAATATAAGTGTAGACCATACGTGGCTTAAATGCGAAGAAATAGTATCGGCAGCAATAGAGAGATTTATACCAAATAAACTAACAAACGACGGAGCTGATCCTCCTTGGTACACAAAACGGGTTAGAACACTGTTGCAGAAACAACGAAACAAACATGCCAAATTTAAACAGACGCAAAATCCCCAAGATTGGCGATCCTTTACAGAAGCTCAAAATTAAGCGCGGAGTTCAATGCGAGACGCCTATAACAGTTTCCACAACGAAACTTTGTCTCGAAACCAGGCAGAAAACTCAAATAGATTCTTGTCGTATGTGAAGTATGTTAGCGCCAAGAAACAATCAATGGCTTCTCTGCGTGATAACAATGGAGATACTGTCGAAGACAGTGCTGCCAAAGCAGAGTTACTAAACACAGCCTTCCGAAATGTCTTCACAAAAGAAGACGAAGTAAATATTCCAGAATTCGAATCGAGAACAGCTGCCAACATGAGTAACGTAGAAGTAAATATCCTTGCAGTAGTGAAGCAACTCAAGTCACTTAATAAAAGCAAGTCTTCTGGTCCAGACTGTATACCAATTAGGTCCCTTTCCGAGTATGCTGATGCATTAGCTCCATCTCGACGGAAGATTCGTACCTCAAAGTTGCACAGGTCACACCAATATTCAAGAAAGGTAGTAGGAGTAATCTACTAAATTACAGGCCCATATCGTTAACGTCGATATGCAGAAGGATTTTAGAACATATATTGTGTTCGAACACTATGAATTACCTCGAAGGAAACGGTCTATTGACACACAGTCAACATGGGTTTAGAAAACATCGTTCCTGTGAAACACAACTAGCTCTTTATTCACATGAAGTGCTGAGTGCTATTGACAAGGGATTTCAGATCGATTCCGTATTCCTGGATTTCCGGAAGGCTTTTGGCACGGTTTCACACAAGCGGCTCGTAGTGAAATTGCGTGCTTATGGAATATCGTCTCAGTTATGTGACTGCATTTGAGATTTCCTGTCAGAGGTCACAGTTCGTAGTAATTGACGGAAAGTCATCGAGTAAAACAGAAGTCACTTCAGGCGTTTCCCAAGGTTGTGTTATAGGCCCTTCGCTGTTCCTTATCTATATAAACGATTTGGGAGACACTCTGAGCAGCCGTCCTCGGTTGTTTGCAGATGACGCTGTCGTTTATCGACTAGTAAAGTCATCAGAAGATCAAAACAAACTGCAAAACGATTTAGAAAAAATATCTGAATGGTGTGAAAAGTGGCAGTTGACCCTAAATAACGAAAAGCGTGAGGTCATCCACATGAGTGCTAAAAGGAACTCGTTAAACTTCGGTTACACTATAAATCAGTCTAATCTAAAAGCCGTAAATCCAACTAAATATCTAGGTATTACAATTACGAACAACTTAAATTGGAAGGAACACATAGAAAATGTTGTGGGTAAGGCAAACCAAAGGCTGCGTTTTATTGGCAGGACACTTAGAAAATGTAACAGACCTACTAAGGAGACTGCCTACACTACGCTTGTCCGTCCTCTTTTAGAATACTGCTGAGCGGTGTGCGATTATTACCTGGTAGGACTGACGGAGTACGTCGAAAAAGTTCAAGGAAAGGCAGCACGTTTTGTATTATCGCGAAATATGGGAGAGAGTGTCACAGAAATGATACACGATTTGTGCTGGAAATCATTAAAAGAAAGGCGTTTTTCGTTCGACGGAATCTTCTCACGAAATTCCAATCACCAGCTTTCTCCTCCGAATCCGAAAATATTTTGTTGATACCGACCTACATAGGGAGTAACGATCACCACAATAAAATAAGGGAAATTAGAGCTCGTAAGGAAAGATATAGATGTTCATTCTTTCCGTGCGTTATAGGAGTTTGGAATAATAGAGAATTGTGAAGGTGGTTCGATGAACCCTCTGCCAGGCTCTTAAATGTGATTTGCAGAGTATCCATGTAGATGTAGATGTAGATGTAGGGTCGTAATGTGTAATGGGCAGACTTCTATCCAGACCATCACACAGGAATTCCAAACTGCATCAGGGTCCATTGAAAGTACTATGACGGTTAGGCGTGAGGTGAGAAAACTTGGATTTCATCATCAAGCGGCTGCTCATAAGTCACAAAACACGCCGGTAAATGCTAAATGATGCCTCGCGTGGTGTAAGAAGCATAAAAATTGGACGACTGAACAATGGGATAACGTTGTGTGGAGTGACGAATCACGGTACACAATGTGGCAATCCGATGACAGGGTGTGGGTATGGCGAATGCCCGGTGAACGTCATCTGCAAGCATGAGTAGTGTCAACAGTAAAATTCGGAGGCGGAAGTGTTATGGTGTGGTAGTGTTTTTTATGGAGGGGGCTTGCGCCCCTTGTTTTGCGTGGCACTATTACAGCACAGGCCTACGTTGATGTTTTAAGCACCTTACTGCTTCCCACTGTTGAAGAGCAATTCGGAGATGGCGACTGCATCTTTCAACACGATCGAGCACCTGTTTGTAATGCGCGGCCTGTGGCGGAGTGGTTTTGGAAAGCCGATTTCGTGCCATGCCTCATCGACCGACAACGATACCTCTCCTCAATACAGCACTTTGTGAAGAATGGGCTGCCATTTCCCAAGAAACCTTCCAACACCTGGTTGAACTTATGCCTGCGAGAGTGGAAGCTGTTATCGAGGCTAAGGGTGGGCCAACACCATATTGAATTCCAGCATTACCGATGGGGGGCGCCACGAACTTGTAAGTCATTTTCAGCCAGGTGTCCGAATACTTTTGATCACATAGTGTAGTTGTGCTATGATCTGCACACCGTGCATCCAAGAGTAAAGCTGTTAACATCAGTTCACGACAAGGAAGTGCGTTACCATATTTCCGTTTAACTCTACGGTCCGCTGTATGTACTAAAGGGTATGTGCTGTCTAGAAACAAAACCATGCAGTTACAGCATTCACACAGCTTCGTCGTCTGAATATCATAGTTCTTAAGATTAACCTGTCGATCGGCAGGCCGGACAAATAAGCTACGCTATACGTATGGCTATTATTTCTATCTTTGAGGGACACATCTAAACCACAAAAACTTATCACTGATGAAACTTAATTGACCTCGGCTACGCCAGACGGTGCACTCGCACTCGCGTGACACGAGAATGAAATTCATGCTATAGCTCCAGACTCTTTGTTAATCAAGAAAAACATTTTGAGGCACCAGCTGTACATATACGTATATACACCTGTATCCTCAACTGGCATCAGTTTTAGCAAACATAATCATGCAGAGAAAGCTGGCCTTAAATGAAATTCAAATAGGTTACTGCTGCATGTCCAGTACAAATTTGCTCCATAATAATAAGCGTACGCCCAGTAACCCTCTAGACACCGTCAGGACATCTTTCTAGATACTTTTCTGTGTCGACCTATCGATATCTTTTTACATCACTCGACACTTATTATTCAGCACTACATCGAGTATTACGATTTACAGTTTCATATAAAATTGCAACATATCATTATTCTGCCCATGGAAAATGAACTTGAACATCTTAATATACGCACGAACAAATAACATCAGGAAAAATGATAATAGCAGTTACATTCACGACAACTGTTTTGTATCCCGCGTGGATAGGCGGCGCGTGGATCTGCTCCTGCAAACTGAAGGGTAGGCCGAATGTAGGAAGCGAGTAGGAGCAGGAAAAGGTGAAGTACTGCGGTACTGCGTATAAGTTAAAATTCTTTTGCTGGTGTATGAACATGTACAAACTATAATATTACTTAACTTTGGCTCAGATGAGCACGTAGGTGCGAAGCCGTGCGGGTATCAACGCTAAGAGCTGCTAGTAGTGAGACAAACTATCATTGAAGTAACTGAAGTAACGAAGTCTGTAATGACTAGCTCCCTATGAAGTTGCTTGGTCGTCGGCTCGAAATCAAATGGGCTGAATCTGGATCGGCGCTCGTAGAGCTGCGCAGCGTCGGCTAGAGGGCGCTGTCGTCGGTGTCTGTCGTAGTGCCAACCTAAGAACTTGCACCTAAGCTGTGGCATTGTAGCGATCGATACCAAAAACTGCTTGATGCAAACGGAAAAAGAAGTTGTACAAAGAAATGAATTTACACAACTCACCGTAAAGAATTCTTTCTATCAATTACGAAGATAAAGCGGAGAAAAAGGAAATACAGGAAAAAGGAAAAAAAATGTTATATAGTGTCGTAACGTTATCTTTACACTGTAATTCAACATAATGAAACATTCCAGGGAATCCCAACGCTGTGCAGGTGCGTGTCCGAGATGCATGTAGATCGCTGAGCGGCAAACGGGCGAGATGGCAGCGACGGTGGCGGCACCGGCGGAGATGAAGCGCGAGGTGCGCCAGCAGCGCGCCAAGATGTCGCTGCGCCGCAAGAGGGCGCTGGCGCCGCTCCAGCAGCAGCAGGTCAACGGCCTCTACGTGCACTCCAGCCCGCCCAGAGGTACGCCAACGCACGCTCACCGCCTCCACTACTCTGAGGCAATGCTGCTCAGCTGCGGATACAAGATGGGGGCGTCACGGACACTGCCAGAAAAGGGAATGTAGTGTACTAACCACTGATATAAACAAGTGTCCCATGATAAAAAAGAAGCACCCAGAAGACGTGCAGATATCAGCTTATCTTCGTACACGGTGGGTATGTAAATGATTGGAATTGCAGTTCTCTGTACAGGTAAAGTAGTCATCAGAGTGCGTTACTGTTGTTCGTGTTGTTGTTACCAGGCCTAGTAGGGTATACAGGCTAAATCACTTAAAACTTGCACCACAGATATTGCGGAAATGGAAAGTGCTATCGAAGTGCGGTTTTCACAGAACTGATTGGCACTGAGGATCTCGTATTGTCAGCCAATAAACATATTGCAATAATACTTAGATAGAATATCTTTTGTGTTATAATTTCTAAGACTTTCCCGGCGATTTGTTGTCATCTCGTAGAATCGGGTGTACTGCCGGTGGTCCGCGTCTTCCCAACACGATATTTCGACGTCGTAACTGGGCATCACCATGCTACAGAAAAATGCTGAAGATTAGATGGGTAGATCACATAACTAATCAGGAGGTATTGAATAGAGTTGGGGAGAAGAGGAGTTTGTGGCACAACTTGACTAGAAGAAGGGATCAGTTGGTAGGACATGTTCTGAGGCGCAAGGGCTCACCAGTTTAGTACTGGAGGGCAGCATGGAGGGTAAAAATCGTAGAGGGAGACCAAGAGATGAATACACTAAGCAGATTCAGAAGGATGTAGGCTGCGGTAGGTAATGGGAGATAGACTTGCACAGGATAGAGTAGCGTGAAGAGCTGCATCAAACCAGTCTCAGGGCTGAAGACCACAACAACAACAACAACTGGGCATCTTCATCAGGTGTTCCCTGAGACTGGTTGACGAGCTGGCCTTCTCCCATATTTATGCCTGGGCGGTGTGTGGCGCTCCGTATGCCTTCCGCGCCCACTGTGGCCATTTCTGGTTGTGGTATCAGTCTCTACGCGCTCCATCTTCGGTCCGCGCCCGTTGCGGCTCTCTTCTGAGGTAGCCGATATCCCAAGGAGTTCCCTATTGGGTCCGCGCCAGATAGGCGCGATCCTAGCACTATCATGGCTCTGTTGAATTTCCTTATGCTGTCCGCGACCGCGGCCAGTTTCTCTCGTGGCCGAGCCATTCTCCTGGCCTTCTGAACCCGGTATGCGCCTGTGAGGTGCGCTTCCTGCATCATCCGGCTGCTGTTGGAGCTGCATTTTATGATGGCCATCCTCCAAGGAGCTTGCAGCCGCCTGGTATCGCGTGTGCCGTTCTGTTCCGTTACTTACGCCCTTGGACTCTGTAGTTCATTCCGGCAGGAGGGAACTTTTGTTTCTGTAGTACTTCCAAAGCAGGATTCCACGCAGTACTAAGCTGTTATCCTGCTTCCGGTTGATCAAGTTGTCTGCCAACCTGATTTCAATCGATTCATTAATGACACTAGCCAAGAATAGGGGGGTCTGAGCAAGGATCCTGGTTTTGTCATAATCCATGGTGTGCTGAAGTTCCCTCCTCCAGGAATGAACTACAGACGTCCAAGGGCGTAAGTGACGGAACAGAACGGCATACGCGATACCAGGCGGCAGCAAGCTCCTTGGAGGATGGCCATCATAATATGCAGCTCCAACAGCAGCCGGATGCCGCAGGAAGCGCACCTCACAGGCGCATACCCGGTTCAGAAGGCCAGGAGAATGTCTCGGCCACGAGAGAAACTGGCCGCGGTCGCGGACAGCATGAGGAACTTCAACAAAGCCATGATAGCGCCTATCTGGCGCGGACCCAATACGGAACGCCTTGGGATGTCGGCTACGTCAGAAGAGAGCGGCAACGGGCGCGGACCGAAGATGGAGCGCCTAGAGACTGATATCACCGCCGGAAATGGGCATAGTGGGCGCGGACAGCATAGGGAGAGCCACACACCGCCCAGGCATAAATATGGGAGAAGGTCAGCTCGTCAACCAGTCTCAGGGAACACCTGATGAAGACGCCGAGTTACGACGTCGAAATATCGTGTTGGGAAGTCGCGGATTCTACGAGATGACAATATCTTTTGTGCAAAAATACACTTTTTAAAATGAAAAATGCGTACTGATACAAACAACCAAAAATTATGGTAAACTAGGATGTCCGTTCTGCATGTAGCAGGATTATAGCGCGAGTTGTTTAAGAGATACCGTATTTTGGAAAGTTTCCACACCGACACTTGTTTGTGGCAATCAGTCTGCGTAGTTGCTGGATACAATGCTGTTACGGTTATTCACAGAGTGCTTGTGTGTTTCTTGAGTGCATTGCGACTTGCTAGTCAGTCAGTGTGTCACAGTCCAAGAGCAGGTCGTGAGTGGAGGATGGGATATATCGATGCAGAAAAAATCGATATACTCATGGTGAGTGGAAAGTGTAGGAAGAATGCAGTTCGTTCTTGTACGGTGTATGCGGCAAGATATCCCAATAGACGTCAACCATTTCATCAGTTAGTTATCAACCAGTTAGGTGAAAGTGGTAGGGTAACACGTAAACAGCGTAACAGAAGGGAACAAGTGACAACGGAAGAAAGGGTATGTTCCTGCTGCTGTTACAGTTGATCCACACATTTGCTCCTGCGCAATCCCACGAGGAAGTGGCATGAGTCACGGAGGTGCCCTAAGCATTCTCCATCGGTATAGATTCCATCCTATCACATCTATCTCTGCCAAGAGCTGCATGAAAAGGATTATGAGCATCGTGGTTACTTCTGTACATGGGCATTAAGACAGCATAATCCAGATACATCGTGCACCCTGTTTAGTGATGAAGCGACATTTACCAATTGTGAAATTAGAATTATATTAATACCTTCAGCTGTCGACGGGCTTTGATATATATCAACGGGGATACGTGAAAATGTGTGCCCCGACCGGGACTCGAACAGGGGATCTCTGCTTATGTGGCAGACGCTCTATCCATCTGGGCGACCGAGGGCACAGAGGATAGTGCGACTGCAGGGACTATCTCGCGCACACCTCCCGCGAGACCCACATTCTCACCTTGTATGTCCACACACTACATTCGTAGTGTCCCACCCCCACATGTCCGAAAGAACAGACACCATATCCATATAAGTATATATTTACCAATTGTGGCGATGTAAATCGCCGAATCATGCACTATTGGTCTGATCACAATCTCCGTTGGCTTCGTCAGGTGAAACGTCAGCGTCCATGTGCAGTGTAAACGTTTGGTGTGAGATGGACACTGAACGCGCACAGGTATCGCAGCCACCCGACAGATCATCTAACACTGATCCTAGAAGACGTTCCTCTGCAGACTAGGAGGAACCCGAGATACTAACATGTTGGCTGTCCAGCCTGTACTGCACGGAGTACCACAGTATCTTTTCACGAATTGTTTCCAAATCGTTGGACTGGGCGCAGAGAATCAATACCTTAGCCGGCCTGGTTCCCCGGATTTGACACCTGTATACTTTGTTCTTTGGGGAAAGCTGAAAGACGCCGCCTACAAGGACATACAAACGACATCCGACGATACGCTGCAGACTGCTCGGCCATTTCCGCGGGAAAGCTAGCACGTGCGCGGCAGTCGTTCCATACCAGACCGGAAGCTCATATTGCCGCTGCCGGTGGTCATTTTGAGCACAACCTGTGATGGTCCATTGTCTCGTTACTGATCAGAACCCAATAAGTAGTATACGCACTTGTTTTGTTCTTAAGTGTGTGCTACCACAGGTATTGTACAAGCGTCCGTGTGAGAACTTTTCAAAATACGATATCTCGTAAACGACTCACACTTAGAATCCTGCGCAAACACCACTGACATATTTATTTACGCTACTTTTTGTTTGTTAATGTCCGTTGATATTGTTCCATTTAAAAAGTGTACTTTTGCACAAAAAATACAGTTTACAATTACTATTACAATCCGTTGATTGGCTAACAATACAAGCCGCTGATTGACGATCCATTCTGTGAAAACCGCACATAAACAGCACTTTACATTTCCGGAATATTTGCGAGTTAGGTGATTCACGCTGCAGAAGTGGCAGACGTTGGCTGGTAACTGTGAAGGACAGGGAGATGCCTTATACTCGCACTCGCGTGAGACAACTTTTTCAGCACTTGACTTTCAGTAGTTTGAAACGGGCCTCAGTGTGGGCTTCCATTTGGCTGTGTGGTGGAAGCTTGCAATATCTAGATTTGTGGGGCATTCGGATGTTACAGTGGCCCGATTTTGGACAGCTCTATAGCATGAGAATAGATATACTCGTCACCATGGTTCCAGTATGCACAGTATCACAAGGGAAGATCGCTGTATTGTGCATCAGGCACATCATAGGCTCTTCATACCTACGCCTTGGATCCGAGAACAAGTAACTGACTACCTTAGCATTCTGTGTAATCCAGTACCATCGGATGGAGACTAGCAGCAGCCAGATTATTACATTCCCATGTGTGGCTTGTCGTTAACACTACAGACAACTGTCCGCAGCTCGTGGTCGTGCGGTAGCGTTCTCGCTTCCCGCGCCCGGGTTCCCGGGTTCGATTCCCGGCGGGGTCAGGGATTTTCTCTGCCTCGTGATGACTGGGTGTTGTGTGATGTCCTTAGGTTAGTTAGGTTTAAGTAGTTCTAAGTTCCAGGGGACTGATGACCATAGATGTTAAGTCCCATAGTGCTCAGAGCCATTTGAACCATTTTGAACTACAGACAACTGTGTTTAGAGTGGTGCCGTGACGTGTGTGCATGGACGGCTAAATACATTGAGAAGAAGAAAGACATAGGATTGCTCTTAATATCGTGTCGGACGTGCAGCAGCTCGTCGTGCCAGGAACTGAAAAAGTCGTTGGAAGTACTCTGCCGAAATACTGGGCCATGCTGCCTCTATAGCGTCACATAACTGCGAAAGTGTTGTCGGTGCAGGATTTTGTGTACGAAATGATCTCTCGATTAAATCCCATAAATTTTCGAAGGGATTCACATCGGGCAATCTCTTTGACCAAATAATTGGCTCGAACTGTCTTCAACTGTTTCCCAGTGACATGGCACATTGTCACCTATAAAAATTCCATCATTGTTTGGGAGCATAAAGTCCATTAATGGCGGCATATGGTTTCCAGGTAGCCGGACATAACCATTTTCAGTCAATGGTCGCCTCAGTTGGACCATAGCATGCAGTCCATTCCATGTAAACACAGCCCATGCCATTATGCAGCCACCACTAGCTCGCACAGTGCTTCGTTAACGGCATGGCCCCATGGCTACTTGGAGTCTGGTCGACACACGATCCCTACTATTGGCATTTACCAACTCAAATCGGCACTCATCGGCACAGGCCACGGTTTTCCAGTCATCTAGGATCAACTTACACGGCCACGAGCCCAGGAGAGGCACTGCAGACGATGTCGTGCTGTTAGCAAACGCACTCTCGTCCGTAGTCTGCTGCCTTAGCCCACTAACGTCACACTTCGCAGCACTGTCCTAACGGATACATTCGTCGTAAATCCTACACGGACATCTGCGACTATTCGTGACACTGTGGATCCCAGAATATTGAATTCCCTAACGTTTTCCAAAATGGAATGTCCAACTACATTCCGCGCGGAAAGTCTGTTAATTCCTGTCTGACATCGTTTCAGATGAATGACATGACAACTGAGTGCTACGCAAATGCACTGCGCTTTCATACACCGTGTACGCGATACTTTTGTCACCTCAGTGTATGTGTTCATTGATAAATCAAGGTTCCGCACCAACCCGAATGACATCTTCGGCAACTATGGCGGCTACCTGGGAAGACGTTCCATTCCTCCAATGTTTTGGAGTGACAGAGCGGTGCTACTCATGGTGTCATGGTGCGAGGTGCCATCGGGTATGACTTCAAGTCACAATTGGTAATGACTGAGGGAACTCTGACGGTACAACAGTACGTGACAGGCATCTTGCACCTTCATGCGTTACGTCCCATGGCACAGTATCGCGATGCCATTTTTCAACAGGTCAACGCTTGTCCGCGCTTCACGTGTCTCTATGAACTGTCTGAATGATGTTGAGGTACTCCTGTAGCCAGCAAGATCGCAGATCGGTCCCCAATAGAACATGTGTAGGACTAAGTCGGACGTCAATTCTGTCCCAGACCCAGTATACAGGATGTCGGGGACCTGTTACAACATTTGTGGGCTACTTTGCCTCAGGAGAAGATACAATGGCCTCATGATACTGCCAACTGCTTCCTAAATTTGACTCTGTTTTGTTATCACTGGAATAACATCACATAACCTCTCAATCACTGAAGTTTTATTTAGTTTGTACCTCTCCTTCTGGGTGATTCTCTTTTTTGTCGGAGCAGTGTATATTTACGAACCATAATAACTTTTTGTCCAGAAGCCCTGTAAAAACTATATCAGTAGAATATTTTTAGCTACCATTGGGAGATTAAGCAGCATAATTACCTTTCTTTTATATTTCTTCGTTACCACGATATGAAGAGCAGTGTAGTTTTTAAGTGGCACATACTTTTTATTCCGTTGTCCACTTCTTTTACTGAAGACTTGTTTCAAAGTGTATTACGGTGTGCCATTCATGTAAATATGGCGTTACTAAAAAAGTAACACAAAATTGGTGCTGTGTTATAGTAACTCGTCTATTTGCTGAAGATGGCAGTAAAGTAATGGATACACAAGAAAAATGTGCACCGGTCATTCAGTCATCCATCTTCAGTTGAAGGTTTGTGTGAGTACTCGTATAATGTACACTAGTGGAGAGAAAGTGAAATGCTATTCATCGATGGAGAATATTTTTTTGACTACACCATGTTATCAGTAGCAAATATAAAACATTTATTAAAAATATTTGTTTCGCCAAAGGCATCTGTTACCAACTTGCAGGGCACAGTAAAATTAGCTGATACATTTCGAGGCTAAATAACTTCCAAACAAAGTATATGACAATTTTTATTTCATTGTCATCTGAATGTACATTAAACGCCATTTGTTACAGTAACTACTTCTATTCAAAAAATAATGTCCGTTAACTGAGTGCTGTTGTTGCGTGCACACTGATGAAGGCTTCCATCACTTGGGTGATCATTTCCTGTGGACTAGTGGCCACTTCCTGACGAACTGTGTATTTTATTTGCGTAGAGCCGGACGAAAAATACACTTGAGACATTCGCTCCGGCACTGCAATGGGGTCTAGCAAGCCTAGATGTACTTCTGGAGAAGGCCTAGTGTATATTGCAGCACACACAATATAAAATATAACTTTATTTAGACGTGAACAAGATAAAATACTTAACTCGGAAGCAATCTATCTCCAGAGGACTGTTCTGTATATTTGCTACTGTCGCTGAACACTATCACTTGATACAATACACAACGATAGTCTCATATCAATTTACAATTGGCTATAAACTTCGATACAGTTCGACTTCTAATACGAGGCGTACTCGGAAAGTAAGGTCTCATTAGGCGCGAAATGGAAACCACAGTGAAAATACAATGGAACTTTGCACAGATGTGTTGGGCAGTGTCTTTAGTGTGCCTATCGATCGCTTCACGTCGCTCTTTTCAGTTCAGAGCGCAAACTGATCACGTAAAATGCTAAAACAATGTCTCCCGCCAAGTATGTGGATCTGATGAGAGATTTCACCTGAGGCTATGCAGACCACATAACATAAATGTCATAAGTTTCTTTCTGCAAGACATCTTTCAGCGGATTTCTGCAGGGGTAATGAAGACGTTCCTGCAGCGTTTTCAATCCGCCACAATACAGCCCTTAATTGGGTCCCTCCGTTCTTCATCTCACATGAACCGCTGGCTACGAAGACAACATTTTGGCACAAGCAACGATGTTATACCGGGACCAAGGTAGCCCCTCAGGGCCGGCAACCCATATAACACCACAGAGGACGAGGTTGTCTATGCCCAAAGGCGTACCCAAAAGCACCATGATAAACACCGGCTATTTACACACAAGATAATGGAAACAGACATTCCGAGCACTACTTCCTGCAAACGAAAGGCAGACCAGCATAGAGAATAGGCGGAAAGCACAGTTGGCTGCTTTCTGTGACGAGTGTACTGGTAAGTTTGTACAACGCCACGACAAATGTCTAAATCGGAGCGGTGACTTTTTAGAGAGGTAGGTGGAAGGTGTGGCTAAATGTTGCGAATAATTTTTTTTAATTTTCACTGTGGTTTTCATTTCACGACCGATCGGACCTTACTTTCCGAACAGCCCTCGAATAACTCGTGCTGCTAGAACTAACGAAAACGATGGTGGTGTCGTTAGCGATAGCTGCAGTGTGGTGGTGAGCGGCAAAGCGCTCTGACGTAAGTAATCTTCCAGCAGCAGCGGCGTACAGAACCTCTACAGGCCGTGTCTATCCCGACGACTGTATGCTGCTGCGAAAGGCAGCGACTATCCTTACTTGTGGGTCCGTCGTGAGGTAACAACTTTTTGCCATGGCACCTTGTTCTTCAGACGACACCACAAGCTGGTCAATAGTGCGACAGCGATGAGTGTAAAGCAGGGATGGCGAAAACCAAATAATTTGGGCACAGCATAAAATGAGGAATTTAGGTAGGCCTTCCCTACCTAATCAAAATAATTCATTTGTCCGTCTGCACCTGAAGTCATTGTACCAAAGTTCATCGTGAACGGGCTGTCGGTGCCGACGCGACGTAGAAATTGGAGATGACAGATCTTCGCTCATGCTCTCTCACTGTGAGTCGCGGTGTACTCAGATACATCGGTAATAACACACTGTCATCCACTGTCAGATCGCATAGGTTGGCAGCTGTTTCAACAACGACGACTTGTGACCTCTACCAACAGGTACCATACTGCCGAATTATCGCGACGAAACAGTGTTACTATGCTTATTTTTCTTTGTTGAACGCTTACGTCGTGTGCTGCTATTACACGTAGTCAGGACCATTTTTAAACTCATGTTATTAAACAGGACTAGTTTGGCTTGGAAAAAAATTGCAAGATAAGTGTAATAGAGAGTTTTAAACTTGGTAGACTGAGGAACATGGCATGATTAATATAGGCCATAAAGAGGTGTGTCTTTTATGTTAGAGGACAGTAGCATGTCGAACATCGTCTGTAAAACGGCACTATGAAGCAAATCACAAATATTTTTGTTAAAAGAGCGAACCAAAGCAAAAGCAAAGCATTGCATGTGCAATTAAAGACAGGAATAGACAGTCGGATTCTATGATTAATTATGTTAACGAAGATTTTCATACGAGGGCCGCAGGATCTGGGATGCAAGCGTCACTGCCCGGCGAGGTAAACCTTTTGGAGTCGGGGAATTTTTGAAGGAAGCTTGTTTAGCGTGTACCCCGTCACTTTCTGAAGATTCTGAAAATAAAGATAACATAACGAAGCGCATCGAAGATGCTCCTTTATCTAGAAACACAGTAATCCTACAACTGGCGGGAAATGTAAAAGAAATCACACCAAGTCTTCTTACATTTCGCTGAGTCTTGACGAAACTACAGATGTAACTAAAGCTGCTAGATATTGTGTTGTAAGTGACGTCAAAGAGGAATTAACTGCGATAATATCGTTGCCAGCAACTATAAAGGACACATATATTTGTAGGTCTGTTAAAAATGCGCTAAGCGAAAAAGAAATACATTAAAAAATGTATCGATAACTACTGTTAGTGCTTCCAATGTGGAGGTAAAACAATAGTTTTATTATTTTATTCCAAGCACACATTAGACATTCTATTCCTGAGTTCCAATGCTTCAAACATCAACAAGCCTTGCGTGAGAGGGGTGACTTCACTTCCCTTTGTAAGACAATGGTCGTAGTAACGAAAATAATAACCTCATATCGTCGCAAGCTTCTAATAAAAGAAACTTCGAAGCGTTGGTAGAAGCCAGCTCGGTGTACAATGACTTACTGACCTGTGACAATATTCACTGGTTGAGTCGCGGCAAGACATTTTAAAGATTTGTGCATTGTTTGGAAGAAATGAGTGGAAAAGTGTGCAGTAAATTTTGAGTGCATGTCTCCTCGGAGTACAGCTGTATATTTATTACTTAAAAATGAATATGAATAGTCACAACAGCAATAAACTTTTTAAATATATATGAAGTTGCCGGTTTCGGTCTGTTTTAGATCATCTTCAGACCTTGCACTGAAATATGTACATACAATAGAATTAGAGGCATGTAGTAATATACAAAATACATCTTACATAACAAATAGCAAAAGAAGGAACTATGCCCACGATGGTAGATGGTGGCTGTGAACGGAGCAGGCGCCACACCACCTCCACGAACGTTAACTGCTGTTGAGTGTAGCAGCTCATGCCTAAATGCGCGATGCTCCGCCCACTGCACAGCGAACTATATCAGCGATAGCCAATCAGGCATACAGGACGTCAAACGGTTTTTACAATACAGTATATATAAAATGGTCACACGAAAGCTAACAACAGATGAAGAAATAGGTCCCTTATTCAATGTAACTGCTATAATCAACATTACGTCAGTCTCTGTTAAAAATGTATGTAAAAGAGATAACCAATCATAATCTATAGTGAGAACATCAATAGGCATGTGTGGGTATTTATGGTAAACTCGTAGACTGCATGGCAGCAAAGATGGCTTTTAGGCGACGCTAAAGGTTCCGGTTGAGACGGCGAGGTCATAAAGATGTCTGGCATCCAACAAGAGAGGACCTGAGAGCTGTAACTGTGGCAGGACAGGATCTCTATGAAAGTGCAGTAAAGTTTTTTAACATCTGCTAAAGTTATAAAGCACAAGTATTGTTTACAACTTATGGTGTATGTATATGCTAGTCTTTTCCCTGTGGCTTACTGAGCGAGTGCCGCAATGGTTAGTGCACTGCACTTGCATTCGGGAGGACGACGGTTTAAATCAGCGTCCGGCCATCCTGATTTAGGCTTTTCATGATTTCCCTAAACCGCTTCAGGCAAATGCCGGGATAGTTCCCTTGAAAGGGCACGGCCGACTTCCTTCCCCATCCTTCTCTAAGATGATAGGACCGATGACCTCGCTGTTTGATCCTCTCTCACAAATCCACCACCACCACCACCCAGTGGTTTTGCCCACATATATGTTCAACACATTTACTGAACACACCTCTTCCTCTTTTATCTGTGTCCCGCTCTTCCTCCCTCTGTTCACATTATCCTCCCACTTCTGTCTGTTGCCTCCTGCCCAATCTCTCCGCCCATTTCCTCCACCTTCTCTCCAACCATATCGTTCTCCCCCCTCCCCCTGACCATATCCTCCGCCACTCTTTTTCCATTCCTGCCTCCCCCTCTTCTTTTCCACCTGTTCACTACCCCTCTACACCTTCCACCTGATTAATGCATCCCACCTCCTACACTCTCTCCATCCATTTCCTACTCCCCTCCCTCCCCTCACTTGGTCCATCCGCCTCCTCTAACCATCTCAACCTGTCCCCTGCCACGCTCATCAGTATATGCAGCAATGCAGTAAGATGAAGCAAATTATTACTACTCTCAACAAGTCTCTCATTAAGGGTAGGTCTATAAGGCAGGCCAATACTACTCGTGACACAATATGCTTGTCATGCAAGGCAGCATACAGGTCAGGGCCTGGAAAACCGTTTCTTGGCCCCGACATATAGGCTGCCCTGCAAACCAGGTTGATTTGACAGGCTGATACTGTTCCCACACAACATGCCTGTGGTGCAGGGAAGCCTAAACACCACACGTTTCAGACCATACCTGCACTGCTATTGGAGCTAGGGGGATACAAGCCCCACAGTGCTGATACTTATGAGTTCTGCTGTTTCTGTGTCAAATTTGGTTGAAATCGAGCCGGGGTTGGGAGGATATCCCCAAATAAGTAAAATAGAGTTGGAAATACGTGGAGCAACTAATAATAAAGAGAAAATGCCGAAGGTATGTTGCAAATTTAGAGGGTACGAAGGGAAATGATCAATAATCGTGGATATGACAGGAAAGATTATTTGAATAAGAAACTTCATATGAACATATGCCCTATTGCGAACTGTCGATGAGACAGAACACATTTAACGTACATTGTTACTGATTTTCTGTTTTATTCAATAATCCTCAGGTTTACACACATATATCAGTTATTAAACGTTACAACTTGTGTTCTAAAACGTATAAATTGAAAAATTTATTGTTACTGATTTTCTGTTTTATTCAATAATCCTCAGGTTTACACACATATATCAGTTATTAAACGTTACAACTTGTGTTCTAAAACGTATAAATTGAAAAATTCGTATTTTAAATACATTAAGCTCCAAGCATTAGCGAACATATCACATTATAGCTGTTGTGCAGTTCATGACAAATGTTCGCATATCCCACCGCAAGCTTCAGTGCGTTTGTTCACTCTGCGGAGAGCATATTGTGTCGCTTGTCTGACTGCCTATGGACGTTCCTTAATGACGCGACCAAGCAGTTCATCTCGCATATTCACCTATCGTTGTACACCTAGGCCTTCATCCAAATCCATGAACAAAAAGCTAATAGCGAAATGTCTAGTGATCTTACAGCCCAAATAACTGAACAACTACGGCCATTCCAGTGATTAGGGTAAGTGCGAATGAGACGTTCCCTCACAGGTCTGGTAAGGCGTGGAAAAGCTCCATCACGCTGGAAATACACGTTAAGGGCCAAAGGAACTTATCAAGATATAAAACAATGGAACTTTCCAAAAAGTTCAAGTAATTCTGTCTCGTCATTCGCTCTTTTAAAATAACTGGACGTATCAACACGTTTCCTACCGTGCCACACCAGACATTGACCCACAAACGAACTTTGAATTCGGTTACCTTCAACCGTCGATGATTATTACGTGTTTCGTTGATTCCATTCCGTGTGAACGTGGTTTCATCAGTGAATAGTACTACTGTAAGCAAATGACTATTGTCATCTAACCACTGACAAAATTCAGGCAGTGTGTCATTTGAGTATTGTGGACACGCTGTATGTGAAATGGGTACAAGTTTTAGGGTGTAATGTTCGCCATACACGGTTCGTGGGGCATTGATACGCGCATAAATGTCGCCGCCTGCTGGTAGTAAGAGTACGCTGCACCGTTCCAACAGCTTGTCGCTGTCCCTCCTCACGTTATTGAACTACATGTTCACGAGAAAAATGAGAACATGCAAGAATACCTGCTTGAGCATTTTTCTGAAAACTCTGGTAATCCCTCTGCGATCAGGAATTCGACGCATCTGAAGGTTCTGACGGCATTCTTCGTTAGTAGCACGGTTACTGCCATCGCAGAAGCTGTAAACACAGATCAAGTCTGCGTATTCTTCATTAGTGCAGATGTTTGGCACTTTAGCAAGCGCGTGTACAAACACAGTTAAGCGACGCTTCTATTTTGAAGGTAGAATATTCAAAATTTCTAGGTGTGTGATGAGGGGTTGAACTGGAAAAAACACACTGAAGATCTGCTGAAACGTTTGAGTTCATACTTAGGCTATTAGGGTCATTACAAATTTTGGCGATATGGATCTCAGTAAATTAGTTTACCACGCCTATTTAAATTCTCTGCTTTCGTATGGCATCATATTCTGGGGTAACTCATCATTGAGTAAAAGAGTGTTCATTGCACAGAAGCGTGTAATCAGAATAATTGCTGCAGCTCATCCAAGATCATCCTGCAGACACTTATTTAAAGAGCTAGGGATCTTCACTGTAGCCTCACAAAATAAATAAATAAATATATATATATATATATATATATATATATATATATATTTATATTTATTTATTTATTTTGTGAGGCTACAGTGAAGATCCCTAGCATTTAAAAGGAAATTAAAAGAATGTCTTAATGACAGCTCCTTCTGCTCATTAGATGAATTTTTGGGTATAGTAAGTCGGTAATTCCACACACCCCCCCCCCCCCCCCCCAACACACACCAAAAATATATATATATTAAGTGCCATGTATTATTTTGTGTAATGTAATATCTTGTATAGAAACCTTTTATTAACCTGACACGTTCCACATCATTACGAAGTGTCGTATTCATGATCTATAGAACAAGTTCTAATCTAATCTAATTTGGTCTAACCTAATCTCTGATATAGTCTCAATCCCTCGCACTACATCACTCACAACACACCATAAACAACTATGCTTTCAACGTGCTAATTTGATGGGGGAAAGACATTCTGAGTAAAAAGCTTGAAAACAACGGAGTAGGGTGGACATAATAAAACGTCAAAGAGGCTGGATCGATAAGATACATAGATGTGCTCCACAAGCCGAGAAGCAAACGTACATTAAATGTGTTCTATCTCGGATTAGCCATTCGGAATAGCGGATACGTCCATACGAACTTTTTTGCTTCAAATGACCATTTCTCCTGGGGTACACTGTATTTGCTACATACTTTCGGCATTTTCTCTTTATTATTCGCTATGTGGCTATTTCATACTCGTAAAGTTCCACTTCCCACGAGGCTAGGAAGCACACAGAAAAGCACGTGAAGTTACTGACATTTCGTAGTCGGCTAGTCGAGATTACGTCATGGTTCCATAACGGTGTTAGACACAACATATCAGTCAACAAATTCTTCGTGGTGCGGTACAACAGTTTTTCACGACCTGCTCAGTTATATATCCTTTCCAAGGATGTTATCTCGTTCGAAAAGTGGTTGAGATGAAACTGTACTCTTCGACGGCAGAGTTACTATCGGGTTTGAAACAGAATCCAATTAAGAAGGTTTCATACTCGGCACTGTTGAAGTTCCGAGGAGAGTCACCCAATATATTGCTTCCTCCGACTTATACCTCGCGATTAAAACATGAAGATAAATTTTAGACAGTTTTGAGCTCCCACGGAGGGTTACCAACAATCTTTCTTCCCATGAACAGTTTGCGAATGAAACAGTAAAGGCGGAAAATGAGAAGGGTACGGAAAGCGACATCCGCGACGTAAGGAGTTTTGCGGAACACAGATGTAGACGTGGGATATTTTTACCAATACTATTCTTAAGCTGTACTACTTGTCTGTAGGTGGCACACCACACTCTCTGTTGGCATGTTGCAGAATCCGCGTTGATACGCCAATGAATCTGGCAGTTTCATTTTTGATGTGTCCATGGACAACCATAATAGATTGCTCATTTCTGCCAGGCTCTAAGGTCCTCATGTCGATCCACCTTTCTTCGCTGGTTCTCATAACCGAATGGCACAACGGAACTTCGTTGCCATAACTTACGTTAGCGGTGGAGTGTCACCTGACCGACTACTAGCATATCTTACACCATCTACGGCGATCCAAAGAGATCAGTGTACATTTGTAAGAGGCGACTACTAATTTATCCGGTGAGCTTCAAATATTGTTTACACTTGTGAGTCCGGATGGACAACCTAATAACATGTATACGATCACAGGTAGAGGTAAAGGTGGATAAATGGGCCCCCACTCTGTTTTTTTTATATAACAGCTCTTATTTTTAGTATAATCATCTGAAATTAACATAAAACGTTTCTCTAGTATGTCCTGCAATAGTTACGACATGTTTTGGTCCAACTGTTTAATATTTAAAACAAAATTTTATTTTTTTCCTGATACTCTGCATTTTGTTGCGTCAATAATTTGTGTTGGTAATATGGGCCCCAAGGTAGTTTGAAATAAAAAAAAACAAAAATTTGAAAAATATAATTTTATTTAATTTTCGTGTATAATGAAAGAAAGATTCACTCTGAACATTGTTAATTAGTCTACTGGTGGGATGATTTTCACAACCTCCGCCTAGCCTATTTACAATAGTCACACACATAAGCATCTTTTTCGCCTCCAGCGCATTCGTTTTAAGCCCACATCTCACAGGCTATACACTGGACCCAAAGTTCATCTTTTGTGTCCTTTGAAAAAATCCCTTCACAAAATAGACATACAGCGTCGTCAACATCAGGGACAGAAACTCCAACTTTTTATTTCTTGTGCAAAGCTGGTAGGCCATGCGCCTGACGTCATTTCTGGTAAGGCCGTAGAATTTGGATTCCATAATGAGAAGATATTTAACCAGTTCGTCCTCACGTCCCTGTGGTAAAACCGGTGGAAAGCCTTTGGAGCGTAGAACGAGGGACAGAGTACACTTTAACCTCTTTTTTCAACCCCATTTTTTTCTCTTTAATAGCTACAATAGCATTTGCCATATTTGCTTTGTCCCATGATTGCCGTTTCGATTGTTTTGGGGGTACAAGATGTGTTCGAGGCATCTGAAACACAAAGAGTAGTAATATATCATTGATTTTACGGGGCCCATAATACCAGCAGCAAAAGGGGCCCATATATCCACCCTCGCCATCTTGGGAAAAACGACCTTGCCTACGGTTAGTTTGGTTCGCAACCGACGTTAATTAACGTAAAACGGTATCCCAACAGCAAGCCAAATACGTTCCTTACCTTAGTTCTACTAATAACATGTTAGGCATTTGAGTTTTATTCAAGTAAACACTAACCTTTCAAACGTTTGATGACAGCGAAAAAATTCACAGCACAACTACTCACAAACCATGACAGCTACTACGTCTGCGCACTGTATAGTGAAGTTTGGCAACTAGTTTTAGTAGTTCATGTGCTCTCCGCTAGAATTCGTAGCCTGTACTTCCAAATATGTAGGGGGCCCATAATACCAGCAGGGGCCCATTTTTCCACCTTTGCCTCTACATGTACGCTTGGAAATTAACTTTTGAAATTGGCTATCAATGATAATTTAAAGGATATTATTCAAATATGCAGCCTCAGTTTATTACCGATTACTTCTCAATATTTTGGGGAAACTTTTTGGTACAGGAGAGAAAATTTTATAATTTCTTGCATAGCTTCTAGTCATATTACTCGTAAATGACATAAGTTCAGAATTACTAGCAATGATGGAGTTATTCAGTCTGCGCTGTACAGGGTTTCCCAAGAGTAACGATTCACTTTCATGAAAAATTTGTTTAATATAGAAAAGATATATCTATACGACAAGAGCACATATAAGACAGCAGAAGTCATTAAAGTACAACGTGGGCAACCTGCATGTCGACACGAAGAGACACTTTTTCCACCTCAGCCCTGAACACATTAAGTAATGTATGATATGTGATGATGAAACTTCTTGGCAGATTACAACTGTTTGTTCGGGACCAAGACTCGAACTCACGGCCTTTGCCTTTCGCGGGCAAGTGCTCTACCATCTGAGCTACCCAAGCTTCTGTGAAGTTTGGAAGGTAGGAGACGAGGTACTGGCAGAATTGAAGCTGTGATGACGGGTCGTGAGTCGTGCTTGGGTAGCTCAGATGGTAGAGCACTTGCCCGCCAAAGGCAAATGTCCCGAGCTCGAGTCTCGGTCCGACACACAATTTTAATCTGCAGGGAAGTATCACATCAGCGCCCCACACTCCGCTTCAGAGTGAAAATCTCATTATGTGTGATGATGTTAGCCGCCTCCACAATCCGTTCACACTGTTGATACAAGGTGCTGAATTTAACCCTATGCACAAGGGACTTGATCAAATGCCAAGAGAACCTCTGTCGATCCGCCGTTCAGGAAACATACAATTGACGTAATACCGAACAATGAGATCAAAATTGGTAGGAGCCCCGCCCTGCTGGCACACAACGGAATTCAGAATTCCATTAGACTCCAGCTGCGGTTCCAGGAAAAGCTCAGGCACATCACGGTAACTGATATTTGTTAAATTTAGTCTCCAAAAAAGAATGGTCCTTAATCCTTAGTCTTGGTCATCCTTAACCATACGTTTTTCTCCCATTCTTGTACCTTAAACGCCTACCGAAAGGTCAGTACATACTTCCATATGGGGGGCACGATCTTCCTCCACCAGGGGACTCGTTACCTGGATGCTATACTTCGTCTTCTTCAGCGTAAAACGGAGAGAACGGCAGACAACGGATCATGGAATGTTCAACTCACGGCTCAGTTGATGACAGGAAGGTCGTGGGCTCCTGTCAGTGGTCTCGTCAATTTCCAGAGCTGTGTCGTCAGATGTCGATGGTGTCATGAAGTTCCTCATTAATTATTAATTGGTCAATAAATAATTAATATATTGTCAAAAAGTCAGATATTGGTACTTGTTGATAGCCCTTTCCTATACCATCGACGGTGCAGCTCATGCACCTCCTAGAACTTTGTGGTAAATCACGAAGTTTCCAGGAAACAATGGCTTTTCTGTTTTTTACAGAGAGTATCCGGAACACTCGTGAGAGGTGAATTGTTTACATTAATGTTGTCATGAAAATGAATCGTTGCTTTTGGACATCCTGTATTAAAAATACTGTCGAATCACGGGGGTATACCTGGTCTTATCAAGCAATCCAAAAAGCCTAATGTGCAGAGGGATGACGAAGGGAAAGCAGGCGGTTTGGTGATTCGAAGTGGTGTGTTGCAGTGGTGCAGATGAACCCGAGCACGATCCGGCAGTGGCTGCGCGGTGGCGACCTGGAACGGCTGGAACAGGTGGTGCTGGAAGGCCACGGCCACCGTCTGGTGGGGGAGTACAGCCCGGAGCCCAGGGTGCGCGCCTTTCTGAAGACTGTGCCGGACTACATGGTGAGCCACACACGTACACACACACAAACAAGTTCGTTTTCTCTCAAGCGTATCGTCCTTTTAAGGTAGCACATGAAGAAAGTTGAACTGTGATTTTTAACAACAACTCAGTAATTCTGATTATACCATATTTCTAGATTTCCTGAACGTTTCGGACACTGCTCTTCAAAAGCGGCTTCTAAGCAAATCACGTGCCTATGGAGTATCGTTTCAGTAGTGTGACTGGTTCCTGTCCTGTCTACATAAAGGATTTAGAAGACAATCTGAGCAGCCTTCTTGTCTGTTAATGATGCTGACTTTTAGCCTCTAATAAAGCCATCAGAAGATCGAAAAGAATTAGAAATGATTTAGACATCGGTTCAGTTCAGTCCACCTCCGTAGTTGCGAGGTTAGCGTACCTGAGTGCCATTCAGAGGTTCCGGGCTCGATTGTCAGTACTGCCATGGATTTTTCCTTGGTGGGACAGTAAGAGGTGCACTCACCTCGTGAGGCCAATTGAGGATCTGCTCCACCGATTAATAGGTATCCCAAGGTTATGGAATCCGACAACGACGGGGAGAGTGATATGCTGAATACATTCTCCTCTATATCGCATCAGATGACGTCATTGGCAGAGTATGGCATGGCGGTTGGTCGCTCTCGATTGGCCGTCTGTGGCCAGAACGCGCAACATAGGGCAAAAAGTGTCAGTTGATCCTAAACAATAGAAAACGTGAGGTTTTCCACACGCATGCTAAAGAAATCTAGAGAGTCGTCTGTTGCACCCAAGATTTCTGGCTCTGTGTGATGTATTCTCATACTGAGGAGTGACCGAAGACACTTTGAAAGGATAACGGCTTATTTACAAAACTCAATTATAATGTTCTCGGGTGAGTATCCGCACAACTACATACAACAGAAATGTCTCTCCTGTGACGTGATGTGGTTACACGACGAACCCCAGAATCGTAGCAGGCAGCGACGTGAAGACGTGGTATGTTACTTGAGCCGGTGCTGCCTGCGTATGACGGCTGACGAACCACTGGTGAAGACTACGACGAACTGAGCCGTGTCTGCCGGCGTGGAACGCTGCGAAGGCGACGTGTAAGCAGGCGATATAAGGAAAATATCTCTGTATTACACTGAGGTGATAAAAGTCATGGGATACTTCCTCACATCGCTTCGGACCACATTGCCGTCCGTTGTGACCGAGCGGTTCTAGCCGCATCAGTCCGGAACCGCACGGCTGCTGCGGTCGCAGGTTCGAATCCTGCCTCGGGCATGGATGTGTGTGATGTCCTTAGGTTAGTTAGCTTTAAGTATTCTAGGGGACTGATGACATCAGATGTTAAGTCCCATAGTGCTTCGAGCCATTTGAACCATTCGGACCACATTTTGCCCGCCATAGTGCAGAAAATCGACATGACATGGAAGCCCCCTGCAATAATATTGAGCCATACTGCCTCGATAGCCGTCCATAATAGAGAGAGTATTGCCGGTGCACGAAATATTATGTCCCATAAATGTGGGTGGCCAAGCGATTCGACTGAACTGTCCAGAATGTTCTTCAAACCCATTGTGAACAACTGTCGCCTGGTGACATGGCGCATTGTCATCCATAAAAATTTCAAAATAAAACACCTTATGATTTTATTTTATTTTATTGCAACCAGTTTCAACTCTTCAATGTGTCATCTTCAAGCCCTTGTGCATAATACAGTAACGATAGCATTATCAACTTATCAATCAAGTTACATAGAAACAGATTAAAACAGAATGAGAAACAATGGCAAGCCTCTACAAGTGAATTTACACCAAACATTTTATAGAACGAACAGACACATCCATTGTCACATATCTAAAATATTCCATCACGAGGAACTAGATAGGCTGAGGAGGGTGAAGGGTGGTGGGGAATGGGAACTGGCAGTTGGCAAGAAGGCAGATAGTAAGAGGAGGTATTCAGACAGTTATACTTTGTGTGTATGCAATACATTTGATCAACTGTCAGAGTTGAGTGCAGAGGAGACTCTTGTAGCTGTAGATGTAGGGAACATATAGCAGTCCTCTGCAGTTAGGAGTCCTAGATCAGTTGTAGAGTCTAACAGAAAGAAGAAGTTTCTGCTGCTAGGTAGTTCGCATTGCAGACGTGTGGGCCAGCAGTTGCAGGAAGTGTTGGGGAGTGAGTACCAGGTCACCAGCATTGTGAAGCCTAACGCAGGGGTGGCTAAGGTGACTGGCAGCATAGGGGAGTTATGTAAGAATTTTACGAGGGAGGATCAGGTAGTGATAGTGGGTGTAGCAGGGAACAGTCTTGATAGGCGCGGGGAATATGATGTAGGTGGTGACCTGGTGAAGATAGCTACTCAAACTGGTGTCGCTGATGTGCATGTCGTGCAACTGTTTCAGCGTCATGATCGGCCGAATCTTAATGCGGGTGTTAGGCTCGCTAACATGGGGCTGGGGAAGGCGCTGATGACTGAGGGCATGGGTCACACCTCAGTAGTGCCAGTTTGGTCTATCAGTAGTCGGGATTCACTAGGCATGGCCTGCACCTCAATAGGCATGGGAAGGAGAGGCTGACAGAGCTTATAGGTGACAGTGTAGTGGGTGGTGGTGGTGGTGGTGGTGGGATCACTCATGAAAAATTCCTGTAGTAGTTGGTGTTAGACCTGCACCTTATTTAGACTGAAGTTAGCTGATAAGTATACCTGCTTAAACGAAGTCCCTCTACCTAAGTGCTGACCTGAGGATGTAATGTTTCGAAGTAGAGAAGGAATTAGCATATTTCATCGAAATATAAGAGGTACTAGGGATAAAGTTAGTGAACTGTTTATAGATGTTGACTCTGAAATTTTTGATATATCAGTCCACCACTTAAATAATTTGACAATTCAGAGTCATCCTTTACCAGGATACAGATTAGCTGGCTGTTTTTCAAGGAGCTATGTACGTAAAAAACAGTATTCTATTTGAGTCCATAGACGTATCACGACACTGCACTGAACAGATATTTGAATGTTGTGCAGGGGCAGTTGAATTGTTAGTGAAACTAAACTTCTAATTGTTGTTGTTTATAGGTCCCCTAAATCTGAGTTCAAAGAATTTCTGCTCAAGCTAGAAAGGGTTCTTGATTCACTTTGTAGGAAGTACCAGAAGTTAGTTATAGGTGGTGACTTCTATATAAATTTTGTATATGATGGTGCAAGGAAAAGGAAGTTGGTAAATCTCATAAATTCAGATGATTTGATGCAGTCTTTTTTTTCCAATGAGGCTGCAGGGGAACAGTAGCACAGCCATAGACAATATTTTTATTCATTCTTCATTACTGGATGGGCATTCTGTTGGTAAAAGGGTGAATGGTTTTTCAGACCATGATGCACAAATTTTAACACTAAAAGGCTTTAATACTCAAACAAATGTCACATTTAATCACAAACTATGTAGAAAAGTATCCAACAGCAACAGAGAGTCTTCAAAACCTTGTCAAGGAACAAGAGTGGCAGGATGTTTATAGTGCTCATAACACGGATGGCAAATATATTGAACACATTTCTCATGCTCTTTGAGAGTTGCTTTCCATTAGAACGTTCTAAACGGGGCACTAGCAGTAATAGGCAGCCTGGGTGGCTGACTAGTGGGATAAGGATATCTTGTAGAACAAAGTGGGAATTATATCAAAATGTTAGAGGTAGTCACAATCAAGCTACAGTAGCCCATTACAAACAGTGTTGTAAGGAGCTTAAAATGTTATTAGGAAGACAGAAAGTATGTGGTATGCAAATAGAGTAGCTAATTCGCGGGATGAAATTAAAACCATATGGTCAGTTGTGAAGGAAGTGTCTGGGTAACAGCACAAGATCGACGATATAAAGTCAGTTCGCAGTAAAAATATTCCTGTTACTGACAAATCAGACATGTGTACAGTATTTAACAATCATTTTCTGAGCAATGCTGGTAAAGTAAATAAAAATTTGGTTTCTACAGGGAATCATACTACTTTCTTGGCAAATGCCTTTCCGAGATTGATGTCTGAAATACTCCTCAGTGATAAAGATAAGAGGGAGATTGCGCCAATAATTAAATCACTGAAGACTAAGGACTATCATGGTATGAACGAGTGCCTAGCAGTATATTAAAGTACTGTGTTGCACATGTTAGCACTGTATTTAGCATATTTCTAATTTTTCCTTTAGGAATGGTCAATTTCCTGAACAATTAAAGTACTCAGTGGCAAAGCCTCTCTATAAAATGGGGAAAGGGATAAGGTAGATAATTTTAGACCTATTTCTATGCCATCAGTGTTTGCTAAAGGCGCTTCAGTCTGGAACCGCGTGACCGCTACGGTCGCAGGTTCGAATCCTGCCTCGGGCATGGATGTGTGTGATGTCCTTAGGTTAGTTAGGTTTAATTAGTTCTAAGTTCTAGGCGACTGATGACCTCAGAAGTTAAGTCGCATAGTGCTCAGAGCCATTTGAACCATTTTGTTTGTTTGCTAAAGTTATTGTAAAGGCTGTGTATATAAGGATAACTGATCATTTTATATCACACGATTTGCTATTAAATGTGCAGTTCGGCTTTAGAAGTCGTTTAACAACTGAAAGTGCTACATTACCTTTTTTCTCTGTGAGGTATTGCACAGGTTAAACAAAAGGTTTCGAACGCTTGCCTTATTTTTTTATTTAACTCAGGCGTTTGATTGTGCTGATCAGAAAATATTGCTCCAGAAGTTGGACCATTACGGAATACGGGAAGTAGCTCGCAACTGGTTCCCTCTTACTTTAGCAACAGACAGCAAAAGGTCATTACTCACAGTTTTGAGAATGGCTGTAATGTGGGGTCTGAGTGGGGTGCGGTCAAGTGGAGGGTACCACAGGGATCAGTGTTGTGGCCACTCCTCTTCCTTTTTATATAAATGATATGCCCTCTAGTATTACAGGTGACTCTAAAATGTTTCTGTTTGCTGATGACACTAGCTTGGTAGTAAAGGATACTGTGTGCAACATTGCCTTGGTTTCAAATAGTGCAGTTCATGACCTAAGTACATGACTTCTAGAAAATAAACTAACGCTATATCATAGTAAGACTAAGATTTAGAGTTTCCAACACACAATTCAACAAAACCTGACGTTTTAATTTCACAGAATGGGCATATGATTAGTGAAACTGAGCAGCTCAAATTTCTAGGTGTTCAGGTAGATAGTAAACTGTCGTGGAAAGCCCACGTTCAGGATCTTGTTCAAAGACTTAATACTGCCATTTTTACTATTCGAATGGTATTTGAGGTGAGTGATCGTTCGACACGAAAATTAGTCTACTTTGCTTATTTTCATTCGCTTACATCGTATGCTATTATATTTTGGAGAAACTCTTCCCATTCCAAAAAGGATATTTTTAACTCAGAAACGGGCGGTTCGGGCAGTTGATGTAGGTTCACGAACCTCTTGTCGACCCCTGTTCACGAATCTGCGTATTTCGACATTGACCTCTCAATGTATATATATATTCCTTACCGTCATTTCTTGCTAACAATATTAGCGTATTTCCCAAGAATAAGCAGCTTTCACTCAGTTAACACTCGGCAGAAATCAAACCTGCATTTGGATCGGACTTCCTTAACTGTTGTGCAGAAAGGTGTACAGTATAATGCTGCATCCATTCTTAATAAGCTACCACTCGAACTCAAAAGTCTTAGCAGTAATCCACGCGCTTTCAAATCTAAACTGAAGAGTTTCCGCATGGGTCACTCCTTCTATTCTGTCGATGAGCTCCTTGAAAAATAAAGCTGATTCTTGTTCCATTGTTGACTGCGTTTACTTAAACTTATGGACTGACTTTTTTGGGGTTCATAAACATTTTATTTTTATCTGTTATTACTTTTATGTTGTAATTTCATGTACTGACACGTTCCATGACCTTGGAGGTTTGCTCCTCAAGTTGGTCCTACGGAACTTGACGTGTAAATAAATAGATAAATAAACGAATTTCCACTCAGTACATTGTACAATTATACTATCTATTATATCTTCTTTAAACAACTATTCATGATTTTTATTGGACAGTCGGACGTACATTATCTGTAAAACCATGAAATAACCTACTGTAAGACAAAATAACTGTAGAAGGTGATAAATGGAAGGAAGAAATCCCTCACAAACAAGTAAAAAAGTGGAACGTGACTTATGTGTCGTGTCAAAGTATAAGATGCTTAGTTGTACACAGATGAGGGGCATACACTATGTCATATCTATAAAATGAACCTCCAAGACCTGTTATTTTTATTGTTTTATTTATCTGCCCACGTCTTTAGAAGGTTTCCTACACGAATGTTTCTTGTCAATTTGAGAATACAAGGGTGTAATATCAAATGTAAAATTACAATTGGATTTTACAATGCGTGTCACACATTTATTATATTGTATATGTATGTTTTCTATATTGAGGGCTTACAATGTTTTTAAATTCTCATATTCTGATATTTCATTCTTATATCAATTATTATATTAATTCTTATATCTTATTCTTATGTTTATTCTTCAAGAACATTTTGTGCACTTCCTTGGATGATACCGATCGTAGAAACTTTTGGAACGCAGACATTCCGAATACCACGAGCATCGCACGGAGACGCGTTTGTCACAGTGAGATTTCTTCGCCTGAATCTTACTCGAGAAAAAAAGAAAAAAAAAAACGACACTGTCAATGATGGTGAAGACTTCGCGCGTTGGCAACAACTTCGCGGCAAACTATGCATAAGGGATCAGTTTTTCGAAAACTGGCACCTGCACTTGATTATGAACCAAGATGCACTACTGGAATTTAACCGAAATCAATTTCAAATAATTTTCTCATTTGTTAAAATTCATTCATCTGATATACAATTAGTACACGAGTAAGGGCAACATTATATCACTATACACTGCCGTTTGTTAAAAATGTAACGGAAAGAATAGGGAGAATCTTGACGAAGCGGAATATTACCGTAATTTACAAGCCCACCAGGAAGATACAGGAATACCTTAAGCTTGCCAAGGACGCTCGCAAACCATTGGAAAAAGCTGGAGTGTGTAGGATCCCATGCAGCTGTGGAGATGTTTATGTGGGTTCCACTAAAAGAACTGTTTCAAAACGTTTGGAAAAGCACAAGGGCATTTGTAGAACAAGAGAAACGGAACGATCAGTTGTTGCGGAGCATGATTTCCAGCCAGGTAACCACCATATTCGTTTCGAGGAGACGCAAGTACTAGCGGCCACAAGCGGATATTACGAAAGGCTCTACAGGGAGGCAATCGAAATCGCCAAACACCCTAATAATTTCAATCGAAAGGAGGAGGGCGTGAAATTAAACGGTATATGGATGCCGGTGTTGAAGAAGATGTGTACCACCCGTCCACTACTGGGTGACGGCAACGGCGATCGACGGCAGCGGACAGCGGCCAACTGCACTGACGTTTTCAAATCACGTGACGTCACGCCTCGGCGAGGGAGCGCGCGGACACGGAATTTAGCGGCAGTCAGTAGCGAGCCAGTGGGTGTGTTGGACCTTCCATCGAGCTACAGACCTCGTTGGAGATGTCCTCCGCAGACGGGGACGAAACGTTGGGAATTGACACAGAATTTGTAAACCGACCACGGCATAACAGCCCGGATGATTATAATGGACATGACATTTCCGGACATGAAAGTCTACATTTTAGTAGCCTACCTGTTTACATATCTCTGCAATCGAACACGCATGACTATACCAGTTTCTTTGGCACTTCAGTGTACGAGCCAGGTGAACTTGCAGGCGCGGATAGAGCTGGTGCACGACGCAGCGTCGCGCGGGGACCTGGAGGAGCTGCAGGCGCAGCTGCAGGAGGCGGGCGGCTTCCGGCGGCTGGCGCAGAGCAAGGACGCGGCGGGCCTGGGGTTGGCGCACAAGGCCGTGCTCGCCGACGACGAGCGCATGCTGCGATGGCTGCTCGACGCGCACCCCGCCGCCGCCGGCGTCAAGGACCGCGTGAGTACCCACTCTGCCACACAACTACTGGCAGTTCTGAAGGGTTACTAGCAAGTACAGGAACCAAATTTTTGTTGCACAGAGGCCCGTTATAAGGACTATACAGGGTGGTCCATTGATAGTGACTGGGCCAAATACAGGGTGGCGCACGAATATGTCTTACCATTTTGTTTTTGAATATAAACTTTATTTTCAATACAATCTGAAAGGAACATATACTACAATGACGAGCCGTCCATGGAGATCTAACTCAGCACATGCTCAATATGTCCACCATTTCGTTTCCTAAACTTCCTTCAAACGAACACTCAAGTTAGTGATTACCCTACGCCACATGTCTTCCGTAATTGCACTGCAAGCTTGAAGAATACGTCTTCAGAGCACCATTAAATCACGTGGACGTTTCGGGAAAATTATTTTCCTTTAGGTACACCCCAAAGAAAAAAGTCACGTGGATTGAGGTCTGGGCTACTGGGGGGCCAATTTTGTCTCTCATGGAAGCGACCTGAAAACCTGAGTGAAATGATCCGTATGTCGAAATGCTCGTGTAAAAACTCCAACACAATGTTTGCAGTATGTGGCCTTGCTCCATGTTGCATGAACCACTGCGTGTTGAAGGGCAAGGCAGTAGCAAGAAGCTGTGGAATCAAGCTATTGCGAAGCATGCTCAAATAACGCTCGCTGTTCACAGTTTCTTCAAAGAAAAAGGGTCCAATAAGTCCGTGACTGGAAATTGCTGCCCACGCTGTAATCCTCGGAGCATAATGTTCTCATTCGTGAAGCACTTGTGGGTTTTCAGTGGCCCAAAAGCGTACATTTTGTTTGTTAACCACACCGTCTAAATGAAAATGCGCCTCGTCTGAAAACTACTGAGCAAACAGTAGTCTCTGGTGCTTGTGTTCTTCAGTGAGCTTCTGTGCTCAGGTCATCTTGTATGGGTACATATGGAAGTTACATTTAAGAATGTGTTGAACGGAGCGTCTGGGTATTCCCAGTTGCACTGCTGCCTTTCTACACGATTTCCCGAGACTTCTCCGTACAGCAACTCGTACCGCTTTAATATTCTCCGGCGAACAAACAGGCTTAGGTCGTTGTCGTTTCGCTTCTAATACTGTTCCTTCCTGTACAAATTTATCGTACAACCTATGGATGGTCTTCTTGCAAGGGACCCATTGTGTGTTAAACTGTTGTCGAAAACGCCTCTGAGTCACAACAAGGCTTTTCGTTTCATGAAAAAGTAACACAATTGCCGATCGTTGCTGTGTCGTCAGTCTTCCATTATCAGCCATTGCTGCTTACTAGTCTCCTGGCGGCAGTATCGTGAATTACACGTTATCTCGTAACTCATTTGTTTTTCCAAGCACTGCTGGTACTGCTGTAGAGATCCCAGCGGGATATCTAATGTGCGTCGTAAATTGTCAAGAAACAATTGGTAACACATTTCGTGCGCCACCATGTATCTCACGACGTAAGCATCAAACGAAAAAACTACAAAGAACGAAACTCGTCTAGCTTGAAGGGGGAAACCAAATGGCGCTATGGTTGGCCCGCTAGATGGCGCTGCCATAGGTCAAACGAATATCAACTGCGTTTTTTTAAAAATAGGAACCCTCTTTTTATATTACATATTCGTGCAGTATGTAAAGAAATATGAATGTTTTAGTTGGTGTACTTCTTTCGCTTTGTGATAGATGGCGCTGTAATAGTCACAAACGTATAAATACGTGGTATCACGTAACATTTCGCCAGTGCGGACTGTATTTGCTTCGTGATACAACACCCGTGTTAAAACGGACCGTTTACCAATTGCGGAAAAGGTCGATATCGTGTTGATGTATAGCTATTGTGATCAAAATGGCCAACGGGCGTGTGCTATGTATGCTGCTCGGTATCCTGGACAACATCATCCAAATGTCCGGACCGTTCGCCGGATAGTTACGTTATTTAAGGAAACAGGAAGAGTTCAGCCACATGTGAAACGTCAACCGCGACCTGCAACACATTATGATGCCCAAGTAGATGTTTTAGCTGCTGTCGCGGCTCATCCGCACATCAGTAGCAGACAAATTGCGCGAGAATCGGGGATCTCAAAAAAACGTCGGTGTTGAGAATGCTACATCAACATCGATTGCACCCGTACCATATTTCTATGCAACAGGAATTGCATGGCGACGACTTTGAATGCCGTGTACAGTTCTGCCACTGGGCACAAGAGAAATTACGGGACGATGACAGATTATTTGTACGCGTTCTATTTAGCGACGAAGCGTCATTCACCAACAGCGGTAACGTAAACCGGCATAATATGCACTATGGGGCAACAGAAAAGCCACGATGGCTGCGACAAGTGGAAAATCAGCGATCTTGGCGGGTTAATGTATGGTGCGGCATTATGGGATGAAGGATAATTGGCCCCCATTTTATCGATGGCAATCTTAATGGTGCAATGTATGCTGATTTCCTACGTAATGTTCTACCGATGCTACTACAAGATGTTTCACTGCATCACAGAATAGAGAAGTACTTCCAACACGATGTATGACTGCCACATAGCTCGCTAGCGGTTGAAGCGGTATTGAATAGCATATTTCATGACAGGTGGATTGGTCGTCTAAGCACCATACCATGGCCCGCACGTTCACCGGATCTGACGTCCCCGGATTTCTTTCCGTGGGGAAAGTTGAAGGATATTTGCTATCGTGATCCACCGACAACGCCTGACAACATGCGTCAGTGCATTGGCAATGCATGTGCGAACGTTACGGAAGGCGAACTACTCGCTGTTGAGAGGAATGTCGTTACACGTATTGCCAAATGCATTGAGATTAACGGACATCATTTTGAGCATTTATTGCATTAATGTGGTATTTACAGGTAATCCCGCTGTAGCAGCATGCGTTCTCATAAATGATAAGTTCACAAACGTACATGTATCACATTTGAACAACCGAAATAAAATGTTCAAAAGTACCTGCGTTCTATATTTTAATATAAAAAAACCCTACCTGTTACCAACTGTCGTCTAAAATTGTGAGCCATATGTTTGCGACTATTACTGCGCCATCTATCACAAAGCGAAAAAAGTGGTCCAACTAAAACATTTATATTTCTTTACGTACTATACGAACATGTAATAAAAAATGGGGGATCCTATTTTAGAAAACGCAGTTGATATCCGTTTGACCTAAGGCAGCGCCATCTAGCGGGCCAATCATAGCGCCATCTGATTTCCCCCTTCAAGCTAGACAAGTTTCGTTCTTCTAGGTTTCTCGTTTAACGCTTATTTCATGAGATATTTGGCCCGGTCACCATCAATGGACCACCCTGTATGTGGTGTCTACTGTGATATATCTCCACCTCACATTATTTTTCGAAGGGTTAATTAGAGGTCGCAAATTTAATCGAGACCGTTGGAAATCATTTTAGTTGTCTGGCAAGAAGTTTCTTTGACCTGGAAATTCTTAGAAAGTATATGTTGATGCCAGAGTGATTCCGGCTGGTTTCTACCCTAAATTAATAACTATTCACATTAGTAGAATAGTGCTATGTGAAAAAAAATGTGTTGTTCTCCATTTATTAAAATTGATTTAATACTATTTTGAGAGATATATTTGTCTAATTTCGTCTTCATTTATACAGATTTATTTTCTGTAAATGCTGCTGATACACTATGATTTACTTTTGTCTGTTTGTAATTTTATTCCTTTAATTGTTTGTGTTTTAATAGTACTGGCGTTTGTGACATTATTAGAAGTTGAGATTTTTATGTTGCTTTCATATTTTTAAGGCTCCTAATAAAACATGATCTTTTGATACGCCTCGATCTTTCAAAGGGCCATTAATTTAAACTGTAAGGACTAAGCAATTCCTATTGCATCAAAGTATTTATCTTACTACTTTTCATCAGTTTTTAAACCACAGATTTCTTAATTGTTTGATTATTTTTCTCTATTTTAATGATGTAAGTTCTTTTCCTTATTGAGTTTTCTGTGTCGTCTGAGTTGACCACCAATGTCAATTTGTTCTTTACTAGGTTCTTTACATTCGGTTGCTACAACTTACTTCATGAGAAGTCAGCTTAGCTTTATATTACTATTTTTAATTATTTTAATTGGTGAATTGAAAATTAATCTTATATACATTATCAATTTTATTATTGTTTATTTTCTATTTCTTTTCCTTTAGTTTTAGCTTGTTTGGCTTCCTTTTTAGTACAAAGATTCCATACTCCTCTTGATTTTGCTAAAGCATATCTTGGTAGGTAACTGGTTCTCATGTTGAGTGAATTGAAATAGGTTTATTCTCATTTTTAGCTGAATATTGTGAAATTTTTTTCGTAAGTGTAGTTTGGCTTTTATTTTTTATGATGTGATTTTTTCTAATTTAATATTTTTAAGTTTTCTGTTATCTTTTGGTTTTATTTGGTTTCATGGCTTTTTACCACTGTCCCATTCTTGCCTTTGTTGTTATCGTCGCCTTATGTCCAAAGACTGGTTTGATGCAGTTCTCTACGCTAGTCTATCCTGTGCAAGTCTCCCATCATCTCCGAATAACTACTGCAACCTACATCCATTTGAACCTGCTTGCTATTCATCCCTTGGTCCCCATTTTCTGTTTTTGCCTCGGCACTTACCTCCAGTATCAAACAGACAATTCCTTGATGCAATAGAGTGTGTCCTACAACGATCCTTTCTTTTAATCAAGCTGTGCAGTATATTTCTTTTCTCACGAATTCTATTCAATACTTCCTCATTAATTGCTGATCTACCCATCTAGTCTTCAGGTCTCTTCTATTGCACCGCATTTCAAAAGCTTCTATTCTCTTCTTGGTTGAACTAATTATTGTTTATGTTTTGCTACCGTACAAGACTACAACCACACAAATACATTCACAAAATACTTGCTAACACTTAAATTAACATGTTAAAAATTTCCTCTTTCACAGAAATTCTTTCGTACTATAGCCAATCTTCATTTTATATTCTGTCTACTTCGTATATCATCAGTTATTTTGCTGCCCAAATAACAGAGTTTATCTACTATTTTTAATATCTCATTTCTTAATCTAGCTACCTCTACATAGCTTGATTTAATTCGACTGCATTCCATTACCCTTGTTTCACTTTTGTTGTTTTTCATCTTATATCCTTTATTCGAGGCAGTTGCCATTCTGTTCATCTGCTCTTTTAAGTGTTTTGCTGCCTGAAAGAACTATAATGTCATCGACAAACGCAAAGTTTTTTTCTTGTTCTTGAATCTTAATATCATCTCCTAATTTTTCTTTGCTTTCCTTAATTAATTGCTCAATGTATGTACAAAGTGATTAATGTCGGGGATAGGTTCACTTTCATATCAGCCTCTGCTTTCCTTTCATGCCCTTCGACCCTTATAACTGCAGCCCAGTTTCTGTACAAACTCGCCGGCCGTTGTGGCCGAGCGGTTGTAGGCGCTTCAGTCCGGAACCGCGCTGCTGCGACAGTCGCAGATTCGGATCCTGCCTCGGGCATGGATGTGTGTGATGCCCTTAAGTTTAAGTAGTTCTAAGTCTAGGGGACCGATGACCCCAGATGTTAAGTCTCATAGTGCTCAGAGCCATTTGATCCATTTTCTGCACAAGCTCATAACGTTTAGCTCCCTGTATTTTATCCTTCCTACCTTCAGAATTTCAAATAATGTATTCCAGTCAAAAGCTTTCTTTAAGTCTACAAATGCTGTAAATAGAGCACTAATATAGCATTCGAATTAGCTGTATTTGATGTGATGTTTTCTATTAGTTATTCTTTATGGATGCATACATTAAACATAGGAGTAATATTGGTTTTAAGAATTTGCTAGGGCCTGACATATAACATTCAAAGATATTACGATGTAAAGTAGCATCCCTATCACTAAACTGTTCAAAATAACTCACTCTCTACCCTACCTTCCTATTCATAACGAATCCTTCTCCCATTATAACGTTTTCTGGTTGCTGTTCATATGATTCTATACTCATATGACCAGAAATCCTTGTTTTCTTTCCGTTTTACATCACTGACCAGCATTATACCTAAGCTTAGCCTCAGCATTTCCCTTTTCAGATATTGTGGCTGTTGTGGCGTAGAAAGACATCCACGCCACGGAAGTAGCCGAAAGGCACGCGTTTAGCAGGCAAGAGAGAGGTCTGTAACAGGATACGTAATGAATGCTATAAAGAAAAGTACGTAGCTTCTGGACTACTTAACTTTAATCCATCCTTTTGGTACATCTGGAGATTGTGGCGATACAAGTGAGACTCTTTAGATACATGCAATGTTACTAATGGCACCTTGCTAGGTCGTAGCCATGGACTTAGCTGAAGGCTATTCTAACTATCTGCTCGGCTAATGAGCAATGCTTCGTCCGTGTAGTCGCTAGCAAAGGCGTCCGTACAACTGGGGCGAGTGCTAGTCAGTATCTCGAGACCTGCCTTGTGGTGGCGCTCGGTCTGCGATCACACAGTGGCGACACGCGGGTCAGACATGTACTAATGGACCGCGGCCGATTTAAAGCTACCACCTAGCAAGTTTGGTGTCTGGCGGTGACACCACATTCCTCCCCCGCAAATCGGCGAACGGTCGTGTTATAAGGCTTCCGCCCGCCGTGGGGAGGACCCCATGTTGACGTATGCGATGAGGTGGGGAGCCTAACAACAGGCGAGGCTGTGCCACCCGCACCCGGCCATTCGGTCCGAGGGGATCTAGGAAACGCCTGAAAACCTAGTCCAGGGTGCACGTCAACATGCAGTGTATGCGCCCGTAAAGGGACAGGAGGGGCCGAAGGGTCGACCTCCATTGCGTCGGGGTACCCGACGCGCGAAGACGCCATGTGGTCCGGAGCGGGCAAGAGTTCCATGGCGGAGGACAGCTGGTCACGGGAAGCGATCGGCGGCGCGTGACCCAGGGAGGCGCTTGGCGGCTGCAGCGAAGCGTCCACTGCGGGCGGCGCCGGCTGGAGGACAGGCGGCGGCGGCGGCGGCGGCTGCGGCGGCGCGTCGCCATGGGGCAATATGGAAGGCATCGTCGGTAACACCTGGGGATGAGGCGAGCCAGTAGATGGATCCCCAGGGCGCTGACCGGACGGCACCGTCGCTGAAAGCAGACGGGGAGCGGCAGAACCCGTGCGACGACAGAGGCGCAGCTGATTGAGATGCCGACGCACCTCACCAGAGGCCCCCAAAACCAAATACATCGCGTGGCCGAGGCAGCGAAGAATGCGCCCTGCGAGCCAACGCCGTGAACCTCGATAGTTACGATAGAATACAACGTCGCCTGGAGCAAAAGCAGGAGTCTGCCGCTACACAGGAACCTGATGCTGCGGGTGCAGCAAAGACATCAAGGTTCAATGAGGACGACCGTGGAGCAACTCAGCCGGCGAGCGACCATCTCGGGGCTGAGAGCGATACGAATGACAAAAAGTGCAACAAAGCGTCCTCCCGAGAATGCGACTCTTTCAACATCTGTGACTTGAAAGTCCGGACCAATCGTTCAGCGGCACCGTTTGACTGAGGCGAAAACGGCGCGGATGTCAGATGTTGAATACCATTGGCCTGGCAGAATGACTGAAATTCTGCGGACATGAATTGTGGGCCATTGTCGGAAACAATAGTCTGCGGAAGACCTTCAATGCAAAAGATAGCAGACAACGCATGGACGGTGGCAGATGACGTCGTGGAAGACATCCGGACAACAAAAGGAAAATTACTGAAGGCATTTACCACAACCAACCAACTAGCATTCCAGAATGGACCAGCAAAATCGATGTGCAATCGTTGCCAAGGGGAAGTGGCTTTCGGCCATGCAAAGAATTTCCGCGGCGGAGCGGATTGTTGTTCGGCACACGCCATGCAAGAAGAACACATATTCGTAATCGCAGCATCGATTCCGAACCAAGTACAGTGCTGACGAGCAAGTTGTTTCGTTCGCACTATACCCCAATGTCCCTGGTGAAGAAGCCGTAAAACAGAGGACTGTAACGAACGTGGGACCACGACTCTGGACTGATCATTATCAGAACGCAACAACAAAACACCACGTCGTACAAAAAGTCTCTCCTTGTGAGCAAAAAATCGGCGAACCAACGGATCCTCGATCCGAGACTTTGGCAAAGGCCATTGCGTAGCAACAAAACGCAAAATGCTAGCAAAGTCGTCCGTACAACTGGGGCGAGTGCTAGTCAGTATCTCGAGACCTGCCTTGTGGTGGCGCTCGGTCTGCGATCACACAGTGGCGACACGCGGGTCAGACATGTACTAATGGACCGCGGCCGATTTAAAGCTACCACCTAGCAAGTGTGGTGTCTGGCGGTGACACCACAGTGGCTTTCCTACCATGTTCAAACTTCAGACATTTCGTGCCTCGACTCATAGAACGTTATCTTTTTGTTGGTTATTCCACATTTCTACCATTTTTTACATCCCCTTTGCAGTTCCCTTCTGGGGATCCGAATGAAGGACTAATCCGGAATCTTTTGCCAATAGAGAGATCTTCATGACACTTTTTCAGTTACGTACCCCATGTCCTGTGGATAACATACCGTATCTTTAATGCAGTGGCTTCCATCGCCTTCTGCACCCTCTTGCCGTTCTTCATTGCTTATTCCTCCTACTTCTAGAGGCAGTTTCCCATCCCAAGGCCAAGATAGTACGCTGAACCTATGTCCGCTCCACCGGACTCTTTGACAAGGCTGTTAGCTGAAAGAGAGTAACTTCTTATGCCGGAAGTCTTTGGCCGCCTTTGCTGATGATTTTTATTCAAAATTCAAGCAGGAGAGGGCTTGTTCGAACCCGGGACCGAGGTCGTTTTGATTAATAGTCAAAGACGCTAGCCCTAAACTATGGGTGCCACTCGCTGTTCAATCACTCGTCAAAATATTCTTTCCAAGCCTGTAATATATCATCTGGCCGAGTGATAATGTTTCCATCGATGCAGTGAAGAGGTGCTGTCCACGGTTTATATTCGTTCCTGATGTAATTTAGGCTCGATATACTTTGCGAATGTCGTTTTCCTTCTGGTCGTTCTCAACAGTCTCTGTTTTGTGCCGTGGGTACAGCCTTTTTTTTTATCTTCGGTAGGTTTTGCTAGTTTCCTTCTGTCTCTCCCTGTAGCGCAGTTCTTATTCTTCGTTATTCCTGTCCTGCAGCTGTGCCACCTGGTTGTGATGCTAGCTTCTGCTATCTTTTTTTGTGTATCGTTGAAGCGTTTCTTTTTCTTTCGTTCTGTTTTTGGCAATGTGTTTTCTGTTGACGTTTGAAATCCGCCAAATTCCATTTAGTACTTGTAATTTGTTGCTCACTTCCACTTGACACTTAGACGTTTCACGACTGTAACTCAATGGTTGAACTTCGTGCTGCACTGTCTGTCCTTGGTGTTTTCTGTAATTTGTTTTCAGCTTGTCTTCCACAGATGCAACAACCACATAATGGTCAGAGCCTATGTCGGCTCTCTGGTACATACGAGTATCGCTGATGGGTCTCCTGTATGCGCGTGAGATTAATATATGGCCGGTTTGGTTTGCTGTCTTCCCATCTGGCGAATATCAGGTCTCTTTGTATATATCTTTGTGTGGGAAGATGGTGCTTCTAACACTCATGGTTTTTGATTCAGCAAATGAGATCATTCTCAGTTCGTTTTTATAGGTTTTGTCATGGAGGCTTTCATTGCCTGTCGTCGATTGCAAGTTTCCCTCTTTTCCTACCCTGGTATTAAAGTCTCCTATTCCGATTTTGATGTATTGCGGCAGGCTGCCATACACGTTCTCCAGCAGTTTATAGACAATCTCTTTTACAGCATCTTCTTTTTGTAGGTGTATGAACACACAACAGATACATTGGACTATCGACCTTTCGCTCATTCGTAGCACATTATTTCATTAATTACCTCAAACGTGATGACAGTTTCAACGAGCTGATTTGAAATGAGAAATGCTATTCCAAATTCGTGTCTTTCAGTTTGTATTCCGCCGTTAGATGTAGTATGTTGTCCGAGGTTCTGTTGGCATTTCCACGAAATCATCTTTCTTGTGCTGCAGAAATTGTTACACTGTGTTTATCAATTTCTTCTTGCAATCTTTGTATCTGCCCAGGTTTCCACAGACTCCTTGCATTTCATGTACCAATTCGGAAATCCCTTTTTCGTTCGCCATATCGTCATATAGGGTCGTTTCATAGAGGGTTGTTTCTTAAATTGTTGAGAGGCGTAAATGAGGGATTCGCAACAATTTGTTGTTGCGTGAGAGGGTTTTTATTCCTTAGCCAGCCCACAAACTGGGGGGGGGGGGGGGGGGGTAGGGGGGCAGGGGCTGTTCTGTCGGAGTTACTATAACTTAACCAGGGAAAGATGGTGAAGAAATAACTAAGGACAGCAGGAGATTCAGAGTTGCTTCGTTCACCAATCGGCTCTTGCGGATAAGGAAACGACAGGTAGTTGTGGGACACACTTCTTTTGGCTCTTCAGTTAGACAAAAACAGAAAAATATTGTTTGACATAAAATGCAAAACAACAACACAAAAAACAATTTACGTCACGAACATTGTTTGCCTTTGGGTAATGGTTATGATTTTGACAAAAAGTTTGGTACAAGAAAACGACGTGAAAGCGTTACATAAAAAAACAAAAAAAGTAAATGATGCTCGAAAGATGTGAGATTGGAGCAATAATGTTTGCTCAAATATGCATCATATGAAGAGCAACATTACGAACAATAGTTAAAACACTTAGTTAAACTTTCATCTCATTCAGTTGTTGAAGAAAGTACATGCATGTTAAGTGCCCTAGAAGCGTCAGTGAAAGATTACACCACCCAGTGCACACATCCGTATGGCTTCCTTATATTCCCATCTCAGACGCAGCTCAAACCACACACAAACTGGTGTGTCCTTGAGGCCAGGAATGAGAACGTTCTTCTGAAGGCTACTTGGGGAACAACCTGAAAAGACCACCGCACTGGAAGGTATCGATGACGGTACAGCGTTCAACAGCGACCGCGCCAGTTGTCTCCAGTCTCGCTGCTGATGGGCTGTCGATGCAGCCCCTGTAGCATCCTCCACACCAATCTCGTGCAACGCAGTAAGTCACGCTCGTCTGCAGACATGGTCGCCACATATTGTCGCTGCTGACTGTCACGTTGATGGATCTTGACACACAGATTGGTGGTCGTGTCGCCACTCATGAAGTTTTGGGTATGTCATTGGCATGGCAGCCAGTGTTAAAATTAAATTGTCCAGACTTCGCACTGACCAGAGTATCAGCACAGATCTGCCACGTTGAAGGGACCTGACATGCAGAGCGGTGGGCGTACGCCCTCTCATGATATCTTGGCTATGTGTCAGGCATGGCAGCTGGTGTTAAAATTAAATTGTCCAGACTCCTCACTCACCACAGCATTTGAAAATGTCTGCCACATTGATGGAACATGAACAGCTGGTGATAAAATTAAATTGTCCAGATACCGCACTGACCGTAGCATCGGAACAAATGTTCAGTATTGATTGGACGTGAGACTCAGACTGGTGGACACGTTCCCTATCATGAAATCTTGGGTATGTGATACACATTACAGCTGATGTAAAAATCAAACTTTTCAGACAACAGATCATATGGCCTACCATCAGGAGAATGACATATAAGCTCTTTATGTTCCTGATATTAGCTTGTAAGTAATCCAGTTGGAAACATGGTCCACTACGCTACATTTTCTACCCTTTTTTATTTTACGAGATTACATTCCTGGCTGCATGGGGTCGATCTTGTTTGATTCCTTTTTTACGTGACTGTACTCTCTTGTGAGGCGTTGTTGACTGAGGGTCCATATTTCTCAAATTATTGGTCGTAGTGACTTAACCTGTTAATACGATCGTTTGCAGACTCGCTAGCTGTAGCTTACAAGTTACGTGGGATAGACGTACGTACCTAGATTTCAGGTGATTATCTGTATCTCCCTGCCGTATGGTGCATAACGCAGCCGTCATCACGAACATTGTTCCTTCTCCTACTGCGCTGCCTACACAGCTATGGACAAACTTCTACAAAGTTGACATTGCCCGAGAAATGTTTGGCGTACTTCTAGAAAATAGTCATTGGCATTATAGCTCCACAACAGTGCATTTCCGGCATATGGTTAATTGGAAAATGGTGCTCGGTTCAATATTTCTATCCTGCTCTGATCTTATAATCAGGTTCTTTCTCTGTCCCCTTTATAAGTCTAGCAAACAACACAATCTAAGCCGCAAGCCATCACCCAGCATAACTGAACAACATAATACATTCAAAACACAAGACTTGGTGGTATTGCCCCCAGACGGGAAAGGAAGCACGACCCGAGATTTACAAATAAAAACATCCCAGACGCGATCTAGATGACGTCCGATGCCTGGCGTTTTCCACTTGACCCATTTTGTTTCGCAATGTGTGGGGTAGTCCCCTCTAGCATCAGGCCTCGTCAAACAATGTAAAGAGTCGAACGGTGGATGACTTCACAGGAGGGCCGCACGGCCCTGCACTACTGCTCGGGCTGCGCGGACCCGCGCGGGATGTGGTCGCTGCTGGAGGCGGCGGGGGCGGACGTGGGCGCCGTTGACTCTGCGGGCCACACAGCCGCCTTCTACATGCAGCACCCCGAGCAGGCGCCCGCCAGGCCCAGCCACAGCGCCGCCAACGACGCCTCGCAGGCGCGCAAGCTCACCACCGGCAAGGAAGGTAGGGCCGTCTGCTGTACCCTCATAGGGATGGGTAGTTCGCGAACGAACGGGTGCAAATGAACGGTTCACCAAGATGAACGAAAGGACCGAGGAACGAATTCCAAGGAACGATCTGTTGATAGTTCAGTTCGGTCGCTGCGGTCTACTTATAGTTCCCGGGAACGAGGAACGATCGGCTCATAGTTCACTAGTTCACTTCGGTCGCGGCGGTCACTTCGGCAGTTCTCGTTCCAGTCTCGGTCGCGTGCTCGTCTCAGTATCGGTCTCCCTCGGCCGCACTCGTCGTTCTTCGCATGGCCACCTGTCTCAGTTCCACTGCCGACTGCTCCTAGTTGTTCAGTATCCAGTTGTTCGTTTCGTTCACTGCGCTCGCCCATTTTACATGTGTTCCAAACTGTTCTTCCAGTTGGGTCTGGCTATTCAGCGTCCACGACCGGTAATCAAAAAGTATTTTATAGTTACGTAAATGACATAAAAATCACGTTGTATGTAGTACGTACGTCTTTTCAGGTAACAAAAGGGCATATCAGCTCACTTCATTATATCGATGAACAGCAGAAGACATACTTACAAAAAGGCAAGTTTTTTTTGTTATTCATATATTTTTTGGTTTCATCGACTTGATTTAGCAACTAACTTTCAATAATTTGCTTAATTTTTAGCGTAAGAAAATTCATATAAAACTATTTTCGTGTATCTTTCATATACAAAACATTACATTTAGGAAGGCTCTAATTATTTTTAAGTTTGATTGTTTCCAATTTGCATTATCTGCTAGTTTGGTTTCTTTGAAAAAAAAATTGGGTTGTGGGTTATTTTGGCTCAGTAGCAAAAGTGGTGCCTCTTCATTGGAAAAGACATAGATTGCCATAAAATCGTATTTATTTATTATCTCAAAAACATTTGTTCAGAAGGAGCTTTCAAGCCAAAAACTTTATTACTGTGAACTTAATTATTATTACTATTGCTGCATTAACTTTAATAATGCAACATAAAAACCTAATTTTTACTAAGCGTGTGACGCAAGTATGATGAGAAAATCACATTTTATTTTATGCTTCCATGAAGTCTACTTCGCCTACGAACTCAGAGACAACGTGAAGTATATATAGGGTGTAAACGATTATTGTTTACAACGTACCATAGCTATGTAGTGGAAGTCGAAACGAAGAACTTTATACAAGATACTTGTGGTCTATTAAGTTGGGAAACAGCCACCAACAGGTTTACAAGACTACATGTGCTATAGCCCATCCGCGTCGCGTGAGATTTTCATGTTCCCTTCTCCAGCTCTCTACTCACCATCATCGATTGTTCCGCAATTGTTGCTTGCATTAGCTTATTTCTTCACTGCCTAATTGTTACATGTTTGTCTGTTTGTTGAATCTGCTCGTAACGGGCAACACATCGTCCCTAATTGGCGAGCAGTCTGTACTCGGGGCCGGTTTTCCGTGCGCCACCCTATATTATTTCCCTGCCATCAGCCACACAACGTTACAGTTGGCTAAACGAGAGGTTCTGCAGAATCACAGAAATTCTTACACACTTCTAAAAGTGTGTAAGAATTCTGTGATGAATAAAAACTCTATACTCCAGGGGGGAGGCAAGTGCCCTCTCTTAGTGCCCTCCATCCTTCAGTCATCTACATTACTAGATTTCAGTTTTTCATAAAAACCACATACCAAGCACAAATGAACGGTGAACGAGTAAAAATGAACGGTTCCCAAAAAAGAACGATCAGCAGTGAACTAATTCCCAAGGATGAACGAGTTTTCCCATCTCTACTTATAGTCAGTTGCAGGAATAGCCAGTAAAATAAGTTGCACTTTCGGGCACAGGTTAGCGTACATCTTACTATTTAGTTTCTGGTCCAACACTTTATTTTACAGGCCCATCTTGATCACATAAAACTTTTATACTTCCTGTTACCGATTCCGGTTACTGCCATCTTCAGATTTTATCAAACGAAAACAGTTTGTAACCAACTAAGTTCAATTTGCTGACGCTAAATCTACAAAAAGCCTGGTGCTACATGATCAACAGCGATGCACACCAGCTGCACATACCATAAAATATTCTGATGTAGGTATCAACGTCAAATTATGCATGTAAGTACACAGTAAGCGCTGGTGACGATCGGGATGCGACTGGTATTTATACAAATAACTGAGGCCAGCAGAAAGCACTATAGCTAGAGTACATAATCAGTATCCAAAGTTAGTAGTTAAAATGCAGTGTGCGTAGCCATTAATTAAAATTACTTCACATGGCAAAATAAGCATCTGACAATAAAATATGTACTGAGATACAGGGTGTTTATAAATGAATATCGGGGCTTTAACGCTTTATAATGTTTATTACATTAAACTCACAGTTATAAATGATGTATCAAATGAAAGAATAACTCAAACAGTTTTACTAAGAACCTTATAAATGTTCAATGTCAGCACCATTTGTCACAAATCTTGATAAGTGTGTCTTCAGTGATTGTAGCAACAACTGCTTCAATCAGGTTTCTTAATTCAGGGAGGTCTGGTGGTATCAGAGGCACGTACACACAATCCTTGACGAAGCCCCAAAGGAAAAAATTGCATGGCGTTAGGTCAGGTGCACCTGGAGGCCATGCAAAGCAAGCCCTGTCATTGGGCCCCTTGCGGCCTATCCAGCACTTGAGTACAGTGAAGTTCAACCAATCACGTACTTCGCTATGCCAGTGAGGTGCTAGAAAATGAAGTCCTTTGGCTCATCTTCTTCCAACTGAGGGAAGGTCCATTGGTCAAGTGTATCAAGGTAAGAAGTGCCAGTTACAGTAGGTTCACCAAAAAAGAAAGGCTCATAAACTTTCCGCCGGGATACGTCACAAAAAACAGTCACTTTAGGGGAATCTCGTTGGATTTGTACCACCGCGTGAGGATTTTCTGAGCCCCAGATGCGATTATGAGTGTTAACATGTCCACTAAGGTGAAAGGTCGATTCAGCACTGAAGACAACATGATCCAGAAAATCTTAATCGTCATGAAACAACATTTAATTTTCGAATTTGGCACATAATCCATGGTCTGTCGGCTTTAGAGCCTGTAATAACTGTAAACGGTAAGGATGTAGTTGTACGCGTTTTCTTAAAAGTTTCCAAACAGTCGACATAGGATCTTGTAATTCACGGCTACACTTCCGGACTGATTTCTTTGGGCTACGAGTGAACAACTCTCTCACTCGGTCAACAGTCTCTTCACTAAATCTTGGTCGTCCTGTGCTCTTCCCTTTACAAAGACAGCCGGTATCTTCAAATTGATGATACCATCTACGAATGTTATTATCACTTGGAAGATCACAACCGAACTTCAGCCGGAATGCACGTTGCACGGTAACTACAGATTCGATCTTTGCAAACTGCAAAACACAAAACGCTTTCTGTTCACTAGTCGCCATCTTCGCTACTACTGCTGTCTAGCGGATTCCGCCGAGAAAACTGCGCGCTGCGCATGCGCACTGGTGCCAAACACAACTGTTTGAGTTGCTCTTTCATTTGACATATCATTTACAACTGTAAGTTTAATCTAATAAATATTATAAAGCGTTAAAACCTCGATATTCATTTATAAACACCCTTTCCAAAAATAAAAATGGTTCAAATGGCTCTGAGCACTATGGGACTTAACTTCTGAGGTCATCAGCCCCCTAGAACTTAGAACTACTTAAACCTGACTAACTTAAGGACATCACACACATCCATGCCCGAGGCAGGATTCGAACCTGCGACCGTAGCGGTCGCCCTGTTCCAGACTGTAGTGCCTAGAACCGCTCGGCCACCCCAGCCGGCCACCCTTTCCAATACGTACAATTAGATCCATACTTAAAATCCACATAACAAGTGCAGATAGTAATAATGGGAAGCTCCTAGCCTGTCAAAGTGAGACACATAATTGTGTAAAAGCCAGTATAAAAAGTTTAAAAATAAAATCACGTCTATAAAACGAAGTCTTCCAGCTTGACAAAACAATTAAACCGTAACATAAGTGTAAGGTAATCAACAAAAGAGTGACTAGTATTTAAAAAGTCGTTAATACATTCGGAGTGGTATCTCAATGGCGCCGCCTCGTGACTTCTCTGTATGACGTTCCTGTTTTCTTGTGGCGGAACTTGCGGAGGCGGGGCCCAGTCTCCTCATCGCTGGCGGCCGACGCACACGACTGCACGCCAAGCAGTTGAGGCCCTCGATGTTGCTCAAACCAGATTGAACAGTAATTCCAGTTGCAGTTTTCTTTGTACATAAATCTCCATTTCCTCGAGTAGGTTCAGTAATTGCCCCTTTGGCGTCCTATGCAACACTTTTGTATTATTCTCTGTTTCCTGTCGAATGTTTCTCTCTGCCCAAACGTGTACCGAAAGCGCCCTTATTTTTGTAATACGTATACTCTCTAAAACGTGTCTTCAAATTCCTTCCCGTCTGACCGATGTAACAGATCTGAAGATTGCAGGATGTCGAAACCGGTAATAGTGAAGAGTAAAATATGATCACGGACTCATTTTCAGACTTTACGTCTTCGATTGGTAAATCTTGTTCAGCGCTTGGAACATGATCGTGCAGGGACTGTATTAATTACTTGGAACAAATAACAGCACAAGCTACGCTTTTATGTTCGGTCATCATGAGCAGTTTGGTTCTCCAAGGCCGTTTTCAAGTGGTTGTAAGAATATGTCGTGGAAGTACACTTGCAGACTGTTTGTGAAGTGTTGGTCGTAACCTAGGTATAATCAAACGAAAAAAAGCTTTAGTTGAATAGAGAGAAACACAATTCACGCTAATAATGACAAATCTTGGGAATCATGAAACATATTAAGCTCGTTTCGTTAACCAGAAACAGTCTTTCAACACTTGGAACGACAAAACATAGTTTTACAGGTATGAACTGTGTTTTATCCTAGCAAGAGTTGAAACACTGTTCGTGCTAAACTAGCTCTGAACTATCTTAGCAAAGGAAACAACCAGACGAAGTCTCCGAATCGAATATAAAAATTGTCCATCTTTCTGGCAATGACGAAAACAATGTGATACTCGGCCCTGGCTCTAAAAGATAGGAAAACGACTCTCATCATTAACTTCACAACAACACATTTACGATAATGACAAAATCCGATATAAATTCTAAATCTGACAACACAGTACCGTAGGGAAAAGGTAGAGTGTAAGTTTCAAACAAGAATGTTCTATGTCCAGTGAGGCCAACAGTAGGCAGTCACAGAAATACTACGAAATCAAGAATCAGTCTTCCTGTCCGGGCCGCGTCTTCTGCAGAGTGGCCATGCTGCAGGATCCAGCGCCAGGAGGCTGGATCGGGCAGCGATTGCAGCGTAGCGATAACCACAAAGAGAGTTCCTGATTCTGGAAACGCGATAAGCATTCGGCGCCCTGCGATTTTTCCAAATGAATCTCCACTTCCTACACAGACAGTATAACCTTCGACGTGCAGTTAATTTAAATGAAAATGAGATTAATGTTGGTGTGACAGGCGGTAGTTTACTTCCAGTCATTTCATGCTATTGATATTATTTTACATCAACGAACTGAAAACGAAGACATTGTACGTACTATGATTACAAACTTCCCTTAAAAGTGAATGGTGACCGGGTGCTCCGTGCTGTGTTATGAACAGGTTTCATAATCTGTTCTTCTGTTCTGCCTGTTTTGGGTGGCTTGTGGTCACTGTCCCATCACGTCAGCCGACTAATGTGATGCTTTCTTAGAAGGCATTTGGCTAAAGAAATCAAAGTAAACAAAGTGTGTACATAAAGTAATCAATGAATTTAACACACAGAGCAGTACTTGTGCATACTTTACATTTTATCTGGAAATTTATCTAAAATCCAAGTAGCATGCACAATTAGATAAAAAGGATCAGCGAATAAGTGAAAATGGAAGATTCCCCAAAAAGAACGATCATCAGAGAACTACTTCCCAAAGATGAACGAGTTTGCCTATATATACTAATGTTCATGATGTATTACGATTAATGATAATAGTTCACTTCACTTCGTATAGTTTCACTACTAATCACCATGTATACACATAAATATACCCATAAGCATACACATATATTCACAATTGCTCTCACATTTTGGTAGTGACATTTTTTTAAGATCCTTATTGGGTTGCAACCCTCTTACCTTGCCTGTTCTAGAATAACTCAATAAATATGCCCCCCATGGAGTATACTAGTTACTATGAAAGGACCATTGTATAACGGTTGAAATTTTGTATTTTTAGTATGTATAAGGGAGGAACTATGATGGTTCCTTAGTGATACTTTCTCTCCTAGCTCATAGCTTTGTAACTTTCCAACCCTTTATCAAAGAGCTTCTTCCTCTGAGCAGTTGTTTCAGTTAATGTTACAATAGCTTTTCTCATTTTTCTCTTCCCAATCGATGTTATCTCTGGATTTACTTGGTAAAAGGACTTATCCGTCAGTCTCTTTCTACCTTTTGAAACACTAATTGACTAGGTGTGCATCCAGTAGACCTGTGAGGTAAATTATTAACAGTTTATTCAAACATATGTAAATAGATAATTTCCTGGACTGCTTAATTAATCAATATGTTCTAATGAATCTGTTTAGCTCTCTAATTGTTCTTGCAAATGGGTTTGCCTCTGGATGGAACCTGGAGATTAATATTGTATTTGATTTACCTCATTCACTCAAGAAACTTCTCCAGCTAACATTAGTGAAGTTCTGTGTGTAATCAGACAGTATTACTGTAGGCTTGTCAACCTTGAGGATGTAATCGTTTACCATTCTGCATGTTATGGCAGTGCTTGTGGCAGTTCTCAGATTGAAAAAGTTTGATATGCTTTGAAAAAAAGTCATTCACTGCTGGTATGTATTTTGCTCAAGATTAAGGATGAGGAAGAGTGCCACAAACATCTGTTGTAATGATTTGTAAGAGTTCAGTGATTAAAATACTCTTTAGCTCTTCCTTGCAGCAAATAGTAGGAGGTTTCGCCTTCTGGAATACTAAACATGTTCTGATAATTCTTAGCACTTTCCTCCACCTTTTGGGGAAGTAACAATAAGGACTTATCTCACTCAAATACTTAATAACATTGAAATGTCACCAAGCTTGATGTGTGTACAGTATTAATTTCTTCTCATACATGATGGGAATATACACATACCAGCTGATGGACACAGGGACCTAGCGAGAAACAGTACACCCTCACATAGTGATTCATAAGTTTTGTAGGAGGATTAGTGGCTAGCTGTTGTTTAACATTGCTCCAATGTAGATCCTTATTGTGTATGCTGATCATGTTTTTATACATATCAGTGTAGTATTTCCATTAATGCGTATATTGCAGTAACAGGACCCCAAATTCAGATTATGTTTCTTCTTTGAGGTAAGTGGGATAATGCATTCATCACCAAGTTATTGTATAATTTCGAAAATATATTCAAGTACTATGAAATATCACGTGACAGGTCACTCATGCAGTAACCTGCAACTCAATAAAATCCTTAGTTGCTGATGCTCGCAAAATAAGAATGAAATTTTTTGAATGCCCAAACAACTGCTAGGGCTTCTAGCTCTGCTGTCGAAAATGCTGTTTTGCACTTGGATAATAAGTGCCTGGCAAAGGCTTGGGCTGAACAGTTGGTATTTTAGTATCATGTTGTATTTGAATAAGACATGCACCAAATCCACCCAACAGTGTGTGATAGGCAGATAAAATTCCTTTGACACATCCAGAGCTGACCAGAAGAAATGATCTAGGTCAGATTTAAAATTTGTCTTGCTGCCAGTAGACATTTTATGTTACCAGGAAAATAATCAAAGATAATTGTTGCTGCATACGGATTTGATACACTGACAGCTATAATAATGGGTAATAAAGATCATTTTCAATCTAGTGTTGTAGGCCCTTACTGATCTTTGCGTATTGTGATGGATTATTTATGACAAACTTCACTAGCGAATATATGTATATTGACAGTGCAGTTAAAATGCCTATCTCCTTCAAGAGGTGCCTACATAACATCTTGGGTTCACACCCCAGATTCTTCTTATTACTCGCTTTTCTGCAACCTATATTTTCTTCCTAAGTGGAGAGTTACTCAAAAAATTTTCTATAAGACATTATTGAGTAGAAATATGGAAAACATGTCAGGAAGTTAATTCGTTGCTTCTGAGATTAGCAATTACACGAGGAGTAAATATGGTGAACTTAATCGTTCGTGACACTCAGTAAGATTCTTCTTCCAGTTCAAGTTTTTTCATGAATATGTTCACCCTAAAATTTGAACCATTCTAACCTATTTACTGACTTCTGCTCATGTAGTACAACAGTTGTTAGTATGACTCTATATGTTGTACAGAACTGAATAAAATGTGTTTTTTTTTTTTCAAAATTTAGATAGAATCCATTTTCTGAGAAACACTTAATATTTTTCTTTGGAAAACTTAATTTGGAATCTCTTCTGTTGTTTTCTCTCTAATTAAGATTTACGGTAATACTAGTATGATCTACAAAAAGTACCAATTCTGTTTGTTGAATGTTAGTGGAAGTTCATTTACAAATCTGAGGGATAAGAGTGGACACAAAACTGAACTCTGTGGGACTACTCGCTTTGTGATTTCTCTCCAGCACAGACTGAATTATTCAGCACTACTTTTTACATTCTGTTTAGGTATTATTCAAACTAACTGGGTATAAAACTATCAGTTCCACAAAATGTAGATTTTTACAAGAGAGTAACACGATCTACACGATCAAACACCTTGGAAAGATCACAAAAAATACCAACTGGTGACATTTTATTACTTAAGGCTTCCACTACTTATCGAGTGCATGTATAAATAGCATTCTCAAGGGAATCCAAACTTATATTTGCTAAGTAAATTGTTTCTACTTGTCAGACTACTCTTGAGCACATTATTTTTTCGAATATTTTGGAAAAAGATGTCAATAAGGAAACTGGATGATAATTATTTAAGTCTTTCTTTTCGACTTTCTTATGGAGAAGATTAACAATTAATAATTTTGATCTGTCTGAAAAAAATCCCTGTGCCAATGACGCATTACCTATACCACTCAGGACACTGCTTATTAAGTTGGAACAACTTTTCAGAATTCTATTTGAAATTCCCTCAACACTACATGAGATTTATGATTTTGTTAATTTCAGTGAATGTAGATGCTACTTCTTGTTCCTTAAATATTTATGGAGTGACATTTTAATATATTTTATTGCTTCTTCAGTTGAACAATTTAATCCTATTTTTGCTATCACATTTAGATTGTTAAAAGTACATGAAGCTTGTTAATTATCAGTCACATAATTGTCATTTAGTTTAATTGTTATGGTATCTTGTACACTGACTGGCTCTCCTGTCTCCCATTTGACAATATCCCGTACAGGTTTGTAACATGTATGAAACTGGTTCTGGTCTACCTTCCTACCATAGTTGCGCTAGGACGCTCTGTGAATGTTACAGGAATTTGTGTTGAACCTGCGACCTGCAAGGTAGGAAGATACCATCTCACACACAGAAGTATGCAACAGTGTGGACAGTAAGGTAACCAGACAATGACCTCAATGTCAGTTCTACCACACTACCTGTAAAGGAAACGGTATCGCTAACAGAAATTAGTGTAAGGTTTCAGGCGTAACTATATGTTAGCAAAAAATGAAAATGTTAGACTTTCGTTATTAAGGTGTATTTTTAATCTAAGTATGACTTCATGACATATTATAATACGTACAGGATGGTAAAATATTGATATGGGGTGTTCACAACTGTGAAGCAAAGTTCCTAACTATTCTAAGGTTCTTTAATAGTAAGATGGTGGACGACCATGTACGGGGGTCGATAACACACAAATAAATTAAATACAGTTGGGGCCAGAGATATCAATTGCGTTAAAAAGCGTAATGAAAATACCCAAAATTCGATGGGGGTCGTTAAAGAGCAATCAAGAAGAAGTACACATTTAAAACAATTCAATAACGACAGGGTATAAAGCACTCTACAGTGGCTGATCAGTTCTTTTCGTTAAATCGGATATCGGATATCGTCAATTGACCCAGACAATCGTGAATATCCAGAATGAGACTTTCACTCTGCAGCGGAGTGTGCGCTGATATGAAACTTCCTGGCAGATTAAAACTGTGTGCCCGACCCAGACTCGAACTCGGGACCTTTACCTTTCGCGGGCAAGTGCTCTACCAACTGAGCTACCGAAGCACGACTCACGCCCGGTACTCACAGCTTTACTTCTGCCAGTACCTCGTCTCCTACCTTCCAAACTTTACAGAAGCTCTCCTGCGAACCTTGCAGAACTAGCACTAGCACTTGCCCGCGAAAGGCAAAGGTCCCGAGTTCGAGTCTCGGTCGGGCACACAGTTTTAATCTGCCAGGAAGTTTCAATCGTGAATATGTTTAACTGCAGGTCATGGCTGAACGTACAAAACAATAGGAGAGACGGAGACGACAGCAATTTTGAGTGTCAACTGAATATCACTTGCCGACGTAGCACGAGCGCTCCTGTTTACCTTTTGTCGGCGGCGGCAGTGGCGGCTGTCAGCGCGAGCTGTGAACTTGAGAATATGTTCTAAATCTCTCTCGACTGTTAAACCCCAGTCTGATACATTATCTACGTCTTCAGTGAAGCCGAGACTCCAGTTCTTCCATAGCTAATTTAATTGGCATTATACACGCCATTTGACTGGAATAGCGCGTACGTCGTTGCCCTCAAATCGCTTGCAAGTGTTAACCGTAAGTGCTCGGTGCGATTCTCCGTACTAAGAGACATTGCAATTTAACTCCTTACGAGTTAAGACGAGCCTATGGACAAGTGTTCACATAATGATACTCGCAATCGTCTCAGCATGGCGCGAGTCGCCTTGCTCGAACACTCGACGATTTGCTGCAAGAGAAGAGTGAATTTCTCTGTCTACATTTGCCTTTATCAAAGCTGGTGGCCACGCGTTTTCTTTCTGGCCAATCATAACGTTCATTCTTGTTATAACTCCACCCATAAGAGTTTTTGAAGCCTATCACAGGCGTTGTTCGTAGGGCAGAGTTTAACTTCTGTTAAGTAATACTGAGATAAAATGCATTATCTTTCATGCGAGTTTAAAAACAGGTGGCTGCGGTGAGGCACCAGTGTTTTGAGTTGGGTTTCTCCGGACACTTATCTGCCCTCTCCACCCATGTTCCTGCAGAAAGGCTTTCCGAAGTGTCGTCTTTAAAAGCAGGGACAAGGGCGGCATTTGCCGACTACCTGCGCAATGGCTCCGGCGTCTTATTGCTCTGCTGTGTGGGTTTCAGCCTAACTTTGGGATGGGCGTTGCTATCGTAAAATTCTCCTTCCCTCAGAACTGCCTCTCATAGCTTGGCTCTGGACAAATTACTTGTGTACAATTACTGGTGTGAGTGTTAGTGATTTATATTCATGAAATGCTGGCTTGTTTATTCACATTGTCTATCAATGATTCGTACATTTTCATGTAACTACACTATGTGATCGAAAGTATACGGACACCTGGCTGAAAATGACTGACAAGTTCGTGGCGCCCTCCATCGCTAATGCTGGAATTCAATACGGTGTTGGTCTACACTTAGACTTGATGACAGCTTCTACTCTTGCAGGCATACGTTCAGTCAGGTGCTTCACTGAGTGCTCCACTGAGGAGTGGTATCGACATCGGTCGGTGCGGCCTGGCAGGAAGTCGCCATCCAAAACAGCCCAAGGTGTTCTATATGATTCAGGTCAGGACTCTGTGCAGCCCAGTCCATTACAGGGATGTTATTGTCGTGTAACCACTCCGACACAGGTCGTGCATTATGAACAGGTGCTCGATCGTGTTGAAAGAGGCCATCGCCATCCCCGAATTGCTCTTCAAAATTGGGAAGCAAGAAGGTGCTTAAAACACCAATATAGGCCTATGCTGTGATAGTGCCACGCAAAACAACAAGATGTGCAAGCCCCTCCATGGAAAACACGACCACATTATAACAGCACCGCCTCCGAATTTTACTGTTGGCACTACACAAGCTGGCAGATGATGTTCACCGGGCATTCGTCATACCCATACCCTGCTATCGGATCGCCACATTGTGTACCGTGATTCGTCACTCCACACAACGTTTATCCACTGCTCCTTACACCAAGCGAAGTATCGTTTGGCATCTACCGGCGTGATGTGTGGCTTATGAGCACCCGCTCGATCATGAAATGCAAGTTTTCTCACCTCCCGCCTAACTGTCATAGTACTTGCAGTAGCTCCTGATGCAGTTTGGAATTCCTGTGTGATGGTCGGGACGGATGTCTGCCTGTTACACATTACGACCCTCTTCAACTGTCGGCGGTCTCTGTGAGTCAACATACGAGGTCGGCCTCTACGCTTTTGTGCTGTACATGTCCCTTCACGTGTTCACTACCACATAGGAAACAGTGGACCTAGGGATGTTTAGGAGTATGGAAATCTCGCGTACCGACATATGACACAAGTGACACCCAATCACCTGACCACTTTCGATGTTCGTGATCTCCGAGGAGCGCCCCACGATGTATAATGACTACTGAGGTCGCTGATTTGGAGTATCTGGCAATAGGTGGCAGCATAATGCACCTAATATGAAAAACATATGTTTTGTGGGTGGTCTGGACACTTTTGATTACATAGTGTATGTCGTATGACATATCGATTTTACCGAAATTGTTTCAGGAATTCAATGTAAGGTATGTTATTTGCTTGACACCTTACAGTTTTAATCTCATTATCCAAATCGTTAATTTCTGTCAGGGTATACATACATTTGAGATTTTTATCAATTTCCTTAAAATATTACAGTATTTTTCGAGTACTCAAATAATGCCGCATCTTGAATTGTTGTGGCCTTTAAATTTCCCTCTTACTCTTACACGAGATTTTAATTCCGTTAGCTATCCACAACTTAATTTTTTAAATGGATTTTTTGGATAACTTTCAGGCAACCAATTTTCTAATGTTGACACAAATTTATTATAAAACAAATTGAATGTGACTTTTTCATCTCGTCTGCAAATGCCTGAAGCCATACCACATCTGTTACCATGCTCTTAAAACGTTGTATCCTGGTCTCCCAATAAGCTTCATTGCTTTATATGAACCCCGCCCAGGGCTACATGGTGGTTTGTTGTTTATTTACAGTGATTGTGCATTATGATCAGATAGTCCATTGACACTGTCCTGAACACCATCTATCAAAATGTTATTAATCTGTGTCCTATTATCTTGCTGCACGTGAGTTGGTAAATTGACTTCTGAAATTTGATTCAAACTCAAGAAAAATGGTTCTAGTTCATTTCTCCTGCCCGTATCTTATAAGAAATTTGCACTGAAATCTCCAAAAAGTTCTAACTGTTTCTTCTCCTCTGAAGGTTACTCAATAATGCAACTAGATTTCTCGTGAGTAGCTGAATGTTTCCTAGAGAAGATCTGAGACTGTTGCTATTATCAGAGAAGAATTCTGCAATAAAAGCTCAAAAACACAAGCTGCTAGGTTCTTATCAACGCAAAAACTATTCGTTTCAGTAGTTTTGACTTTAAGTTCAACTTTTACTTATATTGAAATTCCCCATTTTTGCATGGACTCGACACGAAAGTGATGCTAATCTGTAATCCCTGATATTTAACGTCTAGATCCATTGGTTACATGGTGTCCAGACAGACACAGAACATCTATCACTTCAGAATTTTTCACATACTCTAGAAGTAGCAGAAGCTCATCTAACTCGTTCTTCAACCTCATAATTTAATTTTATTTTTCTGGGAACTATTACATATTTTACTGTCCTGTTCTGCTATGTTTAATTCAATACTGTCCGTCTGACATTTTAACCTAAAAAATTGGCCCCTTTGGCTCCAGCAATCACAGGGATTTTGCGTTGTGTGGTTGTAGCCCTCCTTGCCCCATTATACTTTCTGCAAGATGCTCAGTTAATATTACCTTGCCCTTCCAGTCAGGTGCAGGCCATTATTTGTGTATCCCCATCTCCCAAATGCTGCAAAATTCAGCCTGAATTGTGAAACTCTGAACTGAGTACTACGACAAGTGTAGAGAAATGCAGCATACTTGCGTGATTCCTCGTCCCTCGCCTAAGGTGATCTGCCATTGTGAGGCACAAAATCAGTATTAGTGAGGTATCTTACTCCATGAAACGTTTGAAGTTCATGATAACCCTATTAATTTCAATGATGTTAGCAACACGTCATACACTACCATCAGACTTATCCACAGCGACTAGCCGGTTACAACTGAGAATCATAGATGGTTCTATATTACCATTCCAGCATTTTCCGTATTTCCTAAGTGACAGCCAGTCGTTTCGCCAAATGGAAGGAATAGGAAGTATGGCATTATGTGTCATGTGGTACACCATTGAGGTGGCATACATATTCTCTGATAGCCCGTGAACTCCCTTCAAACACTTTGGCATACTATAGAAAAATACTTCCTAAACTTGTGCCCTGCTCATGACTTAAGTATGTAGACTGCCCTACTCTTTATTCTGTTTTCCTGCATGTCGGTCACAGTAGTAAACGCCACTAACTGCTCATCTAAATAAGTGGACTTGTTGCTTACCATTTTAATTTGCAGGCTCTGATAATACGAGTATTTACCATGCCCTACTTCAGATTTTAACAAATCCACCTGTACCTTACCTTCTGTAATAATCATGTGGTATTGGCCCTTTGAAAGTTCAATTGTTACGTCCCTTTCATGAAGAAATTCTATGCCTAGCCTATTTTTCTGTGCTTTCAAGAGATCGAATCCTTAAAACATGTGTGGTATGGCTACAGTTTTAGTGTCATTGGTATACAGATCTGCCATCTTACGTTATGTATCGCTCCAAGCATTTTGTGATTACTACCTGGCAAGGTATGTATACAGTTTTTTTTGCACCAGGCTAACTCAACACAGCCCCAGAATTACTGTAGTTAGGATATCGCCTACTTACACTTTGACTGCTGACTGTGACTCTGTTACACACCAGTTATCGCAGTTCTCACCATCAGAATGCAATTTATTCTTAATATCATTACCATAATCGTATTTGATCAGTTGGATACATTGATCACTGCCCATGTTCTACCCCTCGACTGCCACATTGGGGCTTAATGTCGTCTTTGGTCATTTTACAGCTTCAGTCTAGACAGATGGCTAGCAGTTCTGTCACATGACTAATCTGAACTGTACTATGCTGGTTCGGATGAACTGCAATATTTTGCTGTTTGGTTGCCACTGACAATGATTATTAACATTACCATATCCAAGATTAACCTGTCATTGTGGCGCCTTTGTTTGCACTTGTTCATGAGACTGCTGTAATTATTATAATTATTGCTGTCATTACCATTCTGTCGGCCTCGTAACCCATTCTCTGGCATGATATGACTTGTAAACTGGTTTTATTCTGAATTCTGGCTGTGACTATGTCTATTAAACTTGAGACGATGCCTTTGCATCCTGATGAATCAGGTCAATGGAATCTAATATAGAGAGGAATTCCTCCAGTTTAGGTTCTGACCAAGTAACGAGATTTGCTCTTATACACACAAGTAGTTTGGGCTTTAAAATCTGTGGCACATCACGGTGTGTCATTGGATTCCCCCTATATCTCATTTTGTTGCTTGCTATGCCATGCCATGCCATGCATGGAAAGTTCTGCATTAAAACTTTTTTATCGAAGTCGTTCCTGGACTCCAGCAGACCAGTACTTTGCGAGAAGTCTTCTCAAATTCTTGGTACGTTTCACGGGATTCTGCAGCTGTAGCTCATCACGCGGCATTGCGCTGGATGTAACCACTGACCAGCCTAAGTTTCTGTGCATCTGTCCACGATTTTGGCATTACTCCTTGAAAGGAATGGATGAACACAACAGGGTGTGTTGTTCTTTCATCTGGTGCGAAAATTTCAAATTGCCTGTGGCATGTCGAATATCGTCTAACATTATTGCATTTAACAGTGTATCTGCTATGGCACTGGACTGTGATTCACGCAAGAATGCCACGGATACTTCCTGTTGTACGTGCTGCGGCAGATTTAACACAAGCTCAGAAATGCGGTCATTCTTTGATCCTTGTCCTGTATGGTTGATTATCTTGCACGATATCTCCCATTCTGGCCAGTTGTCTTTTCACATTATCTATTTGTTCATGGACAGCATCCTGCCACCACGAAGAGCTTTGGTCTAGTCTTTGCATAGTGTTACACAACTCAAACTCCGTTTGACTCTCCGCAAGCTCATGTTCCACTACGGCGCCGTTCGCAATTTTAGTAACCACTGTTTGAACTTTCTTTTCTATGGCTTGGTCTATTGTTGCATTCTTTGCGGTTATCCAAGCCTTATTGTATCCCTTGTTGTTCAATTTTCTCCTGCAGTGGTGTTTATTCTTCTGTTGTCATATTATCCATCCTCGTGGATACTCTGCACAGCTGCGGTCAAATAAGACTGCATCAGCTGAATTCCGGTAATTTCGTTTGCTAGTTTCTCTACCACTTTCGATAAATCACGCGCTGAAGTGTCTTGGTTCCATGCGAGTTCTTAAATTTTGGATGCGATAGCATCCCTTTTATGTGCCATTTTCTCCCGATTTTGAGCTATTGTCTCCAGATTTTGCGACAATTTTGTCATCATTAATGACATAGCTTCCAACTTTTTACGAGTACCACGATCTAATAAGTCGATGCCTTCCTTGTGACGTGGCTTCTTCCACCCCAGATTCCAAAGCGACAATATTACATTCGTTCGTTTCCACAGCTAACTTTTGCTACCTGATTTTCACCATAGTCTAAAATTACCATAGATCTGGTAAATACAATGCCTATTTTGCAAATACACTGGTTATTAATGCTATCCCGCTGTCAAGTGGCAAAAGTGATTGCAACGTAAGACGCTTGGCAATGAAAAAATAATTACTTTCCGCGCAAACTAAATTAATACTCGGCGGCATGTTGATGAGAGCGACCCTAAACGCATTTCCCATTTACGTTCGCACCCATCAGCCACAGCGCCAAGTGTCAAAAAATTTAGTCTGCGCGGTCAGTATCGATCCCTAGACTAATTATTGTCAGAGGGCGCAAATTTTCGACAAAAAATGACGGGAATTTCGGTACTGAGTGAAATTACACACTCTTCCTAGACAAATCTACAGATCCGACATTTGAGTTCTCCTCAGCGGTTACCTGGTTACAAGGTTGTCTGTATGAAAAACTGAAGTTTAAAATAACGGTTTTTCTGCTCCGCCTGCGAATTCCTTTATAACTTTTATTTATAACTACCGACAAGTAAAGGAAGAAACACACAGAGTTTTTCTGAAAATGTATGCCTGTAGTGATTTGCAAAATCCCTTTCACATGCAACCTGGTAAGGTACCCGGAACTACTTTGCATCTCAACGCTTCGAGCTGCAGACACAGAAGCAGGCCCCATTTGGCAGTTTACCTGCATGGTGGTGAGACGTAGCTTTGGACGAAAACTGGTCACTGCCCATCTACCACCGTATCGGGCAAAAGCTGTACCTACGATGTTTCAGCGTCTTACTGTGTACGCAGCCCGCACTGCAGCACTAAAACACCTTCAGTTTAATTATAACCACCCAGTACATTCTTTCATGATTAGAAATCGAAGTGTAAATATTGAGAGTCAATGAAACGATTAAAAAGTAGGAAAATGGAGCAGTTCGTGCAAACATAGAGTTAATATGATTATTGTGGTTTTTAGTATTGGACTGCCACTATGCAGAATCGCGGAAAGTGATGAAGCAAGTCCCATGTTATCCTCGTCAGGCGTGATTATTGTTTCATTCCCCTGGGATTTATCAATTCATTAAAACTCAAGAGTTAGCATATCAATGACGTATAGGAAAAGAGCAGTCGCAAACACAACCATCTCTATTTTGGAAAACTTCATACTGTAAGTGCAACATGTACAGTTTATTATACACATTCTCATCAAATTTATGTGGACTCCCCTACGTAATGTTGAATGAACCACTAGATGTCACCAGAGGCAGACTTACTAACAAGGAAACAGGGACTATTGTGTTGGCAGCAGAAAAGCAGTAACAGCGGAATAGATCTGTCGGCTCAGTGACTTCGTATGCCGGCCTGTGTGGCCGAGCGGTTCTAGGCGCTTCAGTCTGGAACCGCGCGACCGCTACGGTCGCAGGTTCGAATTCTGCCCCGGGCATGGATGTGTGTGACGTCCTTAGGTTAGTTAGCTTTAAGTAGTTCTAAGTTCGAGGTGACTGATGACCACAGATGTTAAGTCCCATAGTGCTCAGAGCCATTTGAACCATTTGACTTCGTATGTTGACTAGTCATCGGATGTCACCTATTCTAAAGGTGCCCAAGTCGACTGTTGGTGATGTAACTGTGAAGTAAAAATACAACGGAAAATCCACATCTAAACCAAGAACAGGTGGATCTGATGTATTGATGGACAGCGACTGTCTAGCATTGCAGAGGGTGATTGAAAAGAAAACGTATCTAATCAGCGGAAGGAATCACTCGTGACTTCCAAAGTGCTATAAGCAGTCCAGCTAGCACACTGTGCTTTGGGAGTTACTAAGGGTACAATAGTCCATCTGCTCCTCATAAGCTACACATTGCCGTAGTCAGTGGTAAGCGTCGCTTGAGGCATTTAATGAGCGACGGCCATTGGACAGTGCATCACTGGAAACGAATGATTTGCGGGAGATGAGTCATGCTGTACCCTTTGACAATCAAATGGATGATGGGTTTCGGTCTGGCGAATGCCTCGAGACCCTGCCATCATACACTATGTGATCAAAAGTATCCGGACACCCCAAAAAACATACGTTTTTCATATTAGGTGCATTGTGCTACCACCTACTGCCAGATACTTCATACCATAGACCTCAGTAATCATTAGACATCGTGAGAGAGCAGAATGGGGCGCTCCGTGGAACTCAGGGACATTGAACGTGGTCAGGTGTTTGGGTGTCACTTGTGTCATACGCCTGTACGCGAGTTTTCCACACTTCTAAACGTTCCTAGGTCCACTGTTTCCGATGTGACAGTGAAGTGGAAACGTGAAGGGACACGTGCAGCCCAAAAGCGTACAGGCCGACCTCGTCTGTTGACTGACAGAAACCGCCGACATTTGAAGAGAGTCGTAATGTGTAATAGGCAAACATCTATCCACACCATCATTCAGGAATTCCAAACTGCATCAGGAGCCACTGCAAGTACTATGACAGTTAGGCAGGAGGTGAGAAAACTTGGATTTTATGGTCGAGCGGCTGCTAATAAGCCACACATCACGCCGGTAAATGCCAAAAGACGCCTCGCTTGGTGTAAGGAGCGTAAACGTTGGACGATTGAACAGTAGAAAAACGTTGTGTGGAATGACGAATCACGGTACACAATGTGGCGGTCCGATGGCAGGGAGTGGGTATGGCGTATGCCTGGTGAATGTCATCTGCCAGCGTGTTTAGTGCCAACAGTAAAATTCGGAGGCGGTGGCGTCATGGTGTGGTCGTGTGTTTCATGGAGCGGGCTTGCACCCCTTGTTGTTATACGTGGCACTATCACAGCACAGGGCTACACTGATGTTTTAAGCACCTTCTTGCTTCCCACTGCTGAAGAGCAATTCGGGGATGGCGATTGTATCTTTCAACACGATCGAGCACCTGTTCATGATGCACCACCTGTGGCTGAGTGGTTACACGATAATAACATCCCTGTAATGGACTGACCTGCACAGAGTCCTGACCTGAATCATAAAGAAAACCTTTGAGATGTTTTGAAATGCCGATTTCGTGCCGGGTTTCACCGACCGACATTTATACCTCTTCTCAGTGGAGCACTCCGTCAAGAATGGGCTGCCATTCCCCAAGAAACCTTCCAGCACCTGATTGAACGTATGCCTGCGAGAGTGGAAGCTGTTATCGAACCTAAGGGTGGGCCAACACCGTATTGAATTCCAGCATTACCGGTGGAGGGCGCGACGAACTTGTAAGTCATTTTCAGCCACGTTTCCGGATACTTTTTCACATAGTATATATAATGTCAACTGTGAAGTATGAAGAAGCTGCTGTTACAGTATGGGCGTGTGTGTCGCTGTTAGGGCGTGTTCGCCTTATTGCTCTTAAGAAAACATTAAAACGGTAAAGATATGGACACATTTACTGCATTGTGAAACGCTTACAGTAGAGGCACAGTTTGGAGACGGTGAATGTATTAGCATGACAACGTGCCGTGTCATAAATCAGCGTCTGTGAGGAGGCAGTGGTCTGTGAACAGTAATTTTCCTGAAATAGACTGGCATGCGCAGAGACCCGACATGAGACCAATGGAACACATGTGAGATGACTTAGAACGTCGACTTCGCTCCAGACCACAGCGTCCATTACTGCTGACCTCTCCACAAACATTCAGACCTCTCACTGAAATCACATTGTTTTTGTTTGTGACATACGTGTTTTTTAACAAACCTATGAGGAATTTGCTTCACACTTTCACTACAAATTCAACATGGCATCTGTGATACAATCATAATGGAACAGAACATATTAAAATTTTCTTGGATCCAGATGATGACAGTCATCAGGAATAAATAGCACTGAATACGATTTTGGCTGTTGAAGGTTTCTTAAAAGTATCTCCATCAGAGTTCAAGCCGTCATAAAGCCGAATGGTGGATACACCACATATTAATCCCAACTTCTAGGTGTGCCGATATTTTTTATCAGATAGTGCATATAGCTTCAATCAGTTTTTTATCCTTTCACCAAATAATACGTCATGTGAATCTACTGTCCATAATTGTCCGTTACACGTTATTGTTTCTTAAGTGACTTATTCGTCTGTTGCCTTTTAAATTCGTTAACATTCAAATAGACTTTTACCTCCATGAATGATAGAACAGAAACATATCGGTTTTTACCATAATTTTTATTCAGGTTCGGACGTTCGAAGTGGTATACTTCTTGTAAGGGTAATGTTTTCTGTGAAAACATCTCTTGAAGTCCATGAAAGTCTTTCTTGAAATTTCGGCAATATTTTCCATGTAACTAGATTACAAATTAAGATTGTTACTCAGTGTCAGCCCATTCAAATTCTGATACTGTAGTTTGCCAACGAATTACAACAGCTGTACTCGAAAGAGTTATACGGCAAAGTTTTAATTTGCCTTCTTCAGTTGAACCGCAGACCTATTCCGAGGAAAACAAACTGGAGCATTTGTCTTTCTCTCTTTCCTGCCAGCGTCGCTTACAACCGAGAAAATCAGTTTCTACTTCACAGACATCTTTACACAACTCTCAAGTTGCGAGAAAGCTCTGCCATTTTTATGTTCGAGCATGCAATTCGAAGAATCGCTCGTGTTCCGTGAAATGTCAGAACTCTGCTGGTCGATTGTTAAGTGAGCTGTTGCGTGTTGGGCCGTGAGTAGATCGATGTGCTGTCCATTATTCAGAGAGATCGACCAGCTGACGCATGTGAAATGTATGCACGCGTCTTTCGCTGACGCTATGTAGGCTGCTCTACTGGTTGCAAAGTGTGTGTTAGTAGATCAGGGCGTACGAGGAGTTTGCCAGCTGCGTGTAGCTGCTGAAGGACTATTCTACACCGTACAATACTTTACTACCACAATGTATCCCGAAACTTTATGGACATATCGATTCGAATGCTAAATAAGCCTCAACAGGATATTTCTATATGAGTAACTAATGAATATTTAGTTTTTTGTTGACACAAACAGCCTACACACTGCAGGAACGACCAGCAGGGTAACTAAGGTGACTGGCGGCTATTGGGAACGCTAAGTATTCGTCCCCGCCACCCCCCCCCCTCCCCTTGTTGACAATTACCTATTTTTAGTTTCATACTCATCACTGCTTAGCATGTATATTTCTTAATTGCCGTCAACACGAGTTAGGATGAAGTAAAAGATACACATTTCAATTACAACACCGTCAGTACAAAAAGTTTCGAGACTGGATTAATAAAAATATTGAAAAAATTTAATATGGTGGTTTTAATGCTCCAGATGTTCTACGTATTCTTCTCCCCACTTCATCACAACTCACGGAACGTTCATACAACCAAATGAAACTGTCAGAACACCCCTTTTTTGGGATGTTGTTCAACTTGTGCTTCACGTTCGCTTCAATGTCGGTTATGTAGTCAAAGCGTTGAGGGTTCGTACTGATAATACAAGGTCTCGTTACCAGTAATGATTTTTTTCGTAGAAAATAAATATACGTGATTTGCCTTTCAATGAAGTTGCGACAGGCGTCCAGTTGTTTCTTTTGTTCGGGACACAAGATGTGCGGGAAAAAAGTCTCACCTTCAACTATAACATTCTGAGGAATGTCTTGAGCAGTTGATTTAGGGATGGTGCAGCTTTGCGATTCCTGGCACAACAACGTCGACACTCTACGGCCGCATGTTCATTACTTAACACCGCCTTTTCACAACTGAGTGGTTGAACGCACATCTATTGTTCGCAATTATTAGTTTAAGCTGACACCGTAATTATAGCCCAGACATTTCAGAATTTTTTAGACGAACGTTGTATGTATAAATCTGTGTTTCCGACTAAGCTTGTTTCTGTTCGAAGGAACAGTTTCAAAAATAATGTTGCAGATTCTCTTACCTCCAACACGAGGGAGAAAAAACGTTAGAAGAATAGCAGAGATGACAGTAATAAGTTGTTTTTACTGAAACAGCCGTCAGTTTATTCAATCATCCGCCGATGAGCGGCAAAGGGATTGCATATGGAAGTCCAGAAAATAGTGAATAAAGTGCTTCACTGAGGTAAGATCATATTCAGACTCTTCAATAAAGCAGCACCCTCTGTTTAAAATATCTTGTATGTACTTCTTCTCACCTTTTCGCTTTGCAGATGTAAAATGTATCATTAGATGGAAAATACATTCATACTCAGCTCGTAAATCAAAAATAATGCTGATACATGGTGAAACAACGCTCTGGTTCGCAGTTTGCGGGTTTAAATCACCTCAGGTTATGACCATGAGATGCATTTGACCTTCGGTCGTCGCACGGTGGCGCTGGAAGCAGTCCACATACGCAGAGGTGTGATGGTGCACGTGAGAGTACGGTGCAGCGAGTAAGTGTGCAGACGTTTTTAGACGCGCTAATGGTGAATGTGTGTTGAAAATAGCTCAAAGAAAACATATTGATGAAGTTATGAGAGGTAGAATACTAGGGCGACTGGAGGCTGGTCAAATACAGCAGGTCGTAGCAAGAGCCCTCCGTGTGCCACAAAGTGTGATCTCAAGATTATGGCAACGATTCCAGCAGACAGGAAACGTGTCCAGGCGCTACTGTACGGGACGTCCACAGTGTACAACATCACAAGAAGACCGATATATCACCATCAGCGCCCGCAGACGGCCACGGAGTACTGCAGGTAGCCTTACTCGAGACCTTACCGCAGCCACTGGAACAGTTGTCTCCAGACACACAGTCTACAGACGACTGAACAGAATGGTTTATTCGCCCGGAGACCTGCAAGGTGCATTCCACCGACCCTGGTTACAGGAGAGCCCGTAAAGCCTGGTGTCAAGAAGCCTGGTGTCCTTGAAAGGGACCTGTATAGAGGTCGTGGTTTGATGGTGTGGGGTGGGATTATGAATGATGCACTTACACCCCTGCATGTCCTTGACAGAGGAACTGTCAGGTGTATCGGGACGTCATTTTGCAATGCCTTTTCAGGGGTGCAGTGGGTCCCACCTTCCTCCTGATGGATGATAACGCACGGTCCCATCGAGCTGCCATCATGGAGGAGTACCCTGAAACAGAAGATATCAGGCGAATGGAGTGGCCTGCCTGTTCTCCAGACCTAAACCCGATCGAGCACGTCTGGAATGCTCTCGGTCGACGTATCGCTGCACGTGTTCAACCCCAGGAGCTCCGACAGGCACTGGTGCAAGAATGGGAGGCTATACCCCAGCAGCTACTCGACCACCTGATCCAGAGTATGCCAACCCGTTGTGCGGCCTGTGTACGTGTGCATGGTGATAATATGCCATATTGATGTCGGGGTACATGCGTCTTGTAGCACATGTGTTTCGGGACGATTTTCTCAACTTATCACCAATACCGTGGACTTACAGATCCGTGTCGTGTGTGCCTTTGCTATTAGCGCCAGTTTTGTGTAGTGCCAAGCTGTGTGGCTTCACATTCTGCAATTATCCTTGATTTGTGAGCATCAGTGTACTTACATTGAACACTAAACTGCTATTAATTTCATTTGTCGCGCACATACATGTTAAGAAGACTGACTCTCAACAGGAATAACTTCCGAATCCATTAAACAGACCCAGGAAATACATAGACTAATTATCTTAATTGTTACTCTGGTGCTGCAACACTGATCCGAAGTTACAGGGCGAAACTCGAGCGGATCTCTGAGAAGCGATGGGCCTTAGATGCGTTGTAGGTGGTGACCAGACGCTCGGCAGCACTCTCCCATTGATAGCCATTACATGAAAATGAAATACATAATCTCTGCACATACGTAGCGAACACATATTTCAACACATTCTAAAACTTGCACAGTGCTGAGTATATACGAGCACATATGCTCGGCTGTTACAAGGATGAGTGTCACAAATACCTTTGTGACACCCCAAACTCCAGACTGTCCAGAGCCACATTGCCTGCAACAATAATGCGATTCCTTCTTCCTTGTTCTATTACCGATCAATGCAAAGCCCTTAAAAATGGTTCAAATGCCTCTGAGCACTATGGGACTTAATATCTGAGGTCATCAGTCCTCTAGAACTTAGAACTAGTTAAACCTAACTAACCTAAGGACATCAGAAACATCCATGCCCGAGGCAGGATTCGAACCTGCGACCATAGAGGCCGCGCGGCTCCAGACTGTAGTGCCTAGAACCGCTCGGCCACCCCGGCCGGCAAAGCCCTTAAAAAGAAAACAATAACTCAAAATACGTTGTTTACACGTTCACTGCGTAGCGTGACTTCCCATATCGAGAGAGCCGTAAGTGGAGCACAAACGTCTGCAAACCAGGCACAGGCAGGTCTTACGGAAATGTTGCTCAGCACAACCCAATCCGAATTGCCTCATGAGTGCCTTTCATACACTGATCAAAAGTATCAGGACAACTGCTAGTAGATATTAATATGGATTGCGTCACCTTTATCCTTTAGGACGGCCTGAGCTCTACTGGAGACACTTTCAAAGAGGAGTCTGATTGTATGTGGAGGAATGGCAGCCCTTTCTTCCTTATGAGCCGAAAGCAGAGATGATAGTGAAGTCGGACGCTAAGGTCTGGTGCGAAGTCGACTTACTAACTGATCCCAAAGGTGCTTCAATGGGTTCAAGTCGGTAAGCGGGGAAATGCAGTTCATTTCTGGAATGTTATTATCCACAAATCATTGCCTTATAGGCGCTGCTATTATGGCAAGTTGCACTGTCGTGTTGATACAAATTATCATCTCCGAACTGTACCTCTACTGTACGCAGCACACGATGTGAAAACTGTGTTCACATGTTTTCACATTTAGCGTTTTCTTGAGTGTTGCAAAGGGACCACGCCCTCACCACGAGAAACACCCCCATACCGTAGCACCACATCTTCCATACTTCACTGTTGTACTACACATAATGGCAGGTAAGGTTCTCCAAGCATTCGCGAAATCCAAACCATCCCGACGAAATGGCAGCTGGTGTAGCGTGATTCACCACTCCAAAATCACTCGTTTCCAGTCATCCACTGTCCAGTTACGTCACTCTTTAAGCCACCTCCAGCAACGCTTAGTGCTGACAACGGAAATCTTTGGCTCATGGAGAAGCTGCTCGACTATAGTACACCGTTCTTCGTACAGTCATTGAGCTTGCTGGATTGCTAGTAGCCATCGCTACTGATCCCTTCACGTTGTTTCGTGCATTTTTTTTTTTTTTACAACCACCCTTCATAATGATCCATGGTGCCTGCCCGGCAGTACGTGAGGCATACCTGACCTTCGTTTGGTTGTTGTCATTGCTTCGTGTTTCCACTATATAATCACGTCACCACCAGTGGACTTCGACAGCTTTGGAAGAAGTGAGACATCCCTGATGGGTCTGTTACGTCTGTTACGTCCAAAGTCTGGGTCTGGGTCTGGGTCTGTTACGTCCAAAGTCAATGATCTCTCCTGACCGACGCATTCTACTGTCACTGCTTCTGTTCTGACAACATATAAGTAGCATTCTTCTTCTCCTTTTATACTGGCGGGTCCGCCTCGCATGACGTCTAGTGGACAATTCCGGATTACACTGGTGTGTCCGGAATTTCTGATCTAATTATGTACATGTCCACCCCTTTCCTATTATAGTATGCTACAGTCCTACAATTTTCTTCTTCTTCCACCTCCTATTTCACCCTCCTTACACAAATTTTTTCGCGTGTCGCAGAATTGCGCTGCCACAGAAACGGTGTCCAAGGTACGCACTCAAGTTGCCGCACCGTAGTTACATCACTGGCGACAACCTACGGTGAATGCAGCTCTGGAAGGTGACAACTACCAGTCTTGATGTATGCCTTAACACGTAATGTACGCTCCAGCCATATTAATGTGCCCACTGTTCATGTTCAAAGCGCAATAACCACTCACAGACGGCAGTAGCGGAGGGTACACGAAGCGTGTCGGGGAAACGTGGAAAGCAGTGCAGTCGTTGTCGTAATGTGTAAACAGAGTGATTTTTCTAACGTTCAAAAGGGCAAATTAATAGTCTTTTCGGGCCAAGTGTGAAAGCATGTTCAAAACACCCAACAAGGAACGCCTTAAGTGCAAGGTCCCGGAAGGCCAATGATGTTTTCAGAATTTGACGTCCCACATATTGTCTACTATACATCCACAATATTGGCTGCTAATGGCAACAGGGAACGGGACTGGAGGTATCCAGTGGTGAGCACAGCATGAGGCTACAGAGCGTAGTTGAACTGCTTAGTCGACGAGTAACTCACAACAGTGCTACAGTGCTAGCGGTGTTGATAAAATGAAGAGCAATGGCAACGATAAGCAAAGCAAACATTGGATTACAGCTACATCAACAGTTGCTGAAGTTCACATTTCGTTATAAAGGAACACAAGGAATTGTGCATAGTGGGAAAGAAGTGGCAAATGAAACATTAGCGTTCCTGCAAGGTGAGTCAGTGGAATTTGTGGTGTCGTACACGTTCGGCTGTGCAGATAATGTACGTGAGGAGTACAATGATAACGATGAAAGTGGTACCGACATAGGTGTCGAGTAATGTAGCTGGTCATCCTTGTTGGACAGGGGGCCACAATTCTCATCCCCAATGAAACGTAGTAAAAGATAATCATTGTACAAGGAGCGGGTACTAAACATAATTTATACATAGATCATCTGCAGCATAGAAAAAAAAATTATGAACAGATTTCGAATAATTCCGCAGCAATACGACAGTGTAGTGCATAAGAAAAACTACGGAAATTCAAAGGAGAACCCTAGGAGCACTTGTTACAAAAACAGGTGTTTGTACATTTCAAGGATGCTCGATACAATTTACAGGGTGTGCGTGATATGATCTACTATGCTACGCAGCTATATGAATATATGCTGCTGTCTCAACAGTTTTCGACACACAAGTTTCCAGACGCATGCATCGAGGCTCTCATTGTTATTTTGCGTATACTAACCTGTAAATCTTTTAAACAATCATTGGACAAAAGTTTCTAAACTGATTGAATCTTTTCTTAAACGAATTCATTGTGTTCTTACAGAGTGTTTCCGGAAAGTAAGTTAAATGATTTTTTCCTACCAGCCTGGAAGGTTGTAGTGTAGGAGCTGGTGGCGGAAAAATTAATGGAGGATCATTCCTCATTACTAGAAGGGCTTTCTGTTAGCAAAAAGGTGAATGGCCTTTCAGATCATGATGCACAAATTTTAACTCTAAAAGATTTTTGTGCTACAACGCGTGTTAAATATAGTCATCAGCTGTTTAGGAAAGCTGATCCAGTTGCTGTAGAGACCTTTGTAAACATTATCAAGGAACAAGAGTGGCAAGATGTTTATAGCGCTGATACAGTAGAAGATAAATATAATGCTTTTCTCAAGACTTTTCTCGTGCTCTTTGAAAGTTGCTTTCCGTTAGAACGTTCAAAACAGGGTACTAGCACAAACAGGCAGCCTGGGTGGCTGACTAGAGGGATAAGAATATCTTGTAGAACAAAGTGGCAATTATATCAAAACGCTAGAAACAGTAAAAATCTAAATGCAGCAGCCCATTACAAACAGTATTGTAAGGTGCTAAAAAATGTTATTAGGAAGGCAAAAAGTATGTGGTATGCAGGTAGGATAGCTAAGTCTCAGGATAAAATTAAAACCATTTGGTCAGTCGTAAAGGAAGTGGCTGGAATGCAGAGACAGGTCGAGGATATAGAATCAGTGCGTAGTGGGAATGTCCGTGTTACTGAGAAGTCGCATATATGTACAGTATTTAATAATCACTTTCTGAATATAGCAGGTGAATAGAAACCTGGTCCCAACAGGGAATCATATATCGCTCTTAGAAAAAAGTGTTTCGAGACTGTTACCTGAAATGCTCCTCCATGATACTGACAAGAGGGAGATTGAGTTAATAATTAAATCACTAAAGACCAAGAACTCTCATGGATATGACGGGGTATCTAGCAGAATACTGAAGTATTGTTCTATGTATGTTAGCCCAGTACTTAGCCATATCCGTAACTTTTCCTTTAGCAGTGGTCGGTTTCCAGACCGATTAAAGTACTCGGTAGTGAAGCCACTTTATAAAAAGGGAGACATTGATAATGTTGACAATTTTAGACCTATTTCTATGCCATCGGTGTTTGCTAAAGTTATCGAGAAGTTTGTATATACAAGGTTACTGGAGCATTTAAATTCACATAATTTGCTGTCAAATGTTCAGTTTGGTTTTAGAAATGGTTTAACAACTGAAAATGCTATATTCTCCTTTCTCTGCAGAAGTTGGACCATTATGGAGTAAGGGGAGTAGCTTACAATTGGTTCGCCTCTTACTTTAAGAACAGAAAGCAGAAGGTAATTCTCCGCAATATTGAGAGTGGTAGTGATGTTCAGTCCCAATGGGGCACTGTTAAGTGGGGCGTTCCCCAGGGGTCGGTGCTGCGGCCACTGCTGTTTCTTATTTATATAAATGATATGCCTTCTAGTATTACAGGTGATTCAAAAATATTTCTGTTTACTGATGACACCAGCTTGATAGCGAAGGGTCTTGTGTGTGATATTGAAACAGTATCAAATAATGTAGTTCATGAAATAAGATCGTGGCTTGTGGAAAATAATTTGATGCTAAATCACAGTAAGACTCAGTTTTTACACTTTCTAACTCACAATTCAACAAGAACCGATATTTTGATCAGACAGAATGGGCATATTATAAGCGAGACGGACTAGTTCAAGTTCCTAGGCGTTCAGATAGATAGTAAGCTGTTGTGGAAAGCCCATGTCCAGGATCTTGTTCAGAAACTAAATGCTGCTTTATTTACCATTAGAACAGTATCTGAAATAAGTGACACTTCAACACGAAAAGTAGTCTACTTCGCATATTTTCATACGCTTATGTCGTATGGTATCATTTTTTGGGGTAATTCTTTTGATTCAAAAAGGGTATTTTTGGCTCAAAAACGGGCTGTTTGAGCTATATGTGGTGTAATTTCGAGAACCTCTTGTCGACCCCTATTCAATAGTCTGGGAATTCTGACAATGCCCTCACAGTATGTACTTTCTTTAATGTCGTTTGTTGTGAGCAATATTAGCCTATTCCCAAGAGTTAGCAGCTTTCACTCAGTTAATACTAGGCAGAAATCCAATCTGCATGTGGAATGCACTTCCTTGATTCTTGTGCAGAAAGGAGTGCAGTATTCTGCTGCATCCATTTTCAATAATCTATCACAAGAACTCAAAAATCTTAGCAGTAGCCCAAACTCTTTTAAGTCCAAACTGAAGAGTTTCCTCATGGCTCACTCCTTCTATTCTGTCGAGGAGCTCCTGGAAGAGCTAAAAAATTAAGCTAATTCCAGTGTTACATTGTTGATTTTCCTTATTTAAACTTACGACTTGTCACCTGAATATGTTTTTTTATATTTCATTTTATCTGTTTCTAATATCGTGTTATAATTTCATGTATTGACTCGTTCCATGACCATGGGGACTTCTTCTTAATTTGGTCCCACGGAACAATAAATAAATAAATAAATAAAATAAGGCAACATGTTCCTCACCATTTTCCTCGAGGCCGCTGTCCAGGGCGAATTGCTCCCAATGTTTACCTGTGTTCGAATGATGCCATGGGAGATCAGAATGCAGCATTTGCGTAAACAATTGTGGGAAACTATTAAAAATCACATTCCGGCTAGCTGATGCACCAGCCACGGTCATTAATATGTTATGCGTAATCGACCCTCGTCTGGATCAATTTATGTCTCGCAAGTTAGAGCGATGCACGTTACGCTATGCGAACAGGTTAACCTTCCTATCCTGACAATTACAGTAATTACTTCTAGATTAATTTATATATGTGTATTAGTAAAGGAACGGTTACTTTGGGAAAAAAAGGAAAAGAAAACGCTCCTTCTCCTGTAGCAGTCAGTTGGTGTTTTTATCCAATGCTTCAAACGAAACACCAACGTACTCATAACTCCACAAAGACAACTATCAGCAGGCTGTATAACGGCAGACTAACGGTCTCTCTAATACAAAATTTATAGGTGTCATCAATGAATCCAGATATTCTGATAAGTTGTAGAAAGAATAGCTACTGAGGTATTATTTTACTTTGTTGTTAAATGTTTGTGGATTTTCAGTTTCCTGTTTGTCGCCAACGGGCGTTATTGACATTTGCAGCAAAATATATTCAATTCTGAACCCTAGAGAGCGATTTATAGTCTTTAAATGTGTCTTATTTAGATCGCGATGGAATCTTGTGCAGATCATGTACTTTGCGATATCTTTCTCATCGTTCGCGTGAAGGAGGACGTTCCGCCACGAACGGTACATGTTTAGTGTGACAGCCATTCGGCGGCAGAACAGCGGAACTAAGAGAATTGATAGACATTATCTGCGCGCGAAAATAGACACCAGTTTTAAACTCCCGTGAATCCATGCCTGCTCACGGGGTTGCCCAAATGTCAGCATGAGCGGAAGGCGGTACTCGGAGTATGCTTTCTGCTTGATATCGTTTACGGTGTACTGTTATAGTTGACATCTGTGGCAGGCAACTAACTTTAGGTTTTCTTAGTGAAGATTTCTGAGCATTTTATAGTGAGCACATTTTCATAAATGCAATAATTGAATAAAAGCAATAGTTTTTTTTTTCTTTTGCAGAAGCCGTTTGCGAAAAGCATTCTTTGTGCTGATTGCTTTATATTCTAGGAATGGAATGGACCAAACAAGCATTAAACGTCCTAATCCAAGTGTATAGTCAATAAAGGTTTGTGTATGATCCTCAGGACCCGCTGTATCATAATAAGGCGCGACAGCAACCGTTTATTTATGAGTAAATGTGCATAAAACTTTACATGTGTAATTTTCGATTTGTATTCGTAGCTCCTTAAAGGACAAAAGTTCACGTTTGATTTGATTACATCTTTAGCTTTATTTCAGCCTGCTAAGAAGGAGAAACTGTCTATAGTCGGCGACAGAGTCCGCTCGCAGGATGAATAAACAAACTGTTAAGTCGTATTTACGACCAAGTGGAACTGTCTCCTCATTACTGTGTCACTTTAGCGAATTGCTTCCTGAGACAAAGACAGCAGCTTGTACAAAGAAGCCACGTCCTCTGACACGAAGTTTCGACGTTCCTTCGGATTTTCGGCCTTAGTTCGTTCATGTCATCTTTTTTTCTTCGTAGCCAGGGCCGGACCCATCAACGACTAATTTCTCGTCCTTCACAGTCTGCCCTAATCCTAAGGGCTATACACACTGGAAGAGGCTCCAAATACAACTGCGTCCTCAAAGTACAAAATGGTGTATAAATCTAAATTTAGATAAAATATCATTATGGAAGGAAGTGTCATCCCGGAAATTTTTAATTGGAATGAACGACTTTACATGGAATCAGACTGTCTCCTTCCAGTTTCTTAGCACACTGGACTCGCATTCGGCAGAACGGCGGTTCAAACCCGCGTCTGGACAGACTGATTTAGGTATTCGATGATTTGCTTAAATCGCTTAAAGAAAATGCCAGGACAGTTCCTTCGAAGAAGCACGGCCGCTTTACTCATCATTCCCTAATCAGAGCTTGCACTCTGTCTCTAATGACCTCGTTCCCGACGAATCATTATACACTAATCTCCCCCTCCTTCCAGTTTCGCGTGTTACTGCCGTCTAGGACGCCTACGCAGACTAGGTCCATGAACATCCAATGTGTATCGTGTAATCGGTCGATGCAGTTCCAAACATGTACGCTGCTCCATAGGGAGTCTTCACCTTAGCCTGCATCGTGTAATAGGGGCTGTGTGCAGATGCACTGTATGCGCCGTCTTCTCGAAAGTCTCTCACGCTATTCTACAGTCTGCTCACCGCAGTAAGAGATCATAAATGGTTCAAATGGCTCTAAGCAGTACGGGACTTAACATCTGAGGTCATCAGTCCCCTAGACAGAACTACTTAAACCTAACTTACCTGAGGACAACACACACATTCATGCCCGAGGCAGGTTTCGAACCTGCGACCGTAGCAGCAGCGCTCTGCCGCACTCAAGCGCCTAGAACCGCTCGGCTACAGCGGCCGGCCAGACAAAAAGTGTCCGGCGCAGTTGTTAATCGTTACTACTGCTACAATGGCATGTTATCAAGATTTAAGTGAGTTTGGACGCGGTGTTACAGTCAGCGGACTAGCGAAGGGCACAGCAACTCCGAGATTGCGGTGAAGTGGGGCTTTTCCAGTACGACCATTCCACGAGTGTACCGTGAATATCATGAATTGCTGCGGCCGGAAAAAGATCCTGCAAGAACGGTACTAGTGACGACTGAAGAGAATCGTTGAACGCGACCGTAGCTCAAAGCATCCGCAAATTGCTGCAGATTTCAATGCTGGACAGTCAACAAATGTCAGCTTGCGAACCATTCAGCTAAACATCATCGATATGAGGTTTTGGAGCCGGAGACCCAATCGTATGCACGGCACGAAGCTTTACGCCTCGCCTGGGTTCGTCAACACCGACATTGGACCGTTGATGACTAGAAACATGTTGCCTGATCGGACGAGTCTCGTTTCAAATTGTATCGAGCGTATGAACGTGTACGGGTGTGAAGACATCCTCATGAATCCATGGACCCTGCATGTCAGCAGGGGACTGTTCAAGCTGGCGGATGCTCAGTAATGGTGTGGGACCCCTGATACGTGTAGATACGAGTCTGACAGGTGACACGAACGTAAGCATCCTGTCTGATGACCTGCATCCATTCATGTCCACTGTGCATTTCGACGGACTTGGACAATTCCAGCAGAACAATGCGACACCCCATATGTCCAGAATTGCTACAGAGTGGCTTCAGGAACACTAAGTTTGAACACTTCCGCTAACCACCAGACTCCTCAGACATGAACATTATTGAACATATCTGGGTTGCCTTTCAGTACGCTACTCAGAAGAGATCCACTCCCTCGTACTCTTATGCATTTATGGAGAGTCCTTCAGGATTCATGGTGTCAGTTCCCTCCAGCAGTACTTCAGACATTAGTCGAGTACATGCCACGTCGTGTTGCGAAACTTCTGCGTGCTCGCGGGGGCCCTACACGATATTAGGCAGGTCTAGCAGTTTCTTTGGCTCTTCAGTGTAGGTCACAGCATGAAAGAAGTGAGAACAGTGTAAGATATATGATGTACTTCGGTTTCTGAGTGGTTGATCTAGTAGTAAAATTGGCGTAAGATATTTTTCCTCACGGCCAATTTAAGAACGTGGAACTTCGAGATAGTTTTCAAAGGTTAAATGTATTCTTTTTCACGCCACAAAAGTCAGTTTGTTTTTGCCGCATACCATCAGACGGACGAGGAGAACATACTACCATATATTTAGCTTGGGGATGCGTAACATTTTATAGTCTATCTTGAAATTCTTCTTCTTCTTCACTTTATGTATTAGGCAAATTGCCTGTTACGATACCCATCTCTTGTATGGTCTTCCTACATTTATTCTTCTAGTGCATTTATAATTTCGATCCTTTACCAGGAATCTTTCTCCACCAATGTGGTCTACTTGTTCCCAGCATTTTCTCCCATTTTACTTAATTTTTTCGTTTGGATTATACATTCCTCAATCTTTCCTAATATCTTCGTTTCTTTTTCGATCATCCCTTTTACATCCTTCCCCTCTTCTTAGAATCCTCATTCGTCGAGCCTGTGTTCTTCTTCCTTGGTGTCTTGTTGTTGCCCATACTTCACTTCCATAAGTAAGAGTTTGTACTGCTATTGTTTTATAAAACTTCAGCTGGGCTTCTTTCCTAGCCTTATCCTGCAAACGTTTTACCATGGTTTCATTTGCGGAAGTAATTTTATTCAATTTTTGGTCCTCGTCGTGGTTGTATTCACAGTTAATGTCGCATACTAGAAATTTAAAGTGTTTCATATTCTCCAAGACTTTATTATTCAAGCCTATTTTAGATCTTACTGGTTGTCTGACCTGAAATGCCATTTCTTTCGTTTTATCTACTGGCAATGTTAGGTTGTAATCTGTGGCTATCTGCTGCAACTTATAGACTCCATCTGAAGATTATCGTCATTCCCTGTAGTCAGAGTTAGGTCATCTGCATATAAAATTGTATTTAATCTAGTGTCGCGTTATAAAGGTCTCTATGTTTAACATTTTCCATTTGCTGATAACTTCGTCCGTATATATGTTGAAGAGTGGTGAAGAAATTGAGCATCCTTGTCGTACCCCTCTGTTTGCGTTGATTGGCTTTGTTATTATATTTCCTATATGTACAACAATGCCGGTTTTTGTGTGTAGAGTCGGGATCAGCCATGACATCCCATAGCATTTCTGTATTCACACTATCGAATTATTTCCCAGAATGCACAAAAGAAGATGGGTTTCCGTACTGAACTCTCGTCTCTTTGCTGTTACTTGTAGCAGTGTACAAACATTGTCAATAGTTAATCGTCCTTTTCTGAAACCTGATTGAGCTCCAGATATTTTTTCCATTTAAGATTCTGGCATATAATTTATAGGGTAAATCCGGAGGGCTTATACCTTAATAGTTATTACATTTATTTTTATCGCCCATTTTAAAGATAGATATTACTTTGGTTCTCAGCTCGTATTTTGAGACCTTCTTTTTTCGCCAACATTAATTAAATATGCGAAGAAGTCTTAGATGTAGGAATAATCCTCCATATTTCCACAGTTCATTGTTAAACCATCTAAACCCGTGGATTTCCTATTTTTGTAGCTTTAAGAGCTTCCGTCAGTTGTCTCATGTCAATGTCGTCCAGGTAGAGCTATCCATTTATTGTCTCCTGCATTATTAATACTAATAACATCATTTTTTTATCTGTTGAGTGATTTTATCACTTCACAAGCGATAGTTTGTTTTTCACGTAAATCATGTTCTATGTTGCTAGTAAAGCTTTCCCGTGGTTCTGTGTGAGCTTTCAGAGATATGCGTTTCGCGTTATTTCTTTTCTCTTTGTATTCATTATACTTTTCATCTCTGGGCTTATCCATGTAGTTCTTGAGGGCTTCTTGTTTTTCTTTAATTGCTGTTTCCGTCTCTGGCGTCTACATCCTTACACCTCTACGTTTTCTGTGTTTCCATTTTTTTTCCATAGTCTCATGAGCTGTATTCGATAATGCTATTTTTATATTGTTCCAGTCTTCTTCCAAGTCTTCTACCATTTCTAAATTTGCTAATGTTTTTGTTGTACGGTTTGGTAGAGACCTCTTATGCTGCTATATTCTAAAAGGCAAACTTTAAGAAATTGTTCTTCCATTTGATCCTGAATTGTTTTCTTCGGTTTTTTAAATTTTGCATAGACGTCAATTATTGACATCAATAACAAGTGGCCTGATCCAGTATCCACACCTCGATAAACTATGGTATCTCTAACCAGTCCAGGAAATCCCTCATTTCTTATTACATAATCTACGAGTATAATAGACTTATACCCTTTGCTGACCAGATGAAATTGTGTATGTCTTTACTGTTAAAGAAGCTATTGGTAATTTTTAAATGATTAAAGGTAAAAAAAACCTCTGTTTTTTCCGTTTCTTTACATACGTGTTCTTCAAACGTGCCTATTGTTATTGGAATGTAGCATATTTCCAGTTCTGGCACTGAGACCTCCTTTAAGAACAAACTGAGTTTTATTGTAACTGTTTAAGATCACTTGTAATTGTAAAAGGCTTTGCACTCGTCAATTTTTTTGCTCCTTCGGGTCATAAGTTGCTATTATTCTTAGGATTCCTCTTGGACCTTTACTTTCTACTAATACAATCGCTTAGTTACATATTCATAGCCTAATATTTTATTTCCCATGATCTGTGGGTGTAGATGGCAACCCTTTTACTTCTTCTTTGTACCTACTTTACACCGCTGTACGTCATATTATTGTTGTCTACATATTTAGCTCCAGACGTTTTCTTCTTTGTTTCCATAATTGCTGCAAAACCTATTTCCCTTTCTTTCTTTCCAATGTTTAGCTAATTCGACTTCGTTAAGAGCAATTCCCTTAACGTTCTAGGCGTCGACTTTGCGAGCTCCATTTTTCATTTTCTCTTGGTCCTATTTCTTGCCCCTGTCATATCCCGGTAATCCGTCCTGTTTCCGAAGCTAGACTGACTACTGGAAGTACTACTATTGAGTCCCTGAATGGGGTACTGGCTCCCTGCAGGTAAGACGTGATGGGACTGCCATCTCTGAGCTTTACCAGCTGCTGCTAGTAACTCACATAAGTGAGTGTGGAACACCATTTCCTTTGTACTCAATGTTATGGTTATACTGCCAATACTCGGTTTGAAATTATTCTTGCCTGTGGTATTTTGGTTGAGATTCATACTGTCCATTCTACATTTGCAGCTGTTCTTAGTCACACGTACCATCAGAGATTACATATTTGTCTGTGACTTCCTGTCCACCTTCGACAAACAGATTTGAACAGAAAAATCAAGTAAACTCTACTGTGGACACATATGGGCTATTCTATGAGGGCTGTCCAGAAAGTAGGTTCCGATCGGTCGCTAAATCGGAACAACAGTGAAAATCAGAAACATTTTATTTGCAAGAGCTAGCCGCACTTTCCAGATACCTCTCTACATAGTCGCCGCTCCAACTTAGACATTTGTCGGAGTGTTATACCAAATTTCCAACACCCTCGTCATAGGAGTCAGCTGCCTGTGCTTTCCGGTAATTCTCTATGCTGGTCTATAGCGCGTAGCCTGCGCCCAAGTGTTGTCTTCGTATCCAGCGTTTCATGTGAACAGAGATGATACTCAGGACGAGCCAATTAGGGCTGTGTTGTGGGTGATCGAACACTTCCCACCGAAAAGGCTGCAGGAGCGTCTTTACTGCACCTGCAGAGTACGGCTGAGAATTGACATGAAAAAGGAAGTGCTTGGCAGTTGTGTGAGGAGGGCTGCATTCATTAAGGCGAAGCCTCTCAGTGGGCCATCCTTCTTGGCGGGAGACATTGTTGTTCTACGCACCTTTACTCGCTCACAGTGCGCTCACAACTGAAAAGAGCGCCTTGATGCGATCGACGGTCATACTAGAGACACAACCCAACACATCTGTTCAAAGCTTTATCGGGTTTTCAGTGTGGTGTCCATTTCGCGACCGATCGGAACTTACTTTTTGGACAACCCTCGCATATTGTTTTACAAATCTCCATCATCATCTACGTGAGAGACAGCCGTGTGTTACGAAACGTAAATGCCTTACCAGCACTTGTACACGTTACTCAATCGAGGTGTCGGACCGCCTGAAACACTCGTTAGTGACTAATATTTCCTAATCTCTAAATACTCGGTTTGGGATTCTCTGCTGTCTATACGATTTTGCGATTTTGACTCTAAAGGTTTTGGTCACTGGATCAAAATTTTTGGTTAAATTACTTCCATTATACTCCTATTCGGTCCACTTCGCCTCTACTCCCTTAGACAATGACGTGTAGAAATACAGTTTTGGTCTAAAATTTTTAAGCCTCTAACGCTCTGATGACATCACAGCCGAATTATGTATGGCCTCGATAAATTCAAATCAGTCTGATGATATGATACTTATGTTATCAGAGTACAGAGAACTTTCAAGTACGTAACATGTGAATATTAATTTTGTGTCCCGCAGAGTAGCGGTGACGATCCTTGAAACACGGGCGCCCTGTTTATGCTCGGGGCCTTTATTGTACATTTCCACTAGCTTACCGAGCTATGCGGCGCTGAGGTAAGATACTAGGCTCTGAGTCCGGAGGAAAAGCATTCAAATCCATAGCGAACCGTCTATGTTCAAGTTTTCCTTGGTACCCCTAAATCACGTAATGCCATTGAGAAGCAATGTCCAATTTCCTTCCCGCCCGCGCCCAGTGCGAGGTTGTGCACTGTCTCTCATGAACGGAAATGATCCATCATGGTTTAACAACGAAATGCGGAAAATTCTTATGTAGCAAAGGCTTTGGCACTCTCGGTTCACAAGAGAGCACCCAAATGACGACACGCAGAGGTTAGCAGAGATAAGTGCGTCTGTGGATAGATGTACGCGCAAAGCATACGTTACCGCCGCCACCCCTTAACAAAATATCTGGGCGAGAAGCCGAGAAACTTCTGGATCTATGCAAAATCGCTGAGCGCGCCTGAGGCTTCCATCCAATTACTCGTCGACCTGCCTGGTGTGGCAATTGAAAATAGTAAAACGAAAATCGAAGTTTTAAATTTCGGCTTTAAGAACATAACAAACATGTCGTCGTCTGTCTATTGCACGGCTACCGTACGGGAGACATAGTAATAAGCATCCCTGGTGCAGAGAAACAACTGAAAGATTGGAAAAGAAATGAACCAAGTACCTTGCCAATGGTGGGGAGGCTTGCTTGACTCACCAATGCAGCCCTACCATAGGTGCAACCAGAACGGAGGGGTATCTGTTGAGAGGCCAGACAAACGTGTGGTTCCTGAAGAGGGGCAGCAGCCTTTTCAGTTCCTGCAGGGACAACAGTCTGGATGATTGACTGATCTGGCCTTGTAACATTAACCAAAACGGCCTTCCTGTACTGGTAATGCGAACGGCGGAAAGCAAGGGGAAACTACAGCTGTAATTTTTCCCGAGGTATCCAGCTCTGCTGTATAGTTAAATGATGATGCCATCCTCTTGGGTAAAATATTCCGGAGATAAAATAGTCCCCCATTCGGATCTCTGGGAGGGGACTACTCAGGAGAACGTCGTTATCAGGAGAAACAAAACTGGTGTTCTTCAGATCATAGAATGGAATATCAGATCGATTAATCGGGCAGGTAGGTCAGGGTAGCCGAGAGCGCTAGCGCGCTGCTTCCTGGACTCGGGTAGGCGCGCCGGTCGCGTATCGAATCCGCCCGGCGGATTAACGACGAGGGCTGATGTGCTGGCCAACCTGGATGTGGTTTTTAGGCGGTTTTCCACATCCTGATAGGTGAATACCGGGCTGGTCCCCATGTCCCGCCTCAGTTGCACGGCTCGCAGAACACATTCGCACTATTCCATGGATTACACTGGATGCAGACAGTTGGGGTACACTTATTCCGTCCTGGGGGGTACGGGGTGGTGGCAGGAAGGGCATCCGGCCACCCCTTAAACATTAACATGCCAAATCTGATAAAAGATGGCTGACCCTGTTTAACTGCGGGACAAGGCTCAAGCGATAGATAGATAGAAAGAATCGAGAAGCTCTGTCGTCTCACATCCGCTAGAGATGCCCATGTCTTTTCAAGAACTGTGTGTTTGGTATGAAGTCATCAAACCTGTCGTTTGTAATGTGTCCAAGCTAATGCTCGGTACACAATCAGTTTGGTGCATAGTGTCAGATCGTTATCATGAACACATCCAAAGACAAAATGGACAGCACATACTCTGTTCCCCATGTCCAATACCGGTGAGCAGCTGATAATATACTTCCTAGACAGAGGAAGTGATCTATTTGTTCCAACGGTGGCTAGAAAGAGAGATACTGGAATCCAAAAGGCAACTCCAGGAGTCGGTTGTGGGAGTGCCTTTGTTTTTATGATGTTGACATTCAGGCCAAGCCGTGGATATGCACAACTGCAACAAGTTACAGATATTTGCAGCTCTTCGGCTGTATGAACTGGAGATGCATGGTCGGCAGCATATTGCAGTTCAGTTACCTGGATGAGACCTGTGGACTGAATACTACGTTTAGTTCCCTTCTTCTGATGTCTCATACTTGCGCCCTAACACGATCCTACTGAAACGGCGAATTTATTGGTTATTTTCCAAAGAGGCTATGATTCCAGTGAAGATGTTAACAGTCTTATGTAACATTAAGTCTATACCTTCAGGTCCTTCTGCCCACAAAATCCTGCTCCGACGATCTCAGAATTTTCAGGCAATGTACTTATTCATTTAGGAATATAGAGAACGAAATAGGATGATGCAACCAACTCCAGCCCTCTTGAGATAATGTCGTTGTCGAATTGAAGGAAAGGTCTGACTGTAGAAACATGTTTCTCCGTATCACGGTTCTGCAAGAGATTGGTTTCGAAAAAGAAATTGAGACACTGCGACAAGATATGGTAAATATCTTGCCCTATAGAATTCCAAACTGGTCTTTCTTGTAGTCTGGAGCCAAACAACCTACGTTTCCCCATTATGCACTACACTCACTCATTGATAAATCGGGTTGTAATCACACATCGGATCTCTGTTTTCATTTGATTTGATATCTCCTCCCAAAGCACACACACGTGCCAGAACGGTTATGATGTGTGTTAGAAAAACTTTTCGACGAAGCTATCAGCTTTGCTCGTCTCCTGTAGTATACAGGGTGAGTCACGTTAGACATAACATCATTTACATCGTGAACGGTTACACATGTCGAAACGCGGATTTCGGCAAATGTTAGGGTGTCGAGCGGCACGCACTGTTTTGTTTGGTTAATGTTTCTAGCTCTGATTTTAACGGAGATATTGAAACAAGTACGCTTTTTTAAGTGGAACAGTATAATTTTTATAACCGCATTCGATAGCTCTTGAGAAGACAGTTACATTGATATAGTACCTGTTAATTTTGCCGTCAAAACCTGTTGTAAAAAAAATTCGAGAAATGTCCTAGAACCTGAGAGCACGATGGCCTGAATCGGGATTAGCGGGGCAAACACCTCCAACCAGAGCTCTCGCGCTACACTTGTCAAAATGTCAACACATTTATCTGTTTTCTTGTCTGCACTGCAGATCGCTCATTTCTGCTTCAACATTCGTTGCGTGTAGACGTGAACACCAATGAGTAGAATTTGGATATACTCCTTTTATTGGGTGAATGTAAAAGAAATGCCATAAAAACAGTACAGCGGTATGGGGCTACTATCCAGATCGCCAATATCTGATGTTTCAGGCAATTGCACAAATTATTCGAATTATTAAGACAGGTAACTTGAACGTCAAAAAGAGAACAAGAAAGAGAACACGAGTAAGCTGTTCTGACTACTACGCTAATGTTTCCGTACAGCGGTGCGGTACATATTGCCGAGAGTGTGGTATCAGCCAGACGAGTATCATTCGGATCCTGCATCGACAGAATTTCCATCCCTGTTATCTGTCTCTACATCAGGCACTCGACGACCGTTATTTCGAACGTCATACAGAATTTTGTCGGTTTGCGCTACAGCAAATGAGAGACGAACCTACGTTTCTCTAACGTGTGCTCTTTACTAATGAAACAACGTTTACTAACTACGCTAATGTACATTTGCATAACACGCACTACCGGGCAGCCGGAAATCCACACTGGCTTCGTCAGGTGCGACATCAACGGGCATGGAGCGTAAACGTATGGAGCTGCATCATAGGAAGTACATGTGGAACCTTCCTTCATCTCGGACGTTCTAAATGGCCATTCGTACGCACACGTTCTGACGAACATTTCCGATTCTTCTCTAAGAGGTACCACGGGATATTCGACAGTATGTGTGGCTGCAACACGACGGTTGTCCAGCTAAATCGTCCCATGTTGCAACCCAAATACTGAGCGAGGGCTTTACTGAACGTCGGATAGAACGAAATTCTGTTGTCGAATGGCCTGTAAAATGTCCCGATTTGACTTCTCTGAGCCGGCCGAAGTGGCCGTGCGGTTAAAGGCGCTGCAGTCTCGAACCGCAAGACCGCTACAGTCGCAGGTTCGAATCCTGCCTCGGGCATAGATGTTTGTGATGTCCTTAGGTTAGTTAGGTTTAACTAGTTCTAAGTTCTAGGGGACTAATGACCTCAGCAGTTGAGTCCCATAGTGCTCAGAGCCATTTGAACCATTTTGACTTCTCTGAATTTGTTTCTTTGCGGAGCACTCAAAGATGCAGTCTGTGACGAAGCCCCAACTACGCCAGACGGTATGTGTCGTCGAATAGCCAGTGCGTGCTCTGCTGCATCATCCAATGTAATCACATCTGTTCTCGTTCTTTCGGACGGCGATTGCAAATGTCCCTTTCAGTCCATAGTCAGCAGTTTGAGCACTTGCTTAAGTAAAGGATAAAGGTATTTGTTTAGAAGACAGAATATATGTTACATGATGTGGGTGGTTGCCAAATCATTGTCAGTAAATTGTTCGTTTCTCTTACATATGTACGAAACTGCACTGCAATGTCAAGCAAGCCGACAGCACGTATTGCATTGTTATTACGCGCTTACGTTCAGCATGAAACGACGTTTCGTTAAGAAGAATATTTATTTCGGGTTGTACAGGTGGTCACCAAAGTATTTTTAATAAAATGTTTAGTTCAACGAATGTACCACATATGATATAATTTACAGCAGTGTTGCCCAACAGCATGTATTTTACCTCTATGAAGTGAACAGCCACGTACAGGAAAAGATAGGTCAAATCTTCCTTCTAAGATTTAGATATGTACTACAATAGTTGCTTTTTGCAGCGTATAATAACCCTTTATTTTTGAAGAATGAACAGTTGATTTCTTTGTTTCAGCTCACGTAAATCTGGAAGGATACACAAATGTGAAATAGTTTTGCTAGATCCTTTATGAGGTGCTAAATGCTAGCCTATGTCGTATTTCTATATACAACATTCGTAGGTGAAGCTAGATTTACGTCGTAGGTTTATTCAAGGGGAAATAAAGCTTTATTTTCGTAGCGCAGGCGTACCTTATGGTATACAACTATTCAGCCTGGTCCGAGACGCCTGCCTGACAGTATTTGCACCGCAGATGCCGTTTCCGGCCACCATGCTCTCAAATTCAAGGACATTTCTCGATTTTTTTACAATAGGTTTCAACGTCAACATTAAAAAACGCTATATCACTGTAAATATTTTTCAAAGAGCTATCGAATGTAAGTATAAAAAGCATACTGTTCCATTTAAAAAACCTACTTATTTCAATTTGTTGATACCAGCGCTAAAAACATTAACAAAAAAAAACATACGTGCCCCTCGGCCCCCTAACATTTGACGAAAACCGCATTTTGATATCTGTAACCGTTCACGAAATAAAGGGTGTGTTACATCTTACGTGACTCACCCTGTATATTGGAAAACATTACTGTGATTGCATGAGAGCACATAGCACTTTTACAAGGGCCTCACTGATAGTATCCACGAAATAATTAAATTTCATAGCTCTTTATACTTCGTATTTTTAAATATTCAAGAGGTTTCTGACGCAAATCTTAACAAAATCTGCACTCACAGCCCCTAGCATTTATTCAGCCTCAGTTGGTGAAACGATAGAGAGTCTAGATGTGGGAGTGATAAGACTCTGAGCATAGAAGACTTGAAGATTCCGCACTTCTATTATTATTATTTCAAATTTTTACGCATGTGAATTCTCAGACATTTAAGAACTTAGCCCAGAGGCCCTCAGCACAACTATTTAAAAACTCCTTTGACAACGAAAGTTAAGGAATTCGGAAACATTTTACAAAATGCAAATTTAAAAGACAATAATCAAAACCAGAAAGAAGAAAAGGAGAGGGGAACCTGAAGGTATAGACCTAAAGCCACCTCGTACTTCTGTCGAATTGTTTCTCTTCAGTGAAATCATGTCCTTGGAAAAGTAACCTAAAAGAACGCATTTTGAGTAAGACCATCTTACGCTACAAATGTTGTATATTTATGTGAAAAAGGTATATTTTTGAAAATTTCCCTTGACATATAATTTACGTGTTTTGTTCATAATTTATTCCTCACGAAGTAGTAGTCCTTCGTGATTTATAGTTACTGTCAATAATTAAAGTTCCGTTCCACATTAATTTTTTTTCTTCTTTTGACGGTAATATGTATTGCCTGCGTTTATCGTAAATTAACGCTATCGTCTAATTTATTGGCGTACTTAACCTTAAAAACGTTCAAGAGAAAAAGTAAATTTGATAATAAGTTTTTCTGTTATACACTCCTGGAAATTGAAATAAGAACACCGTGAATTCATTGTCCCAGGAAGGGGAAACTTTATTGACACATTCCTGGGGTCAGATACATCACATGATCACACTGACAGAACCACAGGCACATAGACACAGGCAACAGAGCATGCACAATGTCGGCACTAGTACAGTGTATATCCACCTTTCGCAGCAATGCAGGCTGCTATTCTCCCATGGAGACGATCGTAGAGATGCTGGATGTAGTCCTGTGGAACGGCTTGCCATGCCATTTCCACCTGGCGCCTCAGTTGGACCAGCGTTCGTGCTGGACGTGCAGACCGCGTGAGACGACGCTTCATCCAGTCCCAAACATGCTCAATGTGGGACAGATCCGGAGATCTTGCTGGCCAGGGTAGTTGACTTACACCTTCTAGAGCACGTTGGGTGGCACGGGATACATGCGGACGTGCATTGTCCTGTTGGAACAGCAAGTTCCCTTGCCGGTCTAGGAATGGTAGAACGATGGGTTCGATGACGGTTTGGATGTACCGTGCACTATTCAGTGTCCCCTCGACGATCACCAGTGGTGTACGGCCAGTGTAGGAGATCGCTCCCCACACCATGATGCCGGGTGTTGGCCCTGTGTGCCTCGGTCGTATGCAGTCCTGATTGTGGCGCTCACCTGCACGGCGCCAAACACGCATACGACCATCATTGGCACCAAGGCAGAAGCGACTCTCATCGCTGAAGACGACACGTCTCCATTCGTCCCTCCATTCACGCCTGTCGCGACACCACTGGAGGCGGGCTGCACGATGTTGGGGCGTGAGCGGAAGACGGCCTAACGGTGTGCGGGACCGTAGCCCAGCTTCATGGAGACGGTTGCGAATGGTCCTCGCCGATACCCCAGGAGCAACAGTGTCCCTAATTTGCTGGGAAGTGGCGGTGCGGTCCCCTACGGCACTGCGTAGGATCCTACGGTCTTGGCGTGCATCCGTGCGTCGCTGCGGTCCGGTCCCAGGTCGACGGGCACGTGCACCTTCCGCCGACCACTGGCGACAACATCGATGTACTGTGGAGACCTCACGCCCCACGTGTTGAGCAATTCGGCGGTACGTCCACCCGGCCTCCCGCATGCCCACTATACGCCCTCGCTCAAAGTCCGTCAACTGCACATACGGTTCACGTCCACGCTGTCGCGGCATGCTACCAGTGTTAAAGACTGCGATGGAGCTCCGTATGCCACGGCAAACTGGCTGACACTGACGGCGGCGGTGCACAAATGCTGCGCAGCTAGCGCCATTCGACGGCCAACACCGCGGTTCCTGGTGTGTCCGCTGTGCCGTGCGTGTGATCATTGCTTGTACAGCCCTCTCGCAGTGTCCGGAGCAAGTATGGTGGGTCTGACACACCGGTGTCAATGTGTTCTTTTTTCCATTTCCAGGAGTGTATTAGGGGACTCCCCATTCAGTCCAGATTACGATAGCTGTTGAATACCCAGCAGTAGTAGCGTAAGAGCGAAAGAAATACGCCTCACAGGAGATGGTATTGAAATCCTATTGATTAACTACCGAAGAATTCGCCCCAGATTTTCAAGCGCGCCTAAGAAGCAGTTAAGGTCACATAACACTAGGTATAGAAAGCTTGTTAGCATGCGAAATTCACAGCGGTGACATTTTTTTATAAAATTTAAGCATATGTCGCCAGGATATGCTAATGGGAAGTCACGATATCCAAGAAACTGAAATTCACCCAGACAGAAAGTGAAGCTGCATGTGAGATTATTTGGATAAGGCTCCGTGCCAGGGTTGGTATAAACTTATCTCAGTGAGGGACCTGAAACATTTAGCTTAGCACAGGAGCATGTAGAGGAACTATGACTCAAATTTAAAAGAGTAATTGATCGTGCATTTGATAGATGGGGGGAGCCTCCACTCATTGTATAGTTGACATGCACTTGATAGACGATAGAACATTTGATGATGGGAGAATCTTAGGAAAGAGTGGCTCACCTGTTAAGGAAACCGCATATAGGACGCTGGTGCGACCTATTCCTAAGTATTGCTCGAGTGTTTGGGATCCGTACCAGGTCGAATCGAAGGAAGACATCGAAGGAGTTCAGAGGCGGGCTACTTGATTTGTTACCGGTAGGTTCGAACAACACTTAAGTGTTATGGAGTTGTTTCGGGAACTCAAATGGGAATCCCTTAAAGGAAGGCGATGTTCTTTTCGAGAAACACTGTTTTAGAAAAACAAAATTTAGAGAATCGACATTTGAAGCTGACTGCCGAACGATTCTACTGCCACCAACGTCCAATGCTCATAAGGACCGTGAAGATAAGACACAAGAAATTAGGGCTCACACAGAGGCATACAGACAGCCGTTTTTCCCTCGCTCTTTTTGCGAGTGGAACAGGAAAGGAAATGACAGGTAGTGGTACGAGGTACCCTCCGCCACGTACGGTGCGATGGCTTGCTGAGTATCTATGTACATGTAGATATAGATGTAGACCCTCCATAGTATACTCCCACTGTAAAGAAACGTCTAAACAGACATTGCTGAATAAAGATCTGAAATGAAGCGTAGGGATATAGATGGAGAGATACAGAATGAAACACGTTTGGCTGTCAAGAGGGCAACGCGTGAAGCCTTCAACGACTACAATAGGAGAATATAGTCGGAAGATGTGTCACAAAATACAAAGATGTTCTTGTCATAGGTAAAGGCTGTTAGTGTGGAGCTAACGTTAGTGTCTGAAAGCTCAAGTACAAGGTAGAGACTGAAATTGAGAGTAGAAAAGCAAACGCTGAAATGCTTAACTCCTTATTCAAATGTCTCATTTAGAAAGAAATGCCCTGGAGTATTTCCCGAAATTACACTGGTGTACAAAACTTCAAGAAGAAGGTAAGTTTCGAATGATGTGTCAGTAACATAGCTCGATGAAGTTTTGACCAGACAAAGAAAGAACTATTAGTACAGGCGACTGAAAGAAATACGCAATTGCACGAACAGAAATGACACTTTGATTCAAAGACAATAATTATACTTAAGTCACTGCGATCCATAATGGTCCTCTGAATATTAAAAGAGCGGGAGATAGTTTTCACTAGGATATGTGATCACAACGGATGGTAGTAAATCCTCTGGAACATGCTCGCAGACCTGCCACACCGTTAATAAGAAGTTCATTCGCCCACCAGCAAGGTTGACAACTTCTGGATGGACCTTGGTTTATGTGGACATGCTGGAATACGTCTCCCCAACGCATCCCACATGTGCGCGATGGGATTTAATTCGGGGGAACGGGCAGGACAGTCAGTTCCAAGAGCCCCTCTACCGGCGCTGTTCGATGGGATCGCGCATTGTCATCCACAAAAATGAAGTCAGCACCCAGTGCACCACTGAAAAGACGCACATGGAGGGGTGGGGGTGGGGAGAACAGTGCCACAGTAACGTTGACTGTGGTATCGTGTTAACAAAGATTTGGAGCGCTTCATGCTTCCTCTCATGCAACGGCCTTGCCGCAGTGGATGCACCGGTTTCCGTGAGATCACCGAAGTTAAGCGCTGTCGGGCGTGGCCGGCACTTGGATGGGTGACCATCCGGGCCGCCATGCGCTGTTGCCATTTTTCGGGGTGCACTCAGCCTTGTGATGCCAACTGAGGAGCTACTCGACCTAATAGTAGCGGCTCCGGTCAAAGAAAACCATCAAAACGACTGGGAGAGCGGTGTGCTTACCACACGCCCCTCCTATCTGCATCCTCAACTGAGGATGACACGGTGGTCGGATGGTCCCGATGGGCCCACTTGAGGCCTAAAGACGGAGTGATGCTTCCTCGCACCACAACACGTGGACCACCAAAACGATCATGTTCGACAATGACCATGGTTGCATCAGTAGTTCCCCCAACTTAAATCCCACCGAGCACGTGTGGGATGCGTGGTGAGACGTATTGCAGCACGTACACATACACGAGCAACCATCCAGTAGCTGTCAAATAACGCCCTACAGCAGGAACTCCTTATCAACCTTGTGACCAGCATGGGAGAACATCGCAGAGCATGCGCTGCCGTGCCTGGCGATCACAAACACTATTAAGAACCATGTCCAGGGGACCATCATGGAAGGTGGTGACTTCAGTGTAATTATTCTCTTTGAATAGAAAAGTCATTTCCGTTCGTCTCATTGTGTATTTCTTTCAGTTTACTTCGTTCTCACTGCGTACTTCTTTCAGTTACTTCCTGTACTATGCTGTAGTAGTTATTTCCATGTAAAACACTGAGACGCTTAAAATACACACAGCAAAAAAAGTTTTGCATACCCCAGTTCCCAGAAATTCTGAAGACAGACATAGACTATGAATATTGCATCATACACATTTCCTTTGACTGTTCAAAGATGTCACTAAACCTGCCCAAAGATGTAAACAACCATGCATGAGCAGCGCCTATTAGACAGAGGTGGTCTGACAGGCGATCAGTTCCAGTCATTCCACCACGGAGGAGGTACACGGCTCGTGTTGTCTGTAATTCAGCCGTGCCTAGACGGTCGATACCGCTGTTCGATCGCGCCCGCATTGTCACTTCGTGCGAGGAAGGGCTGTCAACAAGGGAAGTGTCCAGGCGTCTCGGACTGAACCAAAGCAATGTTGTTCTGACATGGAAGAGATACAGAGATACAGGAACGGTCGATGACATGCCTTGCTCAGGCCGCCCAAGGGCTACTACTGCAGTGGATGACCGCTACCTACGGATTATAACTCGGAGGAATCCTGACAGCAACGCCACCCGGTTGAATAATGCTTGTCGTGCAGCTACAGGACGTCGTGTTTCGACTCATACTGTGCGCAACAGGCTACATGATGCGCAACTTCACTCTCGACGTCCATGGCGAGGTCCATCTTTGCAACCACGGCACCATACAGCGCGGTACAGATAGCCTCAACAGCACGCCGAATGGACCGCTCAATTTTGGCATCACGTTCTCTTCACCGATGAGTGTCGCATATGTCATCAACCAGACAATCGTCAGAGACGTGTTTGGAGGCAACTTGGTCAGGCTGAACACCTTAGACACACTGCCCAGCGAGTGCAGCAGGGTGAAGATTCCCTGCTGTTATGGGTGGCATTATGTGGCATCGACGTACGCTGCTGGTGGTCATGGAAGGCTCAGTAACGGCTGTACGATACGTGAATGCCATCCTCCAACCGATTGTGTAACCATATCGGCAGCATACTGGCGAGGCATTGGTCTTCATGGACGACACTTCGCGCCCCCATTGTGCACGTCTTGTGAATGACTTCCTTCGGGATGACGACATCGCTCGACTAGAGTGGCCAGCATGTTCTCCAGGCACGAACCCTATCGAATATGCCTGGGATAGACTGCAAAGGGCTGTTTATGGACGGCGTGGCCCAGCAACCACTCTAAGGGATTTACGCCGAATTGCCGTTGATGAGTGGGACAATCAGCACCAACAGTGCCTTGATGAACTTGTGGATAGTATTCCACGACAAATACAGGCATGCATCAATGCAAGAGGACGGGCTACTGGGTATTAGAGGTACCGGTGTACAGCAATTTGGACCACCACATCTGAAGGTCTCGCTGTATGGTGGTACAACATGCAATGTGTGGTTTTCATGAGCAATAAAAAGGGCGGAAATGATGTTTATGTTTTTCTCTATTCCAATATTCTGTACAGGTTCCAGAACGCTAGGAACCGAAGTGATGCAAAACTTTTTGATTTGTGTACGTAATACTATAAGCCACACTAATCATTTCCCTCTCTATCGTCGAGTAACTCCTTTCCACTGCATTCAATTGTCTTGACACATAGGCCACAGGATGGTCGTTTCCATCCATTTCTCGGCTAACAATACATTCCAGTGCCTGATTAGATGCATCGCATGCCAGAATAAATGTTGGAAAACTAGAAATGGATTCGATGTCAGCACTTATTTTATTTGTCAAATGCTTTCTGGCACTCTCACGTACACTTAAAGTTGACACCTTTTCGTAACAACCGCATCAACGGCCGTGCTGCTTCGGCAAATCCCTTCACAAATTTCTACAGGTATTCGAGATCTCGAGGAAAGAACCTCTTTTAATATTCTTGGTTCTGGAAAATCCCGCAAGGCCTGTACCAACCTCGGATCCGCCCTTAGTCAGGATCTTTCTCCGATCATAATTTTGACGCCGTGTTTCGTGGCCACACGTGCTACTTCACCGCTTGTAGACATGTTCAACCGTCTGCCGCGAAACACCAAAAACTAGAGCGTCGCGTAACACCAAAGCCGCCTAACACGCGCTTAGTACTCTAGCATATCGAAGATATGTATCATAGTAACTCGAAGCAAATGAATTTGTATAAATATAATCAAAGAGGGATCTCAGACCACCCCATTGGCATGGTTTCCCCCCCTCTGAGGTATCAGTGTCTGTTGGTTAATCAGTATCTTGATGACTTGGGATGGGCAGAACAAGATTGCCTCTTTTTGCTACTGTGTAACATCCTTACTGTGACGTGGGACACACGCTCAAGGATACTTCAACTCAATTACCAATAATTACCACTCAAACACAAACTCTAGCTTGTAATTTCTAACAGATTTTATTTAACAACTGCATGACAACAGCTAACTGCGGATACCCCTGAATAATATGCTCGTACATAATTTCCCTAGAATTTGAAACGTTACTAAACAGACAGAATGTCTACGGGCGTCAAAGCCCACCCCAAACAATTAATAATTTTAAAACTCTCTTTACATAAATATTAAGAACCGTACTAACAATAAGTGGTTTACTGAGAAAACTCCCACAGAACCAGGACACCTTGTAATATATAACAGCAGAAACAATTCACAATTTCTCTTTCTGAATAACATCTTAAAAACCCGGTACAATAAAAAGCATCTTTCAGGTATTACAGAATTTCAGTGACAAGTTGTGGCATATCAGAGGTGCGCAGAACTACAACTCAGATCGAGCCTGAATGAAAGCAACGGTGGAGAAGGAAAGACGGACGCCTCGGCGTAAGCACGAATAAATAATAAAATACTCACTTAAATTCGCCGAAGAACTGGAGTCTACTGATAAACACAACGATTGCGCTATAGGGCTGCAATGGATGACGAGCACCGCTGATTATTCCACTGAAACAACAACATAAAACTACACAGCAACTGGGCAGTATCCAGATAACATTATCCTCAAAACATTAGAAAAATTTCAATACAGGAATACGGCCACAAGGGACCCAGAAGCCATTCACATAGTTGCCGACAGGCTTATTACTGTCAGAGCAGGAAGTGATAAACACGCACTCAATAGTTACAATCGACCGGACTCTAGCACACAATAAATTTTTCATCATTAAGCCCCTGCTTGTTTACCTCTGAACACATTACCTAAATACCAGCAGACAGCCAGAATATCGAACCTGTGGTTATTTCGAAGTGCACAGACACGCACTTAGATATACACTCTTGCCTGTATCTCAAGTGCATCCAAAACAGGCACACCTCATTCACACAGGTAACCACAGTTTAATAAGTTGTGCACCAGTGGTCAATACGAAACAGATAACAGGGCGTCCAAACACTGGGAGAGCCGTTAATTGCAGACAGCAGGGAATTCAATATACATATATACAGAAGAACTTTAAGAACCTGAATAATTCACACCGTTTGATTCCGTAGCGTATCTGGTTGCCGGCAGGTACATTCCAAAGCCACTTACACATGTTCACATCGTTTAGCAGCAGAGACGAGACCATCGCCCTCTCGCTAGACGCAGTACACAGTCGCCGACCGCACGCACATCTCCATATGTTTTCATTTTTCTCATTATGTTCCTGGAAAAAAATGTCACATTCTCTCCACGGGTTCCCATTTAAGTTCCTGAAGTATACTTGTGTGTTGCTCGAATCTGCTGCTAACAAATCTGGCAGCCCACCTCTGAATTGCTTCGACTTCTTTCTTTAAGCCGACCTGGTGCGGACTGCCCAACACTGAAGCAGTACTCAAGAATAGGTAGCACTAGCATCCTATATGCTGTCTCCTTTACAAACGAAGCACACTTTTCCAAAATTCTTCCAATAAACCGAAGTCAACCATTCATCTTCCCTACCTCCGTCCTCACGTGCTCCTTCCATTTCATATCGCTTTGCAACATCACGTCTAGAATTTAAACAATGTGACTGTGTAGCAGGACACTACTAATGCTATATTCTAACATTACTGGTTTATTTTTCCTACTGATCTGCATTAACTTATATTTTTCTACATTTAGAGCGAACTGAAATTCATCACACCAACTAGATATTTCGTCTGACTCATCTTGCATCCTCCTACAGTTATGCGACGACGACACCTTTCCCTACACCACAACATCAACAACAAACAGCCGGAGATAGCTACTCAAGCCATCTGTCATATCCTTTATGTGTATAGAAAATAACAGCTGTCCTATCACACTTCCATGGGACGTCCTTGACGATTCCCCTCTGCCTAAGCAATACTAGCTGTCTAGAACAACGTATTGAGTTGAGGGCTTAAGAAGTCTTCGAAACACACACATATGTATCAGATAATGTACAAAAGTGGCAAAAGAAATCAGGTGGCTCATGCCCCCTCAAGAGAGTGATATGAGGGCAGTCGGCATGTGCAAGCAAGCAGAAGGCATCGTAGGTCAGAACAGGAAAAGAAGGCACTGACTGTCGCAGCTAAGGGATCCTAAAAGACAGGAGCTAGAGATGACATGCTTTGTCAATGACCCCATGTTAACTGACCAAATTGTTAGGGAAAAAAACTGCTGTAAAATCTTCAATCTTAGGAGATACCAGGGCGATAAAGAGTGAGGGTAATAACTTTATTTCTGATGTAACTCTTCAGGCTTTCCCGGCGAGATCTCGACATGTGGAAAAATCGGGCCTACTGCCGGATGTTTGTGTCGCTCTGACACAATATTTCGGCCACGTAACTCGTTGCCTTCTTCAGATGCTAACTGAGACTTCCACATGTCAACTTTATTTGTGTTCCATTTTTGGGAAACGTATCATACAAGATAAGCACACTTCTACAGAAGTAATACGGTTACAGAGTTGCCTTTTCCGTAAAAAATAGCTTAAAACAAAGAGTGATTCATAGTATTGGGGTACGCGAAGAACATGTCACTAAACCCGGAGTTAATAAAATTACTTGTAACGACTGGCCCAACTATCACGTTGGACAGACAGGTAGACCCATTAAAGTATGATATAAAGAACACATGCTAAGTAAAAATGGGGAAAACGAGTACAATTCCACGTTTACTGAACGTCTATTGCTCTTACAGCATACGCCACGTGAACTGGATGACGTAGAATTGCTGCCCGAAGTGAGTAGGGGTTACAGGCTGGACCTGTTCGAGGAGTTAGAAGTCTATCTCAAAAAGATGGATTTATTCTTAACGAACAGGTGTACCTTAGAAACAAAAATTTTTTGGACAGTTTCAAACTCCTTCTTGCTCTAACGTAAAATAGTCTGGCTGACTAGAAGCTAGTTTTCTTGTCTGTTGATGATGGTGAGATGCTCCTTTCCTGTCTTGTCGGGATTTTACGTATTTTGATGATTGTTGTTCGCGGTTTTCGATGTGTATGTGTGGTTTATATGATTCTATTATGTTTTTTATTAATGACGGCAGATAGTTTCGATTTACTACAACATTTTCTTCGTTTTCGCTAGTATGTATCCTAGTCTTTAATTTGCGCGAGATTTTCACGCATAACACTAGTGCCCTCTCTTCTTAGATGTGTTCCTTAGCGCAACCTTCACCTGCTTGACACTAGGACACAGGCAAATTGGTGTTAATATTTTCTATTGTATGTAGGTGTTTTAAATGATTTTAATATGTTTTATTTATAAGACAGAGCGTTTGAACTAGCACAACCTTTAAAAATTTGATACGCATGAGTATGTATCTCTGGGTTTTAATGTGCGCGAGTGTCTCGCGCATACCATAAGTACCCTGTCTCGGTGAAACTGTTTGCGCCGTCCGGTGTGGCCGTGCGGTTCTAGGCTCTTCAGTCTGGAACCGCGTGACCGCTACGGTCGCAGGTTCGAATCCTGCCTCGGACATGGATGTGTGTGATGTCCTTAGGTTAGTTAGGTTTAAGTAGTTCTTAGTTCTAGGAGACTGATGACCGCAGATGTTAAGTCCCACAGTGCTCAGAGCCATTTGAACCATTTTTTTGAAACTGTCTACCCTAGAGCTTCCACACCCTCTTTACTCTAGTTAACAGGCTAAGTACTGATAATATGCCGTGTTCGCATCGATCATCTCTTCATAATTATGCTGTACAGATGTAGGTGATATTTTAACTACTGACGACGCCTTTGGCTCCATTGTTTTATGTATCTCCACTGCAGGATGTGATTTTAGTAAGTGACCAAACGTTTTTGTGGTTGTAATACCTAGATAATTTTCATGGTTACCTAATGCTGTAAGTGTTTTTTTTTCATCTATCTCAGTTATGGTGCTAAGTTTTTTGCTAACGAAGGTGTCTTCCGGTTCAGGTGTATTTTTGCTTCCGATGAAGGTGTATTTAGATATACCGAAACCGTGGTCAAGGATTTCAATAAATCTTTATCCTGCAACTGTTTGGCTGTTATCATTTACCGTGAACCTGAAAGGAATTGCTCGGATGTAGGTCCGTTTCAATCAGCTTCCGAGCGAACACTGCAAAGGGGACTACATACGGTACAAGTTTGGAATCGAGAACCTCTCGGCGACACATAAAGCTGCTCATTTTCGACGGGTCAAACAACACAGAAGCGGGACAGTAGCTAACAGATGGCATACACTGTAGCCTCTTCTCAAATCGTGCAAAGTGTCGAGTGCGCCGACGTGCTGATGACGCGTTCAGCCCGCTCTGTGTGACCTGTGTACTCGTGCCGGAGGTGGTTGTACGGTGTTTAGATGGAGTCTTTCGTTAAGTGTCTTGAGCACAAAGTTACTGTGAACATGAACCAGAATGAACAAAAAGTGGTTAGCACACTGGACTCGCATTCGGGAGGACGACGGTTCAATCCCGCGTCCGGCCATCCTGATTTAGGTTTTCCGTGATTTTCCTAAATCGATCCAAGCAAATGCTGGGATGGTACCTTTGAAAGGGCACGGCCGACTTCCTTCCCCATCCTTCCCTCATCCGATGAGACCGATGACCTCGCTGTTTGGTCTCTTCCCTCCAAACAAACAACAACAACAATGAACAAAAAGTTCTCAGGTTTCCAGCCACATCAAGTGGTTAAAATTATACGAGCTTCTGGCCAAGCACTCCTTGCCAGTTGTCAAGCGGTATGACTGCTTGTGGGCTGCTGGAACGCCCTTTTATACACTAACTGTCGGCTGTGACGTCACAGGTGCTCACGGCATTACCATACTTGGGCATACGTTGTTTTCGGTGTGCCCAATTCAATCGCTAGATCCCACGCCGCGCTTAGCTGCTGGCCATCATCTCTGTTTCGGTTGTTATGGGTGATATTTATTTGAATGACTTACACGGTCCCGGAAACCGTTAGTGCGAGCTACGACAGACCTTTCATCAAATTTTATCCGATGACCATTTTGTAAAGCATGCTCAGCCAAAACGGATGTCTCGGGATAGCGTAGGCGACAAAACCTTTCATGCTCCTCCGTGCGGTTTTCTACAGTGCATGCTGTTTGTCCGACGTAAGAGAGGCAACACACGCAAGGTGTCTTGTGGACCTCAGGTGTTCTTTAACTGGCTTCAGCAGCTGACGGATTTTCGTCGGAGGCCTGATGATCGATTTGATCTTGTTTTTTTTTCAGTAGGTGGTTAATCTTGCCCGACACAGTCACAGAACAGCGAGAAAGAAGGTTTCTTTTCATATTACTTGACGGTGGTCTTATTGTGATTCTTATTTGAAATCACTTCATTTATTTGATGAATATTATAGGTTGCGAGTGCGGCCAATCTTACGTCGGACAAGCAGTACACATTGTGGAACAACGCAGAAAGAAGCTTGAGCAGTTTTATCTCCTACGCTACCCTGAAAACAACCGCTTTGGCTAAGCATGCTTTAGAGAACAGACACCGGATAAAATCTGACGCACCATAGTGGTTCGCACAAACGGCTTCTGGGACTTCGTAATTAGAGAAGCCATTGAAATATTAGTAAAAATCTTCGATTACATCCTTAATGGAGACGACCGCCTGCGTCTCAACGCGGCGTGGGATCCAACGATTGCGAAGTTAACCCTTTCAGACCCTCTGGCTACAATTGTGTACATTAACTTTTACAGTCTGTTAGCTGCAACAGAAGTACTCGTTCCCTAAGCGAACCTGAGCCACCCACTTGTAAATGTTCAACCTTTTCATCACGCGCAAATGCTGCCAACCGTTGGGCATCACTATAAAAATATCAGCAAGTCAATGTAGCAGTGCGCAGCAACTCGTGACCACCAGAATACATGGTTCACTATATTCCAGTGTATAATTGAATATTGTTGTTATTTTACATGTAAATTATTGAATGATAATTTTACTAATTATTACAATAGACAATATTTAATAATTAGTTATTTTAGTCCTTAAAGTGAAGCCAAGTGATCAAAGTAAGTTTTGGAAACGGGTACATATTTTTCTATAAATCTTGCTCCTAAAATCATTAAAATATCAACTAAGACCACTACGACATAAGTAAAAATTTTTCTTCCTCCAGAAAAAATTCGGGTCTGAAAGGGTTAAAGCGGGCATGTAGAGCGCCAAGTCAATGTACGCCGATATAGGGCATTGCTGCGAGCACCAGCGGCGCCAGGCCAGCGTGTAGCATGTATAAGGGCGTGTGAGCAGCCTCCAGGCGGTTATGCCACTTGACAATGGCCAAGAAATGCTTCGCCAAAAGCTTGTGTAATTTTAATGACTTGACACGACTGGAAACCCGAGAACATTTAATGATACCGCTACGAGACTGTGTTCTTACACGAACCAGGCTGTTTATTTCAACATTTTCGGCGACCAAACGCCGAACTTTCCCTGCATTTCATGATGGATATACGTGAATTATTTCTTCTTCTACTATGGCAATGGCTCTATTAATACGTTACTGCCGCGCGTGGTAGCCGCGTGGTCTACGGCCCCTTGTCGCGATTGGCGCAGCTTACCTCGTCAGAGGTTCGAGTCCTCCCTCGGACATGAGTGTGTGTGTTGTCGTTAGCCTAAGTTAGTGTAAGTTCGATTAAGTAATGTGTAAGCATAGGGACCGTTGACCTCAGCAGTTTGGTCGTGTAGGAACTTACCATAAATTTCCAACTTCCAATACGTTACTGGGTCGACGACCGCTCATTCTGTCACACCTCAACTTGCCTGCTAAATCATCCAGCCTTCCTTCCACAGCAAATGTCTGAGACTTTTTGGAAATGTAGCAGTTAAGATCCCCGAAATTTTGTACGTGTAAGGTCTCGAATAATGCTATATGTGTCATACTTGAAGAAACTTATGGACGCTCTCTCTCGTCGAACTGAGGCGATTACAAAAATTAGAGTACGTAGTAAGTTACTTGGCCACTAACTGCGTGGACAACGCATTAGGGCCTCCGGTATAACCGCCAGGTTGTCGGATGGAAGCATGCAAACGTGCGTGCATTGTGTTGTACAGATGCCGGATATCAGTTTGTGGGATGGGGTTCCATGCCTGTTGCACTTGATCGGTCGGTTGATGCAGGCTGCGGAAGACGCCGCAATCATCGTCCAATGATGTCCCACATGTGCTCTATTGGAGACAGATCTGCCAATCGAGCGAGCCAAGGTAACATTTCAACACTCCGTAGAGCATGTTGAGTTACAACAGCGGTATGTGGGCCAGCGTTATTCTGTTGGAAAACACTCCCTGGAATGCTGTTTATGAATGGGAGCATAACAGGTCGGATCACCAGATTGACGTACAAATTAGCAGTCAGGAAGTGTGGGATAACCACGAGAGTGCTCCTACTGTCATACGAAATCGCACCCCAGACAATAAGTCCAGTGTGTCTAGCACGCGCACAGATTGGTTGCAGGCCCTAGACTGGCTTCCTTCTAACCAACACACGACCATCACTGGACAAAGCCATCAGAAAACACAACAGAGCTCCACCCCGTCCCCCAACGAGCTCTCACTTGACATCACTGAAGTCGCTAATGGCAGTGGTTTGAGGTCAGTGGTTTGAGGCAGTGGCTTGAGCCTGGTCGGAGCTGTCCTTGAAGTAACTGGTTTGTAACAGTTCGTTGTGTCACTGTGGTGGCAACTGCAGCTCAGATTGCTATTGCAGACACAGTGCGATGCACCAGAGCCATACGCCGAACATGCTGGTCTTCTTTCTCGTTAGTGCCACGTGGGTTTCGGGTGGCTGGTCTCCTTGTGGCCGTACATTGTCGTGACCATCGCTGCCAGTAATCATCTACTGTGGCTATATTCATACCCAGTCTTCCTGCAGTACTGCAGAAGGAACAGCCAGCTTTGCATAGCCTTATTAAACGACCCCGTTCAAGCTCAGTGAAGTGTTGGTAATATTTTTCTCGCCGTCTTACTGGCATTCTTGGTTAAATCGACTGAGTTCGTCCAGTCTCAAATGTAATTAACGCTCACGACCGTTATTACAGCGTGTATTTAAAGCAAACGTGCTTTGCATCCACATAGTGGAGCAACTAGCGCCACTCTTACGCAGTTAGTGCCAAATTTGAACAGACGTCATATTTCAGATGTAGAAACATGACTACCGATTTCCTTTCATGTCGCACAACTCTTTGGTGATGTTTGCAATTTTCTCATTTAGTATATTTGGCAAAGTATTCTTCGCTTTGCATGCTGTATTTTGCCAAAAGGCCTTTCGGTATGTCAAACTGTTTATGAGGGATGTAACGAATATTTCTCTTTCACTCTATCGTTTGTGCATGTCTGGCAGCGTGTCCACTACGTCCATTCAATTTTCTCGAGATTGCAGATAGATAGAGCTCTCGTCTCAAGTTTAAAAGAGAAATTCAACATCTTAGCTACATTTTGTAATCAGCACTGAATACTCTAACGCAGACTCATAAGAAAATTGTCGAATTTCGCACAGTAGTTTATGTAGTGGTGAAATATCACAATAACTATGTTCATTAACGAAGTAATCGGCAGGTCATCATGAAGATCGATTTCCCTGTACGTAACGATAGACAAATAACTCGGATTTTTGTATGTTCATCCTTGTGACTAGGGGACTATGACCGTTCACTATTGTAAGAAAATGAAACTCGTAAAGCCGTCCTTATGATGTCATTTATTGTACAGCTGCCAGTTTCGGTGCTTCGGTGTTTCAGTGTACCTTCTTCAGGATTTGGCTGATGCTGAAGGGATTAACACCATCGGTATACACGATCCATCGTGGCCAGTATAACTGGTTTATGCAGACTACCTGTAACTGTGATGTTGTCTCTCCAATCATCAACAGTTGACAGTTGATGGTTGGTGAGACAACTTCATTGTTACAGGTAGTCTGCATAAACCAATTATACTGGCTACGATGCATCGTGTATATGGATGGTGTTAACCCCTTCAGCATCAGCTAAGAGCCGAAGATGGTGCACTGAAGCGCCGAAACTGGTAGCTGTACATTAAATGACATCAAAAGGACGGCTGTAGGTGTTTCATTTTCTTAAAATAGCTTGGATGTGGTTCGATGAATCCTCTGCAAGGCGATTAATTGTGTGTAGATGTACAAGGTCGACAACTTTGCTTCCGTCGTTTTTTCTCGAAGTTCGGAGCTCTATTGTGAAAAAATTACCAAAAAAATTATGAACGATGGTATTGCCCATCGCTGGCCACTACTGTCTTTCGGATAACGTACGAATCTCGTGGCGGAAGAACTGGGCGTCTTTTGTGGCGCTCCATGAATCGATTCAATTTTGCACTCGTTCTTATGATCGGAAGTGCTGGTCAGCCAAACTGTACACCACTGATCGAAAAAGATGGTAGTCAGAGAGAACAACGAATGGCGAATATGGCGGGAGGGACAGGACTTCTCATTTCAACGTTTCCATGTATATTTTGACGGGTTTTGCGACATGGGGTCAAGCACTGACCTGCTGCAAAATTACCTTTACGTGTCTATCGCTGTATTGTGGCCGTCTGTGTTTCAGTGCTGGGCTCGAAAGCATCAATTGCTTTCATTACTGATGTCCAGTGTCTTCGTCTGTTTCAGTAGCTACGAAAACGTTCCGTCTTCCACTGCCACGTCGGTCTTCGACATCAAAATCACCGTTCTTAATGCGTTGAATACATTCTCTGCACGTTCTTCCACTAATAGTTTCCTCACCATTGGTCTTACCCAGCATTCTAATAGCCACAACCGCAGATTTCTTCATGTTAAAGCTGAAAATTAGAACTTCCCGCAAATGGCGAGAAATGGGTGCGTTAGTTGACGTTGTTAATCGAGAATAACCTTATGAGGCGGCCATTGTGGCCGAGCGCTTCTAGGCGCTTCAGTGCGGAACCGCGCTGCTGCTACAGTCGGAGGTTCGAATCCTGCATCGGGCATGGATGTGTGTGATGTCCTTAGGTTAGTTAGGTTTAAGTAGTTCTAAGTCTAGGGGACTGATGACCTCAGTTGTTAAGTCCCATAGTGCTCAGAGCCATTTCAACCATTTTAACCTTGTGATGCAATCACAAATCGACTAATATTTATATGGCGTTATGTTTACAGAGGTTTAAGCTTATTAACCCCCCCCCCCCCCCCCCCATGAACCATGGACCTTGCCGTTGGTGGGGAGGCTTGCGTGCCTCAGCGACACAGGTGGCCGTAGCGTAGGTGCAACCACAACGGATGGGTATCTGTTGAAAGGCCAGACAAACGTGTGGTTCCTGAAGAGGGGCAGCAGCCTTTTCAGTAGTTGCAGGGGCAACAGTCTGGATGATTGACTGATCTGGCCTTGTAACACTAACCAAAACGGCCTTGCTGTGCTGGTACTGCGAACGGCTGAAAGGAGGAGGAGGAGATTAGTGTTTAACGTCCCGTCGACAACGAGGTCATTAGAGACGGAGCGCAAGCTCGGGTGAGGGAAGGATGGGGAAGGAAATCGGCCGTGCCCTTTCAAAGGAACCATCCCGGCATTTGCCTAAAGCGATTTAGGGAAATCGCGGAAAACCTAAATCAGGATGGCCGGAGACGGGATTGAACCGTCGTCCTCCCGAATGCGAGTCCAGTGTGCTAACCACTGCGCCACCTCGCTCGGTCGAACGGCTGAAAGCAAGGGGAAACTATAGCCCTAATTTTTTCCGATGGCATGCAGCTTTAGTGGTTAAATGATGATAGTGTCCTATTGGGTAAAATATTCCGGAGGTAAAATAGCCCCCCCCCCCTCCCCCCATTCGGATCACCGGGCGGGGACTACTCAGGAGGACGTCGTTATGAGGAGAAATAAAACTGGCGTTCTACGGATCGGAGCGTGGAATGTCAGATCCTTTATAAGAGGTATTGAATAGAATAGGGGAGAAGAGGAGTTTGTGGCACAGCTTGACAAGAAGAAGGGACCGGTTGGTAGGGCATGTTCTGAGGCATCAAGGGATTACAAATTTAGCATTGAAGGGCAGCGTGGAGGGTAAAAATCGTGGAGGGAGACCAAGAGATGAATACACTAAGCAGATTCAGAAGGATGTAGGTTGCTTTAAGTACTGGGAGGTGAAGAAGCTTGCACATGATAGAGTAGCATGGAGAGCTGCATAAAACCAGTCTCAGCACTGAAGACCACAACAACAACAAGCTTATTAAGCCTATGACCAACCACCTGAACCCCACTTGTCGCTACTGTCGTCTATTGCATAACAGCGGAAGCAAAGTTGTAGACCTAATAGATGTAAAGCTGATGAATTGGGCTACGAGATATGAATTATTTCTTTTACCGAATAGATTGCAGAGCAGCATGTGTGTGCACATTTCCGTTCCTACTGTGTATCTCTGTGTGCGGCTAGCGGACAAATAATGTTTCGTTCAAGGACAAAGGGTACAGCGACGCAAACCAAGACGGCCGCCCCTTCGGAACACAGCTGTGGACTCGCCCAGTGTTCAGAACGACAATACGTTTCTGTACAGGTGTCATGCTATCTCGAGAGAGTTGTACATATATTAATGCAAAGACGTCTTTCGGGGCGATTAATTTTGTCCGGTTTGTTTGTACACATCCTACGTGTGGTAAGTCCTCGGAACGAGGTCAGTGGGGGAGGAAGTGACTTACTGGCCGACGACAGTGTTGCCTGTTTTCGCTGCATTCCTGCCGGTACAATTAGGGGCGCCGTCGATAGCGTCCTTTTAATAAGTAAGAAGCGTTGCGCCAGCAATGAGGACGGAGCGGTGGGAACGGCAGGTGGCGGTCAGCCGAGTTCAATACGCGCGGCGCATCGCAGACCGACGGGCAGGTAGACAGCGGGAGTCGACCGTGGGCTGCCAGTCCGTCACCATGACAGGTAGGGAACGCCGCCTGCGCTGCTCGCGTCCGCTGTGCTGGCTGCCACACGCCGCGCGCACCTGTCGTCTGGAGAAGTCGATCTATCGAACTGGACCAGTCTATCGTGGTGTTAGGTCGTCTCTTTACTATATCATTTTTAGCACGCAACGTTAACCCAACACATCACGGAGCTTTGAGGATTTACTCGGCATGTGAATGATAGACAAAAGCCACATGTCTACATCTACATGATTACTCTGCAATTCACATTTAAGTACTTGGCAGAGGGTTCATCGAACCACAATCATACTATCTCTCTACCATTCCACTACCGAACAGCGCGCGGGAAAAACCAACACCTAAACCTTTCTGTTCGAGCTCTGATTTCTCTTATTTTATTTTGATGATCATTCCTACCTATGTAGGTTGGGCTCAACAAAATATTTTCTCATTCGGAAGAGAAAGTTGGTGACTGAAATTTCGTAAATAGATCTCGCCGCGACGAAAAACGTCTTTGCTTTAATGACTTCCATCCCAACTCGCGTATCATATCTGCCACACTCTCTCCCCTATTACGTGATAATACAAAACGAGCTGTCCTTTTTTGCACCCTTTCGATGTCCTCCGTCAATCCCACCTGGTAAGGATCCCACACCGCGCAGCAATATTCTAACAGAGGACGAACGAGTGTAGTGTAAGCTGTCTCTTTAGTGGACTTGTTGCATCTTTTAAGTGTCCTGCCAATGAAACGCAACCTTTGACTCGCCTTCCCCACAATATTATCTATGTGGTCTTTCCAACTGAAGTTGTTCGTAATTTTATCACCCAGGTACTTAGTCGAATTGACAGCCTTGAGAATTGTACTATTTATCGAGTAATCGAATTCCAACGGATTTCTTTTGGAACTCATGTAGATCACCTCACACTTTTCGTTATTTAGCGTCAACTGCCACCTGCCACACCATACAGCAATCTTTTCTAAATCGCTTTGCAACTGATACTGGTCTTCGGATGACCTTACTAGACGGTACATTACAGCATCATCTGCGAACAACCTAAGAGAACTGCTCAGATTGTTACCCAGGTCATTTATATAGATCAGGGACAGCAGAGGTCCCAGGACGCTTCCCTGGGGAACACCTGATATCACTTCAGTTTTACTCGATGATTTGCCGTCTATTACTACGAATTGCGACCTTCCTGACAGGAAAACACGAATCCAGTCGCACAACTGAGACGATACCCCATAGGCCCGCAGCTTGATTAGAAGTCGCTTGTGAGGAACGGTGTCAAAAGCCTCCCGGAAATCTAGAAATACGGAATCAACTTGAGAGCCCCTGTCGATAGCGGCCATTACTTCGTGCAAATAAAGAGCTAGCTGCGTTGCACACGAACGATGTTTTCTGAAGCCATACTGATTACGTATCAATAGATCGTTCCCTTCGAGGTGATTCAAAATGTTTGAATACAGTATATGCTCCAAAACCCTACTGCAAGCCGACGTCAATGATATAGGTCTGTAGTTCGATGGGTTACTCCTACTATCCTTCTTAAACACTGGTGCGACCTGCGCAATTTTCCGATCTGTAGGTACAGATCTATCGCCGCCTACACTACAATTGTAAATGTTTCTTTAATACGTAACAGAAACAAGTCGACACAAATGGTGGTTATAATTAAGAATAGTTTGCTAGTTTTCTCCTTAATCGTCGATGTAGATGTGTTATCGATAGCTACGATGCCACGGCGTAGGTAAAAGTTCTTAGTTTGGTACTACGACACCGACACCGACACCGGCAGCGCCCTCTAGCCGGCGCTCTGCAGCTCCACGAGCGTCGCTCCAGGTTCTGCCCATTTGATCCCGAGGAGACGACCTAGCAACATTGTTTCATTTTCATGGTGGGCGAACCACTACAGAAATTGCCTGTGTAACTTGTTAGCTTTTAAACATTCGGCTTCGCACCTACGTGCATCTCAACCAAAGTTAGGTAACAGTTTATGTATTCAAGTTAAAATTGTTGCGATATAGTAAAACCACTTTAATGTGTACGCAGTACCTAAAGTTGTACATCACTTTCTCCTACTCGCTTCCCACATTCGGCCTACGCTTCAGTTTACAGGAGCAGACCCACGCGCCGCTTTCCGGGCGTGATACAAAAGTGGATGTATCACGTAATTTTACCCGTGTCACACACACCAGTCATACTTTTACGTCGAGTAGCAACAATATTGTGGCTGCTCGACGCTCTTATGATTAAAATACTATACCATCGATCCTTTGTAGCTATAATAAGGAGAGTAATGACGTCACAAACTTCAAGGTGACGTTCAGCATGTTAGTTGCCCCATACATTAGGTTCTTCTGGAAGTGTTTTCATCAAACGTGTCAGCCTGCTTCGTTTACGGGTGTACTAATCGTTCTGATTGTAGTGTAAAGAAATAACGTTTTAATCCTGAGTGAACTCGTTTAAGCGATATGGTCGTCAGTCATACGATCACACCGCCGCCTGACGGATCGATCCGCCGGATGCGATTCTCTCGATAAACGGAACAGAAGAACGGCTGTGTTAGCTAAAAAGTACACAGCCAGTCGCAGTACTACTGCTCGCCGCGAGGCGCCGCTACGCCACTTCATGTGCAGCAGGAGAGTAGTGCAGTTCTGCCAGTCTACAGTTCGTAGCCGCGCTCAGTGGTCAGCCAGCGCCAATGTTAGTCATCGTCTGCAGCTCAGTCATTGCTGCCATCAAGTCTTTGTTGCTCCGTTCCAAGCTAGTCTTCAAATTCACTCGATTCGACATTCAAGATTACGAGAGATTAATTCGTCACTGCAAGATTTGTGAATTGTAAATTCTGTCATTCTACAGACGCTTAGTCTAGTCGCGTCTTCTATAATTGTCAACCAACTGATCATGGACTACAGCAAAGTTAAGTAATAAATAATTTCTTGTTTTGTACTCCTGCTAAGTAATTGTGTTTTCCTGTTGTAGCTACCAAGCAGTCTTGGCATAGTAGAACCCACGTTTCCACTTCCTTGGCTACCTCATATTTGCCACCTCCTGCTGGTGGACTCGATTATGGTGGAAGATCGAGAGCCATCATGATCTTTTATATACATGAATTTTGGTTCCTCTTTCTGATGCTGCGTGGGTTTAGTTTTAAAAAATTCCATTCAAAAAGAGCAAAGTCAGTTGAGCATCGCTTGGGAGGTGTAATAAGGGGAGAAGCTGGCCCTAAAGACTCGCCCTGTAAGTTGCTTTGAAGTCGGCGCCGCCATGTTACATGCCCCAAAGCATTAGCAGACTAAGATTTACGATTGCTCCTTGTTCTCAATTTATGTTGTGTGCAAGCAACAGTTTATTTAAAGAGAAAATGTTGCAATGCTTTTGTGAATAACACAGCGTCATGAAGGCATTTTCAGAAGTAACACGACGCATATATCCTCGTTTATGTAACTTTCTTATTGTTATATGTTTCGAATAACGAAGAAGAGAAGAATATGATACGAAAAGGTTGCCTTCGTAATCCTGCATTTACATTACTACGAACTCACGAAATTGATGTTCGTTCTATGTCCTCTTCCCGACAACGTGCACTGATGTAACAAAAGTGATGTTATAGCGACATGCATATACACAGACGGTGATAGTATCGCATACACAAGGTATAGGACGGCACATTGATGGCGCTGTCATTTGTACTCCGGTGATTCATATGAAAATGTTTGACGCGATTATGGGTGCGCCACCGGAATTAACAGATTTTGAACGCGGAATGGTAATTGGAGCAAGACGCATGGGAAATCGTTAGGGAATTCAATACTGCAAGATGTACAGCGTCAAAAGTTTGCCGAGAATGCCAGATTTCAGGCATTACCTCTCACCACGGATAACGCAATGGCCTTAATGAAAAGCCGTGGCCTAGTCTGATGAGCCCCGATTTCAGTCGGTATGAGCTAATGGTAGGGGTCAAGTGTGGTGCAGACCCCGCGAACCAATGGACCCAAAGCACTGTAACTAGTGGTGGCTCCGAAAGTTTGTGGCTGCGTTCACAAGCAATGACCTGGGTACTCTGGTCCAACTGACCCGATCACTGACTAGAAATGGATATGTTCTGCTACATGGTCCCAGACAACGATCGAATGTCACCGGGACACTATTGTTCGCGATCGGTTTGAAGAACATTCTGGACATTTCGAGCGGATTATTTGGGCGACCAACGGCTCGACGTGAATCCCATAGAACAATGACACATAATCGAGAGGTCACATCGCGCACAAATTCCTGCACCGGCTTGTTAAGTCGATGCCACATTAGGAAGTATCCGATGACTTTCCTCACCTCAGTGTATTCTGCTATGTTTGGTCGGTTTCCAGTCTTCCCTTAATTCAGAGAGCTTTTAGAGTTGGACTGATAGGAAATCTAAAGTCGAATGACAGAAATAAGGCCGGCCGCGGTGGTCTTGCGGTTCTAGGCGCTGCAGTCCGGAACCGCGGGACTGCTACGGTCGCAGGTTCGAATGCTGCCTGGGGCATGGATGTGTGTGATGTCCTTAGGTTATTCTATGGCCATAGGTTTTGTTTTTTTGTTGTTCAAATGTGTGTGAAATCTTATGGGACTCAACTGCTAAGGTCATCAGTCCCTAAGCTTACACACTACTTAACCTAAGGACAAACACGCACACCCATGCCCGAGGGAGGACTCGAACCTCCGCCGGGACCAGCCGCACAGTTTTTTTTTCCGGTGTCGATGTCCATTCTCTGTTTCTCGAATATAATCTGTAAATCGTACACAGCACGTTTGAGGCCATCCTCTAAAAATAAAAATAAAAAATAAAACAAATGCTACAAGTTCTAAATCATCTGAAAACGAAAACAATTACTGTTGTGTTCCTTCTGATTTAATGAACACGTGTAGCATTTTTTTCTACTCTCGGCTGATTTTATTCAAAGAAATAATGAATAAGAGTGGTGAAAGGCCGCATCTCTGTTGTACTCTAGCATGGATTCCATTCCGATAATTTGTTCTCTTTGTTGACAGAGATTAAATCAGTTCTGTAAATTTTGTAGGTACAGTATTTTGACAAGTTGCTGGGGGATATGATCATCTGCCAGAATGTGTAATAATCCCGCTCTGTTGACCTCATCAAAAGCTTTATTTGAAGTCGACAAAGACGATACGAGTTTCTTGATTAAGTTCTATATTTTTTTTCTATTAGAAATTTCAGTGAAAATAGCCATCACAGCATTCTCTTCCATTTCGAAAGTCGTTTTGCTCTTCACTCATTATCGGTGGATAGTATCTGTAAAATTTAGTTTTGAAGATGGCAAAACTTTTATATTCCTAGTTCAATAACCTAATTCCTGGATAGTTACCACAATTTTTTACGTCTCCGTTTCTGAGGGTAAGAATGACAATTGACTTATTCCAGATCTCAAGTGTATCATCTCCTGACCGGATCATATTTAAGAAGCTTAGGAATCTGTAAATGACTTGCATGCATATTTAAACGGCTCTACATTGACTGAATCTTCTTCTCGGGCTTTATTACTTTTATTTTCTTTAATATTTCTTTAAATTCACTCTTGGAGATTGTTTCTATCGAATTATTCCCTAAGAACTGGATTGCAACATGCTCTGATGTTTGAGGCTACAGATTGTGAAAGTGTATTGAAAAAATTGTGTTTACTGATCACAAAACATCATAATAGATACTTGCGAGGACAAGCTGAAAAGTAGTTTTGTATAGCAAAATTCTCAAAGCTTTTTAAATAAAACAACCGTTATTAATATTCTATATCTCTATTCTTCATGTCTACATATTTCTTTTTCAACATAGTCACCCTGGCAACAAACATATTTCTCCTAACGGGAGACCAGTTTGTTGATACCGTCACTATAGACTGTTTGGCTCTGTTGACGGAACCACAAACTCACCTGCCTGCCCCGTTCAACACTATCAACGTGAAGCCCTCGAAAAACTGATAAAATTCGATGAGAGCAAGTCAGGACTGTGTGGAGGGTGATCGATGACAGTGAGCCCAGGTCGTTCGACTGTTGCAGATGACGCAGCTCTCGTATGTGGTCTGGCGTTGTCGTGCTGAAGGAGAGGGTGTTCCATGTGTGGACGAATATTTCCTGTGCTTAGGAACTCCATTACAGCACGCTGCTTCTCACGCGCCGAATGGTTATGTTATAGCCGCCTTGTCTGGCGCTACAGTTCGGAGCCATCTACATCTACATCTACATCCACACTCCGCAAGCCACCTGACGGTGTGTCGTGGAGGGTACTTTGAGTCCCCCTCTATCGGTTCTCCCTTCTATTCCAGTCTCGTATTGTTTGTGGAAAGAAAGATTGTCGGTATGTCTCTGTGTGGGCTCTAATCTCTTTGATTTTATCCTCATGGTCTCTTCGCGAGATATACGTAGGAGGGAGCAATATACTGCTTGACTCAACGGTAAAGGTATGTTCTCGAAACTTCAACAAAAGCACGTACCGAGGTACTGAGCGTCTCTCTTGCTGAGTCTTCAACTGGAGTTTATCTATTATCTCCGTAACGCTTTCGTGATTACTAAATGATCCTGTAACGAAGCACGCTACTCTCCGTTGGATCTTCTCTATCTCTTCTATCAACCCTATCTGGTACGGATCCCACACTGGTGAGCAGTATTCAAGCAGTGGGCGAACAAGTATACTGTAACCTACTTCCTTTGTTTTCGGATTGCATTTCCTTAGGATTCTTCCAATGAATCTCAATCTGGCATCTGCTTTACCGACGATTAATTTTATATGGTCATTCAATTTTAAATCACTCCTAATGCCTATTCCCAGATAATTTATTGAATTAACTGCTTCCAGTTGCTGACATGCTATATTGTAGCTAAATGATAAAGGATCTTTCTTTCTGTATATTCACAGCACACTACACTTGTCTACATTGAGATTCAATTGCCATTACCTGCACCATGCGTCAATACGTTGCAGATCCTCCTGCATTTCGGTACAATTTTCCATTGTTACAACCTCTCAATATACTACGGCATCATCTGCAAAAAGCCTCAGTGAACCTCCGATGTTATCCACAAGGTCATTTATATATATTGTGAATAGCAACCGTCCTACGACACTCCCCCGCGGCACACCTGAAATCACTTATACTTCGGAAGACTTCTCTCCATTGAGAATGACATGGCGTTCTGTTATCAAGGAACTCTTCAATCCAATTGCACAATTGGTCTGATAGTCCATATGCTCTTACTTTGTTCATTAAACGACTGTGGGGAGCTATATCAAACGCCTTGCGGAAGTCAAGAAACACGGCATCTACCTGGGAACCCGTGTCTATGGCCCTCTGAGTCTCGTGGACCAATGTCGCGAGCTGGGTTTCACACGATCGTCTTTTTCGAAACCCATGCTGATTCGTACAGAGTAGATTTCTAGTCTCCAGAAAAGTCACTATACTCGAACATAATACATGTTCCAAAATTCTACAACTGATCGACGTTAGAGGTATAGGTCTATAGTTCTGCACATCTGTTCGACGTCCCTTCTTGAAAACTTGGATGACGTGTGCCCTTTTCCAATCTCTTGGAACGCTTCGCTCTTCTAGAGGCCTACGGTACACCGCTACAAGAAGGGGGGCAAGTTCCTTCGCGTACTCTGTGTAAAACGGAACTGATATCCCATCAGGTCCAGCGGCCTTTCCTCTTTTGAGCGATTGTATTTGTTTTTTCTATCCCTCTGTCATCTATTTCGATATCTACCACTTTGTCATCTGTGCGACAATCTAGAGAGAGAACTACAGTGCAGGCTTCTCTAACGATAGAGGGCTGCAACTGGTCTCACCGAAGCGCGAAAGCCGACCGAATAATATGCATGACATGTAATACCTCGACTGATATTAAGAACAGAATAAAAAGTACGGAGGCATTACTTTTCAACACGTCCTCGTGCTATGTACCCATTATTTAACTGACAGAAAATCAAGAAATTAGAATAAAAATCTACAAATATTACATCGCTTGCTGCACAGCGATACCTAGTTTCATGAAAGAGAGCAGTTTGTTGAGATCTGCACATATTACACTGTTCTCATGTAGATGACTTTCGATTTACATGCGAATACTTTTTATATTCAGTTTCAGTAGATTTTGACACTGGGTGATAACAAGAGAAAAAACATCGGTAACTGAAAATACAACGCTACTGGAAATGTTTGGAATTCAGGGCCCTCTAACATTCTCACTTGCAGGGAGACCAGCAGCGGACAGCGAAAACACAGATTTTGATGGCTACATTTGCTACTAGTCAGTTCAATATCCATAATTTGTATTTCTCATTACTGATGTTTCACTGATACGTCTACCTACATGGCGAGCCAGGATGTGAATTTGTTTGTGAAGATTGTTTTTGTTTTCTAGAGGCGAGGTACTTTCTAGCACCCACGTTTTATATACTGTACCAAGCTATACTATACCACTAACCTTATCAGAACAAATCAGCCTGTTTAAGACATTAAAAATCTCATAAACATTCTTGGTGGTACCAAGAATCGAATACGATTCCACCAGGTTATGCAGGCAAATGTAGAAAACTGCAGTGCTTCACTCTCAGAGATGGTAATTGACTAATCTTACTTTCTACAACGTATTTTTTGCCAGGTCGTATATCTTTCGATAACATAAGTAAATAATTAATTATATCTCTGGAGAATTATATTTTAGATTCGCTGAGCTCTTTGTGAGCGTGTTAGATTTGTCTGGATGTACAGTCGTTTCATAAACGCATCTCCGCGTCTGACTTCTGTCAAAAAAATACCAGTGTAGCAACATTCTGTTTCAAGGATACGGTCATCTTTTCGTTGGCTACAAGTGACACATGATCTCTTATGCTCCCCTCTTCATTTCCTTCCATATTTGTTTAGAAGAATGCGAGGTCCCCTAAGCGATAAACGATCGCCTGTTGTGGATTTAGTTTCTGTTACTGTACGTGGCTGTACATACACCGAAGCGCCGAAGAAACTGCTATAGGCTTGCGTATTCAAATAAGGAGATATGTAAACAGGCAGAATATGGCGCTGCCGTCAGCAACGGTTATATAAGACAACAATTGACTGACGTAGTTGTTAGATTGGTTGGTTGGTTAGTTGCTTGGTTTGGGGAAGGAGACCAGACAGCGTGGTCATCGGTCTCATCAGATTAGGGAAGGATGGGGAAGGAAGTCGGCCGTGCCCTTTCAGAGGAACCATCCCGGCATTTGCCTGGAGTGATTTAGGGAAATCACGGAAAACATAAATCAGGATGGCCGGAGTTGTTAGATTGGTTACTGTTGCTACAATTTCGCCACACTGTCCTAACGGATACATTCGTCGTACGCTCCACATTAATTTCTGCGGTTATTTCACGCAGCGTTACTTGTGTGCTAGAAATGGCAACTGTTCACAAACGCCGCTGCTCTCGGTCGTTAAGTGAAAGCCATCGGCCACTACGTTGTCCTTAGTGAGAGGTAATGCCTGAAATTTGGTATTCTCGGCACACTCTTGACACTGTGGATCTCGCAATATTGAATTGCCTTATGATTTCCAAAACAGAATCTCCCGTGCGTCTAGCTCCAACTACCATTCCGCATTCAAAGCTGTTAATTTCAGTCTTGCAACCATAATCACGTCGGAATCCTTTTTACATGAATTACGTGAGTACAAATGATAGCTCCCCCAAATCACTGTCCTTTTACATCTTGTGTAAGCTATACTACCATTATCTGCACTGAAGAACCAAAGGATCTGATACACATGCCTAATACCGGGTCGGGCCCCTGCGAGAATCCAGAAGTGCCGCAACACGACGTGGCGTGGACTTGACTAATGTCTGAAGTAGTGCTGGAGGGAACTGACACCATGATTCCGCAGGGCTGTCGATAAATCCTTAAGAGAACGAGGGGTGGAGATCTCTTCTGAACAGCACGTTGCAAGGTATCCCAGACATCCTCAATAATTTTCATGTCTGAGGAGTTTGGTGGCCAGCCGAAGCGTTTAAAGTCAGAAGAGTGCTCCTGGAGCCACTCTGTAGCAATTCTGAACGTGTGGGGTGTCGCATTGTCGTGCTGAAATCGCCCAAGTCCGTCGGAATGCACAATGGAATGGATGCAGGTGATCAGATAGGATGCTTACTTACGTGTCACCTGTCAGAGTCGTATCTAGATGTGTCAGGGGTCCCATATCAACCTAACTGCACACGCCCCTTACCATTGCAGAGCCTCCACCAGCTTGAACAGCCCCCAGCTGACATGCAGGATCCAGGGATTCTTGAGGTTGTCTCCATACACGTGCTCGTCCACCTGCTCGACAGAATTTGAAATGCCACTCATCCGACCAGACCACATGTTTCCATTCATCAACAGTCCAATGTCGCTGTTGGCGGGCCCAGGCGAGGCGTAAAGCTTCGTGTCGCATCATCATCAAGGGCGCACGAGTGGGTCTTCGGCTCCGAAAGTCCATTTCGATGGTGTTTCGTTGAATGTTTCGCACACTGACACTTGTTGGTGGCCAGCATTGATATCTACTGCGATTTGCGGAAGGGTTGCAGTTCTGTCACGTCGAACGATTTTCTTCAGTCATCGTTGGTCCCGTTCTTGCAGGATCTTTTTCTGGCCGCAGCGATGTCGGAGATTTGATGCTTTACCGGATTCCAGATATTCAAGCTGTACCGGTGAAATGGTCGTACGGGTAAATCCCCACTTTATCACTACCTCGGAGATGCTGTGTCCCATCGCTCATGCACTGACTATAACACCAAGTTCAATTTCACTTAAATGTTGATAACCTGCCATTGTAGAAGCAGTAACCGATCTAGCAGCTGCGCCAGACATTTGTTGTGTTATACAGGCATTGCCGACCACAGCGCCGTATTCTGCCTGTTCATGCACCGAGGAGAAATTGGTACACCTGCCAAATATCGTGTAAGGCCCTCGCGTGCACGCAGAAGTGTCGCAACACGGCATGGCATGGACTCGACTAATGTCTGAAGTAGTGCTTAGGTAATTGACACCATGATTCCTGCAGCGCTATCGATAAATCCGTAAGAGTACGAGAGGGTGGAGATCTCTTCTGAACAGCACGTTGCAAGGCATCCCAGATATGCTCATTAATACTCATGTCCGGGGAGTTTGGTGGCCAGCGGAAGTGTTTAAATTCAGAAGAGTTTTCCTGGAGCCACTCTGTAATACTTCATGAATTAAAATGTGAACTTGGTGATCGTAGTCAGCTTCCCTGAGTGTTAATAGCCGCGGTCCCCCTGTCGGAGGTTCGAGTCCTCCCTTCGGCATAGGTTTGTGTGTTGTCCTTGGCGGCAGTTAGTTTAACTTAATTGGTGTGTAAGTCTAGGAACCGATGACCTCAGCAGTTTGGTCCCATTTCCAAACTGAGTGATAATAAATACTAAATAAGTTTTGCTTGTACTTGCAGCTGAACATTAATGAGGCTTCCACTATGCTGCAATATCAATATTGAGTACCTTCAGTTACCTTGACTCTCGAAGTACATGATCAAAACAAAAATTTGTTTAGTACGTATTTATGTGTTAGACGGTCTCTTATATTTTTCTATATCATCAGCTGAGACAAAAGATAGTCTTGGATCTCCTTTTTTCTGATACATACAATTTCTCTAATAAGATAAAATAAGAAAAACATCTTACACTGTACTCATACAGGACATTTTTATGCTTAGACTGATTACTAACAGGAAAGAATGTATAGCAGCATTACGCGGATTGTCTTGCTGTTTTGTCACAATGACTCCGGATTTTAGACCCCCTAATGATGCACGGATGGAAGTCCCGACCTCTAGAAACCGTTACAATGAAACAACAACATTCTGCCACTTATTTGCACCAACCATCATATTTACTTTGGAGAAAGAAAGAAAAATTTCATTACCTCATGACTAATTAGGTAGCCTAGTCAGCGCTGATGGATACAGTATTATCAACAGACATGACACAAAACACGGTTGAGATTTGCTGATAAGGTCATTCCGCGAGCAGCGTCTTCAGTCCGCCCGTCGTCTGCAGATGAATTCAGATTCTTTGTCACCGCGTACTAACATTCAAAGGTTTTGAAATGCCACCACATTAAGACACTACTCTTCTGTTTCTACAACTTGCTCCCTTATTTCAGCTTAAGTAGAAAAGACTCCATCGTAAGGTCACAGTAGAATAAATTAGTCACTCTAGCGCACACGCACACATGAATAGTTAAGCCTTCATAGACGGCGCATCGTACGAGTCACGCGCTCAAACACGCGAGCACTGCCTTCATGTGATCATAAGAAGTGGCGGTCAGTGAGACATCTATATTTCAAACTGACATCTTATGTAAACATGGGTAACTTTGAGGACGTTACAGGGTGGCTGAAAGTGGCAATCGTGCTTCGTCGTGCCCATGGGCATATGTTGTGAAGTTGCTGGATTTGTTGGTCTTTCGCGGTAGACTGATCAGCGCCTCTACAAAAAGTGGTGCAACACACGTGGCCAAGAAACACGGCGTCAGAACAGTGTTCGGAAAAATATCCTGCCTGAGAGGGAACAGAGACGCGTTTCAAGGCTTCCAAATCAAAATCGCTTCCAAACTCGACAGAAATTGCTGCAGCCTGCAGGCACTTGTTCGCGAGAGAACATTGCAACGGGAACATTTGGAGTCGGCCTCCGCGCAAGAGGCCATTCCTCGCGCAAAGATACATAAAGCTGCGAGTCTTCCCTGTGCTAAGAGGTCATCAAACGTGGACAGTAGGTCACTGGCGGAACGTGGTCAGACGAACCACATTTTTGGCTATATTCAAACGACGCACGTCGTTGAGAGCACCGATGGACAAATGAATGCCTGCAAGGTCAAGTTCAAGCCAGAGGTGAGTCTCTGATATTTTGGGGGTGTTCTTATCATAAACTGGGCCAGGGCACTGAGGTGTCTACTAACGTGAACCAGCGTGTTTATTAAAACACTATGAATGATTAGACTTTGGCTTTCAGTGAATATTTGCTTGACGGGTATGCTACTGATACCACTGTTTTTCAAGACAACAATAGCAGACTTGATCGGGCTGAAAGAATATTTGACTCGTTTTCTGAACACTCCTCCACCTTATTACATTTCGACTGGTCTGCAAAATCGCCTGATTTGAGCCTCATAGCAAATCTACATCTACATGGATACTTCGCAGTTCTCATTTAAGTGCCTGTTCATCGAACCACCTTTACAATTCTCTATTATTCCAATCTCGTATAGTGCGCTTAAAGAACGAACGCATATATTTTTCCTTACGAGCTCTGATTTCCCTTATTTTATCGTTGTGATCGTTTCTCCCTATGAAAGTCGGTGTCAACAAAAACTTATCATTCGAAGGAGAAAGTTGGTGATTGGAATTTCGTGAGCAGATCCCGTCGCAACGAGAAATGCCTTTTTTTAAATGGTGTCCAGCCCAAATCCTGTATCATTTCAGTGACGCTCTCTACCACATTTCGCGATAATACAAAACGTGCTGCCCTTCTTTGAACTTTTTCGATGTACTGCGTCAGTCCTATCTGGTAAGGATCCCATACCGTGCAGCAGCATCCTAAAAGAGGAAGGACAAGCGTAGTGTAGGCAGTCTCCTTAGAAGATCTGTTACATTTACTAAGTGTCCTGCCAATAAAACGCAGTCTTTGGATAGCCTTCCCCACAACATTTTCTGTGTGTCCCTTCCAACTTAAGTTGTTCGTAATTGTAATTCCTAGGTATTTAGTTGAATTTACGGCCTTTAGATTTGACTGATTTATCGTGTAATCGAAGTTCAACGAATTACTTTTAGCACTCATATAGATGACCTCACACTTTTCGTTATTTAGGGTCAATTGCCAATTTTCGCACCTTTCAGATATCTTTTCTAAATCGATTTTGCGGTTTGTTTTGATCTTCTGATATCTTTATTAGTCGATGAACGACAGCGTCATCTGCAAACAACCTAAGACAGCTGCTCAGATTGTCTCCCAAATCTTTATATACGAGGGCTGTTCGGACAGTAAGGAACGATAGGTTGCAGAATGGAAACCACAGTAAAAATCAAAACTGTTTTATTTGCAACAGTTAGCTACAACTTCCAGGTACTTATTTCCATAGTCGCCGATCCGACTTAGACGTTTGTCGTAGCGTTGTACCAACTTTCCAATACTCTCGTTATAGAAGCCAGCCACCAGTGCCTTCCGCCAATTCTCTATGCTGGCCTACAGCTCGTTGTCTGTGCGAAAATGATGTCTTCGTAGCCAGCGATTCTTGTGAGCAGAGATGAAACTCAGAGGGAGACAATTACAGGCTGTATTGTGGGTCCAGCTGGAGTGGCCGAGCGGTTCTAGGCGCTACAGTCTGGAACCGCGCGACCGCTACGGTCGCAGGTTCGAATCCTGCCTCGAGCATGGATTTGGTGATGTCCTTAGGTTAGTTAGGTGTAAGTAGTTCTAAGTTCTAGGGGACTGATGACCACAGCAGTTTAGTCCCATAGTGCTCAGAGCCCTTTGAACCATTTGTATTGTGGGTAATGAAACTTTTGTATCCCGCCTGGAAGGCGGCGCGTAGGTTGGATCAGGAGAAGGTAAAACACGTCGGTATTGCGGCATGAATTTAAATCCCCTTTACTCAAGCAATAAGAGTACATAACTTGGAATGAGGTGCGAAGCTGAAGCGAAGTGTCCTGGTTGGCTGCACCTGATGAAATGGGCAGAATCTGTAGCGGAGCTCGTAGAGCTGCACAGCACCAAATAGAGGGCGCTGCCGTCGGTGTCTCGTGGCAGTGCCAACCTTTGAAACTATATGCCGTGGTTACTATCGATACCACACAAACATTTCCCACTGAAAACGATGCGGGAGCATCTTCATTGCCCCTGCAGAATGCGGCTGAGGAGTGTCTTGAAGAAGAAAACGCACGACAGTCATGTAATGTTGGCTGCATAGGTTCAGGCAAAATTTCTCACCAGGCCCTCGTACTTGGCGGGAGACACTATTGTATCTTTATGTATCTTTATGTGCTGCCTGTGTGCTCAGAACTAAAAAGAACGACGTAACGCGATCGACTGGCATACTGGAGACACTGCCAAACACACCTATGCAAAAGTTCATCGGATTTTCACTGTGGTTTCCATTTCGCGACCGATCGTTCCTTACTTTCCGAATAACTCTCGTACATAATGAACAGCAAAGGGCCTATAACACTACCTTGGGGAGCGCCAGAAGTCACTTATGTTTTACTCGATGACTTTGTCAGTTACTATGAACTGTGACCTCTCTGGCAGAAAATCACAAATCCAGTCACATAACTGAGACGATATTACATAAGCATGCAGTTTCACTACAAGCCGCTTGTGTGGTACAGTGTCAAAAGCCTTCCGGAAATCCAGAAATACGGAATCGATCTGAAATCCTTTGTCAATAGCACTCAACACTTCATGTGAATAAGGGACTACTTGTGTTTCACAAGAACGATGTTTTCTAAATCCATATTGACTGTGTGTCAATAGAGCGTTTTCTTCGATGTAATCATAATGTTGGAACACAATATATGTTCCAAAATCCTGCTCAATATCGACGTTAATGATATGGACCTGTAAGTGGATTACTCCTACTGGCTCTAAGCACTATGGGACTTTATATCTGAGGTCATCAGTCCCCTAGACTTAGAACTACGTAAACCTAACTAACCTAAGGACAACACACACATCCATGCCCGAGGCAGGATTCGAACCTGAGACCGTAGCAGCAGCGTGATTCCGGACTGAAGCGCCTAGAACCGCTCGGTCACAACGGCCGGCGATTACTCCTACTGCCTTTCTTGAATATTGGTGTGACCTGTGCAACTTTCCAGTCTTTGGGTATGGACCTTTCGTCGAGCGAACGGTTGTATATGATTCTTAAGTATGGAGCTAATGCTTCAGCATACTCTAAAAGGAAGCTAACTGGTAGACTTGCTTTTATTAAGTGATTTAAGTTGCTTCACTACTCCGAGGATATTTACTTCTACGTTACTCATCTTGGCAGCTGTTCTTGATTCGAATTCTGGAATATTTACTTCGTCTTCTTTTGTGAAGGCTTTTCGGTAGGCTGTGTTTAGTAACTCTGCTTTGGCAGCACTGTCTTAGACAGTATCTCCATTGCTTTCGCGCAGAGAAGGCATTGATTGTTTCTTGCCGCGAACATACTTCACATACGACCAGAATCTGTTTTGGATTTTCTGCCAGGTTTCGAGACAAAGCATCTCGCATTGAAGTCCGCGCTAAATTTCGAACATCTGGTAAAGATCGCCAATCTTGGGGATTTTGCGTCTGTTTAAATTTGGAATGTTTGTCTCGTTGTTTTTGCAACAGTGTTCTGACCCGTTTTGTGTACCAAGAATGATCAGCTCCTTATTTTATTAATTTATTTGGTATAAATCTCTCAACTCCTGCCGATACTATTTCTTTGAATTCAAGCCACATCTGGTCTACACTTATGTTATTAATTTGGAAGGAGTGGAGATTGTCTATCAGGAAGGCGTCAAGTGAATTTTTATCTGCTTTTTTGAATAGGTATATTTATCGTTTATTCGTCCCACGCTTCGGTGTGTGTAGGCACATATTTTTCCAAACTTGTTACCTGTGTTTTACGTTCTGTTTTATCTCACTGTTCTGAGTATTTTCTTGACATCCGTCTCAATCTGTTACTGAGCGGGCGCTGAAGACCTTGCCGTCGTGCGCCCATACAACCCCTCTTCATCATCATCATCATCATCATCATTTCCGTTTTTTTAGATGATTTTGGGGTTAAATATTCAATCTCGCTACGACAACCCTGTGTTCACTAATCCCTGTATCCGTTTTGATGCACGTTATTCAATGGCTCTGTACACTGTGGGACTTAACATCTAAGGTCATCAGTCCCCTAGACTTAGAACTACTTATACCTAACTAACAGGACATCACACACGTCCATGCCGGAGGCAGGATTCGAACCTGCGACCGTAGCGGTGGCGCGGTTCCAGACTGAAGCGCCCAGAACCGCTCCGCCACAACGGCCAGCGATGCACCTTATTAATCTAGGATTTTTGGCACTTTTATTTTCACAAGTCCATCTTGATCGCACAGATTTCTTTACACTTTATTACCGGTTTCGGCTTACCGCCATCTTCAGATATGTTATAAAAATAAAAATTGTGTAATCGACCAGGTTCAGTTAGTTAAGACTAAATCTATACAGTATGAATGATGCATGAAATATAAAATATACGATATTCATAGCCATGTATTGCAGCCATACATACCGCTAAAATATTCTGGTAAAAAATGATCGTTAAGTTAAACATGTGAGCACATCGTACGTGCTGATAATACTCAGATTGCGTCAGGTATTTACACAAGAGCCTACTGCCAGCAGAGAGCACTTTAGCTAGAGTACATAGTAAACCAGTGTCGCCAATACAAACATTACAATGTAGTATGCATTGTCTTTAGTTAAAATTTTTCTTTGGCTAAGTGAGCGTCTGGTATTAAGAACGTATGCTGATATACTATATGTGAAATTGGACTCATACTTGAAATCCATAAAAAGCACAAATGCTATACAATACAGCCCTTAGCCTGGTTAGAAACATACAACCTTTTATGAATGCCAGTATAAAAAGTATAAAATAAAAAATCACAAAATCTTCTATCCTAAGAGATCAGTTAACAGTGAACGTAATCATAATACAACTAATAAAATAGTGCCCCTTAATTGAAAATAGAAAATCTATAATCGATATTATATTAGAGTGCGGTATCGATGGCGAATATGTCGTGACTTCTCTGCGTGACTTGTTTTCCTGTGGCTGAGCTGGCGGAGGATGGCCCAGTCTCCTCGCCGCCGGCTGCCGGCTCACGCCAGTCCGCTGGGGTGCTCCACGCTATTCAAACTAGCAGGTCTCTGAGTATATCAAAGTAAGCACTCAGGTTAAACTCGTTCTGTTCATTCAGCAGTAATTCCGGTTGTTGTTTTCTGCGCACATAAATCTCAATTTCTTCGGGCAAGTTCATTAACTGCCCCTTTGACGCCCAATGAACTGCATTTTAATCTTTATATTGGCGACACTGGTTTACTATGTACTCTAGCTAAAGTGCCCTCTGCTGGCAGTAGGCTCTTGTGTAAATACCTGGCGCAATCGGAGTATTTTCAGCAAGTGCCATGTACTCACATGTTTAACTTGACGACGATTTTTATCAGAATATTTTAACGATATGTATGGCTGCTGTACAAGGCTATAAATATTTTATATTTTTATATTTCATGCATCATTCATACTGTATAGATTTAGTCTTAACTAACTGAATCTGGTCGATCACTCAATTTTTATATTAATAACATATCTGAAGATGGCGGTAAAGCGAAACCGGTAATGAAGTATAAAGAAATCTGTGTGATTAAGATGGACTTGCGAAAATAAAAGTGCCAAATATAACATGATTGCGGACTCATTTACAGACTTCATGTCCTCAATTGATAACTCAGGATTATTTGTTGTTAAGAGGTCAAGTGTTTTTTCACAACCGTTTACTATGCGCGTGGACTCATGGACTAACTGCGCGAAATAATTTTCAAAGAATGCGTTTAGCGCAATTTCGGATGATGTTTTATGCGTATTTCCGGAATTAAACATGTATTTTCGCCAACATATCGAGGGTACATTGAAGTCGCCACCAACTATAATCGTATGAGTCGGGTACGTGTTTGAAATCAAACTCAAGTTTTCTTTGGACCTTTCAGCAACTGTATCATCTGAATTGGAAGGTCGGTAAAAGTATCCAATTGTTATTTTATTCCGGTTGCCAACAATGACCTCTGCCCATACTAACTCGCAGGAACTATCTACTTCAATTTCACGACAGGACAAACTACTTCTGACAGAAACAAACACGCCACGGTAACCGTGTTTAGCCCATCCTTTCGGAACACCGTTAGGTTCTTCGCAAAAATTTCGGCTGAGCTTATCTACGGCTATAACGATTTGAGCGTCTGTGCTTTCTATTAGCGCTTGGAGCTCTGGTACTTTCCAAACACAGCTATGACAATTTGTAACTATTATACTGTTGGTTCCTGTATCTACGTTATTCCTGTGTTCGTCCTGCACCCTTTGTGACTGAAGCTCTTCATGTGTTTTCCCAAGACCTTCTAACCTAAAAAAACTGCCCAGTCCATGCCACACAGCCCCTGCTACCCGTGTAGCCGCCTCCTGCGTATAGTGAACATCTGACCTATCCAGCGGACATCTATGGAACATGTTGGAACAGCTGGTAAAAACGCTGAGATCAGCATCTTCGCAAATTGGTGTAATTGCGCCATCAGATCCTCATCGATTGGCTTAACCTAGATGCGACGTACCAGCACATCCTTGTGAACACGGTTCCTAACCGAAACCACGAGGTTATCAAGTCCAGAGACGGAATTACACGGTATTAAATGATGATTGTCATGATTTCTCTAGGGAGACAAATTTTTTGTTCACTGAGCTTATCAAGTAACGTCTTTCCTTCGGTGTTTCATGATAAAGTGATTATGCCTGTGAAGCGTTTGGTAGTAACGTTATTTACACCATTCTTCATGTTCACGGTGGATTCAGTATAAATTAGTTTTTCCAGTGAAACGTAGCTTGATGACTCAGAAAATGACGCGAGGATCTGCAGACAGGATCCTTTAGTATGTTGGTGCTGCTGACAATGACTTTCTTTCAATGTATGGCGAGCCTCATCCCATCAGCGCTCAGGTGCTTAGCGAAGTGTTTCAGTGTGAGGTTACAATTCGAAACTTGCTGCCAGTGTTCTTTCAAGGCTTCAATCCTATTCAATACTTTTTTGTTTACTGAAAGTACAGTCTAGCCTTCGGGTACTACCTTCTACGACTTTTCCAGGGTGGGAGCATATCCTTCTTGTAGATGCGGAAAAATCTGTCAGAAGCATGAATCCATATTATGCAGATGCCGAAACAGGTTCCTCCATTTCTGGAGGCTAAACAGCGGACCGATGGACAAAAGTTTCTTTTGTTCGTCTTCTTTCTGAGCTGTGACGCTATTGCAGAAATGGTCTTTTCGTGTCATGAGGCACTTTGAGCATAATTACAGAGCACATAGAATAGGCCATTGTATTATACATCAGTTTAAAGTATTTCACAAGACAAAATTGTTAAGGCTTTCGTGGCCACTTGTTGACAAACTGCATATTGCTTTCTGTCTCGGGTTCGTCGGCCGCCGGTCTGATGATTTTACTGATGTTTCGCCAGCACGAGTATCTGGCATTGTCAAAGCATCAGCCTCCATTGCTGGTGATGAACTGGAGCCGAGCTCTCGGCCCCAGACTATATGTACCTGGCGCGCCAACTTCCGAGGGCTTCTCCGCGGTCATTTCTGGTGCGGTTCTCCTCTTGCTACCTGTGACGGTCGTTCGCTGCAGCACGGGAAGCCACGATCCGTTTACCTTAAGGCTTTCTTCTTTCTTGTTGAAGTTATTCCCTTGTTTTTGTATTTCTATAGCTTCTATGAACAATCTGGTGTGATATTGCTTCTCTACAGCCAGAACTTCCATGTCGACGAATTTTACTACGTGGTCGATCTCACACAGTGCGTGCCCCGCCACAGCCGATTTCTCCATCTGCCCCAACCTGCAATGTCGCTTGTGTTCCAGTCGTTCCGTCATAAACTTTTCAGTATGTGCATAGTACGCGGTATATTCCCGACATTGCAAGTGGGTCCCTTTTCTCCTTTGCCGATGTAAGACACTCTTTGATCTTCTTTGTCGGTTTGCAAATCGTCTTTACGCATCTTTGCGCAATATATGGCCGATTCTGTCCATTCCTCTGAGAACGTATGGCAGAAAGGCCGTACACGACATTTCCTTTTCTGATTTGTCACTTCGCCGAGTATCTGGATCTGTAACACTTCTAATATAACTTGTGGAGTACCCATTGCTCCTCAAAATTCTTTCCAGGTGTGCCATTTCTTGTCTGAGATGCTACAGCTCACATATTTGTCCTGCTCGCGTAACGAGGGTGTTAATAATGCCTCTTTTCTGGCTCGGGTTTTGGTTTGATAGTTTGTGCAGGTATCAGTCCGTGTGTGTCGGTTTTCGATACTCGCTGTGTCCCAGGTTTTCGCCATCCCTTGTGACCAGCACATCTAGAAATGGTAGTTTTTTGTCCTTTTTCTACTTCCGTAGTAAATTTTATGTTGGCATGGAGGCTATTAAAGTGTCTTAGGAAGTCACCGAACTGTTCTTCACCATAGCTCCACACAACGAAAGTATCATCGACGTATATGTAGGTTTACGAGTCCAGTGCGTGTGCTTCGAAATGTTCCATGAAGAAGTTGGCCACCACTGGACTAAGGGGACTACGCATGGCGACGCCTTCCATGTGTTCGTAGAAATTGCCATTCCACTTTAAGTAGCTCGTGATGAGACATGCATGAAAGAGCTCTATGATGTCTTGCGGGAAAATGGAACCGATACGCTCCATTGAGTCACTGAGTGGCACTTTCGTAAACAAAGAAACAATACCACAGCTGATCAGGATTTCGTTTGGTGCGACTTTTAGTTTCTTTAGCTTCTCAATGAAATGTTCTGGGTCCTTTATGTATGCTTCAGTTTCCCCACGTGCGGCTGAAGCAGAGAGGCCAAGTGTTCGGCCAGTTTATACGTCTGTGAGCCAAGAGCGCTAGTAATCGGTCTTAGTGGAACGTTGTTCTTATGGGTCTTCGGTAATCTGGTGTCTGCCGGCGGAAATACAGAGGAACCTGCGCAACACAGAAGCCCTACCAACTTGGCTCGTAGGTAGCAAGAGGAGAACCGCACCGGAAATGACCGCATAGAAGCCCTCGGAAGTTGGCGGCAGTCTGCGGCAGCTAGCTCGGCTCCACTTCATCACCAGCAGTGGAGGATGAAGCTTTGACGATGCTGGCGAAAGTGAAGCTTTGACGATGCTGGCGAAACGTCAGTGAAATCATCAGACGAACGTTGGCCGAAGAACCCGAGGCAGAAGCCAATAGGCAGCGTGTCTATTTCACAAGACTATATATCTCCTTGGGGTAAATTTTTAACTTGCGCGTAGGATCTAAAAGTTCACATTGGCGTCAGTTATAAGTTCTCGTTTCATTTAGTTGCCGACAGGGGTCTCGTTGGTGCAACTGGCTCACTCGTTCGTTCACTATCCGGCGTGCGTTATAAAGTGTGTAAGAGTATTAGTCTGTCTCCAAAGGCAACCGATGAGGCTTCCATTTTCTCAGGTGCACACAGGTTGATGGGTTTCGTTGCAAGATTTAGTTTGGCAATGTCAGTTCAAGGAACTGGTAATGGTTGGATAACTATTGCCTTTGTTCGTACTAGTGATGCTAAGAAGAGTTCTTTGGATTCTTTTCCAACACGTGATGTCATTGCGTGGAAGACATTTAATATTCTTCATCAGTCTAATAAGGCTTAGACAGGTGTATTACGTTTCCTCTTTGAAGAGGTGCAATTGAGTTCCAAGTGAGCACCATGGAGCTGTCGAAAGTACAATGCAGGGTGTTTGTAAAGTAGTTGCATAAAATTAACCTTTAATTGTGAAAAGGTTAATAACTTACAAAAATGTTTCATACAGTATTGAATGCATTATATCTTCCAGTTTTATTCCCACGTAACAGTCAGTTCCCGCTGTTCCCACTAGGTGGCATGCACGAGTGAGTTATTCCAACAGTCATCATGGAGTCGTGTAACGCTGCAGAGTGTGCGCAGTGTTGTTTACGGTTTCATGAATCCAAATCCTTAGTTCCGAGACAATCCAAGAGTAAATATCACACGCCACCATCTCAAAGACAAACTTCTGTTAATTGATATAATCGTTTCACCGAAACTGGGTGTGTATCACATAGGACGCTGGGTCAGGGTCGGCCAGCAATCTCTGACACAGCAGTTTAACGTGTGCTGACCAACAGGTCGACGAGCCGTAACAGCGGATAATATAAGCAGTTGCTACCATTCATCAGGACGTCATAAGATTTGGCAGGAAACTGATTACAAAGGGGACATGTGTTACGTTACAAAAGGTAGCCACATTGAGCATTTGTAAATTAAACTTCAAGATATACTGTATTCAATGCTGTATCAAACATTTCTGTACGTTATTTACCTTTTTCACAATTAAAGGTTAGTTTTGTATTACTAATTTATAAACACCCTCTATTGCATACCCTATATTATAAATGACGTACAAATCTCACATTACATAACTAGTCTCCAAGGTCGCCTTATCTTGCCTTGTGAGAGTTTTATTGGTTATTTTGAAAAACTTTATGTCCTTCCGCTTGCAAACACTTTGGGGGACCTGTGACACCGTGTGGCGGCGAAGATATTAAGTCTGTGGCTTCTCTGACACGAAATGTCACTTCTTTGATTCCTCTCTTTGGCTTTGCATGCTGTCTTTGTTCGCTCGAGCCATATTCGACATCCGTTTCTGTATTCGCTCTGTTCAGTGCCGAAGTAAATCTTACTTATTACTCTAAAAGTTTGTTATTACGGTTGTACGCCATGTAATACCCACATGTTTGAAGGACTCCATATAATTTGTTATGTAAGGCCTGAGAGAATATTAAGAGGAAACTCTTATCTTCAGATGTGTGATATCTTGCCCAGTACAGTAGTTGGCAAGAGCAGTGTACACCTACTTACACATCACATAAAGAAATGAGACAATATTCATAAATACGACTTTCACCTAAGTTGATAACAATATCGCGACTGGCATGTCTGTCGAAAGATCTTTCTGTCACCCTGACCTCATAGAGTTCGTCTGTTGTGTTGGCAGAAGAGCCAACACCGTGTTACTAGTAGAGGCCGAAATGCACGCGTTTTAGCTCACGCAGGCTGGCGTGAGGAGGGAAGAACTATGCTGACGTGAGGTCTGGAACATGACAAGGAATTAGAATTCAGAAAGCGGACGTAATTAGTTTGATACTTAACTTTAATCAAATGGTTCAAATGGCTCTGAGCACTATGGGACTCAACTGCTGAGGTCATTAGTCCCCTAGAACTTAGAACTAGTTAAACCTAACTAACATAAGGACATCACAAACATCCATGCCCGAGGCAGGATTCGAACCTGCGACCGTAGCGGTCTTGCGGTTCCAGACTGCAGCGCCTTTAACCGCACGGCCACCTCGGCCGGCTAACTTTAATCCATTAATGATGAACGTCGCTCTTGACGGTACACGATTCACAATATTGTCTGTTCAGAATTCATTCTAATTACTGAATATGGCGCCTTGCTAGGTCGTAGCAAATGACGTAGCTGAAGGCTATGCTAAACTGTCGTCTCTGCAAATGAGAGCGTATGTAGACAGTGAACCATCGCTAGCAAAGTCGGCTGTACAACTGGGGCGAGTGCTAGTAAGTCTCTCTATACCTGCCGTGTGGCGGCGCTCTGTCTGCAATCACTGATAGTGGCGACACGCGGGTCCGGCGTATACTAACGGACCACGGCCGATTTAAAGGCTACCACCTAGCAAGTGTGGTGTTTGGCGGTGACACCACATCGTCAGTTCATTTATCGAATCGTACCAATAAATTTAACTGACCACTGCTTCCACTGCTTACCGTCAACTGCAGAGATGTCCAGCAAAATCTTCCCTCTCAGCAGCCGTGGATCTTGTGGTGAATGTAAATATCTGTTGCAAGTATCACAAATGCGTATACACGGCTGTCCATTACAACTGCAATACCATAAAGAATAGCAAATAAGTAAATTTCATTTATTGTGTCTGCACAGTATAGCTGGACGAATAAACAATTTGGGGGTATACAGAGGGGCATTTAGAACGAAGTGCAGCCCCTCAGGCAACAACAATGGTCTTGACCCGACTTGGCATCGAGTGAAACTGAGCTCGGAGACAGATTCCACGTTGCTTCAGCTCTTTACCAGGGATCATTATTTATAGCTGGTGAATCGTGGCGTGCCGGCCGATGTGTCCGAGAGGTTATAGGCGCTACAGTCAGGAACCGAGAGACCGCTACGGTCTCAGGTTCGAATCCTGCCTCGGGCATGGATGTGCGGGATGTCCTTAGGTTAGTTAGGTTTAAGTAGTCCTAAGTTCTAGGGGACTGATGACCTCAGATGTTAAGTCCCATAGTGCTCAGAGCCATTAGAACCCTTTTTTTTTTTTTTTTTTTTTTTTTTTTTTTTTTTTGAATGGTGGCGTGCTACTGTGTCGGATAACCGTGACCAGATGTTTACAACTAGTGAAATATTTGGAGAAAGTACTGGTAAAGGCAAAAAGGGAACACACTCGCATCGAATAGGTCAGGACAGCACAGGCAACATGCAGACTTTTGTTATTTTCTTGAAAGATAACGGCATGGAGACCTTCAAGACAGAACATACCCACCAACAAGTCAGAAATTTAATGTCTGTTTTCAGAATTACCGACTTCCAGAACTTGAGGCAACGAACTGCATACCATCAATCCATATTCTGGGCCCGTATGATGATAACGAATGCAGCCTGGCAACGTCCTTTCAGCTCGGTGACTCCACACACGGATACGTCCATTGTGATGCTGTACACGTAACCGGTGATGCAATTCCTGTGTTCAGTATTCAATGCAACGACTTTACCCCATCTTACTGGGAGGGCCAACATACCCACACGGTACCACTCTGGCTGCTCGGGTTGGAATCATCATCTTGCTGCTCCAGTAACCTCGCCACCATCCACGTGGTGCCTTATGTGGAGTGCATTCTTCATTGGGCCGACAGATGCTCTATATGGTCATGTGTTAGGCAACGAGGTACGCAGGGGGCGCACACTTACGATTACCGCAATTTGTAGACGACTGGGTCAGAACTCGCAACAGACACACCCAGCTGATTGTGACCCGTCAATCACCTCGAATGAGTGTCCACACAATCCAACATTTCAACAGCCACAGCTGCGTGCTGCTGGCCGGCAAGCTTGAGATCGGACTGGTTTGTGCGACATTGTTGCGGTGATGATAGACTCCTTGACCAACTGCTCAATGTGCTTTATTCACTACCAGGTCTCCGTAGACATTTTGCAAGCGCATATGAATATCTTCGATGCTCTGGTTTTTCGACCAAATAAATTAATGATAGTTCTGTGCTTGGAATGCACCTCCAGTACGGACGCCATCTTGAAATCGGCGTGTAGTACAGCCAGCTATCAGAACTTCATGAAACTATAGGGGCTGAGATGGGAATATGTTCCACAGCAAGTTCCGTATTTTATCAACCGAAATTGGCCGAGAAAAAAATGTGTCGCTTCGCGTACTGAACACGCCTCGTAAATGATGTTATCTCTACGCACTTGCTTCGGCTGCGCTGAAATGCTAGCAGCATATATTGTCCCTTTTTTTTTTAGTCTTCAGTCATCTGACTGGTTTGATGCGGTCCACCAGAAATTCCTCTCCTGTGCCAACCTCTGCATCTCAAAGCAGCATTTGCAACTTACGTCCTCAGTTATTTGGTGGATGCATTCCTCTATATTTTTCATCCTCCACAGTTCCTCTAGTTATTCCCTGATACTTTACCAGAAAAAAATGGCTCTGAGCACTATGAGACTTAACATCTGAGGTCATCAGTCCCCTAGAACTTAGAACTACTTAAACCTAACTAACCTAAGGGCCTTTAACAGATGTCCTACCATTCTATCCCCTAATTCTTTACAGTGTTTCCTACATATTCCTTTCCTTATCAGTCCACTTAATTTTCAACATTCTTCTGCAGCAACACATCTCAAACGCTTCGATTTTCTTCCGTTCCGGTTTTCGCACAATCGATGTTTCACTATCATACAGTGTCCTGCTCCAGAATTTTTTTCCTCAGATGAAGGCCTGTCTTTGAAGCTCGTAGACTTTCCTTGGCCATGAAAGCTCTTTTTGCCAGTGCTAGTCTACTTTTTATGTCCTCTTTGCTCCGTCCGTCAAGGATTATTTTGCTGCCTAGGTAGCAGAGTTCCATAACTTCATTTACTTAATGATAACCATTTCTGATGTTCAATTTTTCGCTGTTCTCATTTCTGCTACCTCTCATTTACTTTCTTCTTTTTCGGATTTAGTCTCAATTCGTATTTTGTATTTATCAGACTTTGCACTCCATTCAGCAGATCCTGTAATTCTTCTTCGCTTTCACTGAGAATAGCAATGTCATCAGCGAATCTTATCCTATCACCTTGAATTTTAATTCGATTCTTGAACATATTTTTCATTGCTTCATCGGGGAGAACAGCATAGTAAGACCAAAGAGCCCTGTGTGCATGCGCAACACGAGTAGTGAACTCATAGCGGCAAACACGAGTCCTTTCACTTTCAGTGTGGTAAGTGGACCAATATAAAGAGGGGTTCAGGAAAATGTAGACATTCCTTGATAGTAAATATTAACGGAACGAAATGACATACCATTAAAGTTATAGCATAGGGAGGGGGGGCGAAGGTTATGTTATTTGTTGAAAGTGATCCCCAAACACCGTCGATGCCGATGAACTGTCGATCGGACTACGGCTGTCAGTGTTAGCAGGGGGCACACACAAAGGTCGCCTCGATGGTTTCTCGAAGCTCGCTCATTGTAGATGGCTTCTGTTGTTAAACTTCATTTTCCAAGGTCCCACATAGGTAGAACAGGTGTAAAATCTGGAGACTGTGGTGGGTACTCAACAGCTCCTCTTCGACGTATCCATCGTTCCGGCAGATGTTCATCCAAGTAAGCTCTGACAGCTCTGTGGCAGTGAGGTGGAACGCCATCTTGTTGTAGACGAAATCTGCCTTTTCCAAACACCTCTCGGATAACAGGTAAAATCGATGTTTGCAGCATACGAAGATACACCTGACCAGTTAGGGCCAATCAGACTGCGTGATGACACCACACCACACATTAACACCCGGTAGATTAATATGTTTGTCCAAGTGAACTTGTCAGGCCAGATAACCATCCCTACAAACCGTTCATTCTCCCGAAGCATTAGCAGTACATCCTTCGACCCTAGTGAAATGGTAATGAAATAAAGACCCTAAGCTGTCGACAGGCGTTGATATACATCAATGGGGACATTTGAAAACACCGGGACTCGAACCCGGGATCTCCCGCTTACATGGCAGACGCTCTATTCGAGCCACCGAGGGCTCAGAGGATAGTACGACTGCAGGGATTAATCCCTTGCACGCACCCCGTGAGACCCACACTCCCAACTTAATGTCCACACGCCACATTCGTAGTGCCCCTGCCCATTACACCCATTACTCACGACATGTCCAAAAGAACAGATACCATCTTCACATATTTCGATCCGGGTTCTCCTCGTTTATAGCATGCAGCGATCTTGGAATGTACACTAACCACTTTGCAACCTTCAGAATTCGTCGTATGCTTGATCGGCTTATCGCGCTTTCGCATGCACATTGCTTCACACATTTTTGAGGTGACCAAGTAAAATGTTGCAACACAGCAGCGCTGGAAGCTTCACTTGTTGATATTTTTGGTCGGCCAGACCTTTCCTTGGGCACATTCTGAACAATACCGTCGGCTTCAAATTTATCCAAAATACAATAAATTGTTGTACGTGTTGGTGGCTGAATTCTGTACTCAATACTCCATTACCGTTGTACCTTCATGTTTTCCTACTTCCAGTACCATATTAATATGGCTTTGCGTGCTCAAACGACAATCTCACTCCCTCCATTGCTGCACTATCGTCTGCTGGAAGACGTGTTCCAAAATCAGTTGAGAAAACAATGGATTACGCTACCGCGCAATATTGCAGCGACATGTCATTTTGTTCCAATGATTTTAGCTACCAACGAATGTATGTCTTTCTGGAGCCGTCTGTTGTCCAAGCTGAGGCGTCGGGAGCAGTGGCATCCTAACAAGCTGCTGCGATTTCTCCTGACGCTGGTGGTAGCCAGATACCTATGATGTAGGAAGAAACAGTGCGTTTTTATCTGTCATTAAGTTTCAGGCCGATCTCTTTTGTAAGATGTTTCCTAAATCTACATGACCCCAAGTGAATTTAGTGACAATGCTCCGTTTATTTGTACCTGTGTAAGACGATGGCAGCGACGCTAGATTACATGTACATTGTGAGACCTGAGTTTCTCCTGGCGTATACAACTTTCAAATAACTTCCGGGAATTCAGATAGGTAACACTTTCAGTGACCGCCGATATTTCGGCGGGAGAACACCCCGCCATTTCCAAAGCAAACTGCAACTGGCAGGCGACGTACATGCAAATTTAAAACCTCGGTTCTCGGACTGATGCAGGAAAGATAACACACACACACACTGAACACTAGTGCCACCAAAGATGACCAAAGTCAGAGCTATCGATAGTGAGATACGAATTCGCAGGTGACGTAGCATTGACTCTGTCCCTCTGGTTTTTTGACAAGGGAGGGAGCCGGATTCCAAACAGAATTTAAACATGTACCTTGGTACACAGGGCACATGTCGCTTCCGACGCTGAGACTTTGCCAGCTGAGCTGTCCCATCTTGAAGTTAAGTGTCATCAAAATGGTTACATTCATAGACAGATTGAATGTGCGTTGTGCTATCGACCAACTGTACATCGGGTGATTGATGATAATTCCGAGTCGACACCTAAGTCTATTGACTTTTTGCCTTACATAGGAAACACTTCCAACAAGATCGGTCGTATTTTATGGAAATACGATGTGAAATGTGTTTTCCGACTTCCATCTAAAATTAGTGCTTTTGAGTTCTATTAAGAATGATCCTGGTCTGCGTACGGCGGGTGTATATCGCATTCCTCGTAGCTGCGGCATGCCATATAGTGGTCAAACTACCAGTACCGTGGAGGACCGATGTATTGACAAGGGAACCTCCCCATCCCACACCCCTCAGATTTAGTTATAAGTTGGCACAGTGGGTAGACCTTGAAAAACTGAACACAGACTAGTCGAGAAAACAGGAAGAAGTTGTGTGGAAGTATGAAAAAAATAAGCAAAATATACAAATTGAGTAGTCCATGCGAAAGATAGACAACATCAAGGATAGTGTGAGCTCAGGAGCGCCGTGGTCCCGTGGTTAGCGTGAGCAGCTGCGGAACGAGAGGTCCTTGGGTCAAGTCTTCCCTCGAGTGAAAAGTTTACTTTCTTTATTTTCGCAGAGTTATGATCTGTCCGTTCGTTCATTGACGTCTCTGTTCACTGTAATAAGTTTAGTTTACGCTATTTTCAGTACGATGTTACTGCCTGCCGTTATAAACGGGTGAAAATCAGGCGCTTGTATTGACTATTCGGGAACTGGTGATGTAAAATTACATTTTTGTGACCGAGTCTCACTTGTACTGTGACAATTTAGAGGCGAAAACTGTGGTGATTTCATTAGGTCTGGTGCTTTGCTGTGCAACTAAGGGAATCAGTTATTTGGGGTAACTGAGGGAGCACCATTATGTTGGTCTAAGTGATACGTTCTCCACGTTTTGTCTATGGCTAAGCGAATCGATATCGTGGAGGAGTACACGTGTGAGTAATTTGCTATTGTATTGATGGTTATGTTGCAAAGACTGTTCGCTGGTGTGTTAAATCACGCGCTGATTTGTAGCCAATCTAAGCAGAAGTTACCATTGCTACTTGCTTATGTGCTACTGTCCTTATGACTGCCGTTGTTTGTCTTTTGATTGTGGGTGTGCTCACGTTAAAAAGAACAAAAATTACGGCTACTATTCACAAGGGTTGTCTAGTATGAAATTGCTTAAGCTTTTATCACATGCTGGTCTGTTTGCCTATCACATTGGCTTTCTATGCAGTAACTGAATGAAAGTGTATGGTGGCTCAAGATTGTAGGCTGACTAGTATTTGAACTGGTGTTGAGGTTAAGGGCGAGATCAGCATCTCGCAAACCCGCACGCTGCGCGTGGTTAAATGTTCCGCTATTGGGGAGCTGGCTCTCTGTTCTTGGATTTTATAAGGATACGTGATGAGTGCATCGCTGTAGTTTTTCGCGTGCTAAATTGCGGGGTGTCGGTGCCGTCCTAGGGCTAGACTTGTATGTTATGTTGAAAGGGAATTAACTGTACCAAACTTAAGAGAGCTTTACCTCTGAGGGACTTGTATTGTACTGTTGCAGTGCAGTCCATCTGAAACGTGCTGCTTAAAACTTGGGACTGCAGCTCTCTGATGTTATATATTACTGTTTAATCTTAAATGTCTTGGCTGTAATATGGTTGTTGAGGATAATGTAATTAATTTTGATCGCTGGTTCCTTAAAGGAAATATTTCGTTTCAAAATATGTGCTCGGTCAGAGCCTATTTAAATATGATTTTAACTCATCATTTAAATTTTCTAGTCTTGCTTTCTTAAAAGGCTTTCAGTTAAATGATTGCTATTTGCCTGTTTAAATGTTTGAGTGACTTAAACGAAAAGAATATTATTTTGTAATTTGTACTGATTGTTTCTTTTGGGTAATAACTGACTTCTGTGTTCCATAAATGAGTGTCTAGTCAATGGTGATGCACTGTTCTGTCACTAGCCTACCCCTTCCACTCCACAGGCTATTGAGATGCTTTGTGTCAAAATTGTGTTCAGAACACGTCTCTGACCTGACACCCCACCGAGGTTTTAAATTTGCGTGTACGCCGCCTGTCCGTTGCAGTTTGTCTTGAAAATGGCGAGGTGTTCTCCCGCCGAAATATCGGCGGTCACTGAAAGTGTTACCTGGCTGAATTCTCGGAAATTGTTTGAAAATACATGTACATTGCTATCTCACACGGCAGCTGAGCGTAATCAGAGGTTCGCGACGATTGATGCAGGCATTCGATGTACGACGCTACTATGTACTGGCGGTGCCGGCTGCGCAGGTTTCGTGGTGACGCGGGCCAATATCCGCATCTGGATCCACGACCGCGACATGGGCCGCCTGCAGCAGATGCTGTGGGAGGGCCACGGCGACAAGCTGCGGGTCGAGACCAGCAACAACCCGCGCGTGCGCCGGCTGCTCGTCAGCGTGCCCTACATCATGGTGAGTACCATCCCCGTTCATAAGCTACCCGCGACAGTGGGCAACGGTGGGTGTTCAGTTAAGTAAAGAGCGCCGAGGCGGCCACGTGTGACGCACACTGCACAAAGAAAGTCTCGCACCGTCCTTATGAACTGCTTAGATTGTGTCTTCCTTTGACCGGTAACACTCTTCTGACCAACATACAAAATGGCCATTAAAATTGCTACACCAAAAAGAAATGCACATGATAAACGGGTATTCATTGGACAAATATATTATGCTAGAACTGACGTGTGATTACATTTTCACGCAATTTGGGTTCACAGATCCTGAGAAATCAGTACCTAGAACAACCACCTCTGGCCGTAATAATGGCCTTGATACGCTTGGGCATTGAGTCAAACAGAGCTTGGATGGCGTGCACAGGTACAGCTGCCCATGCAGCTTCAACACGATACCACAGTTCATCAAGATTAGTGACTGACGTATTGTGACGAGCCAATTGCTCGGCCACCATTGACCAGACGTTTTCAATTGGTGAGAGATCTGAAAATGTGCTGTCCAGGGCAGAAGTCGAACAATTCCTGTATCCAGAAAGGCCCGTACAGGACCTGCAACATGCGGTCGTGCATTATCCTGCTGAAATGTAGGGTTTCGAAGGGATCGAATGAAGGGTAGAGCCGGGGGTGGTAACACATTTGAAATGTAGCGTCCACTGTTCAAAGTGCCGTCAATGCGAACAAGAGGTGATCTAGACGTGTAACCAATGGCTCCCCATACCATCACGCCGTGTGATACGTCAGTATGGCGATGACGAATACACGCTTCCAATGTGCGTTCACCGCGATGTGGCCAAACACGGATGCGACCATCATGATGCTCTAAACAGAACCCGGATTCATCCAAAAAATTGCGTTTTACCATTCGTGCACCCAGGTTCGTCGTCGAGTACACCATCGCAGGCGCTCCTGTCTGTGATCCAGCGTCAAGGGTAACCGCAGCGATGGTCTCCGAGCTGATAGTCCATGCTGCTGCAAACGTCGCCGAACTGTTCGTGCATATGGTTGTTGTCTTGCAAACGTCCCCATCTGTTGACTCAGGGATCGAGACGTGGCTGCACGATCCGTTACAGCCATACGGATAAGATGTCTGTCATCTCGACTGCTAGTGATGCGAGGTCGTTGGGATCCAGCACGGTGTTCCGTAACATCCTCCTGAACCCACCGATTCCATATTCTGCTAACAGTCACTCGATCTCGACCAACGCGAGCAGCAATGTCGCGTTACGATAAACCACAATCGCGATAATCTACAATCCGACCTTTATCAAAGTTGGAAACGTCATGGTACGCATTTGTCCTCCTTACACGAGGCATCACAACAACGTTTCACCAGGCAACACCGGTCAACTGCTGTTTGTGTATGAGAAATCGTTTGGAAACTTTCCTCATGTCAGCACGTTGTAGGTGTCGCCACCGGCGCCAACCTTGCGTGAATGCTCTGAAAAGCTAATCATTTGCATATGACAGCATCTTCTTCCTGTCGGTTAAATTTCGCGTCTGTAGCACGTCATCTTCGTGGTGTAGCAATTTTAATGGGCAGTAGTGTATAAAGGAACTAAAGCATGCCGCTTACATAATGGTAGATGCCGGTGTTCCTCACAGGGTCCAGCACAGTATGATGCAGCGAGCGGCGAAATGCTTGCAAAGGCAGGTCGGTCGCTTTCTCTAAAGTGAACATTGCTCGTACGTGTACGCACCGGCTCTGTGAATATAAGCCTTAATGTCAAATGCACAGAATGGAATTACTCTCAGCAGCATAATGTGTGTGTCTAGTGCAGCCTTCCTGTTGTGCTTTGGTACCTCAATGAATACAGATGATATTACTATTATTTTCTATTGGCTTTATTTGTGTCTTGGACGAAACAGAGCGGTCGTTTACATCTGTAAGGAATTAATGTTGTGTCTTAATATTTAAATAAAGGTAGCGGTAACAAAAAGAAATACACAAGATACAACATTGTGAAGGTGTAAATCGGATACAATTTGATGTTTTAACTGAAAAGAAAATGATCGGCGTGAACGCGACTCGAACATTGGCGAATCTGGCACAGCGCAGAGTTCATGCTATTTGTTCTAGGCCACGCTGGACGCAGTTACAACGTTGCAGAGCCTCGTTTTTCAAATCGCATGTCTGTTAAACCTACTGGTGCGAATGGGTTTTGCAAGGTACACTTTTGTCTTGACTGGGATGAGTAATCACACGCCGACCGCCAAGTGAGGCAGTTTTTCCTCAGCATGTACATAGGAGAGCTATATAAGGGCACCGAACCCACTACAAAATGAATCATGCATCTGCGGGCCCAGTCGAAAAGTCAAGATTTACACTGATGGGCCAAAATACTATCACCACAGCCCACCGCGAAGCTGAATGCCAGCTGGTGGGAAAGTGGGCATGCGACGGGGTAAGGAAACTGTATAAGCCTTATGGCTTATGAGTCCAACCTTATTTGACAAAGGGCCACAGGTGGTACGTGGGCTGAGCAGTCGCTAAAATCCTTGTTCACATTCTGCCAGACTGGAAGGTATGCTGTTTGTTGTGCATCAGTTATTGACAGCACATACAGTGTTAGCCTAAATGATTCATCACAGTACATGCAGTGTTTGCCTAAATGATTCATGAGGTTTCAATGAACTGTTTATTTACAAGTATGGGACATACAAAGATGGGTGACACATGAAAATATAAATACACTAACAGCGTTTCTGGTACATTCTACAAATGTTCAATGTGTGTGCATTTGGCCACCTAGCACACATCCTGGCGGTAATGCAGTTCCGTCCATACATTCACTAGCATGTTCCATCAACGTCCGTCAGAGTAGCAGTGCTGCTTTCCTGCTGTTCTTGCAGCGTTATTGCATTGGGGGTATATTAGCTTTCTCCGTAACATAGCTTCACATGATAAGATTTCATGGCGTGATATCTGTCGACCTGGGAAGTCATGCAACAGTGGGATGTCACCCAGACCAGGGCGCCCTCTCCACTGATGTGGCAGTTGCCGGTTGAAAAATGGGCAAACAAGTGTGGTCTATTGTGAGGTGCACGGCTGCAATATAACCAGGTAGACAGAAATTATCACCGTCTGATCGATGAAGAAAAAGAGACTATACACATTTGTCCTGGATATGGCGCAGTTCAGTACCACGCTCATTATGACGATTTATACACTCCTGGAAATGGAAAAAAGAACACATTGACACCGGTGTGTCAGACCCACCATACTTGCTCCGGACACTGCCAGAGGGCTGTACAAGCAATGATCACACGCACGGCACAGCGGACACACCAGGAACCGCGGTGTTGGCCGTCGAATGGCGCTAGCTGCGCAGCATTTGTGATCCGCCGCCGTCAGTGTCAGCCAGTTTGCCGTGGCATACGGAGCTCCATCGCAGTCTTTAACACTGGTAGCATGCCGCGACAGCGTGGACGTGAACCGTATGTGCAGTTGACGGACTTTGAGCGAGGGCGTATAGTGGGCATGCGGGAGGCCGGGTGGACGTACCGCCGAATTGCTCAACACGTGGGGCGTGAGGTCTCCACAGTACATTGATGTTGTCGCCAGTGGTCGGCGGAAGGTGCACGTGCCCGTCGACCTGGAACCGGACCGCAGCGACGCACGGATGCACGCCAAGACCGTAGGATCCTACGCAGTGCCGTAGGGGACCGCACCGCCACTTCCCAGCAAATTAGGGACACTGTTGCTCCTGGGGTATCAGCGAGGACCATTCGCAACCGTCTCCATGAAGCTGGGCTACGGTCCCGCACACCGTTAGGCCGTCTTCCGCTCACGCCCCAACATCGTGCAGCCCGCCTCCAGTGGTGTCGCGACAGGCGTGAATGGAGGGACGAATGGAGACGTGTCGTCTTCAGCGATGAGAGTCGCTTCTGCCTTGGTGCCAATGATGGTCGTATGCGTGCTTGGCGCCAGGTGAGCGCCACAATCAGGACTGCATACGACCGAGGCACACAGGGCCAACACCCGGCATCATGATGGGAGCGATCTCCTACACTGGCCGTACACCACTGGTGATCGTCGAGAGGACACTGAATAGTGCACGGTACATCCAAACCGTCAACGAACCCATCGTTCTACCATTCCTAGACCGGCAAGGGAACTTGCTGTTCCAACAGGACAATGCACGTCCGCATGTATCCCGTGCCACCCAACGTGCTCTAGAAGGTGTAAGTCAACTACCCTGGCCAGCAAGATCTCCGGATCTGTCCCCCATTGAGCATGTTTGGGACTGGATGAAGCGTCGTCTCACGCGGTCTGCACGTCCAGCACGAACGCTGGTCCAACTGAGGCGCCAGGTGGAAATGGCATGGCAAGCCGTTCCACAGGACTACATCCAGCATCTCTACGATCGTCTCCATGGGAGAATAGCAGCCTGCATTGCTGTACTAGTGCTGACATTGTGCATGCTCTGTTGCCTGTGTCTATGTGCCTGTGGTTCTGTCAGTGTGATCATGTGATGTATCTGACCACAGGAATGTGTCAATAAAGTTTCCCCTTCCTGGGACAATGAATTCACGGTGTTCTTATTTCAATTTCCAGGAGTGTATTTACTGACAGGTGGAAAGTCGCCTCGTTGTTGAATATCGATCACCCTATAAAGTCATAATCTTCCATAGCTTGGTGCATTGAGGCACGAAACTCCAGTCGGCGTGGGTAATCATCTGGAGCTGAATTGTAACAGTTTCAAACAGTAGTGATTGAAATGCAAACGCTACCGCAGAACACTCCACACTATCTTCTGCAGAATGGCCAATCCACGATTTGTACGAATGGTAGATTTTTGTGGGCTACGTACAAAGCTCTCATTCTACCAGTGTAGTAATCGTAACTAAATCAAGTATATTAATTTTATCTGCGTGAAGAACAAAATGAAATAAAAAAAGAAAATGTTGCTACCAGCCAGAATCGAACCTAGGTCCAGAAATTACCAGTCTCATCTTCACACCGCTCACCCACTGTGTCAGTGCAACAGCGATGCTCTAATAAAAGTTCTCATACTATATGGTTGCACAATAAACCGCACACAATTTTAAACAAAAATAATGACCTGGTGCTGTGAGCAACGTACACTATATGATCAAAAGTATCCGGACACCCCCGAAAACATTTTCATATTAGGTGCATTGTACTGCCATCTGCTGCCAGGTACTCCTTATCAGCGACCTCAGTAGTCATTAGACATTGTGAGAGAGCAGAATGGGATTATTGAAAGTCACATTGCGTTACGCTAAAAAAAAAAAAAAAAAAAAAAAAAATTGTGTGTCAGCTTAGTGTTGATCAGAATAAGTAAAGAGAGAAATTTCTGAGTATGTTCAGTGTTGCTCAGCTGTTTGAAAATCAAATAACGTAGTTTTCCAGCACTGTCATTTATAAATTTTTCTAAGGGGATGTTTCATAATCAGGTGACATCAATAATTAAGTGAAATGAAAAAGCAAAAGAGTGTGAGGTTATTGGACTGATAATCGAATGGAATTGCGTTTATTTCAGTACCTTTTACACACACAAAAAATCACAAATCTCAGGATCAGTCTGACTGGGGGTGGACACGACTCAGTTCTTAAAGGGAATGAGGGGGGATTGAATCATCTCACCATTCTTCAGTCATTTGTCCTGTGGTGATGACGGTCGGGACAGCGCGTCTCCTCGGGGCCGTGCGGTCACGAGTCGGCTGCTCCCCTCTGTGGCCAGTGGCCGTATGGTTTGCGCCCGGAACCGTATGCGCTTTGACAGGCCGCCGTCTGTTGCTATAGTTTAGGCAGCTTTATAGCTGTGTCGGAAGGCGGCTGGTAGCGATGGATGAATGACCCCATGTCCTCTTGCTTCTGCGCTGTCCTACCAATCCTCTCTTCTCCTCACTCTCCTAAGCTCAATCTCCTGAATTTTCCCTTCTCTTGGTGTTGCCATTGGTGGACTAAATTTGCAATGCCACCTAATCACTGATCGTCGTTTCATACCATACCCAGTGCATGGTGGGATCTTTCTATATTGCGTGGGCTTGTGTGTGAGACTCGAGAATTTTCATCTTCCTCACGTTTTCATTGTCAAGGCTTTCCCAACGTCGGTGGCACATTGTTCTGATATTCTTATGCATTTATAAGTTGCTGTCGAAGCAGCCACACAACACCTCCTTATAATGGCTGTCTCTGCTTGTGACCTGGACAATCTCATGTTTGTGCTTCTTCTAAGAATCTATGGGTGTTCGTGATTTATAAGTAACCTCCTTAACATCCAGCAAACATGTTTTTAAGCAGGCTGACTTCTACCGCAGTTCTCGTGTTTCACGAGTCCTTCCTATGCGAATTCTTGGCACTTTGCGTGTAGGCTCTATCCCAGTGTCTGCAGGTGGTCCCTCAGCTAGGTGCTCGTGCAGCATTGTCTGCCAGTCACTTCGTAAGTTGTCCATTCGTAAGCGAGGCTAGGGCATTCGCCAGCCTACTCCTTGGGCATTTGCAAAATGCGTCTGTGGCACTCGCTCTATGACGTCTCATTTTCCCCTCGTCGTAGGCCGCTGGCGCTATGGGTTGACGAAAGTGGGTCCCGGCCGGGTCGGAGATTTTCTCCGCCCGGGGACTGGGTGTTGTGTTGTCCTCATCATCATTTCATCCTCATCATCGGCCGCAAGTCGCCCAATGTGGCGCCGACTGAAAGAAGACTTGTACTTGGCAGCCGAACCAGAGTGGGACATCCCGGCCAACAATGCCATACGATCATTTCATTTTTCATTTTAGTGGGTCCGAGTGGAGGTACCACGGTGTTGTGTGTTTGGTGACTCCATATTTTTGTCCAATACCTGCATGAATCACATGTATTTGATAACTCTTAATCGCTAATATAAAATTGGGAATATTCACTATACAAAGTTGACTTTCTTAAAGTGAGATGAGCCGGCCAGTGTGGCCGAGTGGTTCTAGGCGCTTCAGTCTGGAACCGCGCGACCGCTACGGTCGCAGGTTCGAATCCTGCCTCGGGCATGGATGTGTGTGATGTCCTTAGGTTAGTTAGGTTTAAGTAGTTCTAAGTTCTAGGGGACTGATGACCGCAGATGTTAAGTCGCATTGTCCTCGGAGCCATTTGAACCATTTGAACCAAAGTGAGATGTGAAAAAATAACTTAACTACCAGTGCTATAGAAGCATGGTAGATATCAACTGCCTGCAGAAACAATCCTCAAGTGGCAAGATGGTTGCTTGACGATCACAAATTTACACTAAACAGCTAGAATAAAACATTTAGTGTATGTAACTTAGGTAGTCGGGTTGAGGGGAACACACAGCATGGAAGTCACTCCTTAACACAACAAGTAGCGCATGAATTAATAACAATTTATTCAAACAAGCTTTTGTAAAACAAATTAGACGCAAACAACACGTGGCCGTTCTTAAGACAATATGAAAACGTAGAATGACAACAACTTACTGGAGATTTCAATACTTAAAAAAACAAATTACAATTTGAAGGTGATTTTACAAGGTGGCACATATGTTCCCCCCCCCCCCCCCTTTTTTTTAAGTCAAAGCACACCAGTTCATTACGAACCCAAATAACACGAGGAGCATAACAAGTTAATTAATGCAATTGATTCCCAAGCAATTAGAAACCCCTTTTTTTACATATATATAAAAAATAAGTTCAGTAACTACCAAACTGGCAGTGACGCCAAGCTGCCCTGGGGAAAAGGTGACTTAACTTAAAAGGCCGGAAGCAGCAGACCAGCCGTCCAAAACAATGCCTAAACGCCGGGGCCCAAGCAGGAGTCACTTCCCATCAGTCGACACGTCACAGCTTCTGTGCACCGAAGCAGAACGTGGCGCCGCTCCAACATACCCCAACTCCCAGAAAAACTGGAACATAAACAAACCGCAGAAAACACGGCAAACACCAAGCAAACGTCAATTAATATAAGTTAAGAACCAATAAATAATAATATAATTTAAAAAAAGCCAATAAGTGCATTCAATAAAACGACTAAAATTTGCAGCAATATCAATGATGTAAAATACTCAAACTAAGACTTGTACACAAATGCAATGTAAGAAAATAATATCAGACTTTTACACTCTCATAGTTAGGTAACGAATATTTGCACATATCATTAGGGCCGACAATGGGGACAAAGATGAAATGGAAATAGTTTCTAGATAATATTACGTTATTCAAATGCACAACTTCAGCACAAACTAGGTTTTGTGCACTTTAATTTCCTTGCATAGGTCTGCAAGCTACGTATGCAGAAAATTACAACTGGACTATGGCCTTATATCTTCAATAGCTTACAATTACTACATCTTTTGAGGACGCTGATTTCTTTAAAGGGATGAGTGACTGCTGCTCTCCTTGCAATCGACGGCCGCTGTAACCGAGCTGTTCTAGGCGCTTCAGTCTGGAACCGCGCGTCCGCTACGGTCGCAGGTTTGAATCCTGCCTCGGGCATGGATGTGCGTGATGTCCTTAGATTAGTTAGGTTTAAGTAGTTCTAAGTTCTAGGGGAGTGATGACCTCAGATGAAAAGTCCCATAGTACTCAGAGCCATTTAAACCATTTTTTCTCCTTGCGGTCACACACTTTGCCGGGTACTTTTACTTCAACAACACATAAATTAGGGCAACCAACCAACCAAGAAGTGACAGTCACTACAACCCAAATGGTTCCACGAAACGAACGCACCAAAACACACCTCCGATGGAGAGCGTTGTTCGAGGTGGTCTCGAGGAAATGGTCTGTCCGAGAAAACAGGCACCAAAGCAATGCGACGAACAGCCCCAGGAGTTGACATCAGGCAGGTGCAGCACAAACATGCGACCGTCCTGCAAGGTAGACCGGCCGCGCCACCGCTGCCCGAGCCCGCGTGTTTTGCTCCTTCGTCCCCTCAAGCACGTCCTAGCGCCTCGTAGCGAGCCTCACGACCAACTCCCCAACCGCAAATACCCGCCGCCAGATCACGACAGGGGCAAAGATCGTAGTACAGCCGGGCAATCGATAGTCGTGCCAAAGCGCTGGTGTGGCAGAAAAGTCGCAATACGACTCAGTGTACACTTGTAAGAAGCTCCAAACAGTCTGGCACATGCTTCTAGTTTACGTCTAGTTTATCTGTACTAGCAGTTATGTATTGTATTACTAGTTACTAGCTTTCAGTTTGAGAAAGCTTCCTCGCAAAATCAATTTTATATCGTGAATGCGTACACTCAATGACCTTTTAAGAGGTTATTACGTCGAGAAAGTCTCACACAGCACAATATTTGCGATTTGGGAATTTCTTTTCTGTTAATGCCACAGTCTGCCTTTATCCAGTTGAAACTGACCTCGACCACAAGATAATTTCTTATCTGCTGTATCATTTATTTAGGAGAGTAAGCGCTGACCTGGCATCTGATAGTATCATGATTGGGTCTTTGACTTGTTATGAATATATCTGGAACAGTGTAAGAATGCCGTCAATTCTGTTCTTAGTATAGCGACGTTTAGAAGCATAAATTTTCCACTATTTTAAAAGTAGTCTCCTGATAATTTTCTCCGCATCCTTCTTCACTTAGTGAGGTGTCGGTATGTTTGTAAAGATCGTTTGCTAGGATTCTACGTGTGTACAGCTGAGGTCATCAGTCCCCTAGAACTTAGAACTACTTAAACCTAACCAACCTAAGGACATCACACACATCCATACCCGAGGCAGGATTCGAACCTGCGACCGTAGCGGTCACGCGGTTCCAGACTGACGCGCCTAGAACCGCACGCCCACACCGGCCGGCCACTCGTAGATAGTCTCTGAGCAGATCTGCTACTTTTCATACACGGACTTGTAGTTGCAAACTTTCCCATCATTGCGGCAAGGCGGCCATTGAGCTAATATTTCCAGATCTACGCCGGTTGGTTGTCGAAGATACGCTGAGAGCTTATCTGCTGTAAAATGCGTTCGTTTCGGTAAGAATTTCGGTCTAAAATAATGGCGTTGTATATGATCCAGGGTTCCTACGTATCCACAAGTATTGCTTTCGGTAGCGTGTATACTATGGCAGTGATAACTAACAGCATAAAATAATCGTCATGAATAAGATAATAAGGACCTATAGAAGTAAACACGGACCTATGTGGAACGTCTTCTCATGGACAGCGGCCAGCACCACTAGTACAGCATAGACTGAATAAGCAGGCCCAGGCCTAAGAAGGACGCACTGAGCCCAAGCACAGAACCAAGAGAACAACATGGTAGGCCATGTCCGTTCCACTTGTTCTGCGCATACACTGCTGTGGGTTCTTCCTAGGACAGGGCCTGCTTGTTCTTTATATGCTGTAATAATGGTGCTGGCCGCTGTACATGAAAGACATTCCACATATGTACGTGTTAACTTCTCTAGGTCCACTCGCTGTTTTATTCATGACGGCTGCGTATTTTGTGACGCCAGTTTTGTTCAGGAAGATAGGGAAATTCTACTATTTACCCTTACGGAGATGTTAAGTCATTATGTATTGAAAGGTCAACAGTTTGTTAACTGAAAATATGACTATAACGTCATGCAACTAGTTGTGATTAATAAATCATTTTGACCTAGCTGTTGTGGTTTTCATCATCTTAGTGTTCAAACAGTTGTTGGAGTATTCTGTAAAGATAAAATTTACTTTGCCACAGCTACAAAGTGTGGAACAAGATATACCATCTCAGGACTTTACTAATCATTATCTGATGCCATTAAAATCTTACCATCTGATCTCGATAAGACATTGGCCCCAACAATGCTCTAGCGCGGGGTTTTGTAAAATGGATGTATCGTCGTTTCTTCTACGCGAACGTTCCGTTTAATATCGGGTGCCTCACACAGGGCGCAAGTTCCATGTCCGGCGTTGCCAGGAGCCAGTATCCGACAACTAGGCTTCGATAGCTGCATACGAACCGGACAGCTCCTGGGACTTTTTGCAAGTGGCCTACCGTTTTTATCCGAAAGTGAGATGAGCCGGCCAGTGTGGCGAGCGACTCTGGAAAATAGTCCTAGAAAATCGTTACATCCTTTAGTACTTCATATCAGAGTGATGGATAGTTCCCATCATCAAAATTCTTCGTTTTGCTGTCATACTGATCATGCATTGTATTGCATGAAATAACCTTAGTCTCTCCGTTATTATGGTTTGTTGGAAAATGATTGGTCCAATAAGTCTACAAATTCATACTTTCTTCCAGCTTAGCTTTCTGATAGCCTCGGAAACCTACTTGCCACATACGTACTCGAAAGTGTTATTTTTGGTAGGACTCTAACAAATTGTTTCTTAATTCCAAAATCTATATGAAATTGAGGCTAGAGTATGTTTTGGGTTCATCAAAGAATGAAATGGTTCGTTTTTTCCTCCAAAGTTTTTCTTTTTGCCAGGGGAGAGTTTCTGAGTCCAGTGCTCGTATTTAGCACGACTGTCGCATAGAGAGGTAGCTGTTTTATAGCCTATAAAATAAAACTACTTTCTGTAGGAGGTTACAGGTAAAACTTCACAAAACGACAGTGACGTCATGATAATGAATAAATAGCTACATATTGCGTACCACACAAAAATTCTGAATTTGTACCATAACTGTTTGTGATTCAGTATTGTAAATGTTTTATCTGAAATCGATACCCAAAGATTGTGCAGAAAAAACGTTTTGCTTTAAGAAACAAATTTCAGGGTCCAGTGTAAATTGTGTTGTATCAGTTGCCCAAGACACTACTGTTTCCAAATTATGGAAAGGATGTTGATGTAGCTAACGAGGCATTTCAGAAATCGAACGACAATTTCTTCGAGTTTACGTAGCACGAAACCACTTTGAAGTGCTATGTGACGCGAAGATTTTCTCAGGCTTCTTTCCAAGTTCGCTTTTGACTCGTTTAGTTCGACTACAACCGGTAGGCCACTTGTCAAAGTCCGAGCATCGGCCCGATGCGTATGCAGCGATCGAAGCCTAGCTTTCGGCTGTTGGCTCCTCGCAACGCCGTAGGGTGTAGATCGAGAACGCGGCGGCGAACTGTCCAACCCCTGCCCACCATGTTGGTAGGCAACCTGGCGATACATACCGTGCCTATGTAGATGGTCACGTGCCCATCCAACTCTGTGCAGCCTTATGCGATGGCTCTTAGAGAAAAAAAAATGTTCAAATGTGTGTGATATCTTATGGGACTTAACTGCTAAGGTCATCAGTCCCTAAGCTTACACACTACTTAACCTAAATTATCCTAAGGACAAACACACACACACCCATGCCCGAGGGAGGACTCGAACCTCCGCCGGGACCAGCCGCACAGTCCATGACTGCAGCGCCTGAGACCGCTCGGCTAACCCCGCGCGGCGCTCATAGTCCATCGCGTTTGTTTGGTCATAATAGATACGCAGAAGTACCAAATTCTTCAACCAAAACATTGTATTATGTCATAGGAGAAATAAATACCTTGTGAATTGTTGAGTCGTTCCTGATGCCAGATACGAGACTGTTAAGAAATTGTGATCACAGAAGAAAATGCATTTTTCAGACGTGGTGATTAAGGATATACCAGCAAAACAATGAAATATAAGTATTCTGCATATTCTGGATTACCTTCCCTTTAGTCGTAGTCAGATTCTTTATGAGATTTGTGACGAACAGCTGCCTGATGTGCATGGAAGTTCACGGAAATCTATCGAAAAGAGGGCAAAATTCTAAAATTGCTCTTATGATATAAAACTTCCTGGCAGATTAAAACTGTGTGACCGACCGAGACTCGAACTCGGGACCTTTGCCTTTCGCGGGCAAGTGCTCTACCATCTGAGCTACCGAAGCACGACTCACGCCCGGTACTCACAGCTTTACTTCTGCCAGTATCTCGTCTCCTACCTCCCAAACTTTATAGAAGCTCTTCTGCGAACCTTGCAGAAGTAGCACTCCTGAAAGAAAGGATATAGCGGAAACATGGCTTAGCCACAGCCTCTTATGATATAACTGGTTCGGTGAGTTTGATCTCGTATCGTGCCCCAACAATTATTGCAGCAGATAAACAAATCTTATTCTATCTCGATTGAGTGATTGGGACCCACTAAATTTTTTTTAACGATAGATTTTTTTTAAATACCACACAGGTAGCGGTGTTTTGTTAGGGTATGCAAAGTAACATATTTATATATAATTAGTATGACTATAAATGCCATCTACGTCAAAATAATGATCCTATACTACATGTGCCCTTGATTAAATCAAGTGAATTCATGGAGTTAGTAAATGAAACTAGAAAACATTTGCATAACGTATCTTTATCATTACAACAATTATATTAGGTTTTCACTGAAAATTAAAATTCTGAATTTGGGAAAAAGCCGAAATGAAAAATTCCTGTTGGATATAAACAAATATAACCAACATAAAATACCACTGAACAATACTCCTCAAAATGAAGATACAGGAAAAAAAGTTTTAAAAACCCTTGCAAACTTGCCATCTGGACATGTTAATGACTTTCTTGTATTATTTTCATGCTTTCTATTTCTTAATGTCTACTGAAATTAATAAAGCTGTAGAAAAATGTGTTGTTCGTGTGAGGTACATTCCAGGCTCAATATTTGACTCCATGAACGTGACGGTATTCCCATAATTATCTTTAAATTGTCCTGCAGAGCCGACTCTTAAGAACCTAGAACTGAACCAAGACCGTCTTCGCCTTCCCTGCTTAAATGTGCAGTCATGCCATCTGTATCGTCGAAATTGAGAGTAAAGACAGTTAGACTGTAAAAATTTTATCAGTAAATTGTCGAAGTATTCTTAACGAAGTTCTTGAATTTACTACCCTACAGCTAAGTTCTCAGGATTAAATTAGCCTTGGGAATTATTCTTGGGACTGATAGCTGGCTAAAACCCGAAGTAAGAAGCTCTGAGATATTTAGCGAGTCTTGGAATATTTATAGGGAAGACAGATTAGACGCCTTAGGAGAGAGAGTGTTCATTGCAGTCGACAAACATATTGTCTCTATTGAGGCTGAAATTGAGTGTGATAGTGAAGTCATCTGGTTGCGCATAACAGGTCTAGGTGAAACCAAATTAACTATTGGACCCGACTCCGCTGTGATAGTCCTATAGTGATTCAAGGAAAGTCTATGTTCAGTTGTTCATAGATAACCAGATCATGCAATATTAGTTGGTGGTGACTTTAAGCCACCGAATATAGATGGGGACGTACGTGGACTCACTGTAGGAGGTACAGACAGTCAGTCTTGCGAAGTATTTTTGCACACGTTTTCCGAAAACTGTCTTGAGCAGCTAGTTCGGCAGCCCACACGCAATGGAAGTATCTTTGACCTTGTAGCTACAAACAGACCCGATTTTATCGATAGCGCCAATATAGAGAGGGGGATTAGTGATCATAATATCATAGCGACGAAAGTTAATAAATCAGACAAGAGAGCTAGGAGAGTTCTTGTGCTAGAAAGAGCATAGTAGTTTTTCGCATCTTGAACTGCAATCATTTAGTCCCAAAATGCTTTCCTTAGAGGAATTACGACCAAAGTTTTAACAGATTGTAAATCGTGCTCTTGACAAGTACGTGAGTAGTAAGTGGATTAAGAACGGAAAAGACCCGTCGTGGTTTAATTACGAAATTTGGAAAATGTTGAGATAGAAAAGGATGTTGCACTTTCGGTTCAAAATACGACGGACAAAAGACTATAGGCAAAGATTGGTAGAGATTCGTGCCTCTGTGAGAAGATCTATGCGCGAAACGTACAACAGCTACCACCGTCATCTCTTGGGTAAAGATCTGTTGTAGAACTCAAAAAAATTCTGATCCTATGCAAAATCTCTAAGCGAGTCTCAGGATTCCATACAGTCACTCGTAACCATTCTGGTTTGGCAGTAGAAGATAGCAAAAGGAAGACCGAAGTTTTAAATTCCACATTTAAGAAATCGTTCACGCAGGAGCATCGTACAAACGCACCGGTGTTTGACCATTTCGCAGAGTCCCGTGAGCGTGACATAGTAATAAGCATACCTGGCGCAGAGAAACAACTGACAGAATTGAAAACAAATAAATCGCCAGGTTCAGATGGAATTCCAATTCGGTTTTACAAAGAGTACTCTGCTTCATTGGTCCCTTACTTAGATTGCGCTGGTCGAGAGATACGCGATAAATGTAAAGTGTCAAGCGTCTGCAAAAAAGCGCCGGTGACTCCTGTATATAAGGAAAGGTAAAAGAACGGACTCGCAAAATTACATACCAGTATTCTTATCGTCGGTTTTCTGCAGAATTCTAAAGCATATTCTGAGTTCGAATACAATAAATTTACTAGAGATCGAAAATATCATGTCCACGAATCACAACGGCATTAGAAAGCATTGCTCGTGCTAAACCCAGCTTACTCTTTTCTCACATGATATACTGCGAACTATGGCTGAAAGACAACAGTCGAAGGTAAGTGACTGTAGGTTGAAACAAAATGACCTAGATAAATTTTCTAGTTCATGTAGAAAAATGTAGGTTAATACGGATGAGTAGAAAAATGTTCAATACGCCACTAGTAGATTCTGCTTGACACACTCACGTCATTCAAATATCTGGGCGTAACGTTGCGAAGCGATATGAAATGGAACGAGCGTGTGAGGATTGTGGCAACGAAGGCAAATTGTCGACTTTGGTTTATTGGGAGATTTTAGGAAAGTGTGGTTCATCTGAATACTACATGTAGGACGCTAGTGCGACCTATCCTTGAGTACTGCTCGAGTGTCTGGGATCCGCACCAGGTCGGATTGAAAGAAGACATCGAAGCAGTTCAGAGGAAAACTGCTAGATTTGTTACCGGTAGCTACGATCAGTATGCAAGTGTTACGGGTGTGATTCGGGAGCTCAAGTGGGATTCCCTGGGAGGAAGAAGCCTGTCATTGCGAAGGACACTACTGAGAAAGTTTAGAGAACCGGCTTTTGAAGCGGGTTGCAGAACGATCCTACTGCCGGCAACATGCATTTCGCTTAGAGACCACGAAGATAAGATACGAGAAACTCATTCGGAAGCTTATAGGTAGTCTTTTTTCCCTCTCTCTATCTGCAAGTACAACAGGCAAGGAAACTAGTTATGTTAAACAGTACCCTCCACCACTCACCGTACTGTGGGAGGGTTGGAACTTTAATAGTGGCAACTATTTATTTACAGCTTGTACAAAATAGATACGTGTTTCAAAGTTTTACTGACCTTCAAAGTAGTCACCAACATTATGTATAACCCGTCGACAGCGATGTGGAAGTCGTAGGATACTGTTAGCAGTGGCAGTTGTGTTGACAGTTCGAGCGGCGCGGTCTGTTGCCCGACGAATTTGTGGCAGTTCTGAAGCGAATGCCGTGAAGTTTACAAATAGAGTTGAACTTAGGAGGGCTTAAGTGAGGGCAGTGCAGTAGGTGGTATAGCAGCACATAGGAGCCCCATCAGTGAAACAAATCAGTAACAGCTTGCGCTGTACGTGCTTGAGCATTGTTCCGCAAAATGATTGTCAGATCCTGCAGGAATTGTGATCACTCTGTCTCGAAGCTGGTCGTAGGTTTTGCTCCAAAAATGAACAGCATAGAGACAGAAGTGATGACACTTTCTGCAAGACCTGACCGTCATTTTGCAGGACAATGCTCAAGCACGTACAGTGCAAGCTTTTACTGATGGGGCTGATAAGTGCTATACCACCTATTGCACTCCCCTGACTTAAGCCCTCGAGAGTTCAACTTGATTTCTAAACTGAAGGAAACACTTCACGGAATTCGCCTCAGAACTTCTACAAATTCGTCGGGCAATAGACCGCGCCACTCGAACTGTTAACACAACTGCCACTGCTAAGAGTATCCTACGACTTTCACATCGCTGGCGACGGGTTATACACAATGGTGGTGACTACTCTGAAGGTTAGTAAAACTTTGAAACACGTATCTATTTTGTACGAGCTGTAAATAAATAGTTGTCACTATTAAAGTTCCAACACTCGTATGTAGATGTAGAAACTCTGCATGCTGCGATTTGCAGTATTCCGTAGAGATCGAGAAGGTGCCAGCTATTCAATAGGACAACTTCTCTAAGATGAAATTTCACGCTTGTTTCTTTTTTATAATGCAGACAACGCGAGTTTTCGTTTGGGTCTACAGATGTAGTGTAGACGAGCAGACCTACGTGCCCTTCTCTTTCAGGCTTTACTAAAATTTATGTGACTATAAAGTTGAAAGTAGTCTGAGAAAGCCTTCACAAGTGCCATTTGTCCACGGTAAAAAGCGAGCTGCTATTGTGATCACGTTGAGCAGTGATATTGTGATATTGTTGTAGGATATGGGGGTGTGCCGAAGATGAAGGAAGAAAGGGACGTCATGGCGAAAGGCGCCGAAATCTGACCTGGGTGTGTAACCTCCCCCCTCACTTATCGACCTTAAAGACAGTGAAAAATTAAACCGCGTGTACCTAATGGAAATTTGGGAAAAGCAATCGTCACCGAAGTTAATCTATCGGTAAAGAGGGAGGAAATGGTTACATCTTAATGAAAGGAAAAATGCAAGTGAAACTGGTGGAAATTAATTTTGAAAAGGGGTAAAGTTAATAAAGAAAGTAAATGTGCGGCCGTTACGTTAACAATTAACTAGCGGTAATTAGATATTTGAGATTTGGGGGAAATTACGGTCGCCAGTCCTAAGGACAATTACTATAGTAACTGAAAAAGAAAGGTAATTACACATATAATTAGCACTAGAAGCGTGGCAACTGAAGGTTGACACGTGTAGTGTGAAAGCTGAAAGTTTGTCAGAAGTAATAACTTTCGCTGCACTCTGACTTAATTTAGCAAAAGAATTAATAAAACCAGAAAATTGAAAGTTAATTTAGTGACTGAAATTAATAAGAAGCTTTCTTTCTGAAGCACATCGAAATCCAGTAAAATACGGTTAGTCTTGGACTACCTCAACAATCATTTCAAAAGCAACTTGACTCTACGCAATTTAGAAACAAGAGATTTAACTTTGAACTTGAATTAAATGATTCTGAACTATTAACAATAGTAAAATTTAGTACGTACCAAGCTGAGCTGCAGTCACAGGTAAGCTAAAATATACTAACAAAACTCGCACTCTAAATTTGTGCTCGTGTAACCTAAATATTGTAGCCAGCTACTGAACTTTGAAATTAAAGCAGTGAAATCTAATTATATTATTTTAATGCTGGCGTTTGAATTTCAACGACACTCGGGTTCATTTCGGAAAAGGAAGGGACCCTGCTTGGCAATGCAATTGGGACAATGAGCAACAAAGGTTCATGCTAAGTTGCTGTAATTTTGCGAGGCAAATGGAACAATTTGAAAAGCTGAGGTCTGCCATACAGTTCTGAAACTTTACGTGCTTTTAGTCTTCCTTGTTGGTTGATTGAAGGTTTGAAGCCGTCGATCGAGGAGGTGGCGACAGTCACTCATTGTCGGCCGTCGCTGTTGCAGAAGCTGGATGTTGGCGCGCCTTCTTCTCGACACGGTCACCAGGCGAAACGGGCTCTTGATGTGCGCCAGCTAATGCTTCCCGTCCGCGACACCATGTCAGAAACTATCATCGCGAGTCGAGCGCAATTACATGCTGCCAAACCCCGAAAGCGCGGCAACTCGCGGGAGCGTCACACAACACCTGCTCCACTCGCTACTCCCGCCAGACTCCGACTGCCCGCGCTCCACGCGGCAGAGTTAACACTACCAAAGATCCTACACACTTTGATTCTTCACACGACCTATCGATGTAATCGTTCGATAGCAGTTTTCCCTAGGCAAGACCCAGCGTAAAAATACAAATAATATTTACGAAACAAACCAATTATACATCGACATAAGTGCATAAATATATATATATATCCAAACAGTAAAACAATTACAATATGTGAAGACACAGAAATATCATATATTCAGGTAGCAAAAATAAGGAAAACAAATTATAGTACAATAGATGGAAATAGGAGGATATGCATTTCCGGCGTTACACGTGCCCCACATTGTCTGAGGATGTTCGTGTAACGTAAACAGACTCAGAAAATGTCCCAAAAAAAGAAACAGCGGAAATGCATATGCTCAAAACATCAACAAAATTTAGCATTCGTCTAATTAATCATAAATCAATTTTTAGACCATAATAATTGAGTGGAGACACTCCTAATCTTATTCCACTCTGTCATCTTGCACCAAAATAAAACAGGTTGACAACATATTAAAATTCATAGAAAACATAGAAAATGGTTTAGCTATTCTAAAATTGTCAAAATTCCTAACAGTATCAAGAAATGGAATACTATTTACAAAATTAATCAGAGTACATGGTCATAAAAACAGGTAGATCAAAATACGCAAATTAATTATTAATTACATAGAATACACATTTTATATAACCTTTTCGTAATTAATACGCTTGCCATGAGAGTCCACTTAATGCTAAACAAGAAAATAACATTCAGTAGATCGAAAAAAAACATAAGTATTGACAGCAGAATTCTTCCACATCATCTGTTCGGGAAGAAAAACAATTCCGCCTTCCGTACTCGCAAGTACAAAGAATGCCGACAGCGGCACAAGAGCCGACAGCGGCACCGCCTCGCCAGTATTGTTGCGCCCGCCTGTGCGGCACGCTTGATCTCACTCGCCTGTGTAACGGCATTTCCAGAACGTCCGTTTCACTGAATTCTTTCGGAAAAACTCACTCCCGAGTAATCTCAAGGAGTCCATAAACACTATCACAGTGGATAACTCAACACTATCCATCATCACACGCATGTACTAGCCTGAAACTTAAAACAGCGTCTAAGTACATCGGCAATGACTAGTAAATCACATATTTATGAAATCTTACAGCTTTTTACAAAATCATATTTACATTCCTTAATCTACTGTGACTCAGCTGAAAACTTAAACTAGCAGCTTGGATTTTTCAGTTTATTAGATCATGATTAAATTGATTAAAATTAAATTGATTAATCAAAATTAATTACTTATTAATTACAACTTCTTTAATGACCTTGGTCAGTCAAAAGCATGGCAATCTAGCAAATCGTTAAATCTTACACTCTATTTTACATACTGTATAAATTACCCATTGTGTGGTATTAATCGATCCTAGGTTGGTACAATTTCAAGTCTACAATATTCCGTAAGCATTTGTGTGAGGTATACCAATGACTTTATATGGTCCATTATAAACAAACTTAAATTTAGAGATTTCATGGTCTATCTCGCTCGATTTCTCATGAGCTTTTACAAGTACTAAATCTCCGATTGCAAACTTAGCAAAACGCGCTTTAGCGTCATGACGACGTATGCGAGCATCGGCTTTTAGCTTCATTACTTCTCGCAAACGATCCTTTTTCACACCAATACTAATGTTAATCCGTGGAGGGAATTTGATTATCTCTTCCAATTCACTTTCTACACTTTTGTCAATGCCGAAATTCCTCATGTTACGACAGTTCAAACTCATTCCTACGTCAATGTCATCCGGCCAGTTAACAATGTGCATAGGCTGGTATTGCCTATGCACACCGTCTCCTGCCTCGTCAAAACCAACTACCATTGTTTTATCTAGTGACATACATGTCAAAGTTTTCCTTTCGCAGTTAATCACTGCACGGTACTTTAATAGCCAATCTAACCCGATAATTACTTCCGTAGTTAAGCCTGGCACGACGACAAACTCTTGTTCAAATCGTGCCCCACATATCTCGAAGTTGACAAAAATCTGTTTTGTGACCGGTTTACTGGCCTTCCCAGTAGCACCGATAATTTTCACTCCTGTTACTGGCATAACTACGATGCCAGGTCTGTCTTTCAGTAGCTCAAATATTTTCCCAGATACAGCACTCAATTCTGCACCGGTGTCAATCAACACGTTTAGTTGTAGGTCGTGCATATTAACAGACACTACTATCTGTCTACACTTGTCCTCGACTGTTTCTTTATTTTCCCACAGTAAATCCTCGTCTATATCCAGGTCATTCCAGAAAAAACCATCCGGCTTTGATCCTAAATCCGGTTTATCTGGCGGCTTTTTCAGCCTCTGTTCACATACAGTTTTAATTTCAACACGTTTGTCCTGAGGATTTGTCTGTAGCTTCACCTCCAATACCGAAACCTTTTCCTGTAACTCGTCAACTAGCGAGTGTTGCTTTGCTATCAATTCACTAATTGTCACCTTCGGTGATTCCTCTTTAGCCAGATTGATCTCATCTGCCAATATACCTGGAGAAATGTGCCCAGTAGTATCTGCAATTACTTCCTCTAGATCTGCGCAACCCACACTGTTATCGTCTGACCGTATAACGTCAGCTCTAACCTCATACACGCTGAAATCTATGTGCTTTTCTACCAATTGTGTCCGGCTATCACTAAAATTTTCGTAATCTTTCCCCTTAATACTCTCGCAATGTTTAAACTGGAGGTTTGCGTCGGATGGGTCGGCTACTTCTACCACTATAACTTTCGGTAAAGTCTGCCGGTTAGGGCCAGAACTTTCCGTTACTCCTTCAACATCTAACTCCTGCGGGACGAAACACGACGAATCTTGCTCGTGCTCCCCATTAACATCAACTATTTCTGGTAAAGTCTGCCGGTTAGGGCCAGAACTTTCCAACACTTTACAAATACTATCTTCCTGTGGGACGAGACGCGGCAAATTCTGCCCGCGCTCTCCATAAATACTTCTCCCGTACAGGCCCCTATAATCTCTTAGTTCGTCGTATAAGCGACCGAACTGCCTTAACCAGACCTCATCCCTCTCTGCATCCCCTCGCTTGATGACGGACGTTTTATCCGACATCTGATCTTCTCTCAACAATTGCGAATCATTCTTAAACTCAATCTCCAGTTCCACTGTGGGTGTTACAGCTGCCACTTTATAATCGATTTCCGGAACACTACTTAAATTGTTCTCACTAACAGTGAATGTATTTTCTACTGCCGTGTCTACAGCTAATCTACTACTTGTGGGTGCACTCCTTTCTCCTAACACTGGCACACTCTCCCGCCGTTGATTAGTCCATACGGAATTTTCATAACGACGACACCTCGGTTTTCTCCTGTTATTGGGCCGCCAAAATTTCTCCACGCCCGGTCGGCCCCTCACCGGCGCGGCTAATGGTTTCCCTGTCTCGTCCCAGCAGATACGGTCCCCGGATGCTGCTGAGGCGGCTGATCACACCCTCTGGCGTTATTACTATTCTGTGAAGCCCGTATCACGTTAGTATGATACCGGTTTCCGTCATTCCTGTTATTATTTGCATTGTACCGATTGTTATTACGGTCCGAACCATTATTGTTATTGCTGCCATGGATGCGGTATGCATTATTCCCGTGGTTATCGTTGTTGTGGTTGCTGTGGTACCCGTTGTTGTTACCACGGCCTCTGCCACTGTCGCGATTATTGCGCCAATTGTCCTCGTCCTCCACTCTTTCCAGGAAATCATTGATTGTCCTGTAATTGCTTCCTACGTATCGTTTTGTATCATCTGGAAGCTTCTTGTAGAGTTCCCAGACTATTTCGGATTCCGAGCGGCGGTCACGCAAATATTCCAACTTGCGGATCCAGCCCTCACAAAACTCCTTCATCGAACCGCGCGAATTCGCATCGAAAGGCCTCGATACGACAAATTCGCGCCAGACACTTTGCTGTTTTTGCTCTGACCAGTATTCAGCCAGAAACAAATTTTTAAATTCGTCAAAAGTCAGGTTCGTAATGTTGAGGTTTAAGCCCCAACGCTTGGCATCACCAGCCAACACATCAATAATCGCATTAATTTTTCTCTCATCAGTCCATGATCTGGGTAAAACTCTTTCACAATTTTTAATGAAATCCGTCGGGTGTATACCGCCTTTTTTCAAGGGGTCGAACCGCTCCTCTTTCGTCAACAACTCCGAACTATGTGCACAGATTGGCACATAGCTCTGTTTTTCGTCAAGTTTCCTTTCTAATTCCGACACCCTCGTAATCACTTGGCAAGTGGTTGTCGCAAGCGTTTCCACTTCCCTCTTTTTCTCTTCGCAGGTATTAGCCTGCTTCGTCACTTTGGTATCTACTTCGGATACTAAAGCCTTTAAAGTTTCCACCTTCTTTTGATCCTCTTTTTTCACTAATTGAATTTGTTCCGTCACCTTATTCTCGATGATCGGAGCAACTGATTCTCCTACACTTTTCTCGATTCTGCTAATTTCGGAATAAAAACGAGTATTTATGCTCGCAATTTCCGCCTGAACGCCTATCATTTCCTGTTTAAGATTACCGATTTCGCTATTAATCACAACAATATCTTCTTTGATTTTATCAACTTTTGTGTTAACAACTCCAACATTGTTGTTAACAACATTAATAGCTTTGTTCTGATTGTCTAGCATTCGTTCAAATTTTTCAGACTGAGCTTCTTGCTTGGCCGATTGACTCTTGATTTCGTTAATCAAAACATTCAATAAATCAGTTAAATTCCCGGAAACTACCGGTTTTACTTCACCAGCGGCTTCCTCTTTAATTGTCCCCCCGTATTCTTCATCAAGGGGTTCAGATTCGATTTTCACTTCCGATTCCGAAACAATTTCTAAAGTTTGGAATTCCATTTCTGCTCTTTGTTGCGTTTCGGCGGTCGCGTCTTTCATGCTAGCCGCCTGCCCCTGAACAATGGGTACCGCGGTGCGCGTTTCCCACTGTTCGACCGATTGTTCCGTATCCAAGTCTACCAAATTATGGTAATTGTTGCCTTGACTCATTTTATAATTTTCAATATAAATCACAAATCTCAAATCTCATTAGGATTCCTCCCACTACTTAATCTCGCTGACGTAACGACCTGTTCGTAACCAATACTTTGTTACGAGATTTGCACCATGCAAAATTCGTGTCCAGAACAACCTCAAATCTGAAGATTGTCCTGTCACCAGGTCGCCACGTGTAACCTCCCCCCTCACTTATCGACCTTAAAGACAGTGAAAAATTAAACCGCGTGTACCTAATGGAAATTTGGGAAAAGCAATCGTCACCGAAGTTAATCTATCGGTAAAGAGGGAGGAAATGGTTACATCTTAATGAAAGGAAAAATGCAAGTGAAACTGGTGGAAATTAATTTTGAAAAGGGGTAAAGTTAATAAAGAAAGTAAATGTGCGGCCGTTACGTTAACAATTAACTAGCGGTAATTAGATATTTGAGATTTGGGGGAAATTACGGTCGCCAGTCCTAAGGACAATTACTATAGTAACTGAAAAAGAAAGGTAATTACACATATAATTAGCACTAGAAGCGTGGCAACTGAAGGTTGACACGTGTAGTGTGAAAGCTGAAAGTTTGTCAGAAGTAATAACTTTCGCTGCACTCTGACTTAATTTAGCAAAAGAATTAATAAAACCAGAAAATTGAAAGTTAATTTAGTGACTGAAATTAATAAGAAGCTTTCTTTCTGAAGCACATCGAAATCCAGTAAAATACGGTTAGTCTTGGACTACCTCAACAATCATTTCAAAAGCAACTTGACTCTACGCAATTTAGAAACAAGAGATTTAACTTTGAACTTGAATTAAATGATTCTGAACTATTAACAATAGTAAAATTTAGTACGTACCAAGCTGAGCTGCAGTCACAGGTAAGCTAAAATATACTAACAAAACTCGCACTCTAAATTTGTGCTCGTGTAACCTAAATATTGTAGCCAGCTACTGAACTTTGAAATTAAAGCAGTGAAATCTAATTATATTATTTTAATGCTGGCGTTTGAATTTCAACGACACTCGGGTTCATTTCGGAAAAGGAAGGGACCCTGCTTGGCAATGCAATTGGGACAATGAGCAACAAAGGTTCATGCTAAGTTGCTGTAATTTTGCGAGGCAAATGGAACAATTTGAAAAGCTGAGGTCTGCCATACAGTTCTGAAACTTTACGTGCTTTTAGTCTTCCTTGTTGGTTGATTGAAGGTTTGAAGCCGTCGATCGAGGAGGTGGCGACAGTCACTCATTGTCGGCCGTCGCTGTTGCAGAAGCTGGATGTTGGCGCGCCTTCTTCTCGACACGGTCACCAGGCGAAACGGGCTCTTGATGTGCGCCAGCTAATGCTTCCCGTCCGCGACACCATGTCAAAAACTATCATCGCGAGTCGAGCGCAATTACATGCTGCCAAACCCCGAAAGCGCGGCAACTCGCGGGAGCGTCACACAACACCTGCTCCACTCGCTACTCCCGCCAGACTCCGACTGCCCGCGCTCCACGCGGCAGAGTTAACACTACCAAAGATCCTACACACTTTGATTCTTCACACGACCTATCGATGTAATCGTTCGATAGCAGTTTTCCCTAGGCAAGACCCAGCGTAAAAATACAAATAATATTTACGAAACAAACCAATTATACATCGACATAAGTGCATAAATATATATATATATCCAAACAGTAAAACAATTACAATATGTGAAGACACAGAAATATCATATATTCAGGTAGCAAAAATAAGGAAAACAAATTATAGTACAATAGATGGAAATAGGAGGATATGCATTTCCGGCGTTACAGGTGTCGCGCCAGTCCCTTTCTGCAGTTCGATAAATACTACACTCCTGGAAATTGAAATAAGAACACCGTGAATTCATTGTCCCAGGAAGGGGAAACTTTATTGACACATTCCTGGGGTCAGATACATCACATGATCACACTGACAGAACCACAGGCACATAGACACAGGCAACAGAGCATGCACAATGTCGGCAATAGTACAGTGTATATCCACCTTTCGCAGCAATGCAGGCTGCTATTCTCCCATGGAGACGATCGTAGAGATGCTGGATGTAGTCCTGTGGAACGGCTTGCCATGCCATTTCCACCTGGCACCTCAGTTGTCCAGCGTTCGTGCTGGACGTGCAGACCGCGTGAGACGACGCTTCATCCAGTCCCAAACATGCTCAATGGGGGACAGATCCGGAGATCTTGCTGGCCAGGGTAGTTGACTTACACCTTCTAGAGCACGTTGGGTGGCACGGTATACATGCGGACGTGCATTGTCCTGTTGGAACAGCAAGTTCCCTTGCCGGTCTAGGAATGGTAGAACGATGGGTTCGATGACGGTTTGGATGTACCGTGCACTATTCAGTGTCCCCTCGACGATCACCAGTGGTGTACGGCCAGTGTAGGAGATCGCTCCCCACACCATGACGCCGGGTGTTGGCCCTGTGTGCCTCGGTCGTATGCAGTCCTGATTGTGGCGCTCACCTGCACGGCGCCAAACACGCATACGACCATCATTGGCACCAAGGCAGAAGCGACTCTCATCGCTGAAGACGACACGTCTCCATTCGTCCCTCGATTCACGCCTGTCGCGACACCACTGGAGGCGGGCTGCACGATGTTGGGGCGTGAGCGGAAGACGGCCTAACGGTGTGCGGGACCGTAGCCCAGCTTCATGGAGACGGTTGCGAATGGTCCTCGCCGATACCCCAGGAGCAACAGTGTCCCTAATTTGCTGGGAAGTGGCGGTGCGGTCCCCTACGGCACTGCGTAGGATCCTACGGTCTTGGCGTGCATCCGTGCGTCGCTGCGGTCCGGTTCCAGGTCGACGGGCACGTGCACCTTCCGCCGACCACTGGCGACAACATCGATGTACTGTGGAGACCTCACGCCCCACGTGTTGAGCAATTCGGCGGTACGTCCACCCGGCCTCCCGCATGCCCACTATACGCCCTCGCTCAAAGTACGTCAACTGCACATACGGTTCACGTCCACGCTGTCGCGGCATGCTACCAGTGTTAAAGACTGCGATGGAGCTCCGTATGCCACGGCAAACTGGCTGACACTGACGGCGGCGGATCACAAATGCTGCGCAGCTAGCGCCATTCGACGGCCAACACCGCGGTTCCTGGTGTGTCCGTTGTGCCGTGCGTGTGATCATTGCTTGTACAGCCCTCTCGCAGTGTCCGGAGCAAGTATGGTGGGTCTGACACACCGGTGTCAATGTGTTCTTTTTTCCATTTCCAGGAGTGTATATGAGCAAGCGACAGAGAAAAGTTTGGGGACTATTTCGACAGTGTTCTGCAAAGGTTTCTGTCCTTTCAGGCTGCAGGGGAACATTGAAACCGCCTCCGCGACAAGGAAACTCTGCAGCTTACTGTTACAATCAGATAAACTAGATTGCTAGATTCAGCTATTTTCGTTCACACTCGGCGATAATGAATCTGCGGCATCGTAGAATTATAGAGAATCGCCAGAAATGAATGAAACTCCGTATTCCAGATTCTAGGAGGGCACAAATGTCCCTTCTTGCAGGCACCTTTGCTGATATGACTCACAACTGAACGGGGAAATCTAGTTTATTCCATGTATTGATCGTAGCGGAAATTATCATTTGGTTGCAGATATTTAAATCAACTTCTTTCGCCATAAAATAAACTGCCCAAATAATGTTTCTACCAACTCCCTCACTCGTGATTTTTATTCTGTTGAATCTATCAATTTGCCTCGAAGGGTCATTTCAGACTTAGACACTGCGCGCTTTGTCAATTTACGGCAAGGAGGTGAGTCAGCACGAAATGTTGTCCCCTGAATTGGAGCATATCTACATCTACATCCGCATCTAGGTACTTACTCAACAAGCCACCGGACGGCGCATGGTAAAGGGTATCGCGTACTGCTACTAGTCATTTCCTTTCCTGTTCCACTCGCAAATAGTCCAAAGGAAAAATGACTATCTATAAACCTTCCTACGAGTCCTAATTTCTCTAATCTTCGTGGTCCTTATGCGAAATGTACTTTGGCGGCAGTAGAATGGTTTTGCAGTCGGCATCAAATTCCGCTTCTTTAAATTTTCTCAATAGTGCCTCACGAAAAGGCCGTCGTTTTTCCTCCAAGGATTGCCATTTGAGTCTTGAAGTATCTCAGTAATACTAGCGTGCTGATCGAAACGATCGGAATCTAGCAGCACACTTCTGAACTGCATCGATGTCTTCCTGTAATCCAACTTGATGGGCATCCCAAACGCTCGTGCAGTACTCAAGAATGGGTCGCGCCAGTGTTCTATGCGCAGTCTTCTTAATAGAAGATGATATACAGGACATAAAAAAATGGTTCAAATGGCTCTGTGCACTATGGGACTTAACTTCGGAGGTCATCAGTCCCCTAGAACTTGGAACTACTTTAACCTAACTAACCTAAGGACATCACACACATCCATGCCCGAGGCAGGATTCGAACCTGCGACCGTAGGGGTCGCGCGGTTCCAGATTTTAGCGCCTAGAACCGCTCGGCCACTCCGGCCGGCCAGGACATAAAATCCCGTCTGAGGCCTGCGATGGCTCAAATGGCTCTGAGCACTATGGGACTTAACTGCTGTGGTCATCAGTCCCCTAGAACTTAGAACTACTTAAACCTAACTAACCTAAGGACATCACACACATCCATGCGCGAGGCTGGATTCGAACCTGCGACCGTAGCGGTTGCGCGGTTCCAGACTGTAGCGCCTAGAACCGCTCGGCCACTTCGGCCGGCCCGGCCTGCGATCATTTTTATGTTAATAATTGGCAACCAATGCTGTACAATCGCAATAAAGTCATGAGATGCTCAATTGACTCTTTTACTAGAATATGTTACGCGTATCGGGACTACACCCATCTTCAGGCATCACAAACTTCAACTCATTCCTAACCAACCAGGAGTACACCCTTGACAACTCATTGAAAGTGTCCAATGACGTATGAGTATAATTGCGAGACAAGCGAGACTTCATGTGGCAGTTTTGACTAAAAACGGTCGCGTTACACGTACCACATCCACATCATGAACGCCTTACCCCAGGAGGCAGGATACAGCCAATTAGGATGACCTGCAGTATCAGCAATATTTGCAGTATGTCATCGCAGAAACCCTTCTCACATGCCGGACGACCTGACAAGGGAATAGTCCAGCCCGACTCGTTGGAACCCAATTTGAAATTTTTCACATAGGATGAATACACCGAAAAAATCTACTGTCGGGACCGATGACCATGGCAGTCTGGTCCCTTTAATCCCCCAAACCAACCAACCAACCAAAATCTACTGTCAAAATTTTAACTGCTAAACAAACTGCAAGAATTAAAAAGAATGATAAAGTTAGTTGTATTTGCCACAGAAAGAGTCGCTTATAACAGCGGTTTGTACAGTCCTTTCTGCCGAGCGCGCGAATCGACGAATAAGCAGACGAAGCCATGACAAGAAAATATAGCGACAAGTAGCACAAATCCAGAGTGGTCACAAGCGAATTTTAAGCACTTGAACCACATCAAATTGCTGTACATATCGACAGCTAAACTGTTGAAGATGTAATTGTTATACAAGTGACTAATCGAGGAAAGAAAATCAATGGAATGTACAATTTTACACTACAGACACTTCCATCAAGCAGGACTTTAGTTTGTAGACATGAAATAATTTATAGCAATATTCTTATGATAATTTTTAAGTTATGTGCATTTTACTAACAATGACGCAGTTCACTTTAGTCGATACAAAAATGAGAAGCGTCTCTTGGATGACGAAAACAAACATTTTCCTTACATCAGGCACACCTATTAAAGGAAAAATCTAGTAATTCAGGCACTTAATAGTAATTACTACTTTCATTTAGACAAAATTGGGATGGAGGAAAGAATGGTCGCATGCCCTTGTTCTGCATTTTCTGCGGCGTACCAGGCATACTTGATCAAATTTGTATGGTGATGCAAAATGACAACGAGCAAATGTCTGAAGCTTACCAATACCGATCTGCTGATAAAACTGGAATGACAATAGTTATCGTAAATTATATTGTCCGACAATTTTCTGAAAAATGCTTCACACTGCACTAATATTTCTTTATCGAGAGGATGAATGAAATTATCAATTTCGGGTACAATCCAAATTATATTAAGAGTCTTTTCGTCGTCCTGTTACTGTTAAGTCCAGGGCAAGATTCCAGCAAAAGCAATGAATTATTTTCTGCAGTTGGGAAGAAGATGTAAAACATGTAACGTTCAAACTTATTATGTTCTACTTTTACAGATTTTTTACATATACTAAAAGATTTTTGCAAGTAAACAGTTTTTTTTTTTATTTTTTTGTTGTAATTAGCCCTGAGGTTCCTGAATAAAGATGTAAACCACCGGAAACAGTAATCCACAAATACTTATCACTTACACTATTGTACACTCCTGGAATTGGAAAAAAGAACACATTGACACCGGTGTGTCAGACCCACCATACTTGCTCCGGACACTGCGAGAGGGCTGTACAAGCAATGATCACACGCACGGCACAGCGGACACACCAGGAACCGCGGTGTTGGCCGTCGAATGGCGCTAGCTGCGCAGCATTTGTGCACCGCCGCCGTCAGTGTCAGCCAGTTTGCCGTGGCATACGGAGCTCCATCGCAGTCTTTAACACTGGTAGCATGCCGCGACAGCGTGGACGTGAACCGTATGTGCAGTTGACGGACTTTGAGCGAGGGCGTATAGTGGGCATGCGGGAGGCCGGGTGGACGTACCGCCGAATTGCTCAACACGTGGGGCGTGAGGTCTCCACAGTACATCGATGTTGTCGCCAGTGGTCGGCGGAAGGTGCACGTGCCCGTCGACCTGGGACCGGACCGCAGCGACGCACGGATGCACGCCAAGACCGTAGGATCCTACGCAGTGCCGTAGGGGACCGCACCGCCACTTCCCAGCAAATTAGGGACACTGTTGCTCCTGGGGTATCGGCGAGGACCATTCGCAACCGTCTCCATGAAGCTGGGTTACGGTCCCGCACACCGTTAGGCCGTCTTCCGCTCACGCCCCAACATCGTGCAGCCCGCCTCCAGTGGTGTCGCGACAGGCGTGAATGGAGGGACGAATGGAGACGTGTCGTCTTCAGCGATGAGAGTCGCTTCTGCCTTGGTGCCAATGATGGCCGTATGCGTGTTTGGCGCCGTGCAGGTGAGCGCCACAATCAGGACTGCATACGACCGAGGCACACAGGGCCAACACCCGGCATCATGGTGTGGGGAGCAATCTCCTACACTGGCCGTACACCACTGGTGATCGTCGAGGGGACACTGAATAGTGCACGGTACATCCAAACCGTCATCGAACCCATCGTTCTACCATTCCTAGACCGGCAAGGGAACTTGCTGTTCCAACAGGACAATGCACGTCCGCATGTATCCCGTGCCACCCAACGTGCTCTAGAAGGTGTAAGTCAACTACCCTGGCCAGCAAGATCTCCGGATCTGTCCCCCATTGAGCATGTTTGGGACTGGATGAAGCGTCGTCTCACGCGGTCTGCACGTCCAGCACGAACGCTGGTCCAACTGAGGCGCCAGGTGGAAATGGCATGGCAAGCCGTTCCACAGGACTACATCCAGCATCTCTACGATCGTCTCCATGGGAGAATAGCAGCCTGCATTGCTGCGAAAGGTGGATATACACTGTACTAGTGCCGACATTGTGCATGCTTTGTTGCCTGTGTCTATGTGCCTGTGGTTCTGTCAGTGTGATCATGTGATGTATCTGACCCCAGGAATGTGTCAATAAAGTTTCCCCTTCCTGGGACAATGAATTCACGGTGTTCTTATTTCAATTTCCAGGAGTGTATATGAATATGTCATAGCATTCATCGACTGCACAAGCGACTCTATCTTCTTTCACTCGAAATGATAAAGAGCGGTTTGTACACAGTTTTTGCAAGAGACATGAAAGATTGGTCATATACACTGTATTTTATGGGATAACAAGAAGCTTCGTCTTCACGTATACGAATTTCACGATGATATTACCTATTAATGACAGTTCCTCTACACGTTTATTTGAGGTAAACTTCGTAATTTTTCGAATCCCTTCCCATATAATTTCCTGTCTCTGTTTAACTGGATCGAAAAATCCTGGAAATCAGTAATGATCATCTCGATTGCAGTTCACAGCACCGAGTCTCTTAGACGCCCCTCAGTAAAGGTGCAATGACTGTCACGAACAGCTATAAATCTTTTGGATAGTGTCACATTTTTGCGAGTTTCGTTTTGGCGCGTATTTCCTACTTCGAGTAAATATTTCTCCCATTTATACAATTCACGTTCAGATTTTACGAAACGAAACTGGTTTCGCACACTCCTGAAGTTTAGGCGTTCCCCCTCCGCCCCGCCCCATTTCGTTTAACCAAAATTCAGCCTTTCCTTCGTCAATGAAAGCTGTTACTCCCCATGTTTTCTTTGGGCTTGGAAGGTAGTCAGTTTTTGTTACGAAATTTAATTAGCACATCAATCACCGTTCGAACTACAATTCACGGAATCGTCCAAGTTATTCCCTGCTTCTTCTAAGACTGGTACTTCCAATTTTTCTAACGAAATGTCGACATCGTTAAAATGAAAGTCGAAGAAATTAATAAATATCTCATATGTCGTTCTTCAGGAGACGTACGTGATTTTGATTGCATCCCACGTTCTTCGTATTTCATCTCAGCTAGTTTTAAAATTTTAATTAGGTCCCACATTACTACGAAACTCTGCACCTGCACGAAGTCATGGTATTAGAAAGCATACACGAGGAAATTAGAGCGAATAGTAACTGTGAATAACTGTGTCAAAAAACTGTCAATGGATACTGAAATTCGCTTTACAAATTACGATCGCGCTGTGCTCTGTTATTTGTTTACCGATGTACCGTCAACCAAGAACAGGTTCCTGCCGTGTTGCACATGCGCTGTCGGCTACAGCTACGGCAGGGGTATACATTTCTCCAGCCGTCTGCAGAATACGAACTCGGAAAATTTCAACATTTCTTTTTTGCAAAAAATACTTGCAGTGTGTCTTCGCATCTAAAAGTTTGACATAGTCTTTTTTCGGTGTCTTCTCCCCATGTAAATTATGTGCAGCTTTCGACATGTCGGACTGGACAGTTCCCTTGTTGAGATTCTCCGTCGAACAGTGGGGGAGGCTTGAACAGTGTATGTCCGTAGTGCATTTCCAAACATTTTCGTTATTTATAGAAATAAAACCTTAATTTGTGATCTTTTAGCATTGCAGCGCGTCAGCAATCGTGAATAATTTAATGATTATAAAGAATCCGCGTCGATTGCAAATAGAAACCGGATGTTGACCTAGGTTTCGCCGCGGATAACCACGCCTTTTTCGGATCACACTGAAACTACAAACTGCCTAAAGAGACATGGTCCAACATTAAAACAGAACGCCCAAAATACAGGTAGTTTACCTGTGACCCCGCGGCCAACCGAACGTTGGCTGGGGTGAGGAAGCACGCTTCTGACGTTTGAGCTAAGGACAACTATTGACATGTTACACACGTACCGTTTATTTTACATTTTATGCGAGTCTTTTACACTTTTGAGCGTTCTGTATTAATGTTGGACCATGCCTTCTTAGGCAGTTTGTAGTTTTAGTGTGTTCCGAAGAAGGCGTGGTTATCCGCGGCGAAACCTAGGTCAACATCCGGAAATGCCGTCAACCGGATCGTGATGAGACGTACGCGATGTAGGGTAACCTCCAAGTTTTGCTCCGCGCATTCATCGTAAATAATCAAATGGCTCTGAGCACTACGGGACTTAACATCTGAGGTCATCAGTCCCCCTAGACTTAGAACTACTTAAACCTAACTGACCTAAGGACATCACACACATCCATGCCCGAGGCAGGATTCGAACCTGCGACCGTAGCAGCAATGCGGTTCCGGACAGAAGCGCCTAGAACCGCTCGGTCACATTGCCCGGGCGTATATAATCGTATCGTCTCCCATGATGATCGTCTACCGTGATGAAAGGGCACAAGTACTTATAAAAACAAAAATCTTGTTGACGTGTGTAACTTATTGTTACCTAAACAAAACACCAACAGAATGCAAAAGATACTAAAGTGCTGTTGCCGGCCACTGTGGTGTCGCCGGCCACTGAGCGATACTATGCACATGACACCACTGTGGTGTAGCCGGCCGTTGATCGCTATTTCGCACACAACACCACCTTGGTCTCGCCGGATGACAAAGTGTTCATATCTTCCTTGTGGGAAGCGTAAATGCCAAATGACTGAATGGCTAGTTGGTCTGAGCAAGCGGCCAATCGAATGTAGATCTGTTCATCGTTGTACAGAAGTAAATAATGGACTGGGAGAAAAAAAACAACAGGATTAGAAATGAAGCATTTTAGATAGAGTGCTGTAGAAAGATCTTGAAAATTAGGTGAACTTGTAAGAAACAGGGTTCTCCTCAAAATCAGCGGAGAGAGAAACATGTGGAAAACTTGACAAGAAGAAGAGATACGATGGTGGAACACGTGTTAAGACGCTTATGAATAATATCCATCGTACGTAAGAGATATGTACATGGTAAAAATTGAGCGTAGAATATATCCAACAAATAGTTCAAGAAGTTGAACGAAACTGATACTTTGACACATTTGTCACAAGAGAGGAATCCTTGGCGGGCTGCATAAAACCAGTAAGAAGACTAACGACAAAAAAGTACAGGCTTTTCACGTAATCTATGGCTCATCGCAATAAAAAAAATGAAATCATCGTTTGGCATTGCTGGCCGCGAGGCTCAATCCAGGTAAGTTCGGCCGCTGAATGCGAGTCTTATTTCAGCCGACGCCACATTGGGCGATTCGCGTGCCGGCGATTAGGATGAAATGATGATGACAACACAACACCCAGTCCACGAGCGGAGAATATCTCCAATACGGGAATCGAACCCGGGCCCGCTGCATGGAAAGCAAGCACGTTAACATTCAGCTAACCAGGCGGAGACTCATCTTCATTATAATACCTCTATTGGCGAGGTCCTAGCGAATATGGGTCGCCATTGTGTTCTTTTAAGTTGTGAAGTATGCATCAAAAAATGGTTCAAATAGCTCTGAGCACTATGGGACTTAGCATCTGAGGTCATCAGTCCCCTAGAACTTAGAACTACTTAAACGGAACTAACCTAAGGACATCACACACACCCATGCCCGAGGCACGATTCGAACCTGCGACCGTAGCGGTGCGCTGTTCCAGACTGAAGCGCATAGATCCGCTCGGACACACGGGCGACCAAGGATGCAACAAGGCTGTCATTCTATAATCAATGTTTGCTTGTTATAGACTATTACAGACATGAAACGTAGGTAGAGGGTGAAACTCTGTGTTGATACGTAGCGTACTCCTCAGCAGCAACAAAGCGACCGCCAAACCTAACGTCACACGTGCTCTCCTGGTCCACCTATTTGACACGCGATCAGACTCACGACTTCGGCTGACAGTACAGAGAGGTTGATCAGTAAACCGCTACTCCCCTCACCAAACGTTTTCTGTTGTAAATTTCTGTCCACTTTCAGGGTTGCAATGGCCTACTTTCCTTTTTAATATCACTTCGCCTCCATGGTTACAACAGCAATCGCCTAATAAATAAACGCGGAAGGAGAATGCTTTATCGACGATGGGAACATGTTTGTGACTTGTTACTCACGAATCATAATGACCACAATCCAATGACACGCTAAGGCGGAAAGCCACCCGGGCTACAGTGGCGATTCGTTCTGTATCCTTTTAGGGGGAAGGACTTCCTAACGAACCGAAACTAATGGAACAGCCCTGTCAAGGGGGGTATTCATAAAGCACTGTGGAAGCCAGCAAAGGGCTTCCCGTATCGATCTGACACATTTTTTTCTTGGCAACGCCCGCCGTATTGACTGGCAATGTTTGTTGGGTTTATATAATCGATCACTCAATCGTGACGTGGCACAAAGTCTCAGCCGCCCAGGGGCCAGTTCGTAGGCACCGAACGATTTGAATGTTAACCCTTTCATGGTAAAAATTTATTTTGCATACATTTGAAAAATAAAGATCAAAAGCTGTCTTCCTTACTCATAAATAATGCAATTTCATTACAAAACAATTTTAAGCTAAGCGGTTTTGAAAATCAGCGTAGTGGGAGCCCTCATTCCGCGTGAACCTAGGACTTTCAGAGTTAAATTTTTAGTTTTACAACGATTCCATCATGGCAGCTAAGGAAGAAGTATAACGAATCAGAAACGAGACACATTTATTCTCCTGACAATGAAATGCAGGAAATATGGCACACAAGTTTTCAACATAATATTTGTAGATGGCATTGATGTACCACACACCAATGTTTTGTATATTCTATGAAGTTTTCTAGGGCGCATGTGTCCCACTATATACAAATCATGTACAAACGAGCAGACTTACTGAGTTGTATAGTAATGTTTCAGAACAGTATCTATGATGTTGTCTTCTTTATTTTTTGGCCTCTTTTTTTCACAGTTGCGCATATGCAAATTGTATAGGTTGATTCCCATCTTTAGCAACTGTAATAAGACCAGAAGCGTTTCGTTTTGTTTTAAAGCATCTTCAGTGGTCACTGTACCAGTATGATTTCTCTCCTACAATTTTGTTTTGATCATTAACAGTTCGCATGCTTTACTTGTTACTGTAAACAGCTATATTCTTTTCATGGACAAAAATTTACAGTAAAAAACCCATTAGTAAAACGCCGCCCCATTTCATCACTCACAGCCTTCTACGTATCCACCCTATGGTCCAGAGTATTTTTCTCCAAGTTTCGAAAACCTCCCAGTACATGCTAGCGGTGGACAGATATGAGATACAGACGGCCCAAAGTTCAAAACAGCGTAATACTTTAGTGGGACACATTAATCACATCAACCACGAAAGTGTTACCCATCGCAAGCAATCTGCTGATAATACTTGGACGTAAATTCACATTACACTTCGTAATATTCGAAATATTCTTTTACGTTTAGTTCATCACTGTGTTTTGACTTATTATAATATAAATTAAATTATAAATAACAGTAAACTGAGTGCAATTTATTCTCCAGAAACACATTTTTTGCCATCGTCGACGCCAGAAGATGGTTGTACAACTTGGAATAATGCAGTAGAATTATAACGAAGAGGAATACTGTAGTTCAACGTCCCGTCAACGATGATGTATTACAGCTGAAAATCGGAGGAAGGATGGGGAAAGAAACTGCGTCCGTGCCTTTTTCAAAGGAACCATCCTGGTATTTGCCTTATGCGATATAGAGAAATCAGGGAAGACCTGTGCCGGATCGCTAGACATCAGAATTAAAGGTTTTTTAATGTGAATCAAAGTCTTTAAAACAAACCTTTTATCGAAAAAATTGTAGAGCAATTATCATTTGATCGACCTGACTTGAGCAAAATTTTAGTGAGGCATACCCCTTTAGTTATTCGGTATCTGAGAAGAAATGAAGAGGAAAAGGTATCAGTCAGACTCTTGGGGGGTCCAAGCGAAAACTCCTCCCGAATAGGCCATGAAGGATCAACGGTACCGACCGGCCGCTGTAACATCCTCAGCCCACAGGTGTAACTGGATGCGGATATGGAGGGGCATGTGGTCAGCACACCGCTCTCCCGGCCGTGTGTTTACTAGATGGGAACCGCTACTTCTCAATCAAGTAGCTCCTCAGTTCGCCTCACAACGGTTGATTGAACCCCGCTCGCCAACAGCGCTCGGCAGACCGGATGGTCACCCATCCAAGTGCTAGCCCAGCCCGACAACTCTTAACTTCGGTGATCTGACGGGAACCGGTGTTACCACTCCGGCAAGTCCGTTGACGGTCCAAGCGAAGGATGCAAGTATTTACACGTGTGAGTAGATAATCATGCCTATTGTTGCTTTCGATAGATTATCTAGAGCGCTGCTTGCTAGCTACACGGACGCAAAAAATTCACAACGGCAAGAAGGAGATGTGCGACATAACGCCAGTTGCATAACAGTGACGCTAGTAATAGCACTATAAATGGACAAATAAAGTTTGCTTTAAATAGACGCTGTAACGGTCATGAGCGTGAGATGCCTTTGAGACTGGACGTGGTGAGATGATTTTAGTCAAGAGTGCCTTTAAGGCGACAAAGACGTCATTACTAACACGCCACTGATTTTTAACGAGGTCGTATAATAGGGCTACGAAAACGTGGATGTTCCTTCTGCGATACTGCAGAAAGGCTAAGCAGGAATGTAGTCGCTGTACACGATTGCTGGCAGCAGTGATCACGAGAATGTACCGTCCAAGGAGACCAGGCTCCAGACGGCCACGTGGCACTACTGAGAGGGACGACGATCGTGTCTGGTGTATGGCTATGGCGCACCGTACTGCATCTGCAACAGCAGTTAGCGCCACAGTGAAACAACGGGCGGCGACAAATCGGTTACTTCGAGGATAGCTCCGAGCCAGACGCCCTCTACCGTGCATTCCACTGGCTCCAAACTACTCATCTGCGAATTAGGATGCCAAGCGAGAGCTCACTGGAGGGCAGGATGGAGATAGGTTGTGTTTTCTGATGAAAGCTGTTCCCGCCTCGGTACAAGTGATGGTCGTGTGTTGGACAGATGGAGGCCAGTTGAGAGTCCGCAACCAGACTGTCTGTGTACAAGGCACGCTGGACCTACACCTGGACTTATGGCCTAGTGTGCGATCTCATATAACAGCGGGTGCACTCGCGTGGTTATCCCACGCACCCCGACTGCAAAATTTTACGTGAATCTACTGATTCAGTCTGTGCTGCCATTCATGAACGGCATTCCAGGGGATATTTTCCAACAGGATAATGCTCACCCACATATCACTGTTGTAACCCAACATGCTCTACGCAACAGCATCAACTGCTCCTGTATTTACCACCGACCAAGTGCAAACAGACATGGAACTCCATCCCACAAACTGACATCCCGCACGTGTACAACGCAATGCAGCCACATTTGCGCTCTTGCATTCAACATTCGGGCGGTTATGCCGGCTGTTAATGTACCAGCATTTCACATTTGCAGTGCTTCATCCCGCGCTTACATTAATCTGTGTCCTTCCAATGTTAATCAAATATGTTACCTAGACAAATGTATTCCCGAAATTTTATTATTGTACATTAATTATTTTCTGGTGTTCGTTTGTTTTTGCTGTCAGAGTGTATACTGACTATTTAGAGATTGTATTATCATATTCTGTCTCAGAGAAACGACCTGAATTAACATACATGTCACAGCAAGTGATGCTGCAAAAATGTCATCAGAAGTGCAACTGTAGTTCCAATACAGCTAATTATCGTTCACAGCTGGCCGCAATAAATTTCGGCAACTACAAGGACAACCATACGGCGTACAAAAATTATTCCTCTTAAAGCGGGCTTTTAGTCCTTATGATGTGTGTGTGTGTGTGTGTGTGTGTGTGTGTGTGTGTGTGTGTGTGTTGGAAAACTGAACCACTCCCTTGAGTAGCGAAATTAAAGTACTGGAGTTTTAATATATGCAGTAAGTACGAATTTTTATGCCATAGAAAACAATTTCGAAACGCAATCCGATCTCGTACTTCTAACACACACACACACACACACACACACACACACACACACACACACACACACACACACGCCTGCATAATCCAAGCGCAACAAAAACGGATATTACATAATTTCTGTTCAAACATCAAATGATAAATCATTCATCAAGAAATTGGTTTAAGAACTGAAAAAAGGGGTTTCATTTCAACTTGTTGTGCAGATGAGAGTGTCTCCTCAGGTATGTAATCATTAGTTCTAAGCACAAAAGAACAATTGAACAATTAAGATCAGCACACAAGTTATGACTACCATTTCCACATCAGTAACGTGCCCGATCACTCCGTGGTATATTGAGAAAGTAGAGCCCGTCCGTAATAGCAGCTGTCGACTTACCTCACTGCACCTGGAACCTAATTTCATGCAAGACAAAATATTTATTGCTAATGTTTTGCAATTGCAGACTTAACCTCCAGAGCCCCTAACGGGAAGCGTCCTTCAGAAACTAGGAGACCGTAAAACTTCAGGGCCACGAGGAATCTAAGAAATGATTTTTAGACACATACGAATCTGCGGGGGTGAAAAGAAATTCGACACTTCTGAAACCGAAAAACGACACCCTGGTGAGGAAGCAGGCAACCAGGTATTCTTCTCGTAAAATTGGTTGGTTCAAAAATGGCTCTAAGCAATGTGGGACTTAACATATGAGGACATCAGTCACCTAGACTTAGAACTACGCAAACCTAACTAACCTAAGGACATCACACACATTCATGCCCGGGGCAGGATTCGAACCTGCAACAGCAGCAGGAGCGCGTTCCGGACTGTAGCGTCTAGAACCGCTCGGCCACGACGGCCGGCAAATTGGTTGGGTCACGAATCTTATTTTAATAGCCGCAGTAAGGGTTCGCATGTGTGTGCCTTTCCTCTCATTGGCTAGGACGGAAAATCACACTCTTGGCAAGAGAACTATGAGTTTCTGCCCCTACTCTTAGTCAGCCAACATCATTGGTTAATCCAGTCAAAACTCGTATGCGAAGGGATTTTTGTAATATGTTTCTGAATTTTGCGTTGGGAGGAGCTCGCAATCTTTACTGTAATTGGTTAGAGACTTTCCGATGTGGGAGCCAGTACAATTTCTTTAATAGAGAGGTGAGAACACTTCATCTTAGGCAGACACCGAATAACACTCCGACTTCGGGAGCCTATCATAACGCACTTCTCCTGCTGAAACCTTGCAGCCATCTTCACCTCCGTCTTGTAGAATTCGTACTCTGTCGCAAAGTGGTCGCAATGTCGTGGTCAGACTCAGAGAGCAGTGCCACTGCTTCAGTCAAAATAGGTCCAAGCACTTTGGGACTGGCCGGCCGCGGTGGTCTCGCGGTTCTAGGCGCGCAGTCCGGAACCGCGCGACTGCTACGGTCGCAGGTTCGAATCCTGCCTCGGGCATGGATGTGTGTGATGTCCTTAGGTTAGTTAGGTTTAAGTAGTTCTAAGTTCTAGGGGACTGATGACCACAGCTGTTAAGTCCCATAGTGCTCAGAGCCATTTGAACCATTTTTTTTTTAACTTTGGGACTTAACATCTGAGGTCATCAGTCCCCTGGAAATGTAACTACTTAAACCTAACTAACCTAAGGATATCACACACATCCAGGCCCGAGGCAGGGTTCGAACCTGCGACCGTAGCAGCAGCGCGGTTCCGGACTGAAGCGCCTAGAACCGCTCGGCCACAGCGGCCTGCCCGCTTCAGTCACCCGCCACGGCAGAACTGTAGAGGTGTAGTGAAAATGTGCAGCAACTGGACGCGTCGTGATAGGGCACCAGAACTTGTTTATTTCGAAGATTTTATTGCGAAGATTTGATTGGCTTAACTGAATTCACATTGGCAGCTCACGTGACCCACTGTGCGCTTAGGTGAGGGAACTGTAGCCTTTATATAACTTCCTGGGACTGTTATTTCTGTCTGGTCTTCAATTCCATTGATTGGCTGAATTCTCAGTCATTGGCGTTTACGTGGATACTTTTAATCGCTTTATTCACAATTCGATTTCCACCTACTCATGCCATGATATTAATATGTCATTTTGTGAATCTCATTGAATCATTGTGCATTCTATGCTCTGACTGTAAATTCAGTCCGTGTTTATTGACGAAATTTTACATTTTTGTAATATATTTAACTTGAGTAGCCTATGGCCTCTAGTTTCATTCGGTAGTCAGATGAAACCCTTATTTAATATGTCTGGTGAGTTTACGGCAAGTTGAAAAAGACAGAGAGAGAAGAGAGAGGTTGATATATACGTGTGCATAATAAATTCTTTCCCTAAAAACTATTTCTCTTTTTCATTCCTCCTCTGTGTTACCACAGATGACATGTCATTGATCTCATTTGTACTAAGACTGCAGTATAGGCGAGCTGACTATTTGCTTCCACCGCCCTGAGTGGAATGCATAAAACTATATTCACCAACCTGCAGTCTTCTATAGTTGTTGCCCCTGCGCAGAGAACATCATATAGGTCGTGAATCCGTAATCTTGAGGCTGTAAGAAACTCTTAGCCAGGGAGTGTTGTTTTAGAAATGATTAAATTTCCAATCAGTTTGTTTATACGGAATGTTACTCGCTTTTTATTAGCAGAATACGAGAAACTGCACAATTACATTCCTTTTTAGAGTCATAAATGATTTTTATTCTTCAGAAAATTAATGAACTGCATATTTCCGTATTCTTTATCACTCTGATCTCAACTACCTGTCTAAATAACCATACGTTACTTATAAAGTCTTAACTAACATTGACCGCGGCAGACTACATGTCTGTCTTCCGACATGCCGAACCAGCTCTGATTTCCACACTAGACATTACTAACTAAATCTTAACTGATACCGCGGCGAACAACATGTCCGTTCTCCGAGACTGCCGAACGAGCTCTGATTTTACAGCCGAACCGCTTCGCCCGCCATCCAAGTTAGGCGCGATCCGAAGGCCACCGAAGTGCTTCGTCTGCTTCATTTCGTAGTTGTTTATGAATCTAATGCTTATTAATACTTATGAAATAATGGAATGGTGGCACGCTATTGAGAGATGCTTTAAATATGACATGCAAGTAAAGACACTGTTTAATTTGACTACCGTTAATAATAGAAGATTGTCACTTAGGCGCGCAAATTCCGAATGCAGCAGCCAATAGCGGAGAAGCACCACAAATAGGCAGTCTTTCTCACGATACCCCTACTAAACAAACAATCTGTCATCGGTACCTCCCCCCACATTACATCATCTTGTCACAGCTGCCTTCACAACTGCTCTAAAAAGAGCTTGTTGTAGCCGAACATGATGGCTGCAAAGTCAGAAATATTACAAGCTACGGATCCATTTTATGTTTATTACGGACACCCCCATTGCCACTCCAGATTGCAGTAGTTTCTGTTGCGTGATCTTTTCATTAACTTCACATCATTTCATGTCAGTTACAGGTCTTACTAGCACCGCAGGAGTATGCTGAGCACCCAACCATATTTATTTCATACTCACAATAAATAAAATTGAATTATTTGCTATCTTCCCTATGTTTCTAATTTTAATGGCCTGCAGTACATAAATACTTTTTTCCCCATACAGTGCTATCAGTGATGTTATAATTAACTGAATTATTTTGCGTTCAAAGTAAAATTGGCAAAGGCCTTGCCGCAGTGGGTACACCGGTTCCTGTCAGATCACCGAAGTTAAGCGCTGCTGGGCGTGACCGGCACTTGGATGGGTGACCGTCTGGGCCGCCATGCACTGTTGCCATTTTTCGGGGTGCACTCAGCCTCGTGATGCCAACTGAGGAGCTACTCGACCGAATAGTAGCGGCTCCGGTCAAAGAAAATCAGCGGTGTGCTCACCTCACGCCCCTCCTATCCGCATCCTCAGCTGAGTATGACACGGAGGTCGGATGGTCCCGATGGGCCAATTGCAAAGTAAAATTCCTTCATTTTGTCTATTATATAGTCACCAAAATTGATAAGGTTGTCACCAGTGGTGTTTCTGCTGCTACTTGTTGTTTTCGTCTTTCTTTCATGTACTCTCATTCCATGTTGCTATCGCATCGCGAGCTTGGGCTTTAAACGATTGAGAGCCACGGATTCCTGCTACAGGGGATTCAGTGGTCAGACGCAGAGTGTGAGGGATCTTCGATTGTCTGACGTAAATTCTATAATTTGAATAGATATGCTCAGAGGATGATGAGGATAATAAGCTCTTGTTAACTGGTATTTTTGTTATGAATCTGAAGTTACAAAAAGACTTTTCTAGCGGAGGTGCCTCCACACTAAAGTGCTTACACAGATGCAGTGACTATTTATCACCGTTCTATCCGCTTACGGCAACCCTCGTATGAATTCCAAGACCAGCAGAGCGCTAGCAGTTATCTAACTTCCTCCCAGCGACTGCAACGTAACACTCTGGCCCCCGAGCCTGTAACTTCGTAACGTGTCTAACTCTGAAACAACTCCGGCCACATCTCCGTATAACTCATATTCAATTCCCCAACTTCGGCCACTGTCTTCATGTTTGTAGCTTTTTCTCCCCACTGCACACTTCTCCGACGACTGACTCCTCCTGAACGCTCCAGCGTGGAGTTTTGTTTCGCTTTCTCCTTCGAACCTGCCTGTCCCTCACGTGACGTACTGTCTAGGGCTTTACTTTACCTTATTGGCTACCCTGGTGCTTTATTCTTCAGATATCTTTCAGAGGCTGAGTGGAGGGGATAAAATTCGTTCCCTGTGAGGTAAAGAACTGCTTTCTAAGCCTTTCGTTGCCTTCCTACGACATAGCGTGTTCCCCGCCATAGACTCTCTATCTCTTCCTTTCGCAGCTTCAGCTCTCTCTGTCTCTTTCAGTTCTTGCCCCCTGTTTCTAAAGTCGTGCCTTCTATTCCATTACTTTTTTTATCGAACAAGGGCTGCCTTCATTATCCTTATTTCCTTATTTACTTCATTATAAACATTCCCATAATTAATTCTGTTACTTCTTGCGTTATCGTCTAGCCCTTGCTCCATTAAGCGCCACTTAACTTATTTCACACGGCTTCTCCGGTCTGCGGCCTCTGATCTCGACCGTTTGGTCCCTTGTCCTACCTGTGTTTGGTTCCTCTGCGCCCCAGCTCTTTAGCTTTGTCTTTGCTCTCAATCAAAAACTGTTTTATATTCTGGACATCCGCAGCTGCTGAAAGTTATGGTGCTAGGAAGAATTCCGTCAACAGCTGGTAAAATGGTTGTTTATTAAAACACAAATGCTTTCGCGGCCTAAAGCCGCAACATCAGGTGATACTTACATGGTGAAAAGCAAAATACAGTATCACTACAGTTTATGGATATTAAAATTAATAAATGAATGTCTAAAACATACTCCCAACGTTGAAAGATCAAAGGCATACCTATTGCTCCCAGTCAGAATTTACTATTTAGTGAAAGGAAACGAAGATATGGCCATTCATTTAGGACAAATTGCTGATAGGTTTAACTTGCGGCTACAGACCTGTGTGTTAAAATTTGCCTGCATCTAAAACGAAAAAAAACAAAACATTTTATAGTGAGAGGAGGTTGAAAACGTTTAGACGGGCCAGATTCACGATAAAAAATTGTCACTTCCAACATTTCTAGTCGTGGCACTATGCACATCACTAAGTAAAATATATCTCAGGTGGCGCTGTCAGGTGTGACCGCTGGGCAGCCATGTGTTGGGCGAAGTAAAAGCGGCCCGCACTAACGACTGAGACAGGCTAGCTGGTTGTCAGAAAGGAAGCTATACATGTGGACAGTGTGACGTCTCATATTTTCATAACGCTGGGTCGCTTAGCTTTACAAGCGAGAATAATATAGAATTTTATTACGTACTAAGATCTAATCGCATAAACAATCAAAATTAGCTAGAATGCAATGGTGTTTCAATTCTAATTGGTTATTCAACGTGAACTGTGTATTTTCTTCTTTATAAAGCCTTCATCCAGTCTGGATTTGGAACACTGCGACTGTCTTGTTACAGGCTTCAGGAATTACTGCAACCAATAGCCGTTTTTCCTGCAATTTCTATTTATTCATGACCGGTTTCGAATCACCTGGCGATTCATCATCAGATGATACAATTTAGTTCGGAGTATTGTGGGGTCCGTGCATCTGTGGCAAATATTTTTCGTCTCTATATTTGCGGATCGCCACAATACTCCGAACTAAATTTTACCATCTGATGACGAATCGCCAGGCGATTCGAATGGTTCAAATAGCTCTAAGCACTATGGGACTTAACTTCTTAGGTCATCAGTCCCCTAGAACTTAGAACTACTTAAACCTAACTAACCTAAGGACATCACACACATCCATGCCCAAGGCAGGATTCGAACCTGCGACCGTAGCGGTCGCGCGGTTCCAGACTGTAGCGCCTAGGTCGGCCGGAGTGGCCGTGCGGTTGTAGACGTTACAGTCTGGAGTCGAGCGACCGCTACGGTCGCAGGTTCGAATCCTGCCTCGGGCATGGATGTGTGTGATGTCCTCAGGTCAGTTAGGTTTAATTAGTTCTAAGTTCTAGGCGAGTGATGACCTTGGAAGTTAAGTCGCATAGTGCTCAGAGCCATTTGAGCCATTTGTAGCGCCTAGAACTGCTCGGCCATCCCGGCCGGCAGGCGATTCGAAACCGGTCATGAATAAATAAAAATTACAGAAAAAACGGCGATTGGTTGCAGTAATTCCTGAAACCTTTCTTTTTTATATCTAAAAATTTCTACTTCCTCTAAAATATTCAGAATATGAATCTCTTCTTTTTTGTGAAGTATTTTTAAATTTTCTGAATGCTTTGCGATTTGTTCGAAAAGAATGGAGCACGTCTTCGTTACATTTCGCTCGCCATAGTTTGACAGTATTCACTAAACAGCAAATTCTGAGTAGGAGCTATGGGTATGTCTATGGCGTTTCAAAGTTTTGAGTGTTTTAGACATTCCTTTATTAATTTTAATATCCACAAAATGTGATGACACTGTACTTTGCTCTTTACCGTGTAGGTAGCATCTGATGATGCGGCTTTAGAATGCGAAACCAGTTGTGTTTTAATGAACAACCATTTTACCCGCTGTTAGCGGAATTCTTCCTAACGTCATTCATTCTCAATATTATTTTTTAGTTAACTTTAGTATCGTTTACAGGACTTTTCTTTTAGCTATTACCACGATGCTGTGTGTTCAGTAGACTGTTCATCGTGTTTATAACATTACGAGCAGCTGGTTCGCAAGACATAACGTAGCCCTGAGAATATTTGACGGGCCTACGAGGACCATGATCAGGCCGAGCGCTGTGTGTAAGTTGCAGTAGTTGACTAGAGGCAGGCATCGAGTGAGCCGTCAGCCAGGGAAATTCCCATGTGCTAGGAGGAAGCGCGGGAACTGAGCAGCGTGCTTGCGAAGGACGCAGACAAGTGGAGGGTGCATCTGTCTGAAACATGGAGACAAATAGTGATACTCTACAAAAAATCCTTCAAGACATGCTATAAGACATCGAAATACAGCTTATGACCTGTAGTGGTGAGACGGGCTCGATGCAAATTGAATCTTGTTTGTAAACATAGTACAGGGTGTTTCAAAAATGACTGGTATATTTGAAACGGCAATAAAAACTAAACGAGCAGCGATAGAAATACACCGTTTGTTGCAATATGCTTGGGACAACAGTACATTTTCAGGCGGACAAACTTTCGAAATTACAGTAGTTACAATTTTCAACAACAGATGGCGCTACAAGTGATGTGAACGATATAGAAGACAACGCAGTCTGTGGGTGCGCCATTCTGGACGTCGTCTTTCTGCTGTAAGCGTGTGCTGTTCACAACGTGCAAGTGTGCTGTAGGCAACATGGTTTATTCCTTAGAACAGAGGATTTTTCTGGTGTTGGAATTCCACCGCCTAGAACACAGTGTTGTTGCAACACGACGAAGTTTTCAACGGAGGTTTAATGTAACCAAAGGACCGAAAAGCGATACAATAAAGGATCTGTTTGAAAAATTTCAACGGACTGGGAACGTGACGGATGAACGTGCTGGAAAGGTAGGGCGACTGCGTACGGCAACCACAGAGGGCAACGCGCAGCTAGTGCAGCAGGTGATCCAACAGCGGCCTCGGGTTTCCGTTCGCCGTGTTGCAGCTGCGGTCCAAATGACGCCAACGTCCACGTATCGTCTCATGCGCCAGAGTTTACACCTCTATCCATACAAAATTCAAATGCGGCAACCCCTCAGCGCCACTACCATTGCTGCACGAGAGACATTTGCTAACGATATAGTGCACAGGATTGATGACGGCGATATGCATGTGGGCAGCATTTGGTTTACTGACGAAGCTTATTTTTACCTGGACGGCTTCGTCAATAAACAGAACTGGCGCATATGGGTAACCGATAAGCCCCATGTTGCAGTCCCATCGTCCCTGCATCCTCAAAAAGTACTGGTCTGGGCCGCCATCTCTTCCAAAGGAATCATTGACCCATTTTTCAGATCCGAAACGATTACTGCATCACGCTATCTGGACATTCTTCGTGAATTTGTGGCGGTACAAACTGCCTTAGACGACACTGCGAACACCTCGTGGTTTATGCAAGATGGTGCCCGGCCACATCGCACGGCCGACGTCTTTAATTTCCTGAATGAATATTTCGATGATCGTGTGATTGCTTTGGGCTATCCGAAACATACAGGAGGCGGCGTGGATTGGCCTCCCTATTCGCCAGACATGAACCCCTGTGACTTCTTTCTGTGGGGACACTTGAAAGACCAGGTGTACCGCCAGAATCCAGAAACAATTGAACAGCTGAAGCAGTACATCTCACCTGCATGTGAAGCCATTCCGCCAGACACGTTGTCAAAGGTTTCGGGTAATTTCATTCAGAGACTACGCCATATTATTGCTACGCATGGTGGATATGTGGAAAATATCGTACTATAGAGTTTCCCAGACCGCAGCGCCATCTGTTGTTGAAAATTGTAACCACTGTAATTTCGAAAGTTTGTCTGCCTGAAAATGTACTGTTGTCCCAAGCATATTGCAACAAACGGTGTATTTCTATCGCTGCTCGTTTAGTTTTTATTGCCGTTTCAAATATACCGGTCATTTTTGAAACACCCTGTATTTCAGATATATATAACCAGCAATAAATAAACCAACAGCTGTATTTTCGTCTCTGATTTATTCCGGAGGTAACCGGTGTTGTCATTCCATTAAGCCATTACCACGCCCTACATGGTGACATAGTGGATGAGCTTATATCGCCAGACAAAATATCATGTAAGACCAAACCAGTGCCCGCATCAGCTTAAATAACACGGCTATATACCTGAGCGCAACTGCGAGGGTTGCCCAGAGTGTAATACACCGCATTTTTTTTTTCTAAGCCGAAAATAAAATATGTACGAGGGTTGGAACTTTAATAGTGGCAACTATTTATTTACAGTTCGTACAAAATACATACGTGTTTCAAAGTTTTACTGACTTTCAAAGTAGTCACCAGCATTGCGTATAACTCGTCGCCAGCGATGTGAAAGTCATAGGATATTCTCAGCAGTGTCAGTTGTGTTGACTGTTCGAGCGGCGCGGTCTATTTCCCGACGAATTTGTACCCAGTTCTGAAGCGAATGCCGTGAGGTGTTTCCTTCAGTTTAGAAATCGAGTTGAACTCACGAGAGCTTAAGTCAGGGGAGTGCAGTAGGTGGTATGGTACTTAGCAGCCCCACCAGTCAAAGAAATCAGTAACAGCTTTCACTGTACGTGCTTGAGCATTGTCCTGCAAAATGAAAATGGCTCTGAGCACTATGGGACTTAACAGCTGTGGTCATCAGTCCCCTAGAACTTAGAACTACTTAAACTTAACTAACCTAAGGACATCACACACATCCATGCCCGAAGCAGGATTCGAACCTGCAAAATGATGGTCAGGTCCTGCAGAAAGTGTAAGACAGAGTTGTTGACACTTTCTGCAGCCTTATCAGAACGGAACCAGCAGGTAAACGCACGCAGACGCCGGACAGCTTGGTGGAGGTTCGCTTGTACGTGCACTTCCGCTTTGGACAGTAGTGACGAAAACTTCTTACACTAACGTATGCGACAAACATAAAACTATAGAGAACAGCTTGCGTGGGCCACCTAGTATATGTGTATGTGAAATCAGTACTGATAAGCAAATAGTGCTCATTTTGTTTCATCTTGAGTTGAGCAGTGGTAATGCGACCGCGCCTTTAAAGCAGCTTGCACAGTGGAGCACGTGGCCTTTTGGTTGGTGCGGTAAGATCGATGAGAATTGCATGATCAGAGCGCTGCAGGCTTTCAACGTTGAAAGGACTAGATTATTTTGTGGTCGTGAGGTGAACACTGGGAAATACTTCGGGACTTTGAATAATTTCGTGGAAGTGAGCTGTGGACTTTGAATTCAGCCAGGGCTTAGAATTTTCAAATCCCTTTCAGTGATAGATTCTGCTGTGTCTACACAAACTTTATAGTTATTTAACTGTTGGTAAGCGGATGTGAATTTTAATTTTGCTGTCTTTCATGATTTTAAATTATATGACGAACATGTTCTTTATCATAATCCGTGACTGCATTTATGGCCTCTGGGCCAGGGATGTGTAGTCGACTGTTTTGCACGCGGCCAATCAGCGCTCAGTCGGTTTCCGTGTTCTGTACTGTGTAAACTTCCGTCACATTTGAGCTTGCTATGGTGTTTTAGATATGGGAAACTACGATTGACTTATTTCTATGTGTTCTGTGAGTCTTTTCGTAATTGCTCAAGCACTTAGAAAGTGCCAAGTGTTTCACAAACAGGGCAAGGGGCCTTGCTTTTAAAGTGTACTCGTCCAGACGAGCCGGTCTGCGAGATTGCCAAAGTGCAGGGACGCGCTGCAGCGGCCTTTGGCGATACTGGTACACTTTCTGCCGAGCTGACAACCCATCATCCCTTGTGAACTGCGCAGCCACAGGCCATTGAAGTTGTCGCCAAGTATAGTCGCAGTAGCCTTGATGATTACCAATTCTGCATTATACTGCATATGTCAGCGAGATTCTGTGCCAACAGACATTGAGATTTTACTACTGGTCCTTCGTGAATTAATGCACAGCTTTATGCACTTATCCCACACATGCGTGTAAATGCACTGCCTGCACTCGTAACAACATGTGCGCTATTGATTTAAATATCATTCAACTGATTTATAGATTTTGTCATTTTAAGGCCACCGTTGCCATAATTGCATGCAGGCATTTGGGTCAAACTTTAAATCATCTGGTTGCTGTCCTACATGATTTTATTTAGTAGTTTGCACTATTCATTTATTATTTCATAATTTAATTCGGTAAACTGATGTTCTACTACTAATTAGTTTGATGCATACTTCTCTTAAAATTCATTACAGCAATGACATTATCACCCTTTCAGCTTGAATTTTAATTAGACTTTTGATTCTGTCTTTTACTTCATTCATTTGTCGATATGTATGAAGGTTGAACAGGCGGGGAGAAAGGCTGTATCCCTGCCTTGAGCTCGTTTTAATCCAGCCAGTTGCCTCTTGTCCTTCCATTCTTATTATTCACTCTTGTTTGTCGTACATACCGTATATTACCCACATTTCCCTAAAGTGCACACCTACTTTTCCAAGATTTTCAAACGTCTTGCCTTTGAGTTTAGGTTGTCGAACTTTTTCCTAGCAAAAAAATTCTACGAGACAGCTTTAATTAGTCCGCAGCTCGTGGTCGTGCGGTAGCGTTCTCCCTTCCCTCGCCCGGGTTCCCGGGTTCGATTCCCGGCGGGGTCAGGGATTTTCTCTGCCTCGTGATGACTGGGTGTTGTGTGCTGTCCTTAGGTTAGTTAGGTTTAAGTAGTGCTAAGTTCTAGGGGACTGATGGCCATAGATGTTAAGTCCCATAGTGCTCAGAGTTATTTGAACCATTTTTGAACAGCTTTAATTTTCCTTGCCTTACATCCGCTATCAAGCTACCGTCAAAACTACCTCCCTGGTGCATTGCCGGTTTTATCTTTTATGAAGCCAAACTGGTCATCATCTACCAGATTCATAATTTTCCATTAAATTTTTCTGTATATCATTCACTTCAGCAACTTGAGTGGGTGGGCTATCAAGATAATAGTGTGTTCTCGCATTTTTCTGCCCTTGCAAACTTGGGGACTGTGCGGGTGCTATTTATCCGAGATTCAGTCGGTATGTCATCAATCTCATACATTCGACACACTAACTAAAATAATCATTTCCTGCAGTGATTTAACAACCCTCCCCTTGATATGTTATTCATGGTTTCTACCATGGTTGATTACAAATCTTCCCAATTTCTATCTAATTCTGATTCTAATACTAAATTTAACATATTGTTCAAATCGACAGTTGTTTATTCTCCAATGGCGTTATCAGACACTTCCTTCACTTCGAACAGACCTTGAATGTAGACTTCCCATCTATCCATTGCCTCCTCTGTATTTAATACTGGGGTTGCTTTTGTACAATTGTCATTGACATCTTAGCAACTAAATTCTTTGTAAGTTCTTTTAAATTTTCTGTATGTTACAACTGGTTTTCCGACGACGATTTCTATTCCGATTTATTCACTTTTTCCGCAGCCGTTTCGCTTTTATTTATTTCCACTTCCTGTTGATTTCGTTCCTAAGTGATTTATATCTCTATATTTATTACTTTTCCCGAACATTTATGTATTACATTCACGGATCAATTGAAGTCTTCTGTTGCCTTCGTATTTTCGCTTTTACCGTACTTACAGCTATATTTGATTGTTCAGGTAGCGTTTGGTATAGTTTATGGGGCGCTCAACTTCGCGGTCATCAGCGTTCAGGTAGTGTGATGACTCTTTTAAAAATTCCGTCCTCCTCAGCTGTATTCCCTACTGTGATATACAGTACTGTAATCACTACGGCCTCAGAGAACTGCGAACGCACATCTTCATTCCTGACTACTTCAGTATCTCATTTGCACGTATGTTGATTCTTTCCGACGTTTCTCTTAAAACTCCAGCCTGCTCTTCATCATTATTAATTTCTGATTTGAGTTTACATCTGCTTCTTGGGACGCCTTACAATCCAATATCTGATTTCACAATCTCTTTCTTACCATCTACATCAACATGACTAGTCTACAATTCACACTTAAGTGCCTGGAAGTTAGTCGATCGAACCACCATTCCACAATAGAACAGCATGCAGGAATGAGGTACACTTAAATCTTTCCGTGGGGGCTCTGATTTCTCTTATTTTTTTGCCTATGATAAAATTCCTCTGTGGATGGGTTTGAGCAAAATATTTTCGCATTAATAGCAGAAAGGTGGTGACTGTAACTTTGTGAAAAGACCTCGCCGCAACGAAAAAATCCTTTGTTTTAATCACTGCCGTCACAATTTGCGTATCACATCCATGACACTCTGTCTCCTATTTACGGATAACTCAGAACGAGGTGATCTTCTTTGAATTTTTTTGATGTCCTCCGTCAATCAAGAATCTCATACTGCACAGCAAGACAAGAAGAGGACGTAAAAGCGTAGTGTGTGCAGTCTGTTTATTAGACCTGCTGTATCTTCTAAATGATCTGCCAATAAAATAGTCTGTGGTTGGCCTTCCCAACAACATTATCTAACTAATCGCAACAATTTTAAGTTTTTCTTAATTGTAAGCCTTAGATATTTAGTTACATTTACAGCATTTAGATTTGCATGACTCATCGTGTAACCGAGCTTACAACGGATTCCGTTTAGCATTCATGTGGAAGACCACAAAGTTTACATTATTTAAAGTCGATTGCCACTTTTCACGCTATAATGCATCTTGTCTACGTCATTTTGCAATTTCCCTTGATTTTGTGATGACTTTACTAGACGGGAAATGACAGCATCACCTGCCACCAATATAAGACGGCTTCTCATATTGTCACCAAAGTTGTTCGTGTAGATTAGGGACAGCACTGCCTAGGAAACTGCAGATACCACTTTTGTTTTACACCATGACTTTCCGTCTGTTACTACGAACTGTGACCTTTTCGTCAGGAACTCACAGATCCAGTCGCACAACTGAGACGATACTCCACAGGTAAGCAATTTGATTAGAAGTCACTTGTGAGGAGCCTTGATGTAATCAAATGGTTCAAATGGTTCTGAGCACTACGCGACTTAACTTCTGAGGTCATCAGTCGCCTAGAACTTAGAACTAATTAAACCGAACTAACCTAAGGACATCACACACATCCATGCCCAAGGCAGGATTCGAACCTGCGACCGTAGCGGTCGCTCGGCTCCAGACTGTAGCGCCTAGAACCGCACGGCCACTCCGGCCGGCCTTGATGTAATCAAGCTGGTATCTTCATGTGTTATTTGGGCCCTTCCAGTTTCACCTTTTTTGTGAATTTCAGACAGTGTAATTGCTACTGTAAGCGGAAGAATATCTCTCTCTCTCTCCCTCTCTCTCTCTCTTTCTCTTTCTCTTTCTCTCTCGCTCTCCCCCTACCACCAACCTCATATTCTCCTGTAATGCTACCTTCTAATCTTTCGACTACTATAACATTTAGATCTAAATCTCAATAATTCGACTTTTACAGCCTTCTATGTACGGTACTGAATTATGCGTTATGCGTTCGTTTCCCACATATACTTTCTCGATCCCTTCATCCTCCGTTTGTGACTTCGGCATATCTATATGAACTACAGCTGGCGGTGTTTTGGTTCAACTCAGCTTTCCTATCTTATCTCTAGTGTCGTTGTGCTTGTATAGTATATCACGTTGTATTACGAGTTTTCTGTCAATGTCTGCGTTTTAGTGGTCTATTGCCCTCGACGCGTATTGTTCTCTCCGCTGCCCGTCATTTCTTCGGAATCGATTATCTGTTTTAATGCTTGAATTATGATGGACTCTCTCTGCTATAGTTGATACGTGTACGAAATTCCGACACTGAAATCGCCATTCTATCTGTTCAGAATATTGTAGCGATATTCGTACTTTGAGGATGGTACCGATACTAATAAAAGTCTAAATCATTAAAGAGTGGAGATTTAAACCAATACTTACTGATTCGAACAATTATGCCCTTATTAAACGGTTACCTGTTATTTTTTCTTCTTGTAGCATTAAATTTTGAGGCATGGCTTATGTTGGCAGTTAATGGTGCGGCTGTACAGAGTGAATCACTTAAAACTTGCGCCACAAATATTGCGGAAATCGAAAGTGCTGTTGATGTGCGGTTTTCACAGAATGAATCGGTATTCGATGCTCGTATTGTTAGCCAATCAAAAGATTGTAATAATACTCAGAAAGCATATTTGATGTGCAAACATACACTTTTTTAAATGGAGCAGTGCCTATCGACATTAACAAACTAAAAGCAGGGTAAATCATTGTGCCAATGGTGTTTGTTGCAGGATTCTAGAGCGAGTTATTTACGAGATATCGTGTTTTGAAAAGATCCCACACCGTCACTTGTACTATAGCTGTGGTAGCACACACTAAAGAACAACACAAGAGCATACATAGTTACGTCACCGTAACAGACCAGTAACGAGACAATTGACCATCACATGTTGTGTTCAAAATGACCACCGGCAATGGCAATGCATGCTTCCAGTCTGGTATGGGACGATTGCTGCACACGTGCTAGCATCTCAGCGGAGATGTGCGCGCAGGTTACAGCAGTAGGTCGTTGCGTAGCATCGAGTGCAGTTAGTATGTCCTTGTAGACAGCGTCTTTAAGCTATCCCAACAGAAAAAAATCTACAGACGTCAAATCTTGGAAACAATTCGTAAAGACGTGTTTTAGTATATCGTGCATTGTGAGCTGGACACCCATCAAGATGGTGTCACAGGTTTCTCCTACTCTGCAGAGGAACGTCTTCTAGCATACGTTGAAGATGGCCTTTTAGGAGGCTGCGGTGTCTGTGCGTGTTCAATGTTCCGTCTATGAGAAACGGGCTATGAGCTGATGGTTCACTATCCCACACCACGTGTTTACACTCCATGGACCCTGATGTTTCACCTGACGAAGCCAACGGGGATTGTCAGTAGACAAATAGTGCATGTTTCGGCGGTTTACCTGGCCATGATTAGTAAAAGTCGCTTCGTCACTAAACAAGATAAATGATATATATGGGGTGTCCTGTCTTAACACGTTTCTCATAATCGTTTCCATGCACTTCATGATAGAGAGAGATGTGATATGGATGGAACCTATGTCGACAGAGAATGTGTAGGACACTTGCCTGACTCAAGCCACTTCCTCGTGTGACTGCGCGGGAGCAAACGCGCGGATCAACTGCAACAGCAGCAAGAACATTAATTTTCCCCTCTTCTGTTGTCACTTTTTTCCTTCTGTTCGTTGTCTAGGTGTTACGCTACCAATTTCACGTAAATGCTTGAAGGGGCTGATAAATAATCGCCGAGATGGTTGACGTCTATTGGGATACCTTGCCGCATACACCGTACAAGAACGAACTGCATTCTTCCTATACTCTCCAGATACAATGACCACGTCGGCAGGTAAATCCTATCGTTCACCTACGATCTAATGTTTAGATTGTCGCACAGTAACTAGCAACTCGCAACGTACTCAACGAAGACAGAAGCGCACTGTAAGCAAACATAGCGACATCTTACCTAGCACTACACAGGGTGAATGGCACAAAGAAGTGTCAGTCTGCAAGTTTTTCGAAATACGATATCTCGTAAACAACTCGCACTAGAATCCTCAAACAAACACCATTTGCTTTTTAACTTACCCTGCTTTTTGTTTGTTTATGTCAATAGGCATTGTTCCATTTAAAAAAGTGTATGTCTACATGAACAATACATTTGTTAAGTATTATCACACTGTGTTCAATTGCTAACAATACGAGCATCTGACTACCAATCCATTCTGTTAAAACCACGCATATAGCACTTCCCGTTTCGGCAATATTCGCGGTGCAAGTTTTAGGTGATTCACCCTAGAGAGCCCGCAGTCGGTGACGAGTTTAATCATACTATTCCTGCTAACTATTTCGAAATTTTTATCTACGCCAACCATTACCTGCTAAATCGAAAGAACATTACACTACGCTCCACTGTGTACAAACCATTAAAAGGAGAGCTCATTTAAATTAATAAAATAATATTCCTACACGGTCGTCAACTGCCGTAACTCATTACTGGAACTACACTCGCTTGAGGCAACTTCTTTTCTTACGGTGGCTTCTGATGTAATTATTAAGGCATCAACCAAACTTAACGTCAGAATTTCGAACTGTCTTTTGGATCAAATATTATTATGTAAGTATCATTTATACAGTTGGAAATGACACATCGAAACAATTTTAAGGACTATTCAATAGTTCAAAATAATTTGTGAGGTTCTCTAAGATTGCCTGTTCTTTTCAAGTGAAAATCATGTTTGTATTATATTCATCAAACTGAGATGACAAGGTGATAGAAGGGCTAAAAACTTATGAAAATCACGAAAAAAAACTATCAGAACCAAAAATAAACATTACATAAATATATAAATGTTGCATTTGATTCATAAATTACAAATCTGGACTCGCATTTTGTCAAATCAAAGTATTCCAAAAGTGACTAACGCATTTGCATTGATGTATTAATGAATTAATATAACTAGTAATAGCATACCAAAACAAATATAATAAACATTATCATCAAAGCAAACCTTTAAACTATCGCCTTTAGCTTGGAACAGGTTACTTGTATCGAGATATACTATCTGATCGGAAGTATTCGGACGCCTATTATTGGACATTAATATGGGAAGCATCCATCCTTCGCCTTTATTACGGCTTGGAATCTCCTGGGATATGTCTGTGGAAGAATGGCAGCCCATTTTTCCTCAAAAGCCCAAACCAGATAAGATCGCCGTCGTTTAGAGCGAAGTTGATGAGCTAACTCATCGTAAATGTGTTCCATTGGGTTCAGGCTGGGATTCTAGGAAGGCCAATCTATTTTAGGAATGTTATTCGCCACAAAGCGCTGCCTCAAAGATGCTACTTTACGAGAGCTTACATTGTCTTACTCATGTGATCGTCTCCGAAATCTTCTTTATTGTGTGCAATATACAATGCTGCAAAGTGTGTTCTCACCCTTCTTAAGTGCAACATGGGGAACAGGTTGTAAACATGAAATACACCCCCATACCGATATATCACCTCCTCTATAGTGTTGGAACGTGCTCCAGGCTTTTCCCTAACCAAAACCCTTCCATCGGATTGCCAGAGAGTATAGCATCATTCATCACTCCAGATCACTCGTTTCCAGCTGTCCACCGTCCAGTTACGTCGCTCGTTACGCCACCTCAAGCCTTGCTTAGCATGGACTACAGAAATATGTGGCTTACGAGAAGCTGCTCGACAGTCGTACCCCATTGTGCTTAACTCCCTATGCACAGTGATTGTGCTAGCTGATGACTTCATGCAATTTTTTACTACCACTCGTCGGCCAGTGTGGCCGAGCGGTCCTAGGCCCTTCAATCCGGAACCGCGCGTCTGCTACGGTCGCAGGTTCGAATCCTGCCTCGGGCATGGATGTGTGTGATGTCCTTAGGTAAGTTAGGTTTAAGTAGTTAAAAGTTCTAGGGGACTGACGACCTCATGTGTTAAGTCCCATAGTGCTCAGAGCCATTTGAACCATTTTTACAGCAATTCTCTTCAACGTTCGACTGTCCCTGTTGGCCAGGCATGAGGTCAGCCTGGTCTTCCTGTAACTGTGGTTGTTCCATTTGACTATCACCAACAGCCGAATTTGGCAGCTTTAGAAGCGTTGAAATCCCTGTAATGGATTTGTTGGGTGACATTAGTCTACTTTCGAAGTCACGGAGCTCTCCTACCAGTTCCGCTGTTAACCACTTCTCTGCTGACAACACTATAGTCTCCGCCTCCTTTTATATTGGTAGATCCGCCTCTGGTGACATCTACTGATTAATTCCGCATTTCATACGGCTGTCTGTATACTTTTGGTCAGATGGTATATTGTTTGCAACATATCGTTTATGAATAACGCAAGTTATAGCTCACAAGAGTGGTTTTCTCTCTTCTGAGGGATCCAGTCGCAGCGCTGGAATGATGGAGTCTCGCTTTACGTATGTTGCAGGGTACCATCCGGGACGTGCACATGGGCGCCGTGACGAACGACCTGGCCCTCTTCCAGATGCGCAGCGCCGACCCGGTGCCCGTGCAAATCCTCGCCAGCAAGGACCAGAACGGCCTCACGCCGCTGCACAAGGTAACTTCTCGTTCATTTAGTCAGCAGGTGACTCCTCACACACGACATGTGTCTATTATCTTGTGTAACAACCAGGTCGCAAATAGCGCGTGTATGTTCTCTTCGCGTAGCTCCGTATCACGATGGGCACGAAAACTGCTTAAAAACTAAAACCTAAGAAGTCACAGGTCATCCTCATATTACGACTGTTGATCAGCAGAGATTTTCCTACAACGCTTCCACAAGTACTCCTTGATTCTACCCAATAAGCATGTCAAAAACAGTGAAAGATCTCCCCGTAAGTTGCACGAGCTTGTAAATGAGGAAGAACAAATTGTTTCAGAGTACAGGAAATATCTTCTTTTCGTGCACAGAACCCATAAACGTAGAAAAATATTTCCACCTAAAATAAAACAAACGTTTAGTTCCACCAAATCTTTAGTGCTATGATATTCCAACATGACTCAAGCAGTGAAACCTCAAGACGACACGAGTTACCCAAGTGTGCTCGCGTAAAATAAAGTTGTTTCATCACCATTCTTCCTATACACAGTTAGGGTTGATGTGACCCGACAGATGATGCTATTTCCGCTCACTCTGTTTTCTTCACCGGTTTCTTAGTCATTGGTATTCCTAACATGTCTCCTCACATGTCAAATCCCATCTTCATTTCACAATGGTAATACAACATCGCTTACTTCAGACACCTTTGCTGTACTTTTGAGTAGCACTAAATGTTTTCCATTTCAGCTATACGACTCTGAAAAAAAAGAAAAAAAAAACTACCAGCCTTATAGAGCGGTGTGCTGACCACATACCCCTCCTGTCCTGATCCTCATCTGAGGATGACACGGCGGTCGGATGGTCCCGATGGGCCACTTGTGCCCTGAAGACCCGAGTGAATGCTGTTTCTTACACAAAAAACTCTAGACTGAAGAGAAAACTAAAGCGGTCTCTGTTATTATCGGGGTAGCTTATCTCAGCTGTTTTCCTTTTGTCAAACATTGCACCAGTCTTTGAGTCACATCTTTTATCCCTGCTTATCTTGTCCCTGTTTTTTGTCACATGACGTGACAAAAGAAGAAACATGAGTCGACAGAGAAGAGACAGGGGATTCAGTATTAGTCAGAATTTAAAAGAGCTTTGAAAGACTTAAGATCACGTAAAGCAGGAGCGGTAGATGACATTCCTTCCGAATTTCTAAAATCAGTAACGGAAGTGACAACAAAATGGCCCTTCACGTTGTTGTACAGAATGTATCAGACTGGCGATATACCATCAGACATTCGGATAAACATAGTCCGCACAATTTCGAAGATAGCAGGACCGACAAGTGCAAGAATTGTCGCACGTTAAGCTTAACAGTTAATGAATCCAAGTTTCCAACACGAATAATATACTGAAGAAAAGAAAAATGAGGATCCGTTGGATGGGGATCAGTTTGCCTTTAGGAGAGAGGCAGTTCTGACGTTGCGGTTGATAGTGGAAGCAAGACTGTAGAAATGTTATAGAAATGTTAAGACACCTTCACAGGATTTATCGACCTGGAAAAAGCGTTCGACAATGTAAAATGGTGCAAGATGTTCGAAATTCTGAAAAAATAGGAGTATGCTACAAGAAAAGACGGGTAATATACAATATGCCTTGATTCTGTGATCATTCTATGAATATGTACAAGAACCAAGAGGGAACAATAAGAATGGTAGACCAAGAACAAAGTGATCGGATTGAAATGAGCATAAATAAAACATAGTCTTTCGCTCCTTCTGTTCAATCTGCACATCGAAGAAGAGATGACGGAAATAGAATAAAGGTTCAGGAGTGGGATTAAAATTCGAAGAGAAATGATGCAAATGACAAAATGCGCTGATGACATTGCTATCGTCACTGAAAGTGAAGAAGAATTACAGGATCTGTTGAATGGAATAAACAGTCTAATGAGCACAGAACATGAAGTGAGAGTAAGTCAAAGAAAGACGAAAGTACTGAAAAATAGCAGAAATGAGAACAGCGAAAAAATTAACATTAGAATTGGCGATCATGGAAGAGACGAAGTTACGGAATTCTGCTACCTAGGCAGGAAGAGAATACGAAGAAAGCATTAGAAATTCCAATCTCTGCTTTCCTACACAACTGTATATTCTAAAGCTCCCTCTAGCACATTGGAAGTTATACCCTGATGTCTTAATGGATATCCTAAGGTCTTGTCCCACCTTCTTCTCAGTGTTTTGCACATATTCCTTTCTCGCCGATTCTGTGGAGAACCTTATCATTCCCTACCTTATCAGTCCACCTAATATTCAAAGTTCTTCTGCAGCACCCCATCTCAAATGCTTCGACTGTTTTATGTTGCGGCTTTCCCACAGTCCAAGTTTCACTAGCATACTACGCTGTGCTCCAGACGTACATTCTCCGAAATTTCTTCCTCAAATTAAGCCTGTGTTTACTACTAGTCGACTTCTCTTGGCTAAATACTGGTATCAAACACAGGCCTTAATCTGAGGAAGAAATTTCTGAGAATGTACGTCTGGAACACAGCATTGTATGGTAGCGAAACATGAATTGTGGGTAAATAGGAACAGAAGGGAACAGAAGCGTTTGAGATGTGGTGCTACAGAAGAACGTTGAAAATTACGTGGTCTGATAAGATAGGGACTGAGGAGGTTCTCCATAGATTCGACGATGACAGTAATATATGAAAAACACTGACAAGTAGAAGAGACAGGATGATTGGACATATGTTAAGACACCAGGGATTAGCTTCCGTAGTACTACAGGAAGCTGTAGACAGTGAAAACTGTAGAAGAAAACAGATATTTGAATAAATCCAGCAAACAACTGAGGAAGTATGCTGCAAGTGCTTCTCTAAGATGAAAAGGATGGCGCAGGAGAAGAAATTTTGGCAGGCTTCCTCAAACCAGTATTTTGCGTTGTTACTCTGACCAGTCAACTTCTTCTCCGAATTTTATTCCTTGTGTACTGTTGTTATATTTCCGTTCCATGCCACTAATCTCAGTCGCAGGATGCATATGCTACTGTCTGAAACTAAATTTTGATGGTCTAGCATTTATTGTGCATCATTTCTGTAGCATTCATTGGCGCCCTCAGTTCTCGTGGCTGTATGTCCCAATACTGGTTGTATGAAGCCCTCCAAGGTTCCGTATCCAGTGTATGTGTAGCTCCGTATAATTACTACAACCTACATCAATTGAATCCGTTTACTGTAATCAAGCCTTCATCTCCGTCAACATATTTTACCTGTCTTTCTTCAGCCAGTTACCAAATTAACTGTTATCAAGGAAGATGTATCCTGTCGACCTCTCTCTTCTTTCGCATAAGTTGAACCATAGACCTCTTTTCCCTACAATTCATTTCAGTAGCTTTGCATTAGTTATTCGATCTACCAATATAGTTATTAATCTGTTGCACCACGTATCAAAAGTTTCAATTCCCTACTCGTCTACCGTTTACCGTCAACTTTTATATAAGACCACTCGCTAGGCAAATACTTCCAACAAAGACTACCTAACACTTACACATTGTGTTTTTAAGAAGACGCCACGTAGCCGTAGCCGAGGTCGTTAACGCACAACTGCTCTGTAGTGTTCGACTAACAGATAGCCCATTCGAATACTGGTGTTGGAAGCAATTTTCACTGCCAGTATATGGCCGGCAAGTGAGGGAGAGTTTGTGACGTAGATAGATTTGCATTCGGTAGTTTTGGTACAATATAGAAATGACGTAGTAATGGCAGGATTACCGGTAGCATTGGTAGTGAAAGAAACAGAAATGAATGTGTGAGAGACAAACTTGGAACCGACCGACGACTTATCTTTGTTTGTTTGTTTGTTTGGTTCAAATGGTTCTGAGCACTATGGGACTTAACATCTATGGTCATCAGTCCCCTAGAACTTAGAACTACTTAAACCTAACTAACCAAAGGACATCACACAACACCCAGTCATCACGAGGTAGAGAAAATCCCTGACCCCGCCGGGAATCGAACCCGGGAACCCGGGCGCGGGAAGCGAGAACGCTACCGCACGACCACGAGCTGAGGACTTGTTTGTTTGTTTCGCACATAATCAGAATTGCGCATCGTTCAGTGTTAAGCCTTCGTTTATTGTATATCCCTATAGAATATAAAATCTATTTTATACGAGGTGCGGCTAGAAAAAACCGGACTGATGCTGGAAAAAACATTTATTTACAATTTCATGTTATCTACTTCAATGTACTCTCCTCCTCGGTCTCTACACCGCTCCATACGAATTTTCCACTGTTCATAGCAATGCTGCAGATTATTTTCGGTAAGTCCATACATTACTTCCGTCGCTTTTTCTTTTACTGCTTCAACAGTCTCAAATCTAGTTCCTTTCAAAGCTGACTTGACTTTAGGGAAAAGAAAAAAGTCACAGGGGGCCAAATCAGGTGAGTAGGGTGGATGATCTAAGATGGGAATGTTGTGTTTTGCCAAAAAGTCTTCACTGACAACGCACTGTGAGCTAGGGCATTGTCTCGGTGAAGGATCCATGACTTTTTTCTCCACAAATCGTTCCGTTTTCTCCGTACTCGCTCACGTAGGGTAGCCAGGACGCTAATGTAGTAATGCTGATTCATGTTTGTCCCTCTGGTACCCAATCAATGTGCACAATCCCTTTGATGTCAAAAAAAAAAAAACAATCATCATTGCCTTGAATTTCGATTTTGACATTCGTGCTTTTTTTTGTCGTGGAGAACCAGGAGTTTTCCAATGCATCGATTGATGTTTAGTTTCGGGATCGTAAGTAAAAAACCACGATTCATCGCAAGTAATAACATTTTGTAAGAAGGTGGGATGACTTTCAATGTTTTCCAGGACGTCAGAACAAATCATTCTTCGGCGTTCCTTCTGTTCAATTGTGAGACACTTTGGAACCATTTTTGAACACACTTTGTTCATGTTGAAACTTTCATGAAGAATCTGCCTAACACTTTCCTTGTCAACTCCTGTTAACTCAGACACTGCTCTGATTGTTAAACGGCGATCTTGTCGAACAAGTTTACCGATTTTTTCAATGTTTGCATCAGTTTTTGCTGACAATGGTCTGCCAGTGCGAGTGTCATCACTGGCGTCTTCGCTGCCATCTTTAAATCGTTTAAACCACTCAAACACTTGTGTTCGAGATATACAATCATTGCCGTACACTTGTTGAAACATTACAAACGTTTCACTTGCAGATTTTCCTAGTTTGAAACAAAATTTGATGTTAACACACTGTTCTTTCTGTACACTCAACATTTTCCGACGCACAGACAAAACGTCAACTACTTAAAACAGACGCCACGGGCAGACTGAGTGCAGGAGGCAGATGAAACTCGAGCAGTAGGCGGAGCGAGAGTCAATTCACAGGCCACGCGACTTTCAGCCTTAGTGCATTCGTTTTATTGTTTCACCAGTACTAGTCCGGTTTTTTTCTAGCCACACCTCGTAAGTATCGAAAGTAAGTGCGAAAGTTGTTTACGAATAACATAAACATGTTGAAGCACTTGTCAGACCTTTTTTTTGTAAATATCATCTTTCTTGAGCAAACTGGGTTTTCTAGCGCTATTTAATAAATCTGTATTTTTTATTTTTTTGTTTTTACTGTAACATCCCTCTGTTTCACGTTAAAAATCAACAATTTGCAAAAAAAATTGTATTTATTTTTAAGTAACAGACGGGAGGATAACTATGTAGAACAAAAATGTTTCGTAGGTTATGCGGCCCATTATATATCGTCAGTCTGTTTCTAGACAGTTCACCGCTTCCATAAGAGACTGATCCCATACACAGAAATACAGATCGAAATGAGGTAACGCTCGATAGGTATGAATTATACGTAACTTACAGGTAGCTGACCAAGGCTACTAGGAAAATTACTGTAGTCTACGCTTACTTATGATAGTCTACGGTACCCTACGGTAGTTCTATAGACGTGAATCTCCTGATCATCAGACTTCATGCTAAAGTTGTAGATTAAATTCCATTCCTCTGCACAGTGTCTCATGAAGTGAGAGCATTATGCCAACGTTGACGGTGATCTGTCCGTCGGATTGGGACATTAATACCAGCGGACACCTTCATGCTATTTGAAGACATTAAGCTATGCGCCACCACAATGTTTCACCCACTTCCTTCTCTCAGGCCTATAATGCAACACAAACAGGACACCACGCTACAAATACACATATCTATTACACTCATATACACTCAACAAACATTTATTTATTTAAGTCATCAGTCTTCCGAATGGATCGATGCAGCCCGCCACGAATACATCTCCTGTTCCAACCTCTTCATTTCACAGTAGCACTTGAAACCTCCGTCCTCAATTATTTGCTGGATGTATTCCAATTTCTCCTTTCCTCTACGATTTTTACATCCAAATGTCTTTACAGATGTCCTATCATTCTGTACCCCATTCTTCTCAGTATTTACATATCTTCCTTTCCTCACCCATTCTACGGAGAACTTCTCATTTCTTACTTACCAGTAAACCTAATTTTCAACTATCATCTGTAGCACCACATATCGAATGCCTCGATTCTCTTGTGTTACGGTTCTCCCGTAGTTCATGATTCATTATCATACAAATCTGGGCTCCCGATGTACATTCTCAAAAATTTCTTCCTCAAATTAAGTCCTATGTTTGTTGCTAGTAGATTTCTCTTGGCCACGAACGCCGTTTTCGCCAGTGCTTTTTATGTCCTTCTTGGTCCGTCCATCATTGGTTATTATGCTGGCTAGGTAGCAGAATTCATTAACTTCATCAACTTCGTTATCCCCGCCTCTGATGTTAAGTTTCTTGCTGTTCTCTTTTCTGTTGTCTTTCTTCGATTCATTCTGAACCGATATTCTGTACTAATTAGACTGTTCATTTCATTCATCAGATCCTGTAGTTCTCCTTCACTTCCACTGAAGATAAAAATATCAGCGAGTCTTATCATTAATATCCTTTCACCCTGAATTTTAATCCCGCTCTTGAACATTTCTTTTATCTCCATCATTGCTTATTCGATGTATAGATGAACAGTAGGGTCGGAAGACTACATTCCTGTCTTACACCTTTTTAATACGAGCACTTCGTTCATAGTGTTTCGGTTCTAGGCGCTTCAGTCTGGAACCGCGTGACCGCTACGGTCGCAGATTCGAATCCTGCCTCGGGCATGGATGTGTGTGATGTCCTTCGGTTAGTTAGGTTTAAGTAGTTCTAAGTTCTAGGGGACTGATGACCACAGATGTTAAGTCCCATAGTGCTCAGAGCCATTTCAACCATTTCATAGTGTTCCACTCTTATTATTCCCTGTTGGCTCTTGTACATATTGCATATTACCCGTCTCTCCCCATAGCTTACCCATATTTTTCTCAGAATTTCGAACATCTTGCACCATCTGACTTTGACGAACGCTTTTTCCAGGTCTACAAACCCTATAAACGTCTCTTGATTTTTCTTTAGACTTGCTTCCGTTATCAACCGCAACGTCAGAAATGCCCCTCTGGTGCCTTTATCTTTCCTAAAGCCTAACTGATCGTCATATAACACATCCTCTATTTTCTTTTCCATTCTTCTGTATATTATTCTTGTCAGCAACTTGGATGCACAACCTTTTAAGCTGATTGTGCGATAATCCATGCACTTGTCGGCTCTTTTAATATTCAGAATTGTGTGAACGATGTTTTCCCGAAAGTCAGATGGTACGTTGACAAACCGATACATTCTACGCACCAACATAAACAATCGTTTCGTTGCCACTCCCCCCAGTGATTTTAGAAATTCTGTTTGAATGTTATCTATCCCTTCTATCTTATTCGATGTTAAGTCTTCCAAAGCTCTTTTAAATTCTCATTCTAATAATGGATCCCCTATCTCTCCTATAGCAACAGTTGCTTTTTCTCCTATCACGTCATCAGACAAGTCTTCCACCTCATAAAATCTTTCAATTTACTTTCCACCTATCACCTTCTTCCTCTGCATTAAACAGTGGAATCCTCATTGCACTCTTGCTGTTAATTTCAGCAAAAGTTGTTTTGACTTTTTTATATGCCTTGTCCGTTCTTCCGACAATCATTTACTTTTCGATTTCTTCACATTTTTCATGCAGCCAGTTCCCTGCACTTCCCTTTTACTTCATTTCTGTGACTTGTATTTCTGTATTCCTGAAAGACCCTGAACATTTTTGTACTTCCTTCTTTCATCGATCACTTGAAGTATCTCTTTTGTCACTCACAGTTTCCTTGCATTTACCTTCTTTGTACCTGTTTTTGTTTCCAACATTTGTGATTGCCCTTTTTAGAGCTGTCCGTTCCTCTTCAACTGACTGCCTACCGAGCTACTCCTTATCGCATTATCTATAGCCTGAGAGAACTTAAAGAGTATTTCTTCATTCCTTAGTACTTCCATATCCCACTTCTTCGCGCGTTTTTCCTATCTTAATACTCTCTTGAACTTCAGCCTACTCTTCATCACTACTAAATTGTGATCTGAGCCTACATCTGCTCCTGGGTACGCCTCACAGTCCAATATCTGATGTCGCAATCTGTGTCTGACCATGATGTAATGTAACTGAAATCTTCCCGTATCACCCGGCCTTTTCCAAGGATACCTCTTGCTCTTGTGACTCTCGAACAGAGTAATTGCTATTACCGGCTGAAATTTATTGCAGAACTCAATCTTTCTCCTCTCTCATTCCTAAAATCGTAAACCTTTATTCCTCCGTAAACCTTTCTTTTACTCCTTCCCCTACAACCGCATTGCAGTCCCCCATGGGTGTTTTTCATTTCCCTTTACGTACTGACGTACTGAATTATCCGTTCAATATCCTCATATACTTTCTCTATCGCTTTCTCTTCGGCTTGTGACGTCGGCATGTATACCTGAACTATCGTTGTCGGTGTTGGTTCGCTGTCGATTCTGATGAGAACCACCCTATCAGTGAACTGTTCAGAGTAGCACACCCTCCATCCTACTTTCCTATCCGGAACAAATCCTATTCCCAGCGTACCATTTTCTGTTACTCTTCCCCAGAAATCGCAGAAATCCTTGTCTTCTTTCCATTTCACTTCACTGACCCCCACATTATCTAGATTGAGCCTTAGCGTTTCCTTTTCAGATTTTCTAGCTTCCCTACCACGTTCAAACTTCTGACATTCGACACTCCGCCTCGTAGACCTTTATCATTTTGTTGGTTATTCGATGTTTTTGTCATGGTCACTTCCCTCTAGTCAGTCTCCTCCCGGAGATCCGCATGTGGGACAATTCGGGAAACTTTTGCCAACGGAGAGGTCATCATGACATTTTTTTCAGTTACGGGCAACATGACCTGTGGACACACATTGTGTCTTTAATGCAGTGGTTTCCATTGCCTTCTGCATCCTCATGCCGTTTATCATCATTTACGTATTTGCTATCGCTTACAATCTCGACACCGACCACCTAGAGTCCAAGTCTGATGGTATTACCACATAGCTACAGAATCTCGTGTGTAACCTTGATTAAACATTCGCTTCCTGATCTATAATGTAGTTTAAACACTTATACTGCTAGGTTAATCTAAGCTGTGCACATTGGATATTTCCTGAACGGTTTAAGACATTATAATTCACTTTCCATACACATTAATTGTGAGAATTCCTAGTTAAATGACGTATTGTCTCTGTACATAGCAATATTTCTCTGTCCATTCGAAAAGGCCTCGGAAGGCCTTACGGTACCGACCGACAGCCGTGTCATTCTAAGCCGATAGGCGTCACTGGATGCGGATATAAAGGGGTATAGCCGCGCTGAGTGACCGCGCGGTTTGAGGCGTCATGTCATGGACTGCGCGGCCCCTCCCGCCGAAGGTACGAGTCCTTCCTCGGGCATGGGTATGTGTGTTGTTCTTAGCATAGGTTAGTTTAAGTAATGTGTAAGTCTAGGGACCGATGAACTAAGTACTTTGGTCCCTTAGGAATTCAGACACATTTGAACATTTGGAGGGGTATATCGTCAGAACACCGCTCTCCCAGCCGTTGTAAGCTTTCGCGACAGGGGACGCAACTTCTGAATCAAGTAGTTCCTCAACTGCCCTCAGAAGCGTTAGTAGTAGTAGTAGTAGTAGTAGTAGTAGTGGTGGCGGAAGTTAAGTTGACATCCCGCATACCAACAGCGCTCGGCAGACCCGAATGGCCAACCAAACAAGTACTAGCCTAGCCCGACAGTGAGGAGTTACCACTGCGACGATACCGTTGGTCATAGCTGTATTAAGTCTAGATATATGGATATCAACTTTGCTTTTCCAAATGTAACTATAGTAATTTATGCTTCCAGTGGCATAGTTACAAAGGAGGCGAATTCAGTGGCGAACACTCGTCAAAATCCGATTAGTAGTTTCGGAGACATTATGATATTTAAAACATGCTTCATTTGCTTAGAACATAAACCATCTGCTGTCTTTTGTGGAAGTTTGTAATGTTATACGGAACTGGTGCATCATGCTAATTAGCACTCCAGCTCGATGCACTTAACAGAGACTACTTACAAAAATGAAATATCGAAGAAAAATTTCGTTTAAAACTGATACTAATCACACTTGGCAACATGAAGGTCGACTGACACACCAGCTGGATGGCAAAGTACGTGCCATCTAGGGATGAATCGCTAGGTAATTACGGTAACAGTTCTGCTCTTCAACCCTGAAACTGAATGAGTTTGTAAAACGGAACTGAAGTACAAACAATGTTAGATACTAACTCCATTTCGTGAGCCTAATTGAAAAATTACTTCAGCAGCAATAACAGAAAGAAAATAGGAAAGAATGTGGTCATAAACGCTCCCTTAAAATTTCAACGGTTCGAAATGACCACTATATAATGCAAAACACGTTTACAATCGCTGGTGAAAGAACATCGGGAGAGCTTAAAGAGATCCCTTGGATGTTGTTTCACATGGTGCAAAAGTGCTATGTTTTAATTGCTCTTAAGTCGTTGGAAACTGTGCATAGACTTCATCTTTCTACTTATCCCACAGAAGAATGTAGTGTGGTCTCAAACCAGGTGAATGTGGAGACCAACTGCTAACACCTTGACATTCTACACAGCGTCCTGGAAAGAGCTGGGCGAGCGCTTTTCTAGTCACAAGTGACTAGTAAGTGATCCGTGCCCCATCGGGCTGACACCACATACATCAACGTATTTCAAATGGAACTCCCTCCTGGAGAGCCGGTGGAACGCTAGTATGAAATTATGAGTATCCTTTAACAAGATTTTTTACCATGAAGTAAGGACCAATCACGTACACACATCCAATAATCCACCACCAAGCAGTCACGATCCAATGGCTCTGATGTGCAGCCTGCATCAGTCAGTACAGATTTTTCAGCTCACCAATAAGGCATATTTCTTACATTCAGCTCTCCATGATCTGAAAATATCTGCTGGTAAAGTGACATGTGATACAGACTGAAGCTGCAAATAAAATGCGAAGAACGGTGGACTAACTTATTTTAGAGGCATTCGCAATTTCTCTGGAGCTAACTTGTGGAGTATGAGCAACATCTATTTCGTTCGCTTCGATCGATGGACGTTTTCCTTACCCTCTGCATAGTATTCCACTGCTCTTCCAATTATAATTTGTTGCACATGCTATCACTCTTGTTGGACAACATCTGTCAGGATACCGTTGTACGGTTCAGCTTTTCTGTTCGCGTTGCTTCTGCATTTTCCGTCAAGAAGTAGCATATCTAGTTTCTCCTGGTTTGTGAGACTCATTTATGTCTTTCAAACTAACCAGCACTAGACACACGTGAACCACAGACTAAGAGCTCGTTTACGCGTATACCGTTTTCGCGGCGGTGAATCTCTGTTTCCTCCATCTCAGACATGACGTATTTCCATATTTGGGTATGAAATGACGACCTTCTGCGTCAAACAGCAATCAGTTGCTTGTTAAATATATATATATATATATATATATATATATATATATATATATATATATATATATATATCCTAAGTCCCAATTATTGTATTCACTCCGAAATTAGGTATCGGATTTTGAAGCGTAAAATGGTACTGAAACCTTTTATGTTAGAACGACGATACTAGAAACAGAAATTACTATAGTTCCATTTTAAAAAGCGAATTTGATACCGCTATTATATATATATATATATATATATTGACGAATCGATTCCACAGACCGAACGTGAAGAGAGGGGCTAGTGTAATTGGTTAATACAAACCATAAAAAAATGCACGGAAGTATGTTTTTTAACACAAACTTACGTTTTTTAAAATGGAACCACGTTAGTTTTGTTAGCATATCTGAACATATAAACAAATACGTAATCAGTGCCGTTTATTGCATTGTAAAATGTTAATTACATCCGGAGATATTGTAACCTAAAGTTGACGCTTGAGTACCACTCCTCCGCTGTTCGATCGTGTGTATCGGAGAGCACCGAATTACATAGGGATCCAAAGGGAACGGTGATGGACCTTAGGTACAGAAGAGACTGGAACAGCACATTACGTCCCTTTTTATTGGTCTTTTTCACTGACGCACATGTACATTACCATGACGGGTGAGGTACACGTACACACGTGGTTTCCGTTTTCAACTGTGGAGTGGCATAGAGTGTGTCCAGACATGTCAGGCCAATAGATGTTCAATGTGGTGGCCATCATTTGCTGCACACAATTGCAATCTCTGGCGTAATGAATGTCGTACACGCCGCAGTACATCTGGTGTAATGTCGCCGCAGGCTGCCACAATACGTTGTTTCATATCCTCTAGGGTTGTAGGCACATCACGGTATACATTCTCCCTTAACGTACCCCACAGAAAGAAGTCCAAAGGTGTAAGATCAGGAGAACGGGCAGGCCAATTTATGTGTCCTCCACGTCCTATGAAACGCCCGTCGGAGGTTTCAAGCGTCAACTTTGGGTTACAATACCTCCGGATGGAATTAACATTTTACAATGCAACAAACTGCACTGATTACGTATTTGTTTATATGTTCAGATGTGCTAACAAAACTAACGTGGTTCCATTTAAAAAACATAGGTTTGTGTTAAAAAACATACTTCCGTGCATTTTTGTGTGGTTTGTATTAAACAATTACACTAGCCCCTCTCCTCACGTTCGGTCTGTGGAATCGGTCGTCAGTATTTGATGTGGTTTACGAAATATATCCAGCGGTAATGTTAGGTGACTCACCCTGTATCCGTTGAGCTGAGTTACCCTGTGTAGGTGGTCTCGCGGTTCTAGGCGCGCAGTCCGGAATCGCGCGACTGCTACGGTCGCAGGTTCGAATCCTGCCTCGGGCATGGATGTGTGTGATGTCCTTAGGTTAGTTATGTTTCAGTAGTTCTAAGTTCTAGGGGACTGATGACCACAGCTGTTAAGTCCCATAGTGCTCAGAGCCATTTGAACTATTTTTTACCCTGTGTAGTTTCTAAAGGTAAACATAAAGGAACAAAGGGAAAACCACCCAAAACCCTTAAACAATTGTATTAGATCTGTTGATCATCTGCTCTACTGTTGCGTTGGTTCTGCCATAACTCCATGTTGCTGACCATATATCTATTGCTTCTGGTGTCGATGAATCATCGGTGGTATTCACTACACTCACAGTGCTGACATCAATACTATCGAGTACTAACGAGTTTTCTCTTACAGAGCCTTTATTAACTATGACATATATTGAATGTCCTTACACCCCCCACCCCACCCCCGGTTACTTTACTTGCTACTTCGTTCACTAGTTGTCTTTGTCTCTAGCAATGTCACTTAAGGCATCAATGCCTTTTATTTGACTCTGCAGATTTTCATAAACAGCTAATATCTACGAAATGGTCTGGTACCCCATGGCGCCACCTGCACACATATTTGTTGGGCATTTCTTTACTTTATATAAATATTCATAGTATGGTCCATGGACCGCCAAGCAATGGATCATGACTATATCCGGCTTTACGTGCAAGTATCCTGACCGTGATGTTTGGAAATATACCATGCACTCTGCGAGCTGTTGTGATACTGTCCCAATCTCTTTGCCACTCGCTGCGCTTTCCATATATTCGTCTCTAGTTCTGTTACTATTTCCTAACCCGTAATTTCTCTCGCTCTGGGAAGATGCCCTTCGCGAAGTCAGTAAAAGAACATCTACATCTGGCAACAATATCTATTGGGTACAGACGTAAAAATGCTTCCACCGGTGTTGTCACAAAGGCCCCTGCGAGCATCAGCAGCATGCATGTTTAGTGAAGACTTCCTTGCAATTAATCTGGGCGAAAACATAAGTAAGCTATCTTAAACGGTTCTGGAAATATTTTAGCTGAGCCGTTGAGCTGAGTTACCCTGACTATATCGATTGTACCGCAATTTAATGCCCAAATGCTGGCTGCAAACCCTATGATTTCTGTTAGCGTTCCATCATGATAGGGCCTAAGCAATTGCAGTGGGATTTTGAGCCAGTGGTGCCCAATCGTGCCAATTTGTGCATAACTTTGGCTGCTTTCTGGTGTATAAGAGAGACGTGCGTGTGATAGTAAAACTTATCGTCCAAGTGGATTCCCAAATACTTGCTTCACTTTATATCCTTTCTAGTTCAGCCATCGTTACTTATAATTCTGCCCAAGTGGCAAAACTCGTACGTTACTTTTAGTGTCTTTGTACGTTATGTAATGTCCTCAACCTCATCTATTTAATTCGACAGCATTCCTTTACCACTGTTTTGCTTTTAGCGATGTTCACCTCTTTCAAGACTCCGTTCACTCAACTTCCAAGTCCTTTGCCATTTCCAAAGAATTACAGTGTGATCGGCTATGTTACTATTGTTCTTTCTTTGTATTACAGTTCTCTTTCAAAATTGCTTGTTAGTTTCCTTTCCTGTTTGTTCAGTGTAGTGACTGAATAACGTGGGGGATATCCTACAACCCTGCCCAACTTCTTTCTGAATTGCTGCCTCTCTTTATTGCCCTTCGACTTTTATAACTGGAGTTTTGTTTCTCTAAAACTGCTGGATTTAATATATTAACTAAGAGGGTTTTATTTTTTGTGATAAAAGAACAGATGAATAAAATATCTGTTCTTAAGACTTCTACCCCATAGTATTCAAGTGGCATCTGGCAACCATGACAAACTTATCACCAAGTTTTAGAAGCACTGATTCGTATTTTATGTTGTAGCTGCATTTCTTTGGAAATCTGTAGGATCCGCGCGGCTCCCCACGTCGGAGGTTCGTGTCCTCCCTCTGGCATGTGTGTGTGTGTCGTCCTTACCGTAAGTTAGTTTAAGTTGGATTAAACAGTGTGTAAGCTTAGGGATCGATGACCTCAGCAGTTTGGTCCCATAACACCTTACCACAAATTTCCAAATTTCCAAATCAGCAGGAAACCCTATATCACAAATAATGTATATCACATTAACGCACTGTTCATACAGTGCCTTTCGATAAGAAGTAAAAGGAATTGAAATTTATATTACAAAAAGGAACCGTGACTAACTAAATATAAATAAAAATTCTAATCCTTCTTTTCTTTTTTTGGTACTTTCTCATTCTCTATTCCAAGGATTAGGCGGCGTTGTTTGCGCTCCAGAACATTACGTACAGTGTCATGTTATTTTCAGTTAATTACCAGGTGGCCTAATACTGGGACATAGGGAGTCCCAATTGTAGTCCATGTATAGAAAAAGAAAGTTATCCGTTCTTATCTGGACGCAGGTGTACTTGCGAAACCGAAAAGTAACAGCTATCGCAGAGCATAGCTCTCTTTCCACGTAGTGATGCACTGACGAAAAAAATCCCAACACCGAGAAATAATTAATGTACAGTCATCCACAAACAGCATTAACCGACACTATATTGACCGACCAAGTGCAACAAGCATGGAACTCCATTCCACAAAGCGATTTCCGCCACCTGTACAACACAATGCATGTACGTCTGCATGCTTGCATTCAACATTTTGGACGTTACACAGGTTATTTATGTACGAGTATTTAACATTTGCAATGGCTTTATAGGCCCTTTGCTGTTACTCATATATACAAACGATTTGTTAGACAATCTGAGCACCCGTCCCAGGTTGTTTGCAGATGATTTGTCATTTACCGACTAGTAAAGTCATCAGAAAATCAAAACATATTGTAAAACGATTTAGAAAAGGTATCTGTGTGGTGAGAAAATTGGCAATTGACTCTAAATAATAAAAAGTCTCAGGTCATCCACATAAGTGCTAAAAGCGATCCATTAAACTTAAGTTACGCGATAAATCAGTCAAATCTAAAGGCCGTAAATTCAAATAAATACTTGTTGTCGTTGTTGTGGTCTTCAGTCCTGAGACTGGTTTGATGCAGCTCTCCGTGCTACTCTATCCTGTGCAAGCTGCTTCATCTCCCAGTACGTACTGCAGCCTACATCCTTCTGAACCTGCTTAGTGTATTCATCTCTTGGTCTCCCTCTACGATTTTTACCCTCCACGCTGCCCTCCAATTCTAAATTGGTGATCCCTCGATGTCTCAGAACATGTCCTACCAACCGATCCCTTCTTCTAGTCAAGTTCTGCCACAAGCTCCTCTTCTCCCCAATTCTATTCAATACCTCCTCATTAGTTATGTGATCTACCCATCTAATCTTCAGCATTCTTCTGTAGCACCACATTTCGAAAGCTTCTATTCTCTTCTTGTCTAAACTATTTATCGTCCACGTTTCACTTCCGTTCATGGCTACACTCCATACAAATACTTTCAGAAACGACTTGCTGACATTTAAATCTATACTCGATGTTAACAAATTTTTCTTCTTCAGAAAGGCTTTCCTTGCCATTGCCAGTCTACATTTTATATCCTCTCTACTTCGACCATTATCAGTTATTTTTCTCCCCGAATAGCAAAACTCCTTCACTACTTTAAGTGCCTCATTTCCTAATCTAATTCCCTCAGCATCACCCGACTTAATTCGACTACATTCCATTATCCTCGTTTTGCTTTTGTTGATGTTCATCTTATACCCTCCTTTCAAGACACTGTCGATTCCGTTCAACTGCTCTTCCAAGTCCTTTGCTGTCTCTGAAAGAATTACAATGTCATCGGCGAACCTCAAAGTTTTTATTTCTTCTCCATCGATTGTAATACCTACTCCGAACTTTTCTTTTGTTTCCTTTATTGCTTGCTCAATATACAGATTGAATAACATCGGGGACAGGCTACAACCCTGTCTCACTCCCTTCCCAACCACTGCTTCCCTTTCATGCCCCTCAACCCTTATAACTGCCATCTGGTTTCTGTACAAATTGTAAATAGCCTTTCGCTCCCTGTAGTTACCCCTGCCACCTTCAGAATTTGAAAGAGAGTATTCCAGTCAACATTGTCAAAAGCTTTCTCCAAGTCTACAAAAGCTAGAAACGTAGGTTTGCCTTTCCTTAATCTTTCTTCTAAGATAAGTCGTAGGGTCAGTATTGCCTCAAGTGTTCCAACATTGCTGCGGAATCCAAACTGATCTTCCCCGAGGTCGGTCGGCTTCTACCAGTTTTTCCATTCGTCTGTAAAGCATTGGCGTTAGTATTTTGCAGCTGTAACTTATTAAGCTGATAGTTCGGTAATTTTCACATCTGTCAACACCTGCTTTCTTTGGGATTGGAATTATTATATTCTTCTTGAAGTCTGAGGGTATTTCGCCTGTCTCATACATTTTGCTCACCAGATGGTAGAGTTTTGTCAGGACTGGCTCTCCCAAAGCTGTCAGTAGTTCTAAAGGAATGTTGTCTACTCCAGGGGCCTTGTTTCGACTCAGACCTTTCAGTGCTCTGTCAAACTCTTTACGCAGTATCTTATCTCCCATTTCATCTTCATCTACATCCTCTTCCATTTCCATAATATTGTCCTCAAGTACATCGCCCTTGTATAGACCCTCTATATACTCCTTCCACCTTTTTCCCTTCTTTGGTTAGAACTAAATTTTCATCTGAGCTCTTGATATTCATGCAAGTGGTTCTCTTTTCTCCAAAGGTCTCTTTAATTTTCCTGTAAGCAGTATCTATCTTACCCCTAGTGAGATAAGCCTCTACATCCTTACATTTGTCCTCTAGCCATCCCTGCTTAGCCATTTTGCACTTCCTGTCGATCTCATTTTTGAGACCTTTGTATTCCTTTTTGCCTGCTTCATTTACTGCATTTTTATATTTTCTCCTTTCATCAATTAAATTCAATATTTCTTCTGTTACCCAAGGGCTTCTACTAGTCCTCGTCTTCTTACCTACTGAATCCTCTGCTGCCTTCACTACTTCATCCCTCAAAGCTACCCATTCTTCTTCTACTGTATTTCTTTCCCCCATTCCTGTCAATTGTTCCCTTATGCTCTCCCTGAAACTCTGTACAACCTCTGGTTCTTTCAGTTTATCCAGGTCCCATCTCCTTAAATTCCCACCTTTTTGCAGTTTCTTCCGTTTTAATCTATAGTTCATAACCAATAGGTTGTGGTCAGAGTCCACATCTGCCCCTGGAAACGTCTTACAATTTAAAACCTGGTTCCGTACCATTATATAATCTATCTGATACCTTCTAGTATCTCCAGGGTTCTTCCATGTATACAACCTTCTTTCATGATTCTTGAACCAAGTGTTGCCTATTATTAAGTTATGCTCTGCGCAAAATTCTACCAGACGGCTTCCTCTTTCATTTCTTAGCCCCAATCCATATTCACCTACTATGTTTCCTTCTCTCCCTTTTCCTACTGACAAATTCCAGTCACCCATGACTATTAAATTTTCGTCTCCCTTCACTACCTGAATAATTTCTTTTATCTCATCATATATTTCATCAATTTCTTCGTCATCTGCAGAGCTAGTTGGCATATAAACTTGTACTACTGTAGTAGGCGTGGGCTTTGTGTCTAACTTGGCCACAATAATGCGTTCACTATGCTGTTTGTAGTAGCTCACCCGCACTCCTATTTTTTTATTCATTATTAAACCTACACCTGCATTACCCCTATTTGCTTTTGTATTTTTAACCCTGTATTCACCTGACTAAAAGTCTTGTTCCTCCTGCCACCGCACACTGGACTCGCATTCGGGAGGACGACGGTTCAATCCCGTCTCCGGCCATCCTGATTTAGGTTTTCCGTGATTTCCCTAAATCGTTTCTGGCAAATGCCGGGATGGTTCCTTTGAGAGGGCACGGCCGATTTCCTTCCCCATCCTTCCCTCACCCGAGCTTGCGCTCCGTCTCTAATGACCTCGTTGTCGACGGGACGTTAAACACTAATCTCCTCCTCCTCCTGCCACCGAACTTCACTAATTCCCACTATATCTAACTTTAACCTATCCATTTCCCTTTTTAAATTTTCTAACCTACCTTCCCGATTAAGGAATTACAATTAAGAACAACTTAAATTATAAAGAACACATATAAAATGTTTTGGGGAAGGCGAACCAAAGACTGCGTTTTGCGCAGTATGGGATCCTTACCAAATAGCATTAACGAATCACACCGAGAAAGTTCAGAGAAGAACAGCACGTTTTGTATTATCGGGAAATAGGGGATACAGCGTCACTGACATGATACAGGACTTGAAGTGGACATCATTAAGACAGGGGCGTCTTTCGTTGCGGCGGAAACTTATCACGAATTTCCAGTCACCAACTTTCTCTTCAGAATGCGTCAATATTTTGTTGACACCGACCTACACAGGGAAAAACGATCATCAAAATAAAATAAGAAAAATCAGAGCTCCAACGGAAAGATATAGGTGTTCGTTTTTTCCTCGCGCTTTTCGATGTTGGAATAATAGAGAATTATTGTGAAGGTGGTTCCACGACCCTTCTGCCAGGCACTTAAATATGATTTGCACAGTATCCATGTAAATGTAGATGAAACTACACACATACGTTACATAGCCTATCCACATAGGCACAGCATTCGTAGGAAATGTATTAATTACTCGAAAACACATTTACTGGTTGCTTGATTGCTACAGCAGTTCAAAGCAAAGAACTCAAAATACAGGTGCTGAGTCTGGAGTGCGCTTTAATCTAAAAGTGGTGGAACCAAAGGAAATTAGCATCCGCAATTCATAGCTTATGTCTTCATAACGTCACCAGTACGGCTGTTCATAGCAAAACAGAATGTTTAAAATTAGGCAACATATTTTTTAAAGGACGAATATAACACGTTGTGCATAATATACTCGCGTAAAGTAGCCATTTCAGCTACACTGACATTTGTCAACATAAAAAAGGTTTCCCGAAAATGTCCGTATTCTACGAGTAACAAATGCAATTATAAAAAGACCAGCGGAAAAATGCTCCTATCGGAGCACCAAAAAATGCGAATTTGCTCCTGTTTATTCAAAAAAACTCTGACTGGAAAGTGGGTACCAACTACGTCATTCCACGTTTCTAAGCACCTTTAAACGTTCCCAAAAATTTTGCCATGTGAACATATTCGCGTTTTTATTATTATTTTTGTTTAACATGCAACTCGACTAAACTCCCACTAGCTTCCTAACTGCAACTCATTCACACCCGCTTGTCCATCGCTGTTAAGTTGCACATACCTTCACTCTGCACAGACCTTCACTCTGTCACTGTCTCCCTCTAACTCTCTCATTCTGCTAATATCTCATTCCTTCCTTCCCACAGATCTATTTCTTCTCACTGACACTACCTCTCTCTTCCTGGTTGTTATTGTCATATACTTTGTCTCTCATTGTAACTGGCTCACACATATTTCCACTTTCTATTTCCCTTTATTCCTCTTCTTCCCCCGCCCCCTCCCCCCCCCCCCCTCAACCCCAACCGCATAGCACTGTCTTCTTCACTCCTTTTTTGGCACTTTTGTGTCACCGTCAGTTATGTCCCACTGCCACTGTGTCTCTCTCTTTCTCTCATACTCCTATTGTCCCCTTCACTCTTTCTATAACACGATCTTCCAGTATTTATTATTTTTCCGCCTCTTTCCCACTGTCTTCTTCTCTCTCAGCATAAAAAAGCGCGAATATTTTGACATGCCAAAATTTGGCGAAAATTTTTAAAGGTGCTGAGGAAAGTAGAATGAGGCATCTGGTACCCCACATTTCAGTCAGAGTCTTTTAAATAAACAGGAACGTATTCGCATTTTTTGCGCTCCGATAGGAGTATTTTCCCGCTGGTTCGCTTATTCTCCCTGCTGCCTTGGGGTATGTAACTCCTATGGAAAGAAATATATTGGTCAGAAAGATTTAGAAAATTTCTTTATGTGTAATTGAAATAACACAAAACTAATTTTAGTGCTCAGATTGGATATTCAGTGCAAAAAAATTGCACGTGCTTCAGAACTACAACATGGGGTGCCAACATGATAATGGAGACACTATTCGTCATATTTCCCCTTGCTACGTAACCTTATATAGTACGTTTTCGCGTCACACCGGATTTTACGTGCGTATTTTACGTATACAAGTAAGTTATCTTTGAACCTCTGTATCTCAGAGACGGATAAAAACTAACTCTGTCCGAACAGACCTCGGAAGGCCCTACAGTACCGCCTGGCCACCGTGTCATCTTCAGCCGATAGATGTCACTGGATGCGGATATGGAAGCGCATGTGGGCAGCACACTGCTCTCCCGGCCGTTGTCAGCTTTCGTGACTGAAGCCCCTACTCCTCAAGTCAAGTAGCTCCTCTGTTGGCCTCACAAGGGCTGAGTGGACCTCGCTTGGCAACAGTGCTCGGTAGACTCGGAGCGGAATACATCCAAGTGCCAGCCAAGTCCGACAACGCTTAACTTCGATAGTCTTACGAGAATCGGTGAAACAACTGCGGCAAGGCTGTTGGTTGATATGAAGAAAATTTTCAGTGTCGTTCGAGAACGAGATCTTTCTAACACATCGTAAAAATTTCAGCCATTTGCTGTGTGTAGCCGTCTTGGAACCCTCGGCTGCGTTCTGGCCCGCTGGTGACGGAAAACCTTTTTTGCGCCTTTCCGAGGAACCACCCATGAAATAATGGTGACTCCGTAAGTCCAATCAAGCCTACCGTAGACCACATCAAATGTAAAAAGAACCAACCGATTTGCTTCTTTTTCCTGAGCAGTAGGAAGCGCGTAATATTGATACCTTAACCCGGTACTGTATGTTAGTGATACTAAGATCCTTCAGTTGGGTATAAAAATGGTCCCTAGCTCAAGGTCTATCCAAAACAGTTGGCCCTTCCTTTCTATAATCAATAGCATCCAAGGTACGAGCACCGGAAAATCGCGCTTTTATACGCGTCGTTTTGGAACATATTAGGTACGCATGCTGTCGCATGCATAGCGATTGCAGCTTCCGTACGGAATGTCAGTCTTGTCTAACAAATTTTCAATTATGTTTGATAAAATACGTGATATAACCGACGGCGAGCGTTAAAAGTTAAAGTAATTTCCTTTAGAGTACGACTATAAAACCAGCGTCATAGTACAGAAGTCTTACGGAAGAGATGGCGATGAGCGCATTTATTAATCTCAAATTAGTAACGCAAAGCTTGTCGGTGCTTTCTGCAACTGTTCTCAGAACGTGTTGGGCAAATATTAATGTCGTAATCATAATTCTTATACAAAGTCTAGGCAGCATTCGGTTTTCACAAACGGCTCTCTGTAGAACCTTTCTCTATCCGTCTCGGAAATACGGACTCTGCCGTCTCCACTCTAAACTGTATACGAAGCGAGTTCAGCTACTTGTCTTAAACGGCGTTGTAGACAAGCTACACACCGGGCTGAGTTTGTCATGACTCGTAGCAACGTCGTTCAGGTCACCTCGCTTCCCCAAATGTTTCCCTTTATTGATTTGTAAGTGCCGAAACAAAGGGACGTCTTAAGTGCTTTAGTCATTACCGCAACTCCATCAATGGCTAGCGACTCGACCCGCACGTTCCGGGTAGTTACTTTGCTCATTTCAAAACAAACATTTATTTATTTGACTGCTCTCATAACGTTTCTACGGTACTGCGGCGCGGAGGTTTCGGTGTGTACCACGACTGTACAATATACAATTGCGAACAAACAAATAATAATAACCACATAACTTTTTTAAAACTTCACGAAAAGTAAGTAAACAAAGGAACCTGCCGATATTCATCATCAAATTTGTGCGATTTAGGCTGAGAATGATAGTAGTGATAGTGTTGTGATGCAATCAAGCTGCACGTTCCAGAAATACCGTATCTTGTGCTCGGTTGGAAAAGCAGACCACGGCGGCCTACAGCCACTGATGAACCTGTGCAAAATGTGCGCGAGACGCCTAGAGACACTCAGTGAATCATAATTACGTAAATATCAGATCGGTTATCTCAATTGTCACAAAGAAGTTTGTGCGACGTCATGGTAACTGAGAGATTAGAATATCGCAGTTTGTGTCCTCGATGGGTGCCGAAATTTTTGCCTAACGACCGTAAGACCAACAGAACAGAATCGATCCATGTGTTTTTGATAGACCATGGGCTAGGGACCAATTGTATACCCAACCCAGTACCACTAACATACAGTATCGGGTAAAAAAGTATGAATATTACACGCTTAAGCAAAAGACGCAAATCATTTGGTTATTTTTACATTTTATGTGGTCTAGGGTAGGCTTGATGGAACTTATGGAGTCACCATTATTTCATGGCCGGTTCCTCGGAAAACCGCAAGGAAGGTTTTCCGCCGTAGTCAGCGAAGCAAAACGCAGACGAGGGTTCCAAGATGCAGATGAAACTAATTGTTTTCTTGATTACATTGTTTTGTAACATGGTTTACTTCAAAGCGATCGACATACCGTATAGAGTTATGGGGTAGTTTTGTTTGGCCATTCTCTGGATTTCTTTTTGTCACCAGTCTTTCGAGTAGAGTCTGGTTTCCTTCCACCCAACAACCTGTACAGTATGTTTCACATATTCCAGTGTGTGTCTGCCCTTACTATTTTTTCCCTCTTCTACTCCTCCCAGCGGTAAGCCAACTATTTCTGGATACCGTAGCAGATATCCAAGTAACCTGTGCTGTCTTCACAGACTTCTCACCTCAACTATTATTTTTTCCATGTCTTTATTTCATGCTTTACCTGTCCACTTAATTGTTATCATTGTTCGAAAGCATCACTTTTCAGCTACTTCCAGTTTTCTCCTCTCGTGGTTTATAAGGGTTCATGTCTTACTTTCCCTCTCTATAAAGCCCCGATTTGGTTCCAAGCATTACGATCTTGTAAAGTTTCTATGCGTCTTTGCTATAGAATAGCCTGTTTTCAATTATCTAAACCGAGGAACCGGTTAGCAGGGCGGTGACGCATCTGCTATTTTTAGTGTCTCATTTTCTAATTTAATTCCCTGAGCATTCATTATTGTCGACGCTAATTGTTCTGCCAGCTTTTTTACCCTCTCCGACAGAATTACAGTGTCATCGGCAAACTTTCAGTTTTTGTTTCTTGTTTTTTTTTTAATTTCTTCTCACTGAGCGTTAATTCCAATTCCATATTTCTCCTTGGTTTCCTTTACTGCTTGTTTATCGTGCAAACTATAGCTTCTCAACTACTGCTTCTTTTCATGCTCTTGGACTCTTATAACTGTTGTCTGGTGTCTCTACAAGTTGTAGATACCCTTTTCTCACCGTATTTGATTTGTGTTACCTTCAAAATTTCAAAGAGTGTAGTCGATCTGCATTGTGAAAAGCCTTATCTAAATCTGTAGATGCTTTACTAAATCTATTTTCTACAACGGGGTCGGCCAAGGCGTGGCAGACTCCACACCTGCGGGGTGTGTGGGTTGGGTGGGGGGCCAAGACCGTAGTCGGAAAATCGTGACATTTCATTTAGTATAGCAGTGCTGCATTTTTCTGTCAGCACAACTTTCTTCATTTCGGCAAAATCGTGGTGTTCGCTATTTTCACGTGGTATGAAGGACGTTCATATGTCCAGTGCATCGTTGCACAAAAAAGAGGCAGCCTAGCGGTTTACCGTCACAAGCCTTTAAAAATGAATGGTAATGACAAAATAGATATGAGAAGTCTCAATATATATTATTCACTCGCACTCAGTGGTGCATCGGGATCTGATACTGGTCTCCCAGGAAAGTTTCAAACACAGACTGTATGAAGCGTTACTCCCCTGGACAGAAGTCGGCATAGTGCTTTTTATATTCAATCCCGATGCAATTTCTGTGTTTCACCGTCAATGTAAAGGTCCAAGTGTTACAGTAAACCTTCAATGGTGTATCGGAATCTAATACTGGTCTCCCAGGAACGTTTCAAACACCGACTGTTTGAGTCGGTACTCTCCTGGACATAAGTCGTCATTGTGCCTTTTGTATTCAACCCCGATGCAATTTCTGTGTTTCATTGTCAATGTGAAGGTCCATTGCTTACAGTAAACATCCCGAGCTGCATCGGAATCTAATACTGGTCTCGCAGGATGGGTTCCAACACAGACAGTTTAAAGCGTTACTCCCCATGGATATAAGTCGGCATTGTGACTTTTATATTCAATACCGATGCAATTTCAGTGTTTCATCGTGAATGTGAAGGTCCATATCGTATCGTCACATGCCTTTAAAAATGAATGGTAATGACAAAATAGATACGAGAAGTCTCAATATATATTATTCACTCGCGTAAGCGACGTGTAGTGCAAATGAGCTGTGAAACGATGTTAGAATACCTTGCAGAAAGAATTTAAAGATTTAGTTGAGAATGAAACAGCAAAAATTTAAAACGATCCACAGACTGGATTCATTGCTCTGTACATTAACAATGTGCGCTAAATTTGCAGGCATGGGGCAAGTGAAGAAATTGGTAGTACGAATAGTAAAATTTACGAAGTTTCGCGCATTATTCCACTGTCAATTGCAACAGTTTTCGATGCAACTGAACAAAGGGTATGGAGACTTTATATATACGGAGAAGTACGTCGGTTAAGTCAAGGTGCTTATGTGAAACGATATTCGATTTAAAATTTACCATTGTTGAATTTCTGAAGGAAAAAAGAGGTGTAGGGACGAAAATTAGAACACCCGCAATGGACTGCACACCTCGCATTTTAAGCGAACTTGACTACATACTGCCCACAGTAATATATTACAAGACGACAAACAACTTCTTTATCCCGGCGGAGGTTCGAGTCCTCCCTCGGGTATGGGTGTGTGTGTTTGTCCTTAGGATAATTTAGGTTAAGTAGTGTGTAAGCTTAGGGACTGATGACCTTAGCAGTTAAGTCCCATAAGATTTTACACACATCTGAACATTTTTTTGAAACAACTTCTTTCTGATTTCATGGGGATGTACGTTAAAAAGAAACTCGCGTTGCAGAAGGGGCACATTCTGACAGACACAACCCTGTTCCCTAACTCACTGGCGTAAAAGAAAACGTGAGGTTTGAAGAATTCATTCTGGCCTTGAAAGACTTACAAGGATAATTTCCTAAATTTTTTGAGAACAGTGCCAATCTTACATCTGTTTTTTAGCTTTTACCGAGACCGTTTGCCGTTCCAGCTGAAAGCGCCGCTATGAAACTGTAACTGATTGGTTTGCAAGGTCCTGTTTTGAAGAAAAATCCTTTTAAGGTTAAAACTTCCCAGGACGTCTACATTGCTTTCATCAGGTATAAGTTACAAGAGCGCTACAATATTTTTAGGCAACATATGCTTTGAAGGACATTTTTTCGATTATGAAACTGAACGATTACGAAGCAACCTGGGTGCTACAATCTATGAAACTGTCTGCATATGTCCATAGGCCAGCAAAGGTATTATTTAAAAATTATATTGCATCTTCAGTGCATCAAAAATAATTAAATAATAATGAACATCTCTTTTAATTTTGATATTTTTTGTTGAGAAATGTGGAATACAAAGCCAAGTCGCATGTTGTGCGACTGCACTGCGATTTAAATGCGAAGCGTTCTTCCCCCAAATCGCCTTTTACCAGTCGGCCCATCCTTATATAACGAATTTCCTCTTAATGTATGTAAGCATGAAAGTGATATTTCGGTAAATGCACCTCTTTGAGTGCTTGCTCTCTACAGTTTTGGCTCTTACAGGGAATATTGCTTATCGTAGACGCCTTGAAAGCCGGGAGGGAGGTTTTGTGCGCCTCAGTGAAGCTGATGGCTTGACCTCCCAGGGTGGCCAAGAGCGCTAACGCGCTGCTTCCTGGACCCGGGCAGGCGCGCCGGCACCAGATGGAATCCGCCCAGAGGATTAATGCTGAGGGCCGGTGTGCCAGCCATCCTAGATGTGGTTTTTAGGCGGTTTTCCACTTCCCACTAGGTGAATACCAGACTGGTCTCCACGTTCCACCTCAGTTATACGACTCGCAGACATCTGAAGACATTTGCACTATTCTATGTATTACACAGGGCGCAGACAGTTGGGGTACACCAATTCCTTCCCGGGGGGTATGGGGTGGCGACAAGAAGGGCATCTGGCCACCCCAAAAATTAACGTGCCGCATCCAATTAACCATCAGATCCCACAAGTCGGGATAAATGCTTGGAAAGAGAGAGACTGAAGCTGATGGCTGTGCTGGCTTTAGCATAGCTGCTGGTAGGGCTACCCAAGCTTGATGGGCCTCAACAGAGGGGCTTGATGAAGTGCCTTCTTCATTTTTCTCTCCAAGGCGCTCCAGTGGCAATGGATCTTGTAGAGTCCTCGTCGCCACTGCAGAAACCTCGTTGGCACTGTAGAATCCTCGTAGCCACTGTAGTACCCTTGTACCATAAGGAAGCAGGGGTGAGGATGTTGTTACGGGTGGCCTGTATCCTCTTTCTACAACATGAATGCATACATGAATTAATACCATTCTTTACTTATATGAAGCTGCTACTTAACTTGAATAGAGTCCATGTTTGTGGTTCAAGCTCATCAGTAGTACTCCTCTTGCAGAGAATATCGGTAAACTTGCTGTAACCAGTAATCTGGACGCTATGTACCGTTGTAGCCTGTGACACGCTCTGCGATAGTATTGACAGACGCCAAACTGGAGTGTGAGTTAGTGAGATCTTCCGCGTTGGCGGCGTGTTGCTTGTCAGTGTGTCTCTGGCCTCAGCGTGACAGGCACACTTGATCCAGCACCTACTTATCGATCTTCGCGCTTCATCTTTGCCGATCGGTGGGCTGGTGACAGCTTACGCCAGCACATTTATCATAACCTGCAATGAACTACACCGACTCCGCGAGTGGACTGACAAAAGCAAGGTTAAGGTTGTCCTTAACTCTCGCCCTAGTGCTGTGCAAGGGCATTCTAACAAACTATTTGTTTCATTACGAATTGTTGGCCGTCGCGTGAATTTTCAGTTACACAGAGGTGACTCAGTAACTTTGCTTAATTGTACCATGTACGAACAGTTAGGCTCACCACGCCTTTCTAAATCAAGCAAGCATCTCACTGGTCACAACTGACAGGAAATTCGAATGCATGGACAATGTAGTTTGTCTGCCACTTACAAATATCACACAAGGACAGTGAATTTTACTGTGTTGACATCAAGAGACAGTGAGTTCCTTCGGTCAGCAGCGGCTGTCTAAATACACTACAGGCCATTAAAATTGCTGCACCAAGAAGAAATGCAGATAGTAAACGGGTTTCATTGGACAAATATATTATACTAGAACTGAGATGTGATTACATTTTCACGCAATTTGGGTGCATAGATCCTGATAAATCAGTATGCATAGATCCTGAGAAATCAGTACCCAGAACAACCACCTCTGGCCGTAATAACGGTCATACGCCTAGGCATTGAGTCAAACAGAGCTTGGATGGCGTGTACAGGTACAGCTGCCCATGCAGCTTCAACACGATACCACAGTTCATCAAGAGTAGTGACTGGCGTATTGTGACAAGCCAGTTGCTCGGCCACCATTGACCTGACGTTTTCAATTGGTGAGAGATCTGGAGAATGTGCTGGCCAAGGCAGAAGTCGAACATTTTCTGTATCCAGAAAGGCCCGTACAGGAACTACAACATGTGGTCGTGCATTATCCTGCTGAAATGTAGGGTTTCGCAGGGATCGAATGAAGGGTAGATTCACGGGTCGTAACACATCTAAAATGTAACGCCCACTGTTCAAAGTGCCGTCGATGCGAACAAGAGGTGGCCGAGACGTGTAACCAATTGTACCCCATACCATCACGCCGGGTGATACGCCAGTATGGCGATGACGATTACATGCTTCCAATGTGCGTTCACCGTGATGTCGCCAAACACAGGTGCGACCATCATGATACTGTAAACCGAACCTGGATTCATCCGAAAAAATGTCGTTTTGTCATTCGTGCACCCAGGTTCGTCTTCGAGTACACCATCGCAGGCGCTCCTGTCTGTGATGCCGCATCAAGGGTAACTGCAGCCATGGTCTCCGAGCTGATAGTAAAGGCTGGTGCAAACGTCGTCGAACTGTGCGTGCAGATGGTTGTTGTCTTGCAAACGTCCCCATCTGTTGACTCAGGGATCGAGACGTGGCTGCACGATCCGTTACAGCCATGCGGATAAGACGCCTGTCATCTTGACTGCTAGTGATACGAGGCCGTTGGGATCCAGCACGGCGTTCCGTATTACCCTCCTGAACCCACCGATTCCATATTCTGCTAACAATCGCTGGATCTCGACCAACGCGAACAGCAATGTCGCGATACGATAAGCCGCAATCGCGATAGGCTACAATCCGACCTTTATCAAAGTCGGAAACGTGATGCTACGCATTTCTCCTTCTTACACGAGGCATCACGACAACGTTTCACCAGGCAACTCCAGTCAACTGCTGTTTGTGTATGAGAAATCGTTTGGAAACTTTCCTCATGTCAGCACGTTGTACGTGTCGCCACCGGCGCCAACCTTGTGTGAATGCTCTGAAAAGCTAATCATTTGCATATCACAGCATCTTCTTCCTGTCGGTTAAATTTCGCTTCTGTATCACGTCATCTTCGTGGTGTAGCAATTTTAATGGCCAGTAGTGTACATGCAGTTAAGAGGGCGTTGGTGGTGTGTTGTATGTCGGTGTGTCTCTGGCCTCTCTCGTGATAGGCTCGCTTGATCGAGCGCCTGCTTATCGATCTTCACGCATCATCTTTGCCGACCGGTGTGCTGGCGACAGCTTACTCCAGCACAGACCTATCCAACCCTTAGTGCGCAGCTGGGGACCGGTCACCGCCACTCGACTTCTTTTGTCATATGCTCGAACTAAAAACATTTCTCTTTCTGGGAAGGTTCGCGTACGAAATCGCTCTTTACGTTGCTCGAACGGAGGTGTTGTGCGCTTTGCAGGCGGCGGGCCTGGGCCACGAGCGCATCGTGGACGACGTGCTGGAGCGGCTGCCCACGGCGGTCAGCAGCGCCGACCACGAGGGCCGGCAGCCGCTGCACTACGCGGCCGCGCTGCGCGACGGCGGCGCCATGTACGGTCGACTCGTCGCCGCCGGCGCCGACGAGCAGGCGCTCGACAACGTGAGTACCAGCAGCGCAGCAGCGGGAGGAGTGCGGCAGCGAGCGGGGTGTGCGCAGTCACGAGCCTTGATGCGTTCACGAGTTCATAGAATTTTTGTTTTGTGTGTTGGTATTCCGATTGCTATCAGTCTCATCTTCAACTTTTGTAGTCCTGTCTTCCTCAGTTGCGTGTAATATTACGATATATTGATAAAAAAAGAATTATATATATACAACACACACACACACACACACACACACACACACACACACACACACACATGCGCACACACACGCACACACACACACAAACGCACACACAAATGCATACACGAACAGATAACAGATATTTCAATGATTACACTTGAAAGTTTGGTAGTAACATTCGATCTTTGGCAAAAACATTTGACAGTCGGCAACAGAAACCAAAACATTGCATTGAAACAAGCGTTCAGTTCGTAGTGCTGGGGAATGGGGGAAAAAAACTCAAATTGGCATTCATAAGAAGACGAACGACACCAAAAATGCAATAGGAGCGTAATATGTAAGAAATTGTCGACGCAACCTGTAAGTACAGTTCAAAACATTACTACTTAATAGGAAATACCAACCATTAGAACTGTTTATTACCTATAGGTACAGTGACAAAAATGTAAATTAAATAGCAGATATATGTATATATTCCAGGCCACTGATGATGCCTTGCAGAAAATAAAGGCGAAACGCGTATGGCAATAAAATTGTTTTGTTCAGTTGCTGTCAGACGGTCCATAAGTAAAAATTATCAATATACCGTGCTATCAGTGTATTTATCGATCGTCATTTTTTATTAATAGTTCACCGCTGCTGTTTACACATGGTCATTTTGTCACCTGGACGCCAGAAAATGGAGTACCAAGTAGAGAAATCGGCACATCTCCGTCATGTTCTTCTGTTTGAGTTCAATAATGGGGTGACAGCAGCGGAGGCAGCCAGGAATATTTGCGCCGCGTATGGGGATAATGTCACTGGACAGAGCATAGCAAGAAAATTGTTTCCTCGTTTTAAGGAGGATAGTTTTGATATTAGAGACTCTCCACATTCAGGAAGACCTTCGGGGTTTGATGAAGATCGTTTAAACACATTAATTCACAATGATCCACGTCAGTGTACTCGAGAACTGTCAAATGTGATTAACTGTGATTATTTCACCGTCGTGCGAAATTTGCATGCAACTGGGAAAGTTCAAATATTGCGTGTATGGGTACCGCATGTTCTAAGCCAAAATCACAAAAATCAGCGGGTGGGCATATGTGCATCTATGCTTGCTCGTCATCAATTGGCTCGTGAACAACACTGACCATTCCTATCATCTATCGTTCCTGGCGATGAGAAATGTTGCTCTTATGCTAACATACGGAAAAGAACGGAAAGGCTGAGCCCAAACAAAACAACAACTTCCCATACAAAGATCTGCACGCATCCACAAACGAGAATGATATGCTTCTGTCGGAATAGGGGTAACCATCGTTGCTGACATGTATTGTCAACTGCTGAGACGCAGTCCAAGACCAACCACCAGAAAGACTCCGTGAAGTGATGCTACTCTACTATACGTCCGCCCGCTACACTGACAAAAGACACTGTACAGGAGTTGGCTTGGGAAATCATTCCATACCCTCCTATTCTACTGATCTTGCGCACTCAGATTTTCACCGTTCCCGCCCTCTTGCGAACATCCTTCAAGGAACTTCCTTTCCGGATGAAAATGCTCTCCGAACATGGCTCAATGGGTTCTTCGCATCAAAACCACGTGATTTCTGTAGTCGCGGAATCGAAAACTTACTCCAGCGTTGGTGGCCTCATATAAATAGTGCACGAGAGTATACTGTTAATGACTAAAGTCTCTGTTATGTGAATCTGTTGTGTTTATTAAACTTACGGGAAAACGCTGCAAACTAATGTAGCAATCTAATAGTAAGCGTCGTGCTATCAACATTTTCCTGCGTGCAGATAGCCTGCTAGTTGCCAACTGTTCATGAACTAGGCAATTGTTGGCACAACTTTTAATCAACTGCCTGCTTATCATCGTGGAATATTTGAGAGGGTGGCATCCTATAAGTAACTTTTTCTGGATGCACGCCTACTAAAAGTGAAATGTGAAAAATTAGGAAAATTCGAAAACACATAATTGTATATGCCACTACAGGTTGATATTACACGTGTTTTACTTGAATTTCTTAAGTAAAACAGCACCCAGTCACTTTTCGTATACTTTTATTTATGCCAAAATACGTTCCATGCTTTCATCCGTCTTCTATAGGCATAACACACCGTCCAGTCACATTAATGTGACCATCTGTCCCAAAGCCTGAACAGCCACCTTTTGCGGCGCGAGACGTGCGGGAAGATATTCTCTGAGGTTCTGGAAGGTATCGACAGGGATCTGGAACGATGCCGACTTAAGTGCCGCGGTCAGTTGCTTTAGATTTCCCGACTGAGGATCCGTGGAGCGAAGAGCCCTATAGGGATGGCCCCACAGATTCTCAATTGGGTTTAAATCTGTGGCGTTTGGTGGCCACAGGGGGTATGGCAATCTCTTTCTGGAGCTCTTCGAACCACACACATACACTGCGAGCTGTATGACGTGTTGCATTGTCCTGTGGGTAGTTGCCATTGTGCCAAGGAAAAACAACTTGCATGTAAAGATGGACATTGTTCCCAAGTATAGATGCATAATTGTGTTGATCCATTGTCCTTCCAGAATTACAAGATCATGCAGGGAATGCCACAAAAAAATTCTCTCGAACATAACGCCGATCCCCCCCCCCCCCCCCCCCCGGGTTGCAGAGTGTTTGCTTTCAGACGTTTCACGCCGTATACACCAACAGCGATCTGTCCGATGCAGCATAAAAGGCCACCTGTCACCACTCAGCGCACGTATAGTGCGGTATTGGCGTATAAATTCCAGCCTTCATCGCCGATGAACAGCAGTCAGCATGTGTGCATGATGCAGGCGCCTGCTGCGGAGGCCCATACACAGCAATGATCGCTGCATGGTCGTCGAGGAGACACTTCTGGTAGCCCCTTGGTTCATCTGGGTCAGTTGCTCAACAGTTGCTCAACAGTTGCTCAACAGTTGCTCAACAGTTGCTCGACAGTCGCCTGTACACATCTCCTCCGCCGTCCTTCACCCCTGTCATCTATGGCCCATGGTGCGCCAGGGTTGCCCCTCAGCTCCGATTTTGGATAGCGTCAATTTGCCATGTATGGTGTACTTAAACTACTATGGCACACGAACAGTTGATAAATTCAGCATTTTCGGAAATGCTTCCACCTTTGGCCAGAAAGCCAATCATGATCATGCGATTCAGATCATTTTGTGCGTCAGGTAATTCACCCTGTTTCAGCGTTGTTACAACAACTGCGTTATTTTCAGCGTCCCCTCGACACGCTTTATTTACATTCTACTGTTAGTCCTGCTAAGCTGTCGTCTATGAGTGGGTACTGCATCTTGACGCTGAACATAGGCGGTGGTCACATTAATGTGACTGGACTGTGTACAAATATATTTTGTCAGTAAAATTTTTATCCAATCCATTTTGAACGATGCAGTTTACATGTATTCTGTAACTCGTAGTTGCTTCTTCCTCCTGTATAGTCTAAAACACAAACACTTTTAGGCTCGAAAACGATTAAAAAAATTTTATAAAATCTTTCATATATCTTGATCGCAAAAAATACATTTATTTACAGTTAATTACTAGTTTTGGTTGCTAAACATCCATATTCAGGTCTCTTATGGTAAAGACTCTGTTTACGAACGTTCTTGGTTAGAATGCCTTCGTCAGTATATCTTGGCACATGGTCAATAATGGGACAGATTCCTATACGCTATTGTTTATACCAACGAAGTTACGAAGTGCAGTTCTGGAATATGTTTATTAAGAAGTGTACAAAATACACATAACCTCACTACGAATGGTACTTACTTTACTTTAGCAGGGGCTTCCACTTATCAGCAGTTGTCTGCTCTTGGATGTCACAACTTTTATCCTACCAGCCTTCTCAGTCATTTCGAAAGCCTCAGGTTTCCCTCTTTGTCGCTCGTTCAATGTCCAACACTGTGAACCAAATATCAGAATGCTTTCAACCACACCACACAAGCACTACTTTCTTTGTTCGTTTGGATATGTGCCGAACCCAAAAGATACCATTTAATGGCCTAATAGCTACCTTTGCTTGTCTTACTTTGTGGGATATCTACATTTCACACTGGCCACTCTTTTATTAGGCACGCACATACGTTAGCACTTCCACATTTCCTATTCAGCCAAACTCAAAACCCAAACCCCGACATCGCCCACGTCAAAAAACGAGATAGTTTTCATCAGTTAAAACTTACGGGCTAATAAGCCGTGATCGATGTATAAAAATTTCTCTTAATGCTTTCTCTCCGGCTGCGTAAGGCGTCTTCAGAGGTATAGTAGGAAACTTCAACAAGAACTCGAGGGAGCACCGAAAACAGAGCAGTGTAGAGAGCACCACAGTCCATACCATGACGTCATTCTTACGGTGCAGCGTTTACAGCCAAATTTTATCTATTTTAACACATTCCTCTTTTCTGTTAAAATTGTTACGGTGCGTATCCACGAAAGGCAAAAGTCCCAAGGTCGAGTATCGGTCCGGCATACAGTATTACTCTGCCAGGAATTTTCATCCATTAACTTTCTCATTTGATATATGGCATCAACCTTGTACAGAACAATAAGTATTTCATAGTCGGCAAACACTAATAAATGTAAACATTGACGTAGTGATGCCACACCCAAACTTCTGCACTGTCTGTTCCAGTAACCAAATACAACTTAAATAGGGGTGGTAATACAGAACATCCTTGTCTTAGCCCTTTAATTGTTTTAAAACTTTCCAGTAGCTTACCAGCAACCTTTGGTACATCCCTTTCACGTACTCTAGTAATGTACCACCCACTCCAGTAATTCCCAACGCTGTCTATAGCATCATCCTTCGCACAGGGTCATAGGCCTTTTCTAGATCAATAAACACCAAACGGAGATCACGATTTTTTGCATTCCTTTTCTGACAGATCTGGCGTACACAAAAGAGCTTATCCCAGCAGTAAAACCCGACTGTTCCTAAGATACAACGACATGCACATACTATTCCAATCCGTTCCTTACACAACCTACACATAGAAGCCATTACTCTTGTTCCCCTTAATTAGTCAGATCTCTCTAGCTCTCTTTCTTATATATGGCGATAATACACTCCTGCAAATGGAAAAAAGAACACATTGACACCGGTGTGTCAGACCCACCATACTTGCTCCGGACACTGCGAGAGGGCTGTACAAGCAATAATCACACGCACGGCACAGCGGACACACCAGGAACCGCGGTGTTGGCCGTCGAATGGCGCTAGCTGCGCAGCATTTGTGCACCGCCGCCGTCAGTGTCAGCCAGTTTGCCGTGGCATACGGAGCTCCATCGCAGTCTTTAACACTGGTAGCATGCCGCGACAGCGTGGACGTGAACCATATGTGCAGTTGACGGACTTTGAGCGAGGGCGTATAGTGGGCATGCGGGAGGCCGGGTGGACGTACCGCCGAATTGCTCAATACGTGGGTCGTGAGGTCTCCACAGTACATCGATGTTGTCGCCAGTGGTCGGCGGAAGGTGCACGTGCCCGTCGACCTGGGACCGGACCGCAGCGACGCACGGATGCACGCCAAGACCGTAGGTCCTACGCAGTGCCGTAGGGGACCGCACCGCCACTTCCCAGCAAATTAGGGACACTGTTGCTCCTGGGGTGTCGGCGAGGACCATTCGCAACCGTCTCCATGAAGCTGGGCTACGGTCCCGCACACCGTTAGGCCGTCTTCCGCTCACGCCCCAACATCGTGCAGCCCGCCTCCAGTGGTGTCGCGACAGGCGTGAATGGAGGGACGAATGGAGACGTGTCGTCTTCAGCGATGAGAGTCGCTTCTGCCTTGGTGCCAATGATGGTCGTATGCGTGTTTGGCGCCGTGCAGGTGAGCGCCACAATCAGGACTGCATACGACCGAGGCACACAGGGCCAACACCCGGCATCATGGTGTGGGGAGCGATCTCCTACACTGGCCGTACACCACTGGTGATCGTCGAGGGAACACTGAATAGTGCACGGTACATCCACCCGTCATCGAACCCATCGTTCTACCATTCCTAGACCGGCAAGGGAACTTGCTGTTCCAACAGGACAATGCACGTCCGCATGTATCCCGTGCCACCCAACGTGCTCTAGAAGGTGTAAGTCAACTACCCTGGCCAGCAAGATCTGGGGATCTGTCCCCCATTGAGCATGTTTGGGACTGGATGAAGCGTCGTCTCACGCGGTCTGCACGTCCAGCACGAACGCTGGTCCAACTGAGGCGCCAGGTGGAAATGGCATGGCAAGCCGTTCCACAGGACTACATCCAGCATCTCTACGATCGTCTCCATGGGAGAATAGCAGCCTCCATTGCTGCGAAAGGTGGATATACACTGTACTAGTGCCGACAGTGTGCATGCTCTGTTGCCTGTGTCTATGTGCCTGTGGTTCTGTCAGTGTGATCATGTGATGTATCTGACCCCAGAAATGTGTCAATAAGGTTTCCCGTTCCTGGGACAATGAATTCACGGTGTTCTTATTTCAATTTCCAGGAGTGTATATGATATCTTCCATTCTTGGGGTACTTCATCTCCTTGAATCACTTCATTAAAAATAGTTAATAGTGCTGCTTCTACTTCAGGTCGTTTGTACTTCAATAATTCCGTTACTATGCCTCCAGAACTGACTGCCTTTCCATATTTTTTATTTTTATTTTTATTTAATTTTTTTTTAAGGCACTGATAAACTTTATTGTGAACCATCTCTTCCACAGCTGCTCTTCTCAATACTCCTCCGTATCTCCTGTAATACGACGTTTGAATTGTGCATTTCATTCAGAAATGACAATCATTCTAGCCCCTCTTCTAATTTTAGCAGGGGCTCTCACTTAACATATAAATCACCAGGCTTCTGTTGCCCTTTTGTATTCAACTAAATGTTCTACGTCGACACATTCCGTCTCCCACGACTCCTATTTAGCTCCCATAACCATCCCTTTTACGTCACTCTTAATTGTGTTTCAGTGATCCCCATCTTCCTGCCTTTTAGAGCTTAACTATTTCTCGTAAACGGTCTTCTTTTCTTTAGTCATTTCTTTTAAGGCCTGCGTCATCCACGCACCACCCATCCCTCCTCCTCGTTCTCTTCCAAAAGCCTACTCAGTAGCTCGTAGTAAACATGGTTTTAAATCATTGTATAGTGATGTTGCAACTACGAATTGTAACTCGTCCATATATTTTACATATTATATTTATATATCACTCTGTTTATTATATTTTACTTTTCGAATATTGACGAGTTACACTTCGTAGCGGCGATGTGTATACTTTGTAATCAAGTACACACTTCAACAAGCACGGTTCACAATTGCACTCTGTAACTTCGTTGGTATGTTGGTCCCGGCACACGTTCCCTACCCCTGCGTAGCGCAGTCGAGACCTTAACGATATTGTTGGTTAAGTTTTTCTTTGTTATTAACCTTTGTAGCGGAGATGAGAGGGAGAAAATCTTTGTTGGAGGGGGTTACGTTACGGAACATTGGTAACTCTTGTGGAGTTAGGAGGAATGGTTTGCTGAAGTAGCAAGTTATTAATCTTTCTTTAATCAATTCTTCTAACAAAAACATTTACTTAGTGAAGTATCGGACCAAAACCTCTCATTAGAGTCAGATGGCTTCAATAATAACTAGAAAGGATGTCTATCAGAGACGAATGCTTGAGTGTTACTCAGTCTGTTAACTACGGGTCACTTGGCCTAAATAATCAGCCATCAGCACTGTGAACTACGGGGTGTTTAAAAAGTCTCTTCGCAGTGCCGTATGATTGTTAGCCCCGCGTGTCGTATGATTGTTCGCCTGCCTGGCTTACTTCCCTTCAAGTGGACTTTCCCCACATTCTACTGTTTCGTTTATCTCAGCCAGCGTCAGTAGTATCGTTGGTGTGCGTCGTCACGTGTTGACGTTGACGTGAACGTTTAAGTTTAGTTCGTCTGTTTCGTTCTTGTCAGTGTTAAAATGCTAAGTATTGAAGAACGTGTGTTTTTAGTCGAACAAGTGTTCAAAGCTGTCGGTAAATACACAGTTTCAGTTCGTCAAACATTAGTTCAGTTTTCCCAGAGACAACACTCCAACACTCCACACATCATGATACTGTGCAAGATTTGATTAACAAATTTCGAAGTACGGGTTCAGTGACAGATGCACCGAGAAGTGGGTCGTCCTAGCGTTTTGTCTGAGGATAAACTACTCGATATTTCCGATGAAATGTCCATGAGTCCGAACAAGTCAATAAGAAAACTCGCCCGGGAAATCGATGTTAGTGTCGGAACGGCCCACACAGCTGCAAGGAAAAAATTAGAAATTTTCCCATACAAAGTGACAGTCGTGCAAGAAGTGAAAAATACTGATCATGGCAAGAAACTGCATTATTGTCAATGGTTCAAAAATTTCGTTCAACAAAATGGAAGGGATAATCTTAATGAAAGGTTTTTCACTGATGAGGCATTGTTTTATTTATCCGGGTACATGAACTCGCAAAATTCTCGTATGTGAAATCCTGCAAATCCATCTTGTATTCATGAGGAACCACTTCATCCTGTGAAAATAGGAGTTTGGATTGCAATTTCTAGACGTCGGATTGTGGGTCCCATATTTTTCAACGAAACAATAAACTCACAACGATACTGCAGTTGTTCGCTTAATCTCGGGTCTTACTAACTACTACCTTTCCCATTAGTGATCATGTGCCGAGATATACTGACAATGGTGTACTAATCTGCAGTGTACACAGAGAAAATCTTTACCATTACTGGGCTGAAAATGGTTGTTTGGCAGCCTAAACTAATAATCAGTAGTAAAGTAATGTTTTTCTGCTATCAAATCAGTTGACATTTGATAAAATTCTTTAAAAGTTTTGGAAACACGTAAGATCGCTTAATCTCGGGTATTACTAACTACTAGGTCCACTTATGCACTAATGCAGCTCTGCATTCCTAGTACTTGGTATAAAGCACCTGCTACCTTTATCCATTTATACAAAGTCGCTCTCTGTGAGTTAGTTCATCTCTCACTACAGTGTGCATAACGTAACGTGGGACATACTTGGCTCTGACAGCCTGACAGGGGAGGGGGAACAACGGTAGTGGTGGGGGATCCATTGCTTGTGGCGCCCATGAAGCGGTAGGGGAAGTGCAGTTCAACTACTGAAGACTACTAACAAGCAGAAATTTAAATCTGCAGCTAGTGGCTCTGCCAACATTACATTACATTAATATTTGTTCATAGATCATGAATACGACATTTGGTAGTGATGTGGAACATGTCAGTTTAACCTAAGTTTTCACTACACATTTTTTAACGTTACTACGTCATATCTAGAAATTCATCTATCTAGTAGAAGGAGTTGTCATTCAGAAATTCTTTTAATTTGTTTTTAATTGCTAGTTCACTTTCTGTCAGACTTTTAATGCTATTTGGCAAATCACAAAAGATTTTTGTGGCAGCATAATTCACCGCTTTGTGTGCCAAAGTCAGATTTAATCCACAATAGTGAAGAACATCCTCCTTCTAGGGTTGTAGCTATGCTCTTCGCCATTATTTTTGAATTGGGATGAGTTATTAATAACAAATTTCATAAGTGAATGTATATTTTGAAGGTACTGTGAATATCCTCAGTTCCTTAAATAAATGTCTGCAAGGTGATCTGATTACACGCTTTTGCGCAATGGACACTTTTTCTCTTAATGATGATTTACCCCAAAATATGAACCATATGGAAGCATTGAATGAAAACAGGCATAGCAAGCTAATTTACTGATATGGTTATCACCAAAATTTGCAGTTCCCCTAACAGCATAAGTAGCTGAACCTAATGGTTTCAGCAGATCATCAATGTGTTTCCTCCAATCCAATTTCTCATCAGTGCACACCGCCAGAAATTTTGAATTTTCTGCCTTAGCTACAGACTTCTGTTCAATGTCATCAATGGCGTTATGCCATTTACTGTGCACAATTCTATACACTGTGATTTCTCAAAATTTAGTGAGAGTCTATTTCCAGAAAATCAATTAATAATTTTCTGAAAGACATTATTTACCATTTTCTCAGCTAATTCTTGTTTTTTGTGTGTGAGTACTATACTTTTATCATCAGCAAAAAGAACTAGCTTTGCATATTCATGAACATAGAATGGGAACTCATTAATATACAGTGTGGTCAGAAAATGTCTGAAACGCTTGTAGGGATGTTGCAGGGCGGGTTGTACTGAGATATGAATGTTACGAAAAAAATTCGATACGTTGCGCCGCTTCCGAGTTATTTTGCATTGAAGTTAGCCAATCAGATCGTTGCGCGCGTAAATTCAAGTTTCAGCTAAAGAGACAAAGCACTCGTTGGGCAACACCGCCCCTGGCAGGCCGCTTGAGTGTGAGCGCGCGACGCCCCGATTGGCTAAATTCTATACTACATAACTCGGAAACGGAGCAATGTATCGAATTTTTCCTTAACATTTATGCCTCAGTACAACCTGCCCTGTAACCTCCCTACAAGCATTTCACAGATTTTCTGACCACCCTGTATATTAAGAACAAGACTGAACCCTGTGGGACACCATTCTTGGTCTCTCCCTAGTTAGAGGACTCTGCTGATTTTTGCAGACTATCTACACTGTCAATTTCAAACTCCTGCTTTCTTCCAGTTGAATATGAATTAAGCCACTTCTGCACTGTCCCACTCATACCACGATACTTAAGGTTATCTGGAAGAATTTCATGATTCACATAGTCAGAAGCCTTTGAGAGATCACAGAATATCCAAATGGGTGATGATCGGTGCTGCTACATATGTGGCTGAGATTCCTACTCATCTGTTGGGAACAAGCTTTTAGTTCTCTGTTGAAAATGCCATCAGTTCCATGTGAACTTTTACTTTTGACTGAATTTATTATTTTCCTAATTTCAGTAAGAGAGGTGGGCTGAATTGCAGTTTTATCAAATTGCATCGGTATTGTCTCTTACTTATACAGCTTTGCACTATCTAATGAATAGCTGGATCCTATTTTCTCTACAACACTCAAAAAATGATTATTAAAATATTTTTTACTTCTGTCTTTTTGTTAACTAACTTTTCATCGAGTTTGATAGAAATACAGTCTTCCCTCTCGGTTGCCCTGTTTCCCTTTTAACAATATTCCAAATTGTTTTGATTTTGTTATGAGAGGTTCTAATCTTAGACATAATGCACATACTTCTGAACTTTTTAATAGCTTTTCTTAATACAGTGCAGTAGTTTTTATAACGTTCGACTGTTTATGTATCACTACTCCTTCTAGGTATAAGATACATTTCCCTTTTCTCTTTACAAGATATTTTCATCCCTTTAGTAAGCCATGGTTTTTTGGATGGTTTCTTACAATTATCTTTCACTATTTTCTTAGGGGAACTGTTTTCAAATATACTCACTTACTAACAGGTTATGCAAGACGATCAACAATTCGACAATTCGGTAGTCTCTGACTAGAGCTCCACATAAGAAAATCTCTGCATAAACAGTTGAAATGTACACTTCAAACGAACACATCGCACAGCTCTGCAGCCGACAGTAAACTAAGGCAGTCGCCCACTTCGGAATAAAGGTGTGAACGCGCCCAGCGCTGACAGTGAGAATGCGTTACTCCGCATTTGCTACGTTTTTTTGCACGATATTTATTTCAGCTACGAGGTATATCACATGCTAAGAAGGCTGGCTTCTAAACTGCTAAAAGTACCAAGTTTTTAACTACCTGTTTTCAGTTTCCTGGTATACTATGTGCTACCTCACTTTAGAGCCTTGTAATACGAAAATAATGTAGACCTAATCCAGTCACGTATCATATGAACGATAGTTAAAATATTCAAATATTAGAAAGCATGAATAAGACGATCATTCGAATAGGAAACGGAGATACCTCATACTGCAAATATGGGCAGAATCGGAAACGCAAATGAAAAAAAAATGTATTTATTAAAAATTTCAGTAAAACTTGACCATTAACATTATTTCTTGAGAGACGAGACGTTACTACATTGAACAGAGAAGATCTCTAGTGCATTTTATAATGGTTAACACCATCTAAAAACTGTAGGTTCCAAATAATATGCTATACAAAGTATAATGCTGGACATGTTTCTAGTATTTCACGAACTTTTCAAATGCTTCGATGATTATGCTTTGAAACAATCCCGTTTTTATACTCGTTTACTCTCTTGAAAATAAACATTGTTTTGAAAAAGTAGAAAACATTATAATGAAATTTTAGTTTTTTGTATTTTTTGGATATCACTAATATGTGAAGGACATAATGAAACCAGAAATTGGGTAACAATTCAACATTTTTGGACATAAACAATATGTTTTTCTAAAATTTTGTGTGGGATTAGGAATCGCAATTGCTACAGAACAATGAGACTTGCACGTTGTAATACATTATTCCATAGCCGATAGGAAATTGCTTCTATAGTGTCAACCTACCCGATGAAAGCTTTCAAGGCCATTGTCTACTTCTGTTATTACTTCTGGACTGAGAGGCAGTGGGTCATACTATGGCCATGAAGAAAGTTTTCTAGGAATAATGAAAAACGACAGGCGCCCATAGAAAAAGTGTTTCTCCCATTTTAAAATGAGTTACTGATCACACTGGAAAAGTTTTGATAAAGCATTGAATTGAAAACAATTTTTAAGCCCACCAGTAAAATAAATGAAGTCCTTAGATTTGTAACAGATGTACAATGTTAGACATAAAAACTGACCGCCGGCGGCCGCCACAGAGACAAAGTCAGAGTCGTTCACTTAAGGTGGCCAATAAAACTGACCGCCCCTGACAACTCTAAGTCTGGCCATCTGCACAATCTGGCAACACTGTAAGATGCGGAAGTGTTAGGAGGAAGTGTTGTCTACTTACGAGATGTTCTCGGTTTGTGTGAGCCCGTGGTCTAGTGGTAATCGTCGTGCGTTCTAAACTTATGGCCGCGTGTTCGCGTCCAACTGTATTTATTTATTTATTTATTTATTTGCCACATTTCGGTCTAAAATTATGAGTCTGATTGAACATCGAAGATAATTCGCCTAACATTCTACCCACCAGCAATAACAAGTATTCCAGAAACAATTCCGCAGGACAGCTCGTGGTTGCGTCGCGATCATAACAGCTTACGCTTGAGCGTTTCCTCGCGCTGCAGCGGCTACCGGCTACCGGCCAGACGCCACCCGCCGCCTGAAATCCGGCGCCGCTCATGTGAACGCGGCGCCACGCTGTCAGTGTATGTATCAACTGTCATTTTAGAATTTGAAATTCTAGTTATCATCTTGCAGTTAAACATTGGATTTTGCATACTTGAAAATCATGAACTGCAGTTAAGCATTGTAAAATTGAGTCGCAAGTGGAAAAAGGTGTAACATCTGCAACACAACGTTTACTTTTGGTATAACAGAGGGGTGAATCCAGAGGAGGCAGCTAGAAAGATTTTAACTGTGTGTGGATCGAGTGCTTTTGGGAAAAATACGCCAGAAAAAGATATTCTTGTTTCAACAAAGATCGTTCTGGCATGAATAATTTTCCACGTTAATGAAGTCTCGACTACTGATATATGTGATAGATTACCATTTTACCATCATGCGACATTTGCATTCAACAGGCAAAGTTCAGAAGTCTGGTGTAGGAGTACTGCATGCTCTAATTCGAAACAACAAAAATCAACGGAGTGACTATTATTGAACGTCATCAGGTCGCTCATTGAGCATTCCTATGCAGTACTGTTACTGGTGACGTGTTATGGTGCCTTTATCGTTAACTTCCTAAGAAGAAATGAAAGGCTGAGAGCCCCAGCAAAAGACGTAAACTCGAGTAAAGAGTAGTGTGAACATAATATTTTACATCTGATAGCTCCAAAAGTGTGTTTTGTGCTACGAATTCTGCCCCAAGGGGTGTGTGCAACACAGCTGGAGTTTGTTGCCAACAACTGAGACACCTTTCGGTCGCAGTGTAAGAAAATCGAGCAACAAAACTACATCACCTGTGCTACTGCATGATAACGCACTCTGTTGATTTGAGAAACAAAACTATCCAGGAGATTGATGGGAAAGTCGTCTCTCAGGCGCTTGTATTGATAGAAAAGTCCTCTCTCAAGCACTTGTCCTCTCGTCATATATTCGTAAAATTTTACCTTTCCCGCTCTTGATCGATCAACCGTCAAGGCAATTCACTCCTAGACGAAACACTCTTAAAACTACTCTGGTTTAATGACATCGTTAGAACCAGTAGGTTTCTACTGGCGTAGAATTTGTAAACAACTTTAGCATTGTCAGATCGCTTTAGATATCGTGAAAGAAAATTCTGCTGCTGATTAATTTCTCTTTGACGATTACTGTTGCTTTTAGTAAACTAATGGAAAATGCAATTAAAATATTTACTGTACTAATACAAATTAAATTCAGCCTACTACAGAAACATCACGACGGCAGTCTATCTTAATGAAGCATTAATTGTCTGTAAGACGATTGAGCCATTTTAACACGAATTAGTAGGATATTAACGACTTTTGACTTCGAAAAGATCTGTTTTTACTTCATTTCCTGTATCATTCACAAGTATTATGAAAATGTGGCATTTCATGGGTAAAATTATGTATTCACAACAACAAAAAATATTTCGGCAGTAAACAAAAGTGGCGTTATGAATTTGGCAGTACCGTAAGGTTTTCACTCTGACACTAAGGGTTACTGAAAGTAGCAAGACGAATTTTGCTCAAGCGTTGTCTTGCGATTCCCTTATTGAATTTGTGTCAGGCTTCTTGTATCTCTGCTACAAAAGAATTAAAAACCTGGCTTTCAGCGAGTCTCGAAAGGCGAACGAAAGCAGCTTGCACCTGGTAGCCAAGCTTATTTGTTACCTGGGAACTGGTTTTTTCCTAAAGTGGGAAGACATCCTTTTTTGTTGAATTGTTGGCAAATGTCAGTCAGACGTATGTCGTTGGTCTAAGCGTTTCGGTGTGTTGAATTTGTACCAATGATTTTTCTACAGGTTTTTATCTGTCCCAAATGGAGAGCTGAAGTCTCCCATTACTATTTTCAGGTCATCTTGGAGAATTTTGCTCATAGTATTTTCGAGTGTGTTCCAGAATGTTTGGACATTTTCGGTGTTTTTATTATTTTCGATGTTGGTGGGGGCATGTGCATTGATGAGTGTATATTTTTTTCTGGGGCTCTGGATGAGCATATTCATAAGTCGATTGTTGATGGGCGTGATTTCTTTGACAGAGTTGATGACAGATTTGTGTTCGAGATATGCAATGCCGAAGATTGATACGCCTTTCGCTTCCTTTTGTTGTATTTTGCTCTTGAAGATGCAATGGTTTCCGTAATTCAAGCTTTCATTGCCAATTGGTCATGGTTCTTGAAGAACAAGGATGAGAAATTTTTGTCAGTCGATATCTTTTGTGGGATTATTTAGTTTTCGTGTTTGGATCAATGTATCGATGTTTAGTTTTCAAATGCATGTTTTCTGCTTGTAGGGAAATTTACCAGAGATCTTCGATATTCTCTGCAGTGCTAACGTGGACTCCCCAGAATACGAAAATCCAACTGCCGCCGTTCGACAGGCGGGTTGTGTACCACCCTGGGTAAAGTTGACTTTGCTTGCACAGTTCCTTGGTTTGGCCAGGGTGATTCCAGGACCGGACAAGACCAGAGGGTTTTGAAGCCTTTGGAAGCAAATATTTTCAGCCGAGCTCATTGAGCTAACAGACGGTGACCAGAGTAGCGGTGATTTTCACTCAGACGTGTCTGGATTTTGGGTTCAGCGGATTGAGTAGCCGTTCAGGATTGTGTTAGTATTTAGTTCACCCCAAGTATATGATTTCCTCGGTACCACCCATATGGGGGATGGTTTCCCCTCTCGGCCACACGGGATTATTATTATTATTATTATTGTAATTATGTCAGCAGCAAATCCGATATGGTGTATCTTCCCACCACTGAAATAGATGTGTATTGTTCGATTCAGCATTTCCATCGCATAAATATGGGTTATCATTACGTTACATTGCTGCTAGTAGATATATTTTTCACTTTTTTTCACTTTTTCTTAAACAGTTGCTACCCGTTACTCCATCATAGGAATTTATGTGCGCAGCGTTGTTGCAATACAGACGTTCAAATTATCCGATTTCTGTAATTTCATTTCGATACCAGATCGTTATAATCGGATTCAGCCAGTTAGTCTTAATGTGGATATCCGACTACGACTCTCATCATATGACAGACTGGGTAAACTACATTCTTAATCGGACTGTTGAATCTAGGTCACTTATCTATGACAGGGCCTGAATTCTTAAACACTGTGGAAAATAATAATCCAATGTGCTTATTACAAATACGTTATTTAAATATAAATATATGAACTAACGATATAATAGTTTATTTGCAAGAGCAGAGCCCCATCCATCATAGCACAGGAGTGCGAGATTGGTTTCAGGGCCAAGAGAGGATAAAGCTGTTGCCGTCTGTTCCACGATCACCGAACATCAACCAGATAGAGAACATGTGGGCAGAGGTAACAAGGTCATTGCCATGTCGACCTACAAATGCAAGCGACCTTTGGACGAATATAGAAAACGTATGGTGGGAAGTAAACCATCACGCTACACTGTCGACGACTTAATGAAATCAATGCCCCTACGCCTTCGAGAAATCTTACGTAATGATCGTGGGTGGGTTGGTTACTAAAAGTATACTCGTCCACAAAACCCATGTGGACAATTATCTGATATCGGTCAAACTTTGCTTTTTCGCAGCTCTTACGCATACAAGTCCATTTACTTTCAGTCTCCTCCTTACAATTCTTGCAATGCAAGGTAATTGAAAAATCTCATCCACTCGACGCCAACAGAGGAACTGACTGGTGCATGTGTCGTTCAACACACAGTACTTGTCACCCTCACTGGAATCAATGACTGTGTGTGGGTGTGTGTTTTCGTGTTCACGCACAATCTGAATCAATACTATTAACATTAGTGAGACAACCAACAATAAATATTGTATAAAATATGACTGTAAAGTATTTTAATGCAATGGGAAGTTACAAATTGAATTTTTACCCAACCCACGTCCTGCATATTACGTGAAGTAAGATGTATTAACTCCACAGTATCGTTAGCAGAGACAGTGCGCTCTTGTTGTCGAGGCTCGCGACAAGTGCAGCGATTAGCAGTGCAAAATGCCGCCGCGATTTGTTTATGTTGGCTGAGCGTGGACACTGCAGCAGACGCTTCGCCATAAACAGAAGGAAATCACCTTGGCTCTGACTGCAGTGAGCGCATATCACTGCCTGCGTGTTCTTATAGTAACCAACGAGAGATTCTACTCACAGGTGCCACGGAGCCACAGCGGAACGATTATAGAAAATCAAATTGAGACTATCTCTATACTGCGACAAATGTCTAATTGTAGAAACTGTAGCGCACATCTTCTTATGTGAAAATAAAATCAGAATTTGGAACTGGACTAGGAAGAAATTAGCACTATCAACAGAACCGCAGAAAGTCATATACCGATAACTGAAGCTTTACAACCCCACTGGAAATGTTACCCATCCGCAAAGAATAACAGTTGTTCATGGCTTCTGGGACAGTTTGTGTTTTACGTCGTAACAAACAAAACCTAGAACTTAGAAGAGTACATGTTCTATATTGCAGAAGCACATTTTAAGCCGAAGAAGAATAACAAATATAAGGAATGGTTTAAAAATTTTTATCTGTTGCTTTATGTGGGCTACAAAGGGGTGGACAGTTTTATTGATTAGAAGCAGAATACTATTCTTTCACTTTTGTTTTATTCCTGGAATATTCTTTTACGTTGGTTCTAAAATCAGAACTGTTCTAATTTGGCAAGACCCCTCCGGCTAAGAAATTTCTTTCATTTGTTGAAAAATACATGGTTTCCTTACAGACCTCATATGCATCCAGTGCATAATAACTTAAATTGTGAATATATTTCTGAATGAATGTTTGTTATTTATCTTTCCGTCACCCTTTTCACTGTTATAAGTTATGTTCTACAAGGAACGCACGCCATTGGAGGCGGCAATCTGTAATTTATTTTACCTTAATTACTACTTCAATTTTGTTCTCACGGTATCTAAAGCGATCTGACAATGCTAAAGTTGTTTACAAATTCTACGCCAGTAGAAACCTACTGGTTCTAACGATGTCATTAAACCAGAGTATTTTTAAGTGTATTTTCGTCTACAAATGAATTGCCTTGACGGTTGATCGATCAAGAGCGGGAAAGGTAAAATTTTACGAATATATGACGAGAGGACAAGTGCTTGAGAGAGGACTTTTCTATCAATACAAGCGCCTGAGAGACGACTTTCCCATCAATCTCCTGGATAGTTTTGTTTCTCAAATCAACAGAGTGCGTTATCATGCAGTAGCACAGGTGATGTAGTTTTGTTGCTCGATTTTCTTACACTGCGACCGAAAGATGCCTCAGTTGTTGGCAACAAACTCCAGCTGTGTTGCACACACCCCTTGGGGCAGAATTCGTAGCACAAAACACACTTTTGGAGCTATCAGATGTAAAATATTATGTTCACACTACTCTTTACTCGAGTTTACGTCTTTTGCTGGGGCTCAGCCTTACATGTCTTCTTAGGAAGTTAACGATAAAGGCATCATAACACGTCACCAGTAACAGTACTGCATAGGAATGCTCAATGAGCGACCTGATGACGTTCAATAATAGTCACTCCGTTGATTTTTGTTGTTTCGAATTAGAGCATGCAGTACTCCTACACCAGACTTCTGAACTTTGCCTGTTGAATGCAAATGTCACATGATGGTAAAATGGTAATCTATCACACATATCAGTAGTCGAGACTTCATTAATGTGGAAAATCATTCATGCCAGAACGATCTTTGTTGAAACAAGAATATCTTTTTCTGGCGTATTTTTCCCAAAAGCATTCGATCCACACACAGTTAAAATCTTTCTAGCTGCCTCCTCTGCATTCACCCCTCTGTTACACCAACAGTAAACGTTGTGTTGCAGTTGTTACACCTTTTTTCACTTGCGACTCAATTTTACAATGCTTAACTGCAGTTCATGATTTTCAAGTATGCAAAATCCAATGCTTAACTGCAAGATAACTAGAATTTCAAATTCTAAAATGACAGTTGATACATACACTGACAGCGTGGCGCCGCGTTCACATGGGCAGCGCCGGATTTCAGGCGGCGGGTGGCGTCTGGCCGGTGGCCGGTAGCCGCTGCAGCGCGAGAAAACGCTCGAGCGTGAGTTGTTATGTTCGCGACGCAACCACGAGCTGCGGAATTGTTTCTGGAATACTTGTTATTGCTGGTGGGTAGAATGTTAGGCGAATTATCTTCGATGTTCAATCAGACTCATAATTTTAGACCGAAATGTGGCAAAAAAATAAATAAATAAATAAATACAGTTGGACGCGAACACGCGGCCATAAGTTTAGAACGCACGACGATTACCACTAGACCACGGGCTCACACAACCCGAGAACATCTCGTAAGTAGACAACACTTCCTCCTAACACTTCCGCATCTTACAGTGTTGCCAGATTGTGCAGACGGCCGCACTTACAGTTGTCAGGGGCGGTCAGTTTTATTGCCCACCTTAAGTGAACGGCTCTGACTTTGTGGCGGCCAGCCGGCGGTCAGTTTTTATGTCTAAGACTGTACATATTCACTTGGGACAATTCAAATTTACAAAATTATGTGCAGATTTGGACAAATATATGTCGCAAGTACGGGAAAAAGTATGAAGACCTGTGACCCGTTTAGCCGAACACAAGCGGAGCTGTCGATTTACAGAAACTTGTAAGTACGCTGTACTGAGACATGCTGTTTAGTGCAGAGATCATGAAATAAAATTTCTTTAGACTAGCGTTTTAGTCAAGGTAATGCATTATCATGCACGCTTGTATATGAGGGCAGTAGAAATTTATAAATATTGTAACACAGTAATTTCAGTGGAAAGTAAAGTAGTGTGTAATAACAAAATATGGATGACGAGAAAAAAAAAGAATTGCAGCAATAAATTAAATGTAAACCGACATCAGCTTTCGGGGATAATCATATGCATTCAGCTTCACGTGACGAATAGTGATCTCTCTATAAAGCTCATAATGTCCCTTAAATTATGGACCGCTCGTGGTTTCTTTTTCTATTTTTTTCTTTTTTTTTTCTCCACAGTTGTCGATGTTTCTTCTCTGAAGATATTCCCTGCAGACGGGAACAATAAAAATGAATGATTTTATCATCGACAACATGGTCTCAATCAGTACTATTGTGGATTATCAGCGTGCTGGTTATTTGCAGAACATCAACTTGTTTTAATCAGTACGATATAGAAACAGCTAAAGTTGCAACATTCCTTTTTATTTGCGAGTAACTAATGACTAGATTCGGGTTACCTAAACCCAGACAGACAAAGTAGTATTTTATATGCTAGTTCTGAAAATACTGATTTGTTTATCTGGATGATTTGAAAATGGGTTCAGCTCACCCGAAACTAGTCAACGATCAACTGAACGGTGAACCTTGCAACTGTGCATGTTTCTGTATCGTACAGGGCTATTTTAACAGATACTATCGACTGCGTTTGCTGCAGTTGAGGTATGATTTTTCTCCTGAGATGAACAGTAGATTTTTCGGGGGATTTTGTGCGCTAGAAGCAGCCTGCGTCGCGTCAGTGAGTCAAGCCTCCTTTCCGAGCACAGCTGGATTCAGAAAGTGTTCGCACACCATTCGGACAGGCCCCAGTTGTCAGACGTTGTTTTAAAGGTCTCTCTTCGATAAGAATGATATTGTTCTGTTTGCTAAAAAATTCCTCGGTCCATTGAGAAACCTGGTCTGATACTCTGTTGTTGTTGTGGTCTTCAGTCTAGAGACTGGTTTGATGCAGCTCTCCAAGCTACTCTATTCTGTGCAAGGTTCTTCATCTCCCAGTACCTACTGCAACGTACATCCTTCTGAATCTGTTTAGTTTATTCATCTCTTGGTCTCCCCCTGCGATTTTTACCCTCCACGCTGCCCTCCAATACTATATTGGTGATCCCTTGATGCCTCAGAATATGCCCTATCAATCGACCCCTTCTTCTAGTCAAGTTGTGCCACAAATTTCTCTTCTCTCCAATTCTATTCAATACCTCCTCATTAGTTGTGTGATCTACTCATGTAATCTTCAGCATTCTTCTGTAGCACCACATTTAGAAAGCTTCTATTCTCTTCTTGTCTAAACTATTTATCGTCCACGTTTCACTTCCATACACATACACTTCCATACTCCATACAAACACTCTCAGAAACGACTTCCTGACACTTAAATGTATTCTCGATGTTAACAAATTTCTCTTCTTCAGAAACGCTTTCCTTGCCACTGCCAGTCTACATTTTATATCCTCTCTACTTCGACCATCATCAGTTACTTTGCTCCCCAAATAGCAAAACTCCTTTACTACTTTAAGTGCGTCATTTCCTAATCTAATTCCCTCAGCATCGCCCGACTTAATTCGACTACATTCCATTATCCTCGTTTTGCTTTTGTTGATGTTCATCTTATACCCCCCTTTCAAGAAACTGTCCATTCCGTTCAACTGCTCTTCCAAGTCCTTTGCTGTCTCTGACAGAATTACAGTGTCATCGGCGAACCTCAAAGTTTTTATTTCTTCTCCATGGATTTTAATACCTTCTCCGAACTTTTGTTTGTTTCCTTTATTGCTTGCTCAATAAACAGATTGAATAACATCGGGGAGAGGCTACAACCCTGTCTCACTCCCTTCCCAACCACTGCTTCCCTTTCATGCCCCTCGACTCATAACTGCCATCTGGTTTCTGTACAAATTGTAAATAGCCTTTCGCTCCCTGTATTTTACCCCTGCCACCTTCAGAATTTGAAAGAGAGTATTCCAGTCAACATTGTCTAAAGGTTTCTCTAAGTTTACAAATGCTAGAAACTTAACACTCATAATTAGTTCATTAGGAAACAGTACACAACAGTATCTAAGGCCTTCAAGGAATACGTCATGAACCTGGTGCCGGTATCTAACGACTTCTCCGAATGAACAGAAAGAGCTGGGTTCTACAGATCGTTGTTTGTGGAATACATGTAGTTTCCTACAGAGAAGATATTCGAATGCAGAAAGGTCATAATAAGCAACCATAAAAGATTTTCCTGCAATTTGTTGCACAATTTTACTCCTCGGCAGCAAATGCCGTTTCGAGGTTTATGTTTGTTGTTCCTTGGTAAATACAGACTCAATCTTTGCAATGTCCACTTGTGACGTGACGGAATTTGAAGACACCACAATGTTTCCAGAATGAGATTTTCATTCTGCAGCGAAGTGTGCGCTGATATGAAACTTCCTGGCAGATTAAAACTGTGTGTCAGACCGAGACTCGAACTCGGGACCTTTGCCTTTCGCGGGCAAGTGCTCTACCAACTGAGCTACCCAAGCACGACTCACGCCCCGTCCTCACAGCTCTACTTCTGCCAGTGCCTCGTCTCCTACCTTCCAAACTTAACAGAAGCTCTCCTGCGAACCTTGCAGGACTAGCACTCCTGAAAGAAAGGATATTGCGAAGACATGGCTTAGCGAAAGCCTGGGGCAGGAGAGCTTCTGTAAAGTTTGGAAGGTAGGAGACGAGGCACTGGCAAAAGTAAAGCTGTGAGGACGGGGCGTGAGTCGTGCTTGGGTAGCTCAGTTGGTAGAGCACTAGCCCGCGAAAGGCAAGGGTCCCGAGTTCGAGTCTCGGTCCGGCACACAGCTTTAATCTGCCAGGAAGTTTCACACCACAACGTGTCAACATACTGTGTAAGGCCGGTATATTGAGAGAGCGCTGCAGTGTCTTTTACTTTGATTCAGACCCATCTGTGATGTCTACTAAGTGTGACCCTGTGTGTGTTCTTCTTTCACTGTTGCGGACGCTGCGCAGCGCGGCCGCCCCGCTGCCTGGTACCGGGCCCACCCCGGCGAGCTGGACGCCAGGCTGCTGTCTGTCATCCCGGAGGCTCCGAGGACGGCGTCCGTGGTGCCGCCCGGCTGGGACTGGCGCATCGCGGGGGGCGGCGCGGGGGCGGCGGCGGGGGTGGCGGCGGCGGTCGCCGCTTCAGAGGCGCCCACCGCACCCGCCTCGCAGGTCACCACACCCGTCTCGCCCAAGGTACGGCCGCACAGCTTCCCCACCGTTTCTGATAATCCTGGGACATTTCTAGCAAATTTGGTGTAAGCTGACAGAGACCGTAGTGTGTGTCAACCGTAAGTTGGCCTATATGCTCCCCCGACCTGCGGGAGGTTTCGCCCTGTAGTCGTTTGCTTCGGGCTGCAGCCAATGTTTCCTTAGACTACAGTACTGTTTGATGCAGAAATTGTCTTTTGCTGTGTTACGATGTTGTACTTCACACTGTTTCGTACTGTATCATTTCCTTGTGAAAAATGAGTGCGTATGTGTTACAGTTACGGTCAATGTCTTAGTACTTGAGACGTTTTCAACTCCGATTACGCGCAACATTAAAACCATAGTGATCTTCGTGCATGACTTTTGATTTGATGGAAGTTTACAACACAGTGTAGATGGCAGAGGGGGCTTGTTCCACCCTCATTACTTGGCAGTCTGTGGGGACCAGGATTGCTTCCTGTGCCTCCCACAAGTTCCTTTGGCAGTCGCACAACTTAACAGTCGGCTCACTATAAATATACATGTTATTTCCTACGAAGGTCGTAATGAAAGTCGTGAGCAACTCATTGTTAAAATTCCAATTCCAACAATGTAACAAAAACGGTGTCTTAGCCACAAATCTTGCGGAACAGACAGTGGCGTCTGCTCCAGTTTTATAGGGCTTTAGTTCCCTCCCAGCTGGACTGTGGCTGCACAAAATGGTTCAAATGGCTCTAAGCAATGTGGGACTTAACATCTGAGGTCATCAGTCCCCTAGACTTAGAACTACTTTAACCTAACTAACCTTAGGACATCACACACATTCATGCCCGAGGCAGGATTCGAACCTGCGACCGTAGCAGGCGCGTGATTCCGGACTGAAGCGTCTAGAACCGTTCGGCCACAACGGCCGGCTGTGGCTGCACAATGTACGGGCAGTGAGCCCGTCGTACGTGAAGATCAACGCTGTACGTCATGAGGGGGTAAGGCTGGTCACGGAAGCTTACAGAACGAACTCCATAGCCAGTCTCTGGGGAGCTGCCACTTACTATCCGGCAGCAGCTTCTCATGCTGCGTCAGACACTTCAGTTTCCCGTTACGCCCAATTCCCCAGCACACAAACCGTTGCTCATCCAGCTATGGAACCCCAGTTTACCAATCAGCCGGGGGCAAACGAGGCCGTGTGGGATCCGTGCAATATGTTTGTTGGAGTCCTTCGGTGTGGGGTAAGTGCTGGCTCAAATCCAGGGTTTTAATCACCTGCCTCCGCGATTACTGCAGAAGCCCAAAATAATTTTAGACTTAGCACTGTGCAGGAGAACTGTACTCCAGCTTTTGTTTTTAATACGCTATTTTGCAACATTTTAAATGAGCGTCCTGATTATTTCGCTGTATTCACTGATGGGTCTAAATAGGGGTCCGTTGATAGCTCTGTTGTTTACCCAGATCGTGTCCTCAAGATTCGGTAGCCTCCGGAGTTCACTGTATTCGATATTGAACTACCTGCGATCTTGAGGGCGCTGGAGCATGCCTGCTAAATTCTTCGCCTGTTCCGACTTCCTGAATGCCTTTCAGTCTGCAACGCTTGCATCCAGCAGATAAAGTAGTTCAGGATAGCTGGCCGCTATGGCCGAGCGGCTCTAGGCGCTTCAGTCAGGTATCGAGCTGCTGCTACGGTCGCAGTTTCGAATCCGGCCTCGGGGATGGATGTGTGTTATGTCCTTAGGTTAGGTTTAAGTAGTTCTAAGTCTAGGGGACTGATGACCTTAGATGTTAAGTCCCATAGAGCTTAGAGCCATTTGAACCATTTGAAATCCAAGATATGCAGGACGCTCTAATGCGGGTACAAAGGCTGGGGAAGAAGGCGTCCTTATGCTGGGTAGCCAGAGCGCATGGGTACTCCAGGGAACGAAACGGCGGATGTAGCGGCCAAGGAGGCGTGTCGTGTCCGTCAGTTAGCTCAGTAAGCCGTCCCCCTGCATGCTGTTGTCTCGCCATTGAGGCACAGAGTCGATGGGAATATGAGTGACTGGAAGTAACAGACAACAGTCTCCGTTCAGTAAGGCTCACAATGTCGCCGTGTTGTACCTCCTTCCAGCACGCAGATGATACGAAGTCCTCCTTACTCATCTTCGCATAGGGCACAGCAGTATGACGCATGGCTTCTTGATCCGGAGAGAGAACCCTCTACTGTGCGTCACTGTGCGCCACATTTTATTAGAGTGTGGTTTATTTTCTGACCATTGTGTAGCGAGAGATTTGTAACAAATCTACCCTCTATTGTAAGTAGCGTCTAAAGGAATGTGTTGGAATATAAGTCTGTAGGCTTTCGTGGCCGCCGTTGTCACTGAATTTAAAATATTCTGGGTTATTAGGCCACAATCGCGAAATTTGGAGCGCACTTCAATGCAAGTTGGTTTCAATAGTTTTCACAACGAAACTGTATCTCCAAATCTGGCTGAAAACCCGAAGTGACTGGTCGTACGTAAAATGTATTAGCGGCAAAACGCAGTCAATACCTTCACTGCGCAACCGATGACAATGCCACTAACGCAGAGTTACTAAACAGGGGTTTCAGAAATTGCTTCACCAAAGAAGACGAAGTAAATATTCCAGAGTTCGAATCAGAAAAGCTGCCAATATCATATATTAGTAGATATCCTCGGTGTAGCGAAGCAACTTAAATCAGTTAATAAAAGCATGTCTTCCGATACAGATTGTGTACAAATTATGTTTCTGTCACAGTACGCTGGTATAATAGCTACATACATAGCAATCATTTACAACCGCTCGCTCATCGAAATATGCAAACCTAAAGAGTGGAAGTTGCATTAATCACAGCAATATTCAAGAAATGAAACAGAAGTAATCACTCATTTACAGACCCAAATCACTGACATCGATTTGCAGTAAGATTTTGAAACATATACTGTGTTCGAATACTATGAACTACCTCGAAGAAAAAGTTCTATTGACAAATAGTCAGTATGGATTCAGAAAATATGGTTCTTGTGCAACACAACTAGCTCTTTATCGACAAAGGATTTCAAATTGATTACATATTTCCGGAAAGCTTTTAATACTGTACCTCACAAGCGGCTTCTACTCAAATTGCGTGCCTATGGAGTTTCGCCTCAATTATGCAACTGGATTCGTGATTTCCTTTGAGAAAGGTCACAGTTCATAATAATTCATGGAAAGTCATCGAGTTGTACAGAAGCGATATCTGGCATTCCCCAAAGAAGTGTCACGGAGCCTCTGCTTTTCTTAACCTATAAGAGAGATTTACGAGACAATCTAAGCGACGAGCTTAGATTGTTTGCACATGATGCTGTTATTTACCGTCCGGTAAAGTCATCAGAAGATCAAAAACCAACTGCAAAACTATTTAGACAAGATACTTGTTTGGTGAAAGAGTGACAGTTGACCGTAAATGATGAAAAGTAAAAGGTCATTCGCATGAGTTCCAAAAGGACTCCGTTAAATTTGATTACACTATAAATCACACTAGCCTAAAGGTTGTCAGTTCAATCAAGTGGGATAGCGATTACGAACAACTTAAATTGGAAAGATGACATAGATAATGTTGTGGGAAAGGTGAATCAAAGGTCTGCTTTTATTGGCAGAACACTTAGAAGATGCAACGAATCAACTAAAAAGAGTGAGGACACTATGCTTGTCCGTCCTCTGCTAGAGTATCGCTGTGCGGTATGGGATCCTTACCAGATAAGTTTGACGGAGGACGTTGAGAAAATTCAAAGAAAGGCAGCTCGTTTTATATTAGTGCGAAATAGAGGAGAGAGTGTCACGGATATGGCACGAAAGCTGGGCTGACAATCATTAAAACGAAGGCTTTTTTTTTTTTGTTGCGGCGAAATCTTTTCAACAGATTTCAGCCATGAACTTTCTCTTCTGAACGCGAAAAATTATTATTGACGCCCGCCTACGTAGGGAGAAATGATAAAATAAGAGAAATCAGAGCTCACGTGGTATGATTTGAGTGTTCGTTTTTCCCGCGTCCTAGCCGAGAGAGGAACGGCAAGAAATAGCGTGAAAGTGGCTCAGTGACAGGCACATACGAGTTAATTGCAGAGTATTCACGTAGATGTAAATGTAGATGAAGATACGTTCTTCTCAGATAAAAAGATCTGACGTCTCGTGTGCAGCGTAATTTCAGTTTAAAAAATAGAGAAGAGCAGCTATCTGATGGTGAATCTGCCGGTATGAATCTGGTAAAGGTCCTATCTGTTTTTAATAAATGATGCCATTAACAGTGGTTGGTTGCTTTTTCATTATTTGATGTAATGTTTCAGCGGATCGAAAAAAGGACTCCCCAGAAATTACACAATGGATTTTAAAATTTGCGCGATTTTTTAACTAGGCATGTGCCTTTCGTTGCTTCTGCAACAGTGTTCTCATACGTTTGTGTACCTTTGAGGATCAGTTCCATTAATTTATTTGCTATAGTTCATCCAAAATGAGGTTTTCTCTTACAGCGTTAGTTAGGGAGACCTTCTATTAGGAAGGCATCATGCGAATATTTATCTGCTTTTTAAAACATTTGCATTTATTTTGGTGCGTTTGGATGATACGGTATTCAAGGTTTGGATGATACGGTATTGAGCGTCTTTACAGCGACCTCGTGGTCACTATTCCCTGTGTGCATCATGATGCACCTCATTTTCTCAGGATTATTTATTATTTTTGCGTAACCAGTTATACTCCAACTGAACCATCTGCTCAAAATAATTTTCAGAGAAAGCATTTAGTACAATTTAAGAAGATGTTTTATGCCTGCCACCGGCATTGCATACGTACTTTCGCCAACATATCGAGTGTAGATTCAAGTCACAACCAACTATAAATGTACAAATGGGTACCTGTTTGATATGAGGCTCAATTTTTCTTTGAACCTTTCAGCAACTGTATCGTACTAGCTAGGGAGTCGGTCAAAGAAAGCAGTCATTAACTTATTGCGAATGTCAAGTATAAATGTACCAATGTTAGCTCACAGGAATAATACACTTCAATTTCACTGCAAGATAATCTGCTCTAACAAGATGTCACCACCAGCTGTATTAATCTATCCTTTCTGCACACCATTAGGTCCTTGGCAAAAATTTCGGCTGGAATTATCTCCGGCTTTAGCCAGCTTTTGGTACCTTCAATTTTCAGCGCTTTCTATTAGCGCTTAGACCTCTGGTTCTTTCCTAACACTGCTACGACAATTTACGACTATAATACCTATGGTTCCTAGGTCTATCCTTGTCCTGTATTTACCTTGCACACTTTGAGACTGAAGTCCGTTTTGTTCTTTCCACTGGGTGTTGTGCACTGTCCTTAGGTTAGTTAGGTTTAAGTAGTTCTAAGTTCTGGGGGACTGATGACCATAGATGTTAAGTCCCATAGTGCTCAGAGTCATTTGAACCATGTTAAATGTTGTTCTTTCCCAATACCCTTTACCTTAAAAAACCATCCAGTCCACTGCATACAGCCCCTGCTACCCGTGTAACCGCCTCCTGTGTGTAATGGACCCTGACCTATTAAGCAGAATCCGATACCTCACCATCCTATGTCCCAAGTCATGAAAACTGTAGTCTACACAGTCGCAGAACCGTCTGAGCCTCGAATTCAAAATCGGTCCTATCGGCTAGGGTGCAAAATGTGAGCTCTACTTTCATGTCACCAGCAAGACTGTCAGCCTTTACCAATTTACATCCAAAGCAGCACATTAAGACCGACCTGAGCCATCGCCTGCAGCTGGCTGCAAATTGTGCACTTGATATCCGGAAGGACTCATTCCACATCTGGAATGAACCCTCGTCAGGTACCCACATGAAGTGCCACAGTGGACTTCTTCTCCTCCTTGACAGCCACATTCCTAAGAAGCTCTACTTCGCATTTAACACTGAAGCTACCAACTATCAGTAATCCCGCCCTCTGTGAATGCCCAGATCTTGCAGGTCAAGTGGCTTCCTCTGGAAAAGGACAAGCTACTGAATCTGGCTGAGGAACTTTATCAGCCACAGATAGCACCTAAAACCTGTTTGTCAGACGAACCAGAGAGGAGAGAGGTCGTTCGACTGGCCTTCTAGAACGTCTTTCGCTGCTGGCCACACCTTGGAACAACCTCCAAATCGACCATGCATCAGGGATCAACCTCAGTCTGGGCAATATCCACGGTGGCTACAGTAGCGGACTAATCGGAGAGGGGGGGGGGGGGGGGGAGGGAGGTTACATAGAACATGGTGGAAGTCTGATGGACGCCTGATTCTAAACCTCGCACAGCGACGCCCATTAGCAACAGCCTCAGATTGGATGACTGAAAGCACCACCTGCAGCTGTGAGCGAAGGATCATCAACTTAATATGCATCCGAAAACACGACAATCACAATCCCTGTTCATACTAAAATAGCGGAACTCTACACTACACAGTTATTAAAACGCAGGACCGCACACCAACATGCAAGAAATTTAAGAATTAAGCTACTAAGCACACAGATGCATCAAAATAAGTCTCTTCTAGCTAGAAGCTAATAAATATAATTTACAATCGAATGCTGTACTCTGCTGTTGTGCTTCTGGAGCGATAGCTGTCGTCTTAGTGATGGTGATGGCACCATACAGTAAGAACAGACTTAAAGGAGGACATTTTTTCTCTAATCAAGCAAAATGTACAACTAAATCTGCTTTCTAAGACAATAACGCAGTTCTTTTTGTGCTACTTACATCGAGAATCTTGTGTTACTTTTATGTCTGTTTTTCAGAGGTTTCTGCTGTGCAATATATGGACTGAACACTTATCTAAACTTATGCAGACTAGACATACTGCCTTAGGGAAAATTAGTGACCATCACGTAACTTTTTAAATTATATGCTTCAGCCACAGTTCCCACAGATGCTATGATTACCAGTTTCGATTTATTACCAAATCATTTGCTGATGACTTGTTAAGAAGTTGAAATTGGTAACCATATCATCTGTTTGGAGACAAAGAGTTTGTTGAAGAAAACAAACACCCACACACACACACACACACACACACACACACGCACACACACACACACACACACACACACACACACACACACACACACACACACACACATATATATATATATATATATATATATATATATACACAGAACCATGCTTGTACACACTTCAGTACTTAAGTCACACACATATTTATATACAATGATGGCTATCTACGAAGAAAGGACAGTGCCTAAGAATGTCTGTCAGACTTGTTACAATACACATACTGGGTGTAACAAGTGTAAGTGCAGATATTTCTATGAGTTTTTGAAGATGGTGTACTGAACAACATTACATCAGTATTAATATCATTTGCAGATTAATAATTACAGCTACTACAAATTGTATATTTTTCGGTTGGGTAGTAGCTCCAAGTGTTAATGCTTATTTTCCTCCGCACAACAGACCAGGTGTTGAAGTGTATCTGCGTGGACACAATATGGTTAGTCTATACTGACAGACATCATACATTTAGCAGTGTAGTTACGTCTGTTCAGAAAACATCACATCGTTAAGTTTGTGCTGTGTTTCTGGGAAGATGGTTCGATGCAGGGAGAAAAACAACAAACACACTGATGTGTGTACATATATACAAAAATATCTGCGCTTATACTCGTTTCATCCTGTGTAAATTCATGATAAAAAGTTGGCAAGACCCAAATATTTCAGTTCATGCAATATTCACTGGATGAGCATTACTTATCACTAAAATAAACAAATAATGAAAAACAGTTGGTCATAAAATATATTGTAGAAATAGACGTTAAACACCAAACAGTTTGTGGGCATGTAACTTTTGGTTTGTCGTACTTTTTTTTCAAAAATCAGTTCTTATCTTCCAAAGTTACTTATGTTGTTTTAACTCATCATTTGGTCTGACAGAAGCACACCAATAATTTTTGCAATATTGGTTCTTGGTGTCGAGCACCACCATCACAAGAAACGTTCATCACAACCACTAACAACGGAGAGTTTCTGTAGGTTCATCCTTTTGACTGCAGGTCTTGGGGACCATGGCTGTTTACTATTGTAAAAAAAATGAAAAGCCTACAGCCATCCTTATGATTTTATTTATTTTGTAGCTACCAGTTTCAGCGCTTCGATACGCCATCTGCAGGACATAGTTGATGCTGAAGGGGTTGACACAATCCCTATAGTTATACTGATTTAGTGGCCAACATAACTGGCTATGCAGCCTATCTGTAAACTTTGATGTCAGCACACCAAACATCAACTGCCAGTTGATGGTTGGAGTACTGACATCAAAGTTTACAGGTGATGTACATAGCTACTTATTTTGGCCACTGATGCAGTATACATAGGGATCGTGTCAACCCCTTCAGCATGAACTACGGCCTGAACATGGTGCATTGAAGTGCCAAAACTGGTAGCTACAAAATAAATAAAATCATAAGGACGGCTGTAGTCGTTTCATTTTCTTACAATAACAACAGATGTCTTATGTTGATGAAAAAATAAATGTGAACAGCCATCAGATGAAGCTGTCGGTTCAGCATCAGGAACAGTGTTATTTATTTTTAACAAACAGAATCCTGAACATTATCTGGCTGCTGTACTTTACATTTTCTAAGAATTGACCTGTATTCTTAATCATCGGTGAGGTTGATCATACAAGTGTGATCTATTGAGACTATCTTTCATAATGGTTGTTTTGTAAGTAACATATATAATGAAAAAATCCACAGCCATTAACAAATGATTTACTCAAGAAGTGTCAGATATTCCTTGGCCCATCACTCATGATATAAGATCTTACACAAGAAAATTAGTCTACTTTGCTTATTATCATTCGCTTATGACGGCATTATACACTTGCTATTCAAATTTCTAGCTCAGAAAGGGGTAGTTCGAGCAGTATGTGGTGTGAATTCATTAATCTCTTATCGATATCTGCTCAGGAGCCTGGGAATTCTGACGTTGGCCTCTCAATATATATTTTCTTCAGTGTTGTTTGTTGTTAACAGTTTGAGATTATTCACAAGAATTAGCAGGTATCACTCAGTTAATATCAGGCAGAAATCCTGCCTGCATTTGGCTCGCACCTTCTTGACTCTTATGCAGAAGGCCTACAATATTCATTTTCATCCATTTTTGGTGAGCTACCACAAGAATTAAAAAACAAATCTCCTCGCACTTCCAAGTGTAAATTGAAGAACTACCTCAATGTTTACTCCTTCTATCCTGTCAGGAAGTTTCTGCAGAAAGTTCAAGCAAACTTCTGTAGTATATTGTTCATTATACTAGTATATCCTCAATGGGGCACTGTTAAGTGGGGCGTTCCCCAAGGATCGGTGCTGGGGCCACTGCTGTTTCTTATTTATATAAATGATATGCCTTCTAGTATTACAGATGATTCAATAATATTTCTGTTTGCTGATGGCACCAGCTTGGTAGTGAAGGATCTTGTGTGTAATATCGAAACATTTTCAAATAATGTAGTTCATGAAATAAGTTCGTGGCTTGTGGAAAATAATTTGATGCTAAATCACAGTAAGACTCAGTTTTTACAGTTTCTAACTCACAATTCAACACGAACTGATATTTTGATCAGACAGAATGAGCATATTATAAGCGAGACGGAAGAGTTCTAGGCGTTCGGATAGATATTAAGCTGTTGTGGAAAGCCCATGTTCAGGATCTTGTTCAGAAACTAAATGCTGCTTTATTTACCATTAGAACAGTATCTGAAATAAGTGACATTTCAACACGAAAAGTAGTCTACTTTGCATATTTTCATACGCTTCTGTCATATGGTATTATTTTTTGGGGTAATTCTTCTGATTCAAAAAGGGTATTTTTGGCTCAAAAACGGGTTGTTCGAACTATATGTGGTGGAAGTTCGAGAACCTCTTGTCGACCCCTATTCAAAAGTCTGGGAATTCTGACATTGCTCTCACAGTATATATTTTCTTTAATGTTGTTTGTTGTTAGCAATATTAGCTTATTCCCAAGAGTTAGCAGCTTTCACTCAGTTAATACTAGGCAGAAATCAAATCTGCATGTCGAATGCACTTCCTTGACTCTTGTGCAGAAAGGAGTGCGCTATTCTGCTGCATCAATTTTCAATAAGCTACCACAAGAAGTCAAAAATCTTAGCAGTAGCCCAAACGCTTTTAAGTCTAAACTGAAGAGTTTCCTCATGGCTCACTCCTTCTATTCTGTCGAGGAGCTCCTGGAAGAGCTGAAAAATTAAGCAAATTCCAGTGTTACATTATTGTTGATTTTCTTTATTTAAACTTACGAACTGTCGCCTGAATACGTTTCTTGTACTTCATCTGTTTCTACTATCATGTTATAATTTCATGTATTGACTCGTTTCATGACTGTGGAGACTTCTCCTTAATTTTGTCCCACGGAACAATAAATAAATAAAATAAAAAAATCCCCTTCACTCTGTATATGCTCTTCTTCCCCTCTCCACTCCTCGCCCCTTTTCTGCCCATCTCCTCCCCAGCCTCATCTCCATCTCCTCCTCGCCACCACCTTTGCACATCTCCTCCCCACCCCTCTCTCTGCCCACGTCCTCCTCACCACCCTCTCTGCCCACCTCCTCCTGACCACACACTCTGCCTCTCTCTTCCTCTCCACTCTTTGCCCATCTCTTTGTCTACACCTCTCCACTCATCTCCTTCTCCCTCTGCTCTTGCTGTCCATCTCTCCTTCGCACATCCACTGTCTATCTCCCGCTCCCATTCTCTCTTAGTTTCTCCTCATACTCCATCTCCTCCTTCCTCTCACACCTCCTTCTATGTCTCACTCTATCCATGTCCTCCTTCCCCTTCTCTCTCTGCCCATCTCATCCTTCTCACTCTAACTCTTTATCTCCCCTTTCCCTCTCTTTCTCCTTATTCGACACACACACACACACACACACACACACACACACACACACATACATACATACATGCACACACATTATTGAAAGATACGCAGCCTCCACTTGAATGGCCTTAGGGGCCGAAAAACATTGCAAACTAAGTTTTCATTCCTAACTACAGAAATTTGTTTATAGACTGTCTCGCCAATTGCATCTGTAAATTCCATTGGAGCAATACAGCAGCCGCAATAAAATATGAGAATGAGTATAAAAAATACTCTCCATAAATAGTTAAAAGCCACTGTTCGCTTGTGCAGTGCAGACGTGCAGTTGCTGAAAATAATTTTTTCTAGCTTTGATGATTCAGGGCCTTATCAGAGTCAGACAGCTTTACTGGATCACTTGTTTCTTTCATATTAACACTTCCCTCTCTTTTTCTATAACACGTTGAGCCATCTATTCTTCATAGTATTCAACTTCGAACTCAGGCCATGTGTGTCTTTTCTCTGTGCTCAAAGAAATTTACTTTCGTTTCGAAATTGTGTTAAATTTTTCTTCTCTGGCTTAAGGTCATTCACGTGTCTGTCGAATCCATTGTTCGATCCCCTTAGCTCTCGTTGTTAACTTCATTCCCAAGTAACCTAACCTGTTCCTCTCAAATCTTTTGTATTGTAGAGGTCGGGTATTTAATAATTTTTGTAGCGTTTGGTGGACCCTTTTTTTCTAACCAATATCACGTCGTTCAGCTCTCAATCCTCGGCATGGCAGGGCAGTGGTGGGAACCCTGTGGACGTCTTCTGATAAATAAAAAGCATGAGACTGGCATAAGTTCAGTCACAAGTTTAGAACAATGGTAATATCATTGCCGGCGGCCAAAATCGGGCTTCGGCCCTGTGGAGCATTTTGAGGATGCTGATCTCAGCAAGCAGTTTCAGCCACGGTCGTTCCTGACGTAACCAATCCGTAGCGGCAGTGTCGTTCGTCGGCATGACGGCGGTGAGGAATTGCCACGTTAAGGCTCTGGCCACGATAGCTTGCGGATGCATCAGCCTCCAGGAAGGACGTTAGCACTTAGTGTGCATCTATGTGCGGAGCACGGCAAGGTGTTCAGAGATGAACTGCGGAGATGAACTGCGGACGCTGTTGCGGACGGCAGCGTCAGTATTGGTAGCAGTAGAATTTCTCTGCAAGGGTGGTGACGTCTTAGCTCCTAGGTGGTCCAGGTGTGAAACACAGACCGCCAAGTAGGCAGCCTGGAGTGGATAGAAGTTAGCCGGTAGGTGTCCCTCTGGGTGGAAGGCACCAGTTTCGCAGCATTCAGACTTACGTGCAGCTGGCAGACCTGTAGCGGGTGAAGGCAGTATCTAGCAGTCACAGCTTGATGACTCATACGAAGATGATGACTTGTGTAGACTTCACCTTTGGCTGGCTGCAGGAAGTGGTGCTTGTCTAAAATGGAAAATGGACAGTATTTATAACAGCTTGGCCCTTTTTATTTTTTAAAAATTGGCATTGCTTTCTCTCCCGTAAGCCACAATAGAACACAGGCATGAGGATTGGTTTTTTGGCAACCATGTCGCCTCCACTTCAGTTTCTGGACATTTGAGTTGTATCAGCGATACCACAGTCCTGGCTGTGCCGTGATGGTGCAGGAGACCCAGATGGAGATATCTGTGGTGTCCGCGTAGTCTGCATACAGCATCTTACACAAAAACACCTAACTGACCCCTGCCACAGAGCTTTCTTGAGTCACCCCGCCGTGACGTCCTCTGCTGAGCTGGTCACCAGACTCTTACTCTAAACTAAGCGAATCAGTGCTGGAACAGCATTATATTTTCTTCTCTCACAGACTGGCATGTTAGTTTACTAAGATATCCACTGCTTTATCATCTCTACTTTTGCTTTATCTATATTTATTGCACTGCGTTCTTTTTCAGATAAATGACTTTAGATTGTTCTAGTTAGTTCATCATAGACAGTTTTTGTTGTTCTTCTGATTTTCTGTCTACTATTAGACCAGTACTAGATTATGTCCTGCGTCTGCGTTTGAACTTGGCATGCTTTGTACTCCCGAGTTTAATTTCTGTATCTTTCTTTGATCACTGATCATACTGTATCTCATCTGTTACGTGCACATGTCTCGGAGTCTTCTGCAAGCATACTTGCTTCTATTGTGATTTAGCAAAGGGTGGTGCGCAGTTAAAACCAGTATTGTAAGTACAGAAGCCTTCCACCCTTTTTATTTATCTCTGCGATACTTCTCTTTATTGTAATAGTATAGCTTTGTGTTTAGATACACCAACGCCATTTTTACAACCTGTAAAATATTTTGTCAAATCATTCTATTTGCTCATCAACAGATTGCTACATGGTCATGCAAATTTGGAGAAATGATGGCTGGAGTTTCTTTTAATCATAAGAAGTTATATTTAGTCACTCTCTTCCACATAATACCTCAGCCTGTTACCTACCTTTATATTCAAATCACTTACACAAAAGTCTGTTCTCACCCTTTAAGTAAATGACTGTAAATTACTATTGTATTTCCGTTTTTCGACACTAATTAGAAAAAACCTCAATTTAGTCTTTTCATTTCTCACTTCAGTGTCTGTTGTTTACCTGCAATATTAACACTTCTAACCGATTTTGTTTTAACTCCTGATAACTCAGTCCCGATCATCGTAGTATAGCGAACAGAAAAAATATTACAACCAGTACTTCTACACCCAAATTACATTTTTCAAAACTAAGTTTGTGCAACAACAGCACGAAAGACTTTTCATGTTTTTAATTTTCACGTATTTGTGCTTCAACAGACATCTATCCTAGGATATCTTAGAGGATAACTGTAACTCCAGAACCCCAATGAAGCAAGTCACCATGGTTAGCCCTAATAACATACAAATTAGTAAATCTATAGTACTAATACATGTGTCGTAATACACGTGTCTTAATACTTTTGGCGGCTGAAAACTAAAAACTTGATTTTTATTTAAACTTATTAAATCACTAGACACTTCGAGTTATTCTTTAGGTACAGCGTACAGTTACTTTGAAGAAGTATATTGGGTATGAATGTACGTGGGAGTGTGTTTAGCGACTAAGTAAACAATGAGCTACAATCGCCTGTGTACGAACTTAAATTAAATCATTGCTGACGGAGTAAAATCTCCAGTATTTGCTTGGATAATTGGCAAACATTCACCCATCAACTGAACAGCTACATTTGCGTCAAACACCGACCACAAAAACTTACAATGTTGTGCTGTTTAAGCTAAGTTTCATTTAAATTATTTACACTCTAACCGTCTGTGGCGCCCGAAGATTAGCTCACAAAATCTCTAAATGCGTACTGATTAAATAATTTTAAAGAAAATCTAATTCCGTGTGTGGTGAGCTTAGAAACATATTTACAACATTTTCAACTACAGAGTAGTAGATCAAAGAAACTAATACGGTATTTGTTAAAGCTGTAGATAGTTAAAGTTTAGTTCTGCTTGTCGTCGGAGGTAATTATTGAACAGCTCGTGAGTAATGCAGGAGTTTGAGAATTCGAATGGGCCAACAGCATTTTCGATATTGAGTGATTCTTAGATAGTCATAAGTAATATTTATGATAAATTATACTTCATTTTAGATTCATAATTACAAGCTTACAAGCGAATGAGCCCAATAACGCTGATTCTATAAAGACTAAACACAGTTTCAGAAAACTATTAACATCAAAAGTATAGCTGAAAATTCTTCCTCCTGTGGGAAGATAACGCCGAAAGCCTATTAAGTAGAAAAGTCGTCCATCAATGTAACAAATGAAAAGGAAGCGAATAAAATGCTGAAAACGAGTGTTATAATGGTGAAGGGCATTAAAACATTTTAGTGCAAAGATGGCAACATGAGCCAATCAATTCAGTTCAGAATTACCAAAATATCTAACGGAGTTGCGTGATAATTCTATATGACGTACGTAAGTTACGTGTATCACATTTCGAGAATAGTATGCCCTTAAATTACCAAGGAACCAGGCAGACATGGTAGTTATTCCACAGTCAACCCATTTCACAGAAATTCACCCGATTAAGACACAAAAAATGAGAAAGGAAATTACAGTTTTACTCCGTAAGGCACTGCCACGAAACAAGTTCAGTCTTATACTTGGAAATGGAATGAAGCATTAAGGGAAACAAGAATTTGCTCATGTAATTTTCTCATGTAGAGGAGATTCCTACTTTGTAAAGACGAACAGTACGTTCTGAATTTTGGGGAGAATATGGGGCAATATAAAAACAAACAAATAATTTACAGTATCAACAAACGCAGAACGGTAATATCAAAAGTGGATTGTGGAAAGATCGTGTATGTAGAAAAAGTGTAGGTATCAGATGGTCTTTTTACCCTAGTGTATGCTGAAAGAAGTAACAAAGAAAGTGAAAAGTCAATTTTGCTGTAGATTTGGGAGTTCTCTTAGGAAATTTAGCTATGCTAAGATTTTAAAGCGATAGTGCATTCGTTTGCTGGAAAAGAAGACTTACAAAAGTGGAAAGGCCACCTTGGAAAATATTTAGATGGGCACAAAAACACTGACACCAATGAGGAATGTTATATTCTGTGTGACAATACAGCCTGATCAAGTGTCTAGACGCAATTATGTAATGCAGAATTGACCTCTACATGTCGCGAGAGTTGACCCGCCAGTGTAGGAGGAGGCGGGGAGTGTTGTGTCGTCAGTAGCGAAACAGCAACAGCTGAAAGAGTCGGTCAGGAGACTTCAATGAATTCGTACATGGGCTAGTCACGGGATGTCACCTAAGAAATCCTTCAGAGACAATTCAACCCTTCTAAAGCTGTCCAAGTCAACTGTTGACGATGTGATCGTGAAGTGGAAACAGCTAAACCCAGGCCAGGCAGAGTTCATGTACTGAAGGACACAAACCGTCACGCATTACATTGTAAAAAATCGCATGAATTCAGTAGAGGGAATCACTCGAGAGTTGTAAAGTGCTAACAACAGGCCAGGTAGCACAATGACTGTGCTTAGAAGTTAAAATTAATGCGTACAACGTTCGATCAACTCCTCATCAGCTTCGTATTTTTGTAGTCGGTGCTAAGCGACAGTTGAGGTGAGATAAAGAGCGAGGCCTCTGGACCTGAGATATTTCGAGTGATGAATCGCATTATTCCCGATAGAGCGATTTTGATTGAGGAGTGCCTGGAGAACATTACCTGTCATTAAGCACAGTGCCACCAGTGAAACACAAAGGAGGTGGTGTTACAGTGGGAGGGGGGGGGGGTGAGGAGGAGTGTTTCATGTGATTAGGGTGTGGTCCCCATATTGCACTTAGAAAATGCTAAATGCGGCAGGACACTAACAAACTTTACAGGATTGTGTACTGTTTACAGTAGAGGAAAAGTTCTGGGCCAATGATTGTTGCAGCACGTCAGTGAACACGAGCATAAAACGGCATCTTTGAGGCAATGGTCTGTGGACCATAATATTCCTGAAATAGACAAGCCTGCTCAGGGTCCTGACCTGAACTCGATCTTTACAGCGTCGACTTCACTCCAGGCTCCTGTGTCACTTTCTTCTCTGGTTTCGGCTATTGAGGATAAACGGGCTGCCATTCCTCCACAGATATTCAGATACTTGATTGAAAACGTCACCAGTATAGTTCAAGCAGTGATAGAGGCGAAGGAATGGCATGCCCCATTAATGTCCACTGATAGACATACAGATATTCTTGATCAGTTAGTGTACATGCTTGTTCATAAGCTATGGTGAAGAAATGAGGAAAATGTTAGTGAACTGTTAAGGTGGAGCACAGATTTGCTCACTGTGAGGCATTTATGTACAAAATAGGAAACAAAACTGTTCTGGATAAAAAGCGATTGGTTTTTTTTTGGGGGGGGGGGGGTTCGGTTTATGGACTGAGAAATTTTGAGGGATACAGAATGTAATTCACTAAAGACTTCTATTAACTCAAATGGAAATAAAAGGTAAATTCAGAGAAAACAAAAATAAGTAGGCAAATTAACTATAAAAGAAATGGAATCTATGGCATGTATTATGTGAGATGTTAAACTAAATTATAGTAAGTTTGAACATACAGTAGAAACAGAGTAGATTTTGCAAGCACTGGATGTCAATCTTTTTACTATTTTTGAAAATTCAAAAGAAGATTTATCACTTTATGACTAGTTTCTGAAGGAAAAGTTAAAACAGAAGGAAGCTGGAAATTTATCCTCTGGATGATGAGCAGTTATAGCTCGCAACTCCTATTAATGCAAAATGAATTATTTTCACTTTCCCATACTTGAATCACTGTCTGTTCGTTATATAAGGCATTTTTTTGACAATACAAATTTATGAGGCTAATAAGAAATTACATGCTTTATTTGATAGCAGGTGATTACTAAAAATGGTTAGGATATAAAAGAGCTCGGGGAATCACACCCAGAGTGTCATGTGCTATTTCCTGATCTATTGTTTTATGCTGTGCAGAGCAAAGACGACGATACAGAGCCGTCGGAGGAAGTGGCATCGGAAGAACAGGTGAAGGCACCAGAAATTAAGAAAGCAGCAGAGGGGCAGACGCCGGAAGATGAGGTGGACGAAGGCGTAGGCGAAGAAGGCGACAATGGAGATGACGAAAGTGGTAGTGGGGGCAGAGACAGCGCACAGGCGGAACAGGAGGAGGAGCAGCAGAAGGGAGAGATTGAAAAGGAAGCGGCCGAGGAGAGCTCTGGCATAGGAGAGGGGGAACTGGCAACCGAACTGGAAAGCAGTCCGGATGAAACCGTGGGAATGGAGAATGGAGAAGAGGGAGAGAAAGGAGAAGAGAATGAGGGACCGAAGACGGTTAGTAACGAGGAAAAAGGGGGCGAAGGTGTCGACGAAGAGACTGGAGAAGGCACAGACAGAGATGCAGGCAACGAGGACAACAGGGATGAGACGGAAACGGAAGATTACGGGCAGAAGAGAGAGGAGATGGAGAGGGAGGCGGCGGAGAGGGAGGAGGCGGAAAGGGAGGAGAAGGAACGGCAAGAGGCGGAGCGGCAGATGCAGCTGGAGCGAGAACGCGAACTGGAGAGGGCCCTGGAAGAACGCAGCAGGCGGCGGCGCAGCCAAGAGGTACGTGCCCACCCCACGTTCTCCTGTTATGGCATGCCGCTGTGCTAGAGTCTTGGCTTGCATGTCAGTGTGCGAGCATGTTGGCCGTCGCGCAGCGCTGCATGCCGCACATTCCAGCATCGTGACACGACTTGAAGAGGACGCGCTCTGCTTTCTAAATACGGGAAGTCGACATAGAAGAAGTTGTACTTCGTCATTCTGTTGTACCCCATCTGCACATCTATCTCATGTGCGGGTAAGAGTGGGATAATACACTGAGATTAGTAGAAAACAGGAATACGTATAAGAATATGAGCTATTTGGTCGATTTGGACGTCGTCGATTGTTTTGTCTATTACATGCCACTTCCTGGCCTTCTGCAACTTAAGATGTGTAGATGCAAAGCTAGTGTATGACAACGAACATGTAATAGTCACACTGAGCAGTTATTCCGTAATGGTGAATTTCTTTAGGCCCCACAGCTGTGAAGTCTAATTAATGTTTAACCATTTAAATGTGACAATAACGATTATACTTGGTGTTGCGATCACTAGGTCACAAACATCTAGGAGTGATACATAACTTCTTGTGGAGCTTCTTTTATTAGAGAAAAAGTTATCTGGCGACGCTAAGTTTCTTTTATAATTAATTATGCCGCTGAGAGGCGGCAGCGTGTAGGCACTCTGTGCTGTTCGTTTGCAATGTGTATTGCCTATAAACCAATTATACGCTCTGCGTGAAAGGTGGTATGCCGAACTTCTAAAATATCTTTCTCCGCTTACAGACACTCATTCTTATAGTTTTCTTGTTGAAAATCACTCTGTCAGTTTACTGGGATAAGTAACACACAGATGCAACGCAGCTGGTTAGTAGGCTATGCAAATTCGGTGAAATCTCGTCGTCCCATGGCCAATGGGAAAAATGGAAAAAAAAATTCAATAAAATGACGACTACCGTCGCTGGTAAGCCAGCGAAGATTTTGTCACTAACAAAAGTTATTCCCCATCACCCGTGAGCTACCATCCCTACACGTTTATCATAACACCCTATATACACAAATAAACGGATTAATTAGTTGTGCCACCTCCAGCAATATTTTGTAGAGTACATTACAATCGTTTTATCTGAATAGAATATTCTGTTTTGACCACGCCTATTTCGTAGCTCCTCATTTTCTCACCTGGAATATCTCTAATACCTCGATTCCCACCTTTTGTGGTTTTCCTACTGTCTATGATTCACTTCCATACAGCACTGTACTCCAAACGTACCGGGTGATCAAAAAGTTAGTATAAATTTGAAAACTTAATAAACCACGGAATAATGTATATAGAGAGGTAAAAATTGACACACATGCTTGAAATGACATGGGGTTTTATTAGAACCAAAAAAAAAAACACCCCATATTGCTAGACGCGTGAAAGATCTCTTGTGCGCGTCGTTTGGTGATGATCATGTGCTCAGCCGCCACTTTCGTCATGCTTGGCCTCCCAGGTCCCCAGATCTCAGTCCGTGGGATTATTGGCTTTGGGGTTACCTGAAGTCGCAAGTGTATCGTGATCGACCGACATCTCTAGGGATGTTGAAAGACAACATCTGACGCCAATGCCTCACCATAACTCCGGACATGCTTTACAGTGCTGTTCACAACATTATTCCTCGACTACAGCTGTTGTTGAGGACTGATGGTGGACATATTGAGCATTTCCTGTAAAGAACATCATCTTTGCTTTGTCTTACTTTGTTATGCTAATTATTGCTATTCTGACCAGATGAAGCGCCATCTGTCGGATATTTTTTGAACGTTTGTATTTTTTTTTTTTTGTTCTAATAAAACCCTATGTCGTTCCAAGCATGTGTGTCTATTTGTACCTCTCTATCTACATTATTCCGTGATTTATTCAGTTTTCAAATTTATACTGACTTTTTGATCACCCGATTCATTCTCAGAAACTTCTTCCACAATCAAGACGTGTGTCTAATACTAGAAGACTTCTCTTGCCTGTTCTTGTTTGCGTCTTATGTAATCCAGCCGTCATCTATCGTGCGTAAATTTGCCTCACATCATCTACATCGGGTTCCAAAATGAATGTATTGAGCGGTCTCTGAGTTTGAGCAGAAGTACCTTACATCGGTTCTAACAGCCAAGTCTCTCTCATGAAGCATCACACAGAAGTGCCTCATCTTGAGAGAACCTCTACTTTATCATTAGCATATAAACAGCCATTTCACTTACTCCCTACAAATACGCATGGGACGCAACCTCTCACATATCAGCGAGGACAGAGGAGAATGTGCATGGAGGAGAACACAGCTTCTGACCGGTGGCTAAACTCATACCATGGGATATCTCAGCCAATAATATTTTATGACATTTACATTCATATTTTTAAATTAGAGCTTAGGGCCCCTCCTACGCAGCTTCCTCCTCCACTGGCACTAGACAGCTACAGGCCTCCTCTTGGCTGGGACAATACAACCGTTTTCGATGGTTATGTAATAATCTTCTGGTTTTCACACTGACACAGAGGGTGGATTATTTTAAGAGAGTGTTGCCTCTTAATTTCGTCTCAAGTCCTTCGGCAGACGTTTTTCAAGAATTTTTTCTCATATTTCACCATCACATGTCGCTGGCAGTCTCAAATATTCACCCTTAATTGCTGATGGCGGAGAGTGAATCTTTGAGTATCCAAGTCACTAATGCTGGCAAAACATCATAAAAGTAATTATACAAACGCCGGCAGGACATCCCGTGACAAGAAACGAACAGGCAATACATCAATAAGTGGAGACGAAAGCCAGGACGATTTTGAACGTTTTATTATTTTAAATTTTTTTATTGAAAAAAAAACTGGGACAAATGTGTATCATTTTTCGACATTGTGTACATATCGTGCATTACACTTGTTTCAGCGCGTAGAAAGTGCATGTATTCCTCCGGAAAAAGAAATTATTTTCAGCGTGTGCGCAGCCACTCATGCATTTTCTGGTGCACCTCTTCATAGGAACGAGTTGCTTCCCTCCATTTCCCTCTTGGGTGGTCCAGACACGTATCAATCTCTCGGTGCAAGGACTGGTGAGTTGGCGGATGTAGTGAGTACACACTGCAGGTCATCGATGGTCGCAAGCGTTGCACGGGTTGTATGAGACCAAGCATTATAATGCTGCAAAATGACACCTGTAGTCAGAAGGCAAGTCAGTTAGATCTTGTTGCAGGCCGAAGCTGGTTTTTTAACATGTTGGAATATGACCCACTTGGGATTCCCACCTCCGCCTAGGACTCCAAGATAACGCCTCATTCCTCCCCAAAAGAGATTCAGCAAAACCTTTCCCGCAGATGATTGCGTCCAGAAATCCTTGGGTTTTGGTTCGGGTTGGTGGTTATGTACCAAGATTTCGTCTCCTGTAACGATTCTCGCGAAGAAGCCATAACCTTCTCCTTTAAAGCACTGCAAAAGTTCTTCGCAAAAGTCAATGCGTCGCTCTTTCAGTGAGTTGCCGTTTCACTCATCTTACAGACACTTTCCGAAACTTGAGCTCTTCATGAATGATGTGATATGCTGAGCCGTGACTGATATCCACATCTGCGGCTAGTTCATCCAACGCCAGTCAGCGATCTTCCCATCACAGTAGTTTCAACTGCTGCAGTAGACTCCGGTGTCATAGTGCGGTGTGCCTGACCCGCGCAATTCCATTTCCGAGCTTTTTACTCCATTCATCAACTTTCTGCAGAGATAGACACGCATCACCGTACTGGGCCTTCATTCCCCGATGGATATCAATAGTGTTGGTACCTTCACTGCTCAGAAAACGTGTGGCAGAACGCTGTTGTTCCTTGGTACATGCCGCAAGCGGAGAAAACTTTTTGATCTAGTATAGTGGCCGCGTTTCGCTTGTATGTAGACATATTAGGGCATTTTTTGCATCGTTGGTCTCAGTATTGTCAACTTACAGAACAATAGCGTGAAATGTCTATTTTTAATTACACTTTTAAGGTTTCCATTTGACTCAGCCTCTTATTAGTGAGCACATAGGGAGGTATTAAATAGCATATTAATGTGAACATGTGAAGATGACTCCATAGTAATTGAAACTGGACATATTGTTCAAACAATTGTGCCATTGGAACTTTTATTTCCTTTTCCTTTTCATTCGTTTCGTTTAAGGCTCATTTCACCATCCACAATATTAAATTAGTGTACATAAATGATAAACAAGAAAAGAAGCATATGAATTAAAAGCTCCCTCTTACAGAGACTAATGAAATGGCAAATACTATTCACACCTGAGCTCAGAGTTGAAAAACCAAGGATGGCGTACAGTATGCTACGGTATTGTAGAATAACATGTACTTTTGCGTTACGATTTTGGTACGTCAACATAGACTATTCTTTCTTTGCTTTGCACTATAAAAATCAGAAGTTATTCAGTAGGAAGTGTTTGTTCATGTTTGTCGTCAATTGGCCTGTGTGTTCGTTGCCTGTTACACCTACATCCACTCTAGCTGAATCAATTTGTGTATCTTCTTCGTTCTGTTAACGCTTCCCAGTATGTCATGTACAAAGAGTTCACAGTTCTGCCTTCCGTTTCCTACGTAAGAGACTCTAGAGTACGCATCGAGTCCATATATTACTATAACTCTATCTACTTGTAAATCAGTTGTATAAAGAATAGCCCGGAGAATAACAAAAAGTCCGACAGGTAATACCGATTCTTCTTTAGATATCAAGAACGATTGCCCCCATTCATATTTTTCATCAAATAAACCAAACCCTGCAGACGCGTAATGCATATTGGAATCCCCTTCGAAAATGTTTACCTGAGTGGAAATTTATGACATGGCAGTAATTGTCCATCGTACAATGTCTCATAAATTTTTGAAGGTGTATAGATAGTTTGCCATAGTCCTTCGCAAAACTCATAACGTTGTGCAGTCGAATGCACCAGAATTTGACTATAATAACACATCAGTAATAATTGTTTGGGTTTCTTCGCCCAATATGAATCAACCTTCATCAGATTTAGTAATGACAGTAGTTTCGTTTACTTAACATGTGTGCTGTCACCATAGCGGAGGCAGCCAGTGCACGTCTATGGGTTGGTGCTCGATCTGGAGGCAGCTGATTCGACTCTTGGTGTTGGCGGATATTTCCACTGCCAATCCGTCAGCAGGAGAAGTGAGAGTTGCCCATCATCGAACTGTAAGCCTAACTTCTCCACAATGTCTCGTGGAGCGAGGGCAAGAAATGTGATACTGTCGATGACCTACATAAAAGATAGAGACATTAATCAATACTGAAGATATTCAGCCCAGTTGGCAATCGTGTGATTATTGCCAGAACATGTTTCACGACAAAATTATCCCATTTTCAAGTGCTTACAAATGTTTATGCTGTTAGGCCTCGTCACACCTTAAAAACAAGCTGCACACGTACATTGTCAACTCAAACCATGAAACCTGACACAGTTTGCAAAGGCACCTCGGGAGCAGTGAATGCACCGGCTTGTGATGTGTCAAGTTTTATGGTTTGAGTTGACCATGCACGTGTGCAGATTTTTTTAAGGTGTGACGAGGTCCAACGAGATAAAAAAAATTTAAGCCCTTGAAAATGGGATAATGTTGTCCCAAAACATGTTGTGGCAATAACCACAATATTGTTTGAATAACAGTTGTATGATGACATCAGATACGTTAATCGCGACAGCGTCCCTAATTACTCGAAGAGTATGCTACGTGCTGTCGATTAGTTTCGCCCTCTACCTTTCCTTCATTTCCTTAATCGTCTATACCAACAAAAAAATAATACGCTCCAGGGATCAGTTTTATTCTTTTCAACTAGACACAAGTACTCATTAGGCTGAGAGAAGGGGCTCTGCTGTACCTCAGAAATCGAGTATGGGTTACTAAAATCTTAGCGATAGGCTCTCACTCAGTGACGAAAGTCGCAGAAGTTTCTCTGCTATTGCTGTACTTACATTCTGAATACTATTTGAGCTACTCTTCGGAACGTGCGATATCGCTGCCCGTATACGAATCAGTAATTATATACTGAATTTATGAGCTTCACATCCATTCCTCTCTCTGTTCTTAAATAGTTGCTGACTCAAATAATTTCCGACATTTCCTTTCAGTTCGATACCTAAACAGCAGAGTATTTATGTTGCACTTATAATGTGTGTAACTGCTTTCAAAGAGAATTCATGAAGCTATCACGAAATATTTTAATTTTGTTCCTGAGTGAGTTATATTCAGCTTAGTTGCCACTATAATCAAGAAACAATAAGTCACTATACGAACATACTAAACAAACCAACAGCGTCAAGAGTTATTTCTCTGGGAGTAAACCAATCTAATATAAGAATCTCATTCTAATGTGCAACAAAATGCGTTTTTCTTTACTTCGAAGAATGAGGGGTGATATTACAGTATGGTGTCTTAAATAGGGCTATATTCGAATTACCTCACTGAAGCTAAATGTAATCGACCCAGTATATTGCTGTGTCAACAGCTGCGTGTTCCTGACTGGAAATAGCATTTTCCTTTTTGTGTACCAAATTTCCTTTTTCTTCGCTCGCCTCAAAGCAACTCTACTTACATCATACCAACCCCTACTCGAAGAAAAGTTATCTGCTCTACTCAATTACTTTTTGATTTCATGAAACTGGATCAGACTTCTCAATTTTAAGTCAGTTGTCGTTAGTTTCATTTTTCTTTCGTTTATACTAACTCCGCTTTCCTGAAGAAAATTTCTCTTTTTCTGTTTCGATGAAAATGAATATAAAATTAAATGGCTGAACCTGTGAATCTCTGGCACTATGAGTCTGTTCAGGAACGCTGTTACTTCCTGCGATGTGGTTCTAGAGAATTTTTCCGTCTCTTACAAGGCACACGAGGTGTGTCAGAAAAGTAATGAGACTGATTTTTTATCTATCCAAGGTTGTTTTTTTTTTTTTTTGTCAAACAACAATATTGTATCCTTCACAGTAGTTCTCTTAGGCAGCTATAAACCGGCGGAGTTATTGTTTCCACTCTTCAGCAGCACTGAAAGGCTTAAACTGATATGGCTTTTAATATGTCAAATTCTTTTGAATGTTCTCCAGAGTCCCAAAATGACGTTCTTTTAAGACATTTTTCAATTTCGGAGGAAAAGAAGAAAATCACAAGGACTCAGATTGACTGAGTACGGGGGTTGTGGAGCAAAAGGAATGCCTTTTGAGGTAAAAAATTCCGTGATCTAAGTGGCCATGTGATTTGGGGACGTTGTCATGATGCAGCTTCCACTTGTCTCTAATGTGTGGTCACACTCGATTCAACGTCAAAAAAAAAAAAAAAGAAAGAAAGAAAGCAGCGTTTTGATCTTTGATTTGCACGTTGGAGCCTTTTTCAGTCAACATGTTGTCAGTCTTCCAAAAATTATTTGTGTCAGCGAAAAACTTGTGCTCTGGAGAAGGAATGTTCCCCTAGGCTGTTTCAACTTTTCGAAGGTCACACTCTCGGGTTCCCCAAGTGTAACACAGAATTTGATTCCATAACTTTACTCTAAATTCCTCTAATTTTCGTAACACACGACAAAAACTCAACTTCGCTGATGGAACTCTCACAAATCACATGATGGCTGTACGGAGCTGAAAGGGAAGGGAGGAACACACCGGTCTACACAATTAGAACCACACAGCGTTTCCGTATCGCTCACTATGTTGTCAGTCTCATTACTTTTCTCACACACCTCGTATATAAAAGATACAAACTTTAAGGCGACTATTTTCTGATCGATGATATTCAGCTGAGTTGAGGCCGCTACGGAATGTCTACGCTCGTTGTCAACCTAGCTTCATAACAATATGTGCACCATAGCAAGAAATTAAACATTGTGAAAATAGTGTTGGCAGGTGTCTGGTATGGTTCAAATGTCTCTGAGCACTTAAGGGACTTCCATCTGAGGTCATCAGTCCCCTAGAACTTCGAACTACTTAAACCTAACTAACCTAAGGACATCACACACATCCATGTCCGAGGCAGGATTCGAACTTGCGACCGCTGCGGTAGCGCGGTTCCAGACTGAAGCGCCTAGAACCGCTCGGCCACTCCGGCCGGCTCTGGTATGGTGCATAGTGGATATTATAATTATTATATTTATTATTATTATTATTATTCAGAAAAATGAGTAAAGCGGCTGTATAGGCCCTGCCCCCGAGTCGCCATCAACTTTTGTGTCACTTTCGCGATAAGCTGTCAGCTGGCTGGCCTGGGGGAAGGAGACGAGGTTTGCTACCGGTTAGCTTTGGAGACCTTTGTGTTGGCTGGAAGTCGGAATCGGATGAGGATTATGGCTTCTCAGTTAATCAAACACGTTCTTTGCAAATTCCTATTTAATCGCAAAATGGACAGTTTCGACCGTGGGCAAGACAGTAGAAAGGCACGAACAGAACGGAGAATAACTGTACTTTACTGTACTGTATTGTCAATTCATCGTCCAAACTGTTATTATGTGCTTTTTACAAGAATTCTTGAACTTCCCAGCATACTGCAAAGAGAGCCGCCGCGCTACAATATTGTTGCTTCGTCGGTGGCGGTCGGCCTTTCCCCTCCTGGAAAACTCCCGCGACTAGCTTCTGTCGATTTCTACAGCGTATTGTTCGTACCTCCGTTCTGCGTCCTCACAAGCCGAAGTTCTGAACTATTCCCCTTGTGGTATACGAATTTTTTAAGCTTCGAGAATCTCTGGACTTCAAAAAAGCACAAGGGATACCTCCTAACATATAATTAGCAAGTTTTGCGTGCTTCTAATTTTTCTTATTGGTTTTTGCATTCACAAGGCAGTAGGACCTTTTAACTTGTTTGGAATGCGCTTTTATCGCATGCGTAAAACACAGATGGAAATTCGTGAATATTAGGTAGCTTGTCGTTTTTCTACTTCTTCAACTTCTTCTTTGAACAATTATTTCTTTCCCACATCTGACTACCATATCTACGTACTCGCATAATATGGAGATAAATCTACGAAGTATCGCAAGTAGAAACAGAAGATACGTCTCTTTCAGTCCATCGATAATAGAAGCAGTTAGAAGAGGGAAACTTCGGATATGATACCAATAAATAGCCCATGTCATACATTAGTAGGATTTCATGATAAAGAACAAATGTGAATAAAACTGAAACTGAATAGAGTTTATCAATATTGAAACTGAAAAGAAAATGGCGTCCCTTTCCTATTCGAATCAGCAATGTCCATAGTTAACAGAGTATTAGTTAACAAGGCAACGATTCGGAGACCAACAGAATGAATACTGTACACACGTAAACGAAAGAAGTAATTATTTAAATTTTTTGTGGTAAGTTCCTATGGGACCAAACTGCTGAGATCATCGGTCCCTAGGTTTACACACTACTTAATGTAACTTTAACTTGCGCTAAGGACAACACACACATACCCATGCCCGACGAGGGGAAAGCCACGCGAACCTTGGCAAGGCGCCCAGGACCACGCGGCTACCCCGCTCGGCGTAATTATTTAGCACAATAATTTAAGTAAACAGCAAAGCGAAAAAGAATATCCCAAATGTAACAAAGCTGTTACTAAGGACGAGCCGGGAATTGAAGAAAACAATAATAGGAAAACGATGTAATATACTGAACTGAACGAAAAGTATACGCAAATTTCTTCGACGGGATATGAGAAGATACAATGAATTTTTGATGAGAGAAACAACTGAAAAAAATGAATATTTGATGGCACAAGCAACTAAAAACAATTAGAGCATGAAGAAAACAAACAAAAATTTACAATGGCTACACATCACATTCGCCAGATAAGATGGTACATGGCACAGTAATTAAAACAGGTTGCTGATTAATAATACAGGCCGGCGCTAATACCAACATTGACTTTAAGTAGTGCCCGATGAGTTACATAAACCCATTCAAAGTATAAAGAAAGGAGTGTCACCTAAAGATAATGGTGTTTCATTAAAATGGTGAAACGTAATACAAAACTGTTTACAGATTGTCTACAGAGGAACAAAATACAACAAAACTAGGACAATACTGGAACAATTCTACTTCATGACGAAGCAGACAGACAAGATATGAAACTCATAGCTCTGTCAGACACGTCTCCGTAATGTGCCAGACGTATAGTGCTTTATCCAGACACATAAATAAGTTCTCGAGAAATGAATATTTGTGTTGGATTCGTAGATGTTCGCAAGCTGTTTACTCAGTTTCTACTTTATCTATAAAAAAAGCCCTTGGAAAGCAAGACATGTTAGTATACTGAGAAATATATACGTTGATACCACGCCTTTCATTTGACTAAATCATCAAAGTGAAAAATTTAGAACTGAAAGAGGAGAAGTGTCAGAAGTTCCCTTATACCTAATACTATTCTCAGCACTACTAGCAGTAGTTTAAGCCTTAAGCCAGGAAAGCCAAGAAGTAATCTCAGTTGATGGAACGCATCTGGCCTTCTTTAGCATTGCTAATGATAGTCTATTGCTTATCTCTAGTGCAGGTAGACATCAATAACAAATGTAAATGAATGTTTTTAACGGAGAAAATCTGTATCATACTCATGAAAATCAGTTATAATAAGATAAAAATGACGCACAAAGAACTCATCAAAAAAAATTATAAATTAACAATGAGGTCACAAAGCCAGACGATGAATTATTGTACTTCGGACAGTTAAAGGCATTGGCTGGACAACAACAGCAACGAAGAGAATAGCATAATTGGCCTGCAGTGTCTTTTATGAACTAAGTTCGTTTTTCAAAACAAAAATGCAGATGAGTCTGAAAAGTGATGTTCACATGCAGTGAGATATGGACTTTCTGCCCGCCCCGATAGCTGAATGGTCGCCGGCACGGTAGCTCTGCGTGTTTGGTCAGAGGATAAGCTGCCCTCTGTAATAAAAAAAACTGAGTTAATGGATCAACAATGTACTTACAAAAGCGTCATGGGACGTCCGCCCCGAGCAAATACAACGAACATTAACGAAAAAAATGAAATCAACAACAACAAAAAAGCGTGACGGACTGCCGTCCTAAGGGCCCGGGTTCGATTCCCGGCTGGGTCGGGGATTTTCTCCGCCCAGGGACTGGGTGTTATGTTGTCTTCATCATCATTTCATCCCCATCTGGCGCGCAGGTCGCCCAATGTGGCACCAAGGCGGCCGGACCTGCCCCGTAAGGGGCCTCCTGGCCAATCACGCCAAACGCTTCATCACCACCATCATGTGCGCAAACCATTTAAAAATTGTTTCTCAGTGACCACAGTTGAGATGGATGTTGAGGACTGCTAGAAGACTCAATAAAACAAGACAAATCTGTTAGCATGATGGCGTTGAAGACATACTTATGTAAAATTGTCCTCAAATCGCAGTGCCTCACTACGTATAGTCCTGTTGGAGTTGTAGTGGACTCCTTCTGTCCTGTTCCGTTGCAGCAGACTTCCCCAACCAGTTGTCTGGGGACTTGCAGCTAAACTCTGGCCTCCCAACCCTGGTAAAACGTAACTTTTTTTGTGTAATCATTGCCAGAAGTGAAAGAAATGATAAAAAAAACAGGAAGATATCGCATGACCGATAGAAGATTGAACTTATGACCTTCGGATGTGAGGTGTGACAAACACGAAAGTCACCGACCAGCTGTAATTAAAGTGATATGGAGACTTGCACACCGAACATATCGTAAATGGACCAAGGAAGTTGTTTCCGGGATTTCAAGTCGTAAGGAAAAAGCGAACGACCCTGTAATTAATTATGGGTAAATTATATTATTAAATACGCAGGGGCAGCGTAGTTGCGTGTTGACGAGCGTCGAAGTTCATAATGGACTGAAATGCCGCGAGGAAACCTTTAACGCACATGGGATGACACACAGCTCATGATAACGAGCAGATAAAATGACATTCTTAAATAGTATGAATTCTTCCCTGGAATTGTTTTAATGTCAGGATTTGTTACGCTGTAAGCATTGCAAGTTTCATTTAAGATGTGAAACTACAACACACAAGAAAGGGATTTGTGTAAATTACGAGTGGAAGACCTAGGTTTAAATCTATAGATTTCTCTAATGTAATTATTTTACTTGACTTGTTTCAAAGTGATACTCACTAACAAACTCATATAACAATGTCGAAATGGAAGCCTTAAAATATTCTTCTTTTTGTTTTCTTACAATATTTGATAAGTAACACGAGCTTCATTAACCAAATTACGTTGCACTTAGTTGAAAATTCTAACTTTTAACTTTAGATTGTCTTCCATTTCTTTATCTTGCGTCAACTAACGGCCAGGTTGAAGTCAACACCGGCCGATGTGGCCGTGCGGTTCTAGGCGCTTCAGTCTGGAACCGCGTGACCGCTACGGTCGCAGGTTCGAATCCTGCCTCGGGCACGGATGTGTGTGATGTCCTTAGGTCAGTTAGGTTTAAGTAGTTCTATGTTCTAGGGGACTGATGACCACAGATGTTAAGTCCCGTAGTGCTCATAGCCATTTGAACCTATTTTTATTTTTATTTTTTTTTTAAGTCAACAAGCTATGCTTAAGCTTCCACAAATACTTTTCACCTATTGACATTTTTCTTTCTTGACTTATTGGAATTGCTTTCTCTTGGAGACCTTTCCACTTTTTTCTGTACTTTGGCCTACCTTGAATTCCTTGGTTATTTATAACAGTTTTTTTCTAGATCTCCATGCGCTTTTCCTTAACTATTCGCATTGAGTTTTCAAAATGTACACATTTCCTTGTCATGTGCTAGGACTTGTTCTTTGGGTGTGACCATATTACATTTGTCTTCTCTTTTCTAATTTCATATCTAAGCTTCTCTGCATGTTTGTAAATGGCTTTGTGATTTCTTAATTCAAATGTTTCTATATTCTCTTGTTTCCTAATATCTTCTACCGATTTTTTTCGTTTTTCTGAAGTCTTACTATGCTTTTATCCATACTAATGTTGATGTTTCTGATGCAATTCTGGCCGCATTACTGTTTCATAGTGATAAATCGTATTTCTTAGAGAGTGAGATTTTACCTTAAATTTCTTTTGTTGTGTGGAATGCTAAGTTCATCTTTCGTAGTTTTGCTCTGATATCTTTTTGCCAGTCATTAGGCTGGATGATTTCTCCTACACATTTACATTTGTCTGCTATTCTGGTACTTCCATATAGTGCGCTTATTTTTGATGGTGCAGTATTTTTGCTTGTAGGTAAAGGGGGTGCCCTCCTTGGTCCCTGCTCCCATTTACAAACGAACCCCTGGCACGCCACCCACGGCTAAATGGGTGAACAATTATAGACCCTTGACTTCTTGCTCAGGTGGCAGTATCAGTTGGAGAGGACAATACTTGAAATATCTTTCGTATCTCTGGCACACGATTCTTGGCATTTCGACCAAGGCACCCATCCGAAGTAACGTCCAGCTGACAGCAGAGCGATTTCCATGTGCTTACGAATAGCAATTAACGTACACAGTGCTCGAGAACCGAATTCGCAATGGTGCTGCATTTTGACTGGTGCAATGTTTATCTGAACACTAAATAATTAACTTGAAATTAACCTCTCTGGAATTGTATTAATGTCAGGGTTTGTTGCGCAGTAGGTGTTGCAAGTCGTAAGATGCGAAGCTACAAGGCACAAGAAAGTGATTTGTATAAATTACGAGAGGAAAACGTAGGATTAAATCTATAGATTTCTCTGACGTAACTATATTACTCGAACTTTTGGTAAGTGATACTCACTAACGAACTCATATAACAATGTCGAAAATAGTGTTAAGTTATATATTACGTTGATAATATTAACTACTGTTGAAGTAGGAAACTAAGCAGAGTGCTACATGACTGCATAATTTGCGCGAAACATAGTAGTGCAACACAGTGGTTGAATTTGCAAGTGCGAAGTTTAGGTCGCCATTGTAAAATTTCAAACACTGACTGGATGAAAGAGATCAGTGAGCAGAAGAAGTTGAATTATCGCCCTAATTGTGTAAGTCCTACGCTACAGTGAGGGGCTAACCATTTTATGAGCAGATACTTCTGTTAAAGTTTACGGAATACGAAACTGCTGTTCACAATATGCTATAAAATACTCGTAAACATCGGAAAACTCTCTAAAACATACGATACGGTACCTTTATCGCGTAAATACACAGCGAAATCAGGGAGGGATTTCTTTTGAGCGAAGATAGTGTTGCCATAAGCTTCCAAGAAGGACAAATGAAGTTTACGATTCACGATGTGGCATGAATTTTGCGTGGCATTCGCAAATGTTCGAAAATATACAATACATGCGATACACACTGGCAATGACACAATTAATAAACGATTATGCGAAAACGACATAAACAGTAAAATATTAGAATCTAGCATTTTGATTCGTACGTATCTGGCCTCACACAAAGGCGAATCCGCAAGTCGGCATGTATTCGTATATGTAAATATACGGGCGAAACTCACGAGTGTTTTACTTAGCTGAATTTGTGAGAATAATATTGTGTCAAAGATGTACACTGCAGCGTCAGTTTAGCGCACTCAAAATAGCGAAAATCGTGGAGCATCAACAAAACAGTGGCTCTTGGTGTGGCTAACAATGCAAATCAAGTATTACTAGTATTCTGGCCTTTTTTAAGTATTTCTTACAATTACTGATTTATTCTCTCTTAAACCCTGCTGATTATCTCCTTCTTCCGTAACCATTCAATTTGAAATATTATGAGAAATTCAGCAGAAAACAAATCGTGCTACGTGGAGAAAGGATTAGAGCTATTTTCCAGCCATTTGGTAAAATTCCTACTCCTCAGATATTTTGCATAAGTTTAACTAGTGTTCGTCTTACACTGTATGTTGTCCCGCTGTTACGTCATTCTCTCATAATGAGTCGTTCCACATCACGACGATTTATCGGGCAAAATGATCCTCAGGCCGGCCGGTGTGGCCTAGCGGTTCTAGGCGCTTCAGTCTGGAACCGCGCGACCACTACGATCGCAGGTTCGAATCCTGCGTCGGGCATTGATGTGTGTGATGCCTTTAGGTTAGTTAGGTTTAAGTAGTTCTAAGTTCTAGGGGACTGATGACCTCAGATGTTAAGTCCCATAGTGCTCAGAGCCATTTGATCCACAGAACATGAAATTAATTAACTAACTAATGATACAAATTCTTCATGGAATTCACAGTTGTTCCTATATCTTCTTCATTTGGTGGTTGGACTGGTTACTGATTGACTATAGGCTTACTAAATGTTAATGTTCCTTTTGTCTCCTTCCTATTTAGTATTTATCGAAGAATTTGGCTTAACTTATTATTTTTTTCCTTACAAAGGTTGTTTTATTCTCTACTAAAACACATATCCTGTCTGAAATTTCCTTAATTTATTTTTAAATAATTTGAAAACATTCCTTATATTATATTCCTTGACATTGCGCTCAGTCAGATCTAAATGCTATTTTTCGTACTTTCCCTGACGACTTTTTTACAGCTGCTAACTCATATTCTTATTAGGAGTATTTTGTCTTGTTTTATTACGGTACCAGTTTCTCAAACATTTAATCATTCGTCTACTGTTCTGTTCCACTTCATCCTCCTAGTGCTTTCAAGTTTTTTTCGCTGGTGTCGAATGCTAGCGCTAGTTAAACCCTCTTTCACTTTTTTCCCATTTCCTGAATCAAATTCTTCTTACACCTTGATAAATTTTATATTATTATCTTTAAATTTTATTTCATCATATTTTATCTTTGGGGCATTAGGTATACCCTTGTTCTGTTGTTGCTGAAGGTAAGAGCCAAGGTTTACGTTGATCCCTATTTTAAACTCTTACATTCAGTAACTCTTTGAAATCTTGTTTAATAGAACTGGACTGTCTCTGAAATAGGAATGGAAGGGACCATCGTTTCATCTGCCATTTATGAAGAACTGAAGTCCGTCTTTAGTGGGGTCTAGCATTTATCCAGGTCGTTATCTTCCGCTCGAGAAGTCTTACGTTTTCATTTTATTACTCATTCACTTTACCGCTATTGTCCACCTCGCCGCCCCTTCCCCGTCAACAGATACAAACGATCATCTAGATTGTAATAAGACACATGTGCATAGTTAACATAGTACGTGCGATCGAATAATTAACGAGTAAATATTTTCCTCCTCATTACCTCAAAGTATCTCTTAATGAAACTGCGATAAATCTGTTTATTTGATAAATTAGCTGCACTCAGAAAGACAACATCCCGTTTGCAACGGTATTTAAATGAATTTAAATTGGAGATGTTCCCAGCTCCACGAAAACATGTTATTGTTGCCTCCACCGAAAAGAAAAAGTGACGACAACTGCACGAAAATCAATTAAGTTTCAGGAAGGGGAAAGATACCGACAGAATCAACAGGTCTAAAGTACAAGGACAGATGAATAATGTTAAGAAGGGTGTAACACAAAATTGCAGCTTAGCAGGGTTTGTCAAATTGTACGACATCGAAGTAATGAAAGAAGTGAAGGAAAATTTCGGAAGAGGATGAAAAGAGGAAGGGGAGCAGATATAAGTGCTAAAGTTCGCTGGCGACGTGGCTTAATTTAACGAAGAAATAGACTATCCGATCAAAAGTATCCAGACTCCTATAAATGGACTTCAATTTGGGGTTTGTGCACCCTTCGCTAATGTGATGGCTTGAACTCTCCTGGAGATACTTTCAGTGGCGTGCCTGAATGTCTGTGGAGGAATGGCAGCCCATTCTTCCTCAATGGCCAAAACTAGATAAGTTAATGGTGTTGGACGCTGGTATCATCGCGAAGGCATTCCGTTCGGTTCAGGTCGGGACTCGGCGCAGGCCAGTCAGTTTCAAGGACTTCACTGCCCACAAACCCTTGCCTCACAGATGCTGCTTTATGACAGGGTGCTTTGTCATGCTGATACAAACAACCATCGTCTCCGAACTGTCCCTCTGCTGTACACGGAACACAGTACTGTAGAATGTGTTCATATCCTTCCAAATTTGGCGTTTCCTGGAGCGCAACAAGGGGACCACACCCAAAACAACCGAGCGAGGTGGCGCTGGTTAGCACACTGAACTCGCATTCTGGAGGGTTGACGGTTCAAACCCGCGTCCGGCCATCCTGGTTTAGGTATTCTGTGATTTTTCTAAATCGCTTAGGCGAATGCAAGGATGGTTCCTTTGAAATGGGACTGCCGATCTCCTCCTCCATCCTTCCTTAATCCGATGGGGCCGATGACCTCGCTGTTTGGTCACCTCCCCCAAACCAAACATCCAACCAACGAAGACATTAAACAGGAAAAACACCCCCATACCATAACATCACTTCCTCCATACTTCTCTGTTGGCGCTAAGCATTATGTCAGGTCACGTTCTCCAGGTATTCGTCAAACCCAAACCCTTCATCGGAAAATTGATATTTGTGGTAAGTTCCTATGGGATCAAACTGCTGCGGTCATCGGGCCCTAGGCTTACATACTACTTAATCTAACTTAAACTAACCTACGCTAAGGACAACAAATACACACACACACACACACACACACACACACACACACACACACACACACACACACCATGCCCGAGGGAGAACTAGAATCTCCGACGGGAGAAGCCACTCGAACCGTGGCAAGGCGCCCGAGACTGCGCGGCTACCCCGCGCGGCCCTTTCCATCGGATTGCAACAGGGTGCCGCGCGATTCATCACTATAAATCACTCATTTCCAATCATCCAGTGTTCGGTGGCGACGCTCTTAACACCATCTCAAGCATATGTGTGTTTACGTAGAGCTGTTCGACCACTGTATCCAAGTCTTGTTAATTCCTTATCCGCATTGTCCTAGCTGGACTGATTGTAGCACTTTTGAAATCACGAGTCATAATACCGCTGACTTCATGCGATATTTTCAACTATTTCTCGCAATGTTGGACGATTTAGCTGTGGTTGTTGCTTTGCACATTACCATAAGTTGACGAGGGCAACTTTGGAAAGGATGAAATGTCTGATTTGGTACTCAAGCGGTATCCAGTGACAAACCGGCGTTCGAAGTCCCCGAGCACTCCTGATCGATCCTGTCTGGTATTAACTTACTGCTTCTATTAGCGCAATAAAGTCCTCACCGCCTCCTTTTGTAACAGCGGGTCCGCCCCTCCTGATTACTACGAGTCTATTCTGCATTACATAGGGATGTCCAGATACTGATAACATTATCAGAGTTATCAATGTTATTTGTGAAGGTGTACTAGCTTCTGAACACAGCGATAACTACAGAGGAGAATACTGGATGGAGAGAAAGGAGGAAAAGGCAACCTGCCGAAGTTTTGGAAGTAGGTGGCTATGGCAGAACGTATGACTAGAAATTAAAGCATGATGCAGTTCGTCTATGTTCCGAGAAGGAAAGTTTTGAGTGAGCCATATTTGAGTAAGACAATGGATGTAGGAGATGCTTCTATCGTTTTCTCTCATAATGTATAAACTGCGTAGCAAATGGTTATTATTTTACACAAGCTCAATATCATCCTTTCAGCTACCATTCCAGTCCTTCCTTGATTATCGTACCACTAGTAGAGTTTTTTCACTCATACTTCGTAAGATTCTCGTAGCGAGTTATAAAACCGGTAGCAACTCAGTCTTGCTCCCATATTAAGACCCAGCTAGAAAGGTCATGACTCTCCAAAACACATCTAATAAGATCACGAACATTTCCTGAACTCACATGTGTTAAGCTTGTTTGTATACGTTTCAGTTATTTCTGCAGAGTCTATAGCGGAATGTACTTTGTAATGAAACTTCCTGATACTTTATATCAGGAGGTGAGAGCCAAGCTTGAGGCCGAAACTTGGCAAAGTTTGAAATATTGAGGAACTTATATTTCGTATTCCACTGAATTACGTCTATCGGTCGTTGTATATCATAATATCAAACAGATAATTAACGATATAAGTCGACGTGAGGAACTGCCTGGCTATTCTAGCCATTTCCGAGGTATCTTAATAAGGTTCGAACTATCGTCTCGAAAAAATAAGTTTTCTATTGTTGTGGCGTCCTTCAGTCCGAAGACTGGATGGATGCAGCTCTCCGTGCTAGTGTATCTTGTGCGAGTCTCTTAATATATGCCTAATTAATGCAAACTTTATCCATTTTAATCTGCTTACAGTATTCATCCCTTTGTCTCCCTAAATAATTTTAGCACCCCACATTTCCCTCCGCAATCAAATTGGTGGTTTATTTATTCCTCAGGATGTGTTCTATCAACCAATCCCTTCTTTTACTCAGGTTGTGCCACAAATTTCTTTCCTCTTCAGTTCGATTCAGTAAACTGATCTATCCATCTAATCTTCAGCATTCTCCTGTAGCATCAAATTTCGAAAGCTTCTATTCTCTGCTTGTCTCAACTGTTTGTCGCCCATGTTTCAGCTCTTTACAAGGCTACAGCTCACATAGATATTTTCAAAAAGAGCTTCCTAACATTTAAATTGATATTAGATGTTAGCAAATTCCTCTTATTGAGAAATGCTTTTCTTACTATTGCCAGTATGCATTTTATATCTTCTCTGGTTCGGAATCATGAGTTATTTTGCTAATCAAATAGCAAAACTCATTTACTATTAGCAACATCATCGGCTAACCAAAATGTTTTTATTTCTTCTCCCTGAACTTTCCCCTTTGTTTTCTTCATAGCTTGCTCAGTGCACATACTTAATAACGTTGAGGATAGGCAACAACCCCGTCTCACACCTTCTCAACTATGGCTTACCTTACGCGTCCTTACACCCTTGTAGTTCTTGTGCAAGTTGTAAACAACCTTTCACTCTCTGTATTTCATCCCTGCTATCTTCTAAATTTAAGAGTAAAATACAGTCCACATTGTCGAAAGCTTGATTTAAATCTGCAGACGTTAGAAATGTAGTTTCCCGCTTCCACAACATATCTTTTAAGATAAGTCGTACAGTCATTATCATCTCGTGTGTTCGTACATTTCTCCGGAACCAAAACTGATTTTCCCCAAAGTCGGCTTCCTCCAGTTTTCCATTCTTCCGCAAATAATTCGTGGCGTTATTTTGCAACAATGACATACGACAGTGATGGTTCGTTAATACTCACACCTGTCAGCACATGCTTTTTTTTTTTTTTTCGAGTTCGAATTATTACAGTCTTCCTGAGCTGTGATGAGATTTCGCCTGTCTCAAATATCCTGGCACACCACGATGCATAGTTTTGTCATGTCTCGCTCTCCCAATGATCTTAATATTTCTGAGGGAATGTCTTCTACTCGAGGGGCCTTGTTTCCACATAGGTCTTTCAGTGCTCTGCCAAATTCTTCTTGCGGTATCATATCTCTCATGTCATCTCCCGCACTTCCTCTTCTCTTTGTATAATATTGTCCTCAAATTTATTCCTTTGATATGGACCTTCTACATATCATTTCCACCTTTAAGCTTTCTTTTCTTTACTTAGTACTGGTTTGCCATCTGGAGTCTTAATGTTCATACAGTTACAACTCTTTACTGCAAAGGTCTCTTTAATATTCGTATAGGGAGCATCTGTACTTCCCATAGTTCTGTTTGCTTCTACAGCCTTGTATTTGCCCTGTAGCAATTTCTGCTTAGCCATTTTGCACTTTCGCTCAATCTCATTTTTTAGGTCTCTATTCTCTTTCGCATGCTTCATTTGAGCATTTTCGTATTTCCTCTTTCCTTCAGATAAATGCAGTACCTCCTGAGTCATCCACGGATTTCCTTTTACCTGTTTGGTCGTATACCGGCTACCCTATTTCATCTCTTAAAGCTATCCATTCATCTTGTATTGTACTGCTTATTTCATTCCGACGTATTTAATATTTTGCTTGTTTGGACGTACATGTATACAGCTCTGGTACACACTCAAATACCAGCTCCACAGGGCAGCACCACAGTTCTAGAGGTAAAAGAACATAATGGCGCAGTCCATCTCCAGTTTATTGTCAATCGGATGCGCAGTATTGTTTTGGCTCTCATGCGGCGCGCTAGGCACTGTGACTCTGGGATTTCTCTGCGTACCGGAGCTGCAGACATGTACCTAGCAACAAGCAAAAAAAGTTAATTGCGAATTTAGTGTTTCGCAGTGATAATTAAAACGGTATGACTGCTGTTCGTCCAGTGCATAATTCGTTCTTCAGTACTTTAAGGTGTCTCATGTTTACCGAAAACAGAACTCAACTGAAAAGTAAAAACAGCCGTGGAGCGTTTAAATAACTTACGGGAATGCAGCAGGGTGACTTCATCGACAACCGCCGATATTTCGACAGGTGCACACCCTGTCATTTTCCAGGCAAAACTGCAGAAAGTAAGCGCTGTGCAAGGGAATTTAAAACCTCGGTTTGCAGTGCAATTCCGGAAAGACGACACACACACACACACACACACACACACACACACACACACACACACACAGTAAACACTAGCTCCACCACGCATCCGACGTTGACCAACGTTAGACGTTATCGATCGTGAATATTAATAACCAACGGATGAGGTGCCATTAACTCTGTCCCTCTTTTGTTTGACCAGAGCAGGATTCCAAGTATAATTCAAACAAAATCCTCCTTCTCTATTTAGAAAGTCACTCGTTAGTATAATCTCAACTGCTTTCTTAATAACACTATCTCAATGACAGGAAGTGAGTGCCAGATTCGTTGTGTTTGCGTCACTCCACAGGCAGACCAGTGATAAGGCAATAGACTGAGGTGACAAGAGTCATGGGATAGCAGTACGTATATATAAAAAAGGCGGTAGTATCAAGTGCGCAAGGTATGAAAGGGCAGTGCATTGGCGGAGCTGTCATTTGTACTCAGGTGATTCATATTAAAAGGTTCCCGATGTGACTGTGGTCGCACGACGTTAATTAACAGACGGTGAATGTGGAATTGTAGTGAGAGTTAGACGCATGGGACATTCCATTTCGGAGATCGTTAGGGAATTCAATTATTCCGAGATCCACAGTGTCAAGAGTGTGCCGAGAACACCAAATTTTAGGCATTACCCCTCAGTACAGACAAAGCAGTGGCCGACAACCTTCATTTAAAGACCGAGAGCAGCGGCGTTTGTGTACAGTTGATAGCATTACGTGATTAACCGCAGCAATCAGTTTGGAACGTACGGCAAGCGTTATGACAGTGACGCGAAATCTGGCGTTAATAGGCTATGGAAGCAAACGGCAGACATGAGTGCCTTTGCTAACAGCACGGCATCGCCTGCGGCGCCTTTCATGGGCTCGTGACCGTATCGGTTGGACCCTACACGACTGGAAAACAGCGGCTTGGTCAGATGAGTCCCAATCTCAGTTGGTAATACCTGATGGTAGGTTTCAAGTGCGGCGCAGACCCCACGAAGATATGAACCTAAGTTGTCAACATGGCACTGTGTAAGCTGGCGGCGGCTCTGAAATGGTCTGGGCAGTGTTTATATGGAATGGACTGGGTCATCTGATCCAATTGAACTTATCACTGACTGAAAATGGTGATGTTCGGCTACTTGGAGACCATTTGCATTCATGGACTTCATGTTCCCATGACTTTATGTTCTTGGGATTTTTTATGAATGACAGTGCGCCATGTCACCAGGCAACAGTCGTTCGCAACTGCTTTGGAGTACATTCTGAACAATTCGAGCAAATGGTTTGGCCACTCGTCGAACATTTATGGTACATAATAGAGAGGTCAGTTCGCGCAGAAAATTCTGCACCGGCAACACACCCGCAATTACGGCAGGCTGTAGAGGCAGCATAGCTCAATATTTCTGCAGGGAACTTCCAACGACTTGTAGAGTCCATGCCACATCGAGTTAACTGCACTACGCCTGGCAAAAGAAGCTCCGGAACGATATTAGGAGGTATTCCATGACCTTTGTCACCTCAGTGTGTTCTGCAATAGCAGATTTGCTCGGCTGTCTCAAACATGTGAGACGCTTATGCTCAGTACATCAGTTCTCGGTGGTCCTCCATCGGTGTATTGAGTGTAACTCGCTTCCCGCGCCCGGGTTCCCGGGTTCGATTCCCGGCGGAGTCAGGGATTTTCTCTGCCTCGTGATTACTGGGTGTTGTGTGATGTCCTTAGGTTAGTTAGGTTTAAGTAGTTCTAAGTTCTAGGGGACTGATGACCATAGATATTAAGTCCCATAGTGCTCAGAGCCATTTGAACCATTTGAGTGTAAACGTCATGCGCACTTAACAACAGCTAAGCAATTGTGCTGTTGCAGAACATTGTCTTGGCACCGATAGCTTGAGATTTAATTAGTGACATAAAAAGAGATAAAGGTGGTTGCTTAAATTCTAAGTGGAATCCATGCTCTCTTCCAGGTCAAATAACAGAGAGACAGAGGTGGGATACTTCGCCTGTTGTTTATTAATATCCCCTATCGATAACTTCTTATGGCGGTCATATACAGTATTTGGTTGTGTTATGGTGTTAGTGTTTAAAGTGTGTATGTCTGTCCTTGTGTATGTGTGGACCTGTGTGTATGTGCGTGCGTGTGTGTGTGTCACCTTTCTGCATATGCTCTGCGTACCGAGGTTTTAAATTTCCTTCCGCAGCACTGTCTCGTTGCATTCGTGACTTCAGAATCAAAGGCGTACACCTGCCAAAATATCGGCGGTTGTCAAAGACGTCATCGAGCAGCATTCTCGTAAGTTATTTCAATTTTTTATACGTTGGGAGGAACTCATGTTCCAAATCGTAGGTTGGATAATGAGAAACGACGAGAGAGTGGCTTATTAACTGTTTTCTACTTGTGCTACAGCGCATCGCAGCATCTGGCCACTTTGTGTGCAGGTGAGCAATGAAGAACTGGCAGAAACCAATGGACAGCTGGGCGATGAAGACGGCGGCGAAGAAGGCGGCGAGGATGGCGGCGAAGAAGGTGGCGAAGAAAGTGAGAAAGAAGGTGGTGAAGAGGGCCGTGAAGAGGCCGGCGAAGCAGGTGATGAGCCCGAGTCCAACGGCGACCACGAGAACGGCGTGGGCGAAGAACAGCCCGTGGCCGAGGGTGTGGTCACTGGAGAGGGAGCGGGCCATGACGTGCAGCAGGGACAGGCCGACGTCTGGGTATGTGCGAGCAGCGCCTGTCTCTGCAACCAAAAAGTATTAGCTCTTTCTATGCATTCACATGGAGATATTTATCTTATTCTATTGTCCGCAGCTCGTGGTCGTGCGGTAGCGTTCTCGCTTCCCGCGCCTGGGTTCCTGGGTTCGATTCCCGGCGGGGTCAGGGATTTTCTCTGCCTCGTGATGATTGGGTGTTGTGTGATGTCCTTAGTTTAGTTAGGTTTAAGTAGTTCTAAGTTCTAGGGGACTGATGACCATAGCTGTTAAGCCCCTTAGTGCTCAGAGCCATTTGAACCATCTTATTCTATTTGCCTACTCTTTGACAATCTGAAGCAAAATTACTTGTTCAAGTGCCTACCTACCTACCTAATAAATTTGGTGTGTAACTATAATGTCATGAACATTTGCTAGTATGTGCAAAAAATTCCTGTAAACAGTAGACATATTAAACGGTAGAAATAGCAGATGCAAGCCGCTCTGTCAAGTCCTGCTACGTCTCCACAGGTTAAGTCGAACAACTTTGGTTGCAGTGCTTCACTGCTGTTGAGAAGTATGATCGAGATCGTTACACATCTCTTGGCATTGGTTATTGGTTTACTTGGGAACTAGAGAAGTACATTGAAGTACTGATGTTGCTTTTTCTAATACTCCTGCAAACGTCTGCAGTTATGTCTCACTTTTCATATACTATGTTATACTATAATGAAAGTTCTGCAAATTCTAAATAAATAATATATGCTCAACAAATAAAAAGGAAAACAAATACTCTTTTGAGGAGAAGATGATTACATCTGTCATCCAACAGTGAACATTTCTGTGTGATGATTCAGGCTGGTTTTATGACAGCTTCCATCTTCGTAAGCGACAATATTCACCAGATACTGGCCAACATATAGAAAATCTGAGGAGGTGTTCATAACCAAACTGATCCATAAAATCTTTCATGTGGATTACTAGTCCTAGAGAATGCAACTGAAACAGTCCCTAGACTATAATATTGGCCCTGTGGCCAAATACTCTTCCATAGTTTTCGTTCTTCTGTGTCGTTGAATGTGGAAGACCGGAACGTCCATTTCAAAGGAACCATCCCGGCATGTCTGCTAAGTTATTTAGGGAAAGATCAGGAAACCTACATCTGGATGGTCAGATGCAGATTTGGATCACTTTCTTCACAAACGCGTGTCCTGTTTCTAACCTCTGCTCTTTCCTAGTCAAATAGTACCGTGTTTCGGAGCCCATGTTAAAGTTTTTTCCCATTATAACGGGTGGGTACGTCAGTTAGGCGGAAGCATGGCTAAGATACGCTTACCTCCTGCAGTAGCACTATACATAGTGAGTCGCTGCGCTGTTCCAATCATACATCGTGTTGTTGACATCCTAACCTTTACGTACCACTCTTATTCCCTAGATTCTAACATTATTTTATTATTGTGACACTGTTTGCATGCTACTCAATGATTACGTATCTCTGTGTCTAATGCGAATGACGATCATGTTGCCTACACTGTATCCTAAGCGCAGAGCTCTGCACCTCTGTCTTCATACAGATGCACTGGGCACACTGTTTTCGTTCTGCAAGTTTAACTGTAATTTCCTACTAGTAGTTTATCCCATCGCTTTTCGTGAAGCTTCCATTTTCGTGCATGAATCAATGTACGTAAAACTGTCGTGTTATTAATTAGAGTTGTGTATTAGCATGCTCTTTATCTTCACTGATTGTAGGCTGTTTTCCACATGTATAAGCAAGTCTTATGATGAAGATGCTACCTGTCCACTTGCCATCTTCACTGTTTTGCACATTTCGTGACATTTCAAATTTTGGACGGAAATAAAACCGTAAATTATCACAGTTTATTTTCACTAAATAACCTATTGTGGTGTGCGTACTGTAAGACCTTCGGTACACACACCATAAGATTATTCGACTTGTCGCTCTAACGAAGTAGGCGAGTGTCAGCAATATGTCTCGCGGTCTTATCGTGGCGTGTTTATCTTCTGCCGTTAGGTCAGACGATAGAAATGCCACTTGCACGCTTAGAGTAGCAGATTGACGGTGACCAACTTTAAACAGAACTTGATTAATTTTCACACACATTTATTAAAATAATAAGAATAAAAATAACTTAACTTGGTTCTGGATGCTATTTGCAATTGACAATCTGAAGTTCCTTTGGTCTTGGTACGTTAAACTTATTCTCACATATCACTGATACTTGACAAAGTGTCTAGTCATTTTTCTTCATGGCTATGTACAGGAATATGGTAATCTTATTAGGCGCAGGCTGAAACTTGATTATAGACTGGTACAGACAAATGCAGACTAATGCAGACTGACTAATCGGAGGTCTGTACACTCGTTATAATACCTCGCGCGTTCAGGTATCACCGCGCGAGTGTGATCCGCGAGGAGAATAGGTTCTACATTAGCAGCAATCTCATCGGCTGCGTTACATATTAATACGCGGATTGGCGGAAGCAGAATTTGGTCCGTCTCTAAGACAGCACCATCTCGTAGTGCGGAGACGGACGAGCGCTGCGCCTGCACTGTTGTGCTTAGCGGGGCGCGCTCTAGTGGGAAAGTTGTGTACGCGCTGACTACGCGGAACTATGTACACAACACCTGTAAAATATTTTGAGATGTCTCATAGATAAGAAAGAATCTTTTCGTTGCATTAATTGATATAGCAAGAATAATACATAGTATGCACTCACTTTCCGTTTGTAAACAACTAGGTTAGAAGTACGTTAACTACATCATCTCGTACTTTTTCTGAGAGAACAATATTCCGCACTGGCTGTAACTGGTTGGATTAAAATATCCCTTTATTTTGCATCCGCCAGTACTGTGCAGATTCGGCTGTGTAGCCATTTTCAAGTGATCCAGTAGTACAATCCATCAGGTGAAGCGTCCTCCAAGCACGTGACTATGCAGATGACCAAATGTGTCGTTGTACACAGTTAAGGACGCTCTTACACTCTATGGTATCAAGATCTCTTCTATTTACGAGACACTTTGTGTCATGTCTTTAATTGTAAAGTCAGCCCAACACGCTACGCTTTTACACCAATGCGTGACTTGAAGAATGCTTCAACTATAACCCGAGTCTGTTATTGTGATGGTTGATGCTGCATAAACGAAACTGAGAAATAGCGGTGAAGGCAAAATAAACTGACGTTTTAATTCATTCAAAGCACACCGAAATGGCAGAGTGTAACCATTCAGAAAATGAGAGATTGCTGTAATCCTATTGCAACCAAAACATATTTTACTCGTGAAATTTGTTATATGTAATCCATTACATCCCATAATGAAAAATGATGCCAATAATTACACGATTATAAAACCGACTTAAACGCAGACACTGATGAATAATGTTTGGTCTAAGACCTTTGTACACTTACCTAATTACTTAAAACTCCTGTTAAACAAGCAAAGCTGAATTTGAAAATAAACCGAAAAAAATTTTGGGGGCCTCTCCTTTTACATTGTACAGGAGCCCTTACTTAGAATCTTATAGCTTAAGTAGTTCATATGGAATATATACTTCTGTCACTATATTACATTTTTGCTGTTTATATAGCCATGAATAATAGCTAAAAAGTCATTACTTAACACGAATTATGTTTGATAGCGTGTAGGGATGTTCGACGATTATCGGAATTTATGAAATATAGGTGTTCGGAGTTTAGACAACGAAGCTTTAATATCGACAGCACCGTCAATAATTGTTTCGTCATTTAAAATAACTTTTTTTCTGAACATTCCCGTAACGACTCCAGTGAAATACATAAATAAAAAAATGGGATCTGGAACGCTTTTTGTTAAAATATGTAGTATGAGCGCTATGTACCGTAATGACGTAAAAAATTAGTAATTCTGACATGTTCATGAGAGCGAGGAAGCAGAACAAGGCAAGACAGAAAGGAAAATAACTTTCATTAAGAAAAATAATATTTCGTAGATTGACCGTTGCGAAACAGGCGGCATCGGCCGAATCAGACAATATTGCTCCCACTTACAGTGTTGCACAGCCGTAGCCTGCAAACATGGGTTCACAAAGTTAGTGATAAATGAAATACTTGTAATGGAGGATGCACACTTCGATTTTATGTAGTGTAAATTATGACCTTATAAGAGTTGTGAAAGTTTGTTACTTTTAAATCAACTGCATGACATCCATATTTCCCACATTTTCTAAGGTGTGAGTTCTTTACAGTTATGCTATAGCGATGTACTAAGCTCTGATGTAAGCAAAATATTAATTTATTACTATATTAAAATATTTATATATTTATCATTATTAAAGTTCCTGGTATGTGATCCGGGATTCGGTGAGGGGAAGAGGGGGAGGGGGGAGGGAGGTAGGGAGCTGCGGGGAGGGGGGGGGGGGAGGGAAGGGAAAAACTTAAGTCACTGTCGGCATAACACTGAAAGGAGTCTACACATTAAACAACATCAATGAACAATTGTATTTGTTTTGGAATGCAGTCTCGTAGAATTTTTAAGTGACTTCGTATTCACCATATTTATTTACAAGATGATCTATTGCAGTTTCGAGGGCAGGTCATTTTGAAGTGGTTACAAGTGCTGAAAACAGCTGCAGTCAACATTAATAAACAGAATAAAAATTCCATGTGTCTCGATGTGACAATGGCCGTGATGAACAATAGAGACCACACCATTCTTGTTCTCTTTATGTTGAACACTGCTGTATTTCCAGCACCTTTAACAACTTGAAAATGATATAGGGTCGAAATTGCAATCGTGGATATTTTAAATAAAGTAGTACAATTGTTGGTGAATATGGAGTCATTTAAGTAAGACAACAATTAACTCGGGAAGAGTGTAGGCCACACTCTCATTTTCGTTTCCTCCAACAGAGGAATATGAACTTAATTGCTTAGTTTACTTTGGTTTACTTTACTTTAAAAGAACCGTGACTTCCCCGAGAGCTAATCCCTGGCTTCGTGCCTGGGTTACAGGCGGTGTTAAGGGTGAGGGTGTATCAAAAAGAATCATCCGATTTGGCACGTCTATATTTCTGAAACTAATATACATATACAATGAATTTTTTTTTTTTTTTTTTGATGAATGGGAAACTCAAAGAGAGTTTTTTCATATCTTCTCATTCTGGAAACACCCCCAGGTTGTGGCAAAGCCATGTCTCTGTAATATCCTTTCTTCCATGAGTGCTAGTTCTGCAGGTTCGCAGGAGAGCTCTGTGAAGTTTGGAAGGTAGGAGACGATGTACTGGCGGAATTGAAGCTGTGAGGACGGGCCGTGAGTCGTGCTTGGGTAACTCAGATGCTAGAGCACCAGCCCGCGAAAGGGAAACGTCCCAAATGTAGTCTCGATCCGGCACACAGTTTTAATCTGCCAGGAAGTTTCTTTTCATAGGCGTTCAGTATGCCCCCTTGAGATGCACGGCATGTGTGAATGGCGTATTCAAATTGTTCCCATACTGCAGCAAGCATGTCTTGAGTTACAGATTCCACAGCTGTTGTTATGAGATGTCTCAGTTCATTCATTGTTGTTGGTAACGGAGGCACATAAACAATCTTTTACAAACCCCCACAAAAAATAATCACGTACAGTCAGGTCCGGTGACACACACACCCGCCAGGGTAGCCGAGAGCGCTAACGCGCGCCGGCCCCGGATCGAATCTGCCCGGCGGATTAACGACGAGGGCCGATGTGCCGGCCAGCTTGGATGTGGTTTTTAGGCGGTTTTCCACATCCCACTAGGTGAATGTCGGGCTGGTCCCCATGTGCCGCCTCAGTTACACGGCTCGCAGACATCTGAACACATTCGCACTAGTCCATGGATTACACTCGATGCAGACAGTTGAGGTACACTAATTCCGTACCGGGGGGTACGGGGTGGCGGCAGGAAGGGCATCCGGCGATCCCTTAACCATTAACTTGCCAAATCCGAATAATGATGGCTGACCCTATGTACCTGTGGGAAAGGTTCAAGCGATACATACATAGGTTAAGTGACGTTGGAGGTCAATGATGTGTTCGGCGTTCGGCGTCTGTATCAGACACTCGGGGATGGCCTGGCGATTTGCCTTCACACACACAACCTGTTTCTCGGAACTGCTCGTGCCATCGTCTAATGTTCAGTGTTGTAGGAGGATCCACACCATACCTAGTACGAAAGTCAAGCTGAACGTTATTACTGAACGTCAAATACAAAACACTTTCTGTTGTCCTGACACCATTTTTACTAGAACTGAACTGGGCGCACACTGCTGCTACCTAGCTGGAACCATGTAAAACTCGAGAATTTGCTCTTTCCAACAGTACGTTGTTCACGTACATAACTCAAATAAGATAATAGTTATGATTTTTAAATATGATGATTCTTCTTGATACACCCTGCATATTGTGCAGTGTGGTTATATTTGTCCCAGTCTCAGTCGTCCATAGTGTGAGGCATAACCGACTGGAAGTGCTCCAGTACGATTAGTCCAGTTGCCTAGTTTCTGCATTACTCGAGCTGTAAATGTAATTTTCTGTTTCAACAGACACGCTCCTGACTTCTCCGCGTGTTGCTCGATAGTTTCGCCGTTGTTGACAGGTGCGGAGCGAGGAGGAAGACGAGGGCGAGCAAGCGGACGACGAAGACGCGGCAGGGGAGGACGAGCAGCAAGACGCGGAGCAAGAGAAACCAGAGGACTCAGAGCAGGCGGGAGACGAGGAGGTGCCGAGGCTGGTGGCGGCGGGCGATGTCGACCAGCTGGCGGCCATGGTGCTCAGCGGCGACGGCGCCCGGCTGGCGGGGCTGCGCGCGCACCACCCCGACGTACAGGCCTTCCTCGACAACGTGCCCGCCTACATGGTCAGTCCCACAAAGCAACCTACCTACGTAGGCACAAAAAAAAATGAAATGATCGTATACTATTATTGGCATGGAGTGGTTGGGCTCCCTAGTGCAATCCTTTCCGTTTTACGCCACTTCGGTGACTTTCGCGTCCCTGATGATGAGGTGATTAAGGGCAACAGAAACACCCAGTCCCTCAGCCGAGAAAATACCCTATCCGGCCGAGAGTCCAAACGACAGCCCAGGATCTGTACAGGCAGCAATGTTAACCACTAGACCACGAACTGCATTCTGTAGGCGCACAGGAGGGTACCAACAAGCAGGGTAATAAATTTTTTTTATTATACTTCTCAAATCACACTTAACTGCCTAGCAGAGGGTTCATAGAACCACCTTCACAATAATTCTCTGTTATTCCAGTCTCGAACACCGCGAGGAATAATCGTAATTTCTGTGCGAGTTCTGATTTCCCTTATTTTATGATGATGATCGTTTCTCCCTATGTAGGTCGGCTCAACAAACTATTTTCGTATTCGGAGGAGAAAGTTGTTGACTTAAATTTCGTGAGAAGATCCGTCACAATGAAAACCGCCTTTGTTTTAGTAGAGTCCACCCCAAGTCCTGTATCACGTCAGTGACATTCTCTGCCCTATTTTGCGATAATACAAAACGTGCTGCTCTTCTTTGAACTTTCTCCATCTACTCCGTTAATCCTATCTGGTAAGGATCTGAGACCCCCCAGCAGTACTCTAGAAGAGAAGGGACAAGGGTAGTGCAGGCAGTCTCTTTAGAAGCTCTGTTACATTTTCTAAGTGTTCTATCACCTCTCTAGTACAGTTTAGCACCTTTTCTCGCAGACTCAGTGTGCCGTGGACTAGATGTAGGAAGTCAACTCTCTCCACAGTCCCTCAACAAAATCTCACAAGCACTGTCGAATCAAGTACTGCGTCCATTGTTCTACTGAAATATTAGAGTCGGGCGGATTGTGTACAGGATTTCCTGGGAGTGCGGTAGCCCATGCTAGGTGTGGCGAATCCTTTGCTGGGAGAAATTTTGTGGTAAGACGTCAACACTATGATTCATACACTGAAGCGCCAAAGAAACTGGTACAGGCATGCATATTCAAATACGGAGATATATAAACACGCAGAACACGCCGCTGTAGTCGACAACGCCTATATAAGACAACAAGTGTCTGGCGCAGTTGTTGGATCGGTTACTGCTGCTACAATGGCAGGTGATTAACATTTAAGTGAGTTTGAACGTTGTGTTATAGTCGGCGCACGAGCGATGGGACACAGCATATCCGAGGTAGTGATGAAGTGCGGATTTTCCCCTACGACCATTTCACGAGTATACAGTGACTATCAGGAACCCGGTAAAACATCAAATCTCCGCCATCGCTGTAAGAACGGGATCAACGACGAATGAAGAGAATCGTTCGGCGTGACAGATCATATACAACCGCTCATTTGACGAAAGGTCTGTTCCTAAACACTGGAAAGTAGCACAAAAATGGTTCAAATGGCTCTGAGCACTATGGGACTTAACTGCTGTGGTCATCAGTCCCCTATAACTTAGAACTACTTAAACCTAACTAACCTAAGATCATCACACACATCCATGCCCGAGGCAGGATTCGAACCTGCGACCGTAGCGGTCACGCGGCTCCAGACTGTAGCGCCTAGAACCGCACGGCCACTAAGCCGGCAAATTAGCACAGGTCACACCAATATTCAAGAAAGGAAATAGGAGTAGCCGATTGAATTACAGACCCATATCACTGACCTCATTTTGCACTAGGATATTGGGGCATATACTATACTCGAACAATATGAATCACCTTGAAGAAAATGACTTGTTCACACATAACCAACACGGATTCAGGAAGATCGTTCTTGTGCAACTCTTTATTCCCATGAAGTAATGAGTGCTGTCGACAAGGGATCTCAGATCGATTCCATATTCCTAGATTTCCAGAAGGCTATTGATACCGTTCATCACAAGCGTCTATTAAACAAATTGCGTGCATATGGAGTATCGTCTCAGTTGTGTGACTGGATTCGTGATTTCCTCTCAGAGAGGTCACAGTTCGTAGTGATAGACGGTAAATCACCGAGTAGGGCGGAAGTGAAATCTGGCGTTCCGCAAGGTAGTGTCATAGGCCCCCTGCTGTTCCTGATTTATATAAATGATCTAGGTGGTAATCTGAGCAGCCCCCTCAGATTGTTTATAGATGACGCTGTAATTTACAGTCTAGTAAAATCATCAGATGATCAATTCCAATTATAAAATGATCTAGAGATAATTTCTCTATGGTGCGAAAAGTGGCAACTGGCATTAATCAAAGTAAAGTACGAGGTCATCCACATGGGTACTAAAAGAAATCCGATAAATTTTGGGTATACGAGAAATGGCACAAATATAAGGGCTGTCAATTCGACTAAATACTTAGTAATTACAATTATGAGCAACTTAAATTGGAAAGACCACATAGATAAAATGTGGGGAAGGACAAACAAAGACTGCGCTTTGCTGGCAGAGCACATAGAAGATGCGACAAACCCACTAAATAGATAGCCTACATTACACTTGTCCGTCCTCTGCTGGAATATTGCTGCGCTGTGTGGGATCCTTACCAGGTAGGATTAACGTAAAACATCGAAAAAGTGCAAAGAGGGGCAGCTCGTTTCGTCTTATCGCGCATTAGGGGTGAGAGTGTCACTGATATGATACGCGAGTTGGGATGGCAGTCACTGAAACAAATGCGGTCTTCTTTGCGGCGAGATCTATTTACGAAATTTCAATCACCAACTTTCTTTTCCGAAAGCGAAAATATTTTGTTGACACCCACCTACGTAGGGAGAAATGATCATCATAATAAAATAAGAGAAATCGGAGCTCGAACGGAAAGATTTAGGTGTTCCTTTTTCCCACGTGCCATTAAAGAGTGCAATGGTAGAGAAGTAGTATGAAATTGGTTCCATGAACCCTCTGTCAGACTCGTAAGTGTGAACTGCAGAGTAACGATGTAGACGTAGATGTAGATGAAGTGCAACCCATCTGCAAATTGCTGCAGATTTCAGTGCTGGCGCATCAACAAATGTCAGCGTGCGAACCGTTCAACGGGACATCATCAATATGGGCTTTCGGAGCCGAAGGCCGACTCGTCTACCCTTTTATAACTGCACGGCACAGAGCTTTACGCCTCGCTGGGCCCGTCAACACCGACATTGGACTGTTGATCACTGGAAACATTTTGCCTGATCGGACGAGTCTCGTTTCAGATTGTATCGAGGGGATGGACGTGCACGGGTATGGAGACAACCTCAGGAATCTATTGACGCTGCATGTTAGCAGAGGACTGATCAAGCTGGTGGAGGCTGTGTAAAGGTGTGGGGTGTATGCAGTTGGAGGGATATGGGACCCCTGACACGTCTAGATAAGACTCTGACAGGACACACGTACGTAAGCATCCTGTCTGATCACCTGCATCCATTCATGTCCATTGTCCATTCCGACGGACTTGGGCAATTCCAGCAGGACAATGCGACACCCCACACGTCCATAATTACTACAGAGTGGTTCCAGGAACACTCTTCAGAGTTTAAACACTTTCTTTGGCCACCAAACTCCTCAGACATGAACATTGCTGAGCATATCTGGGATGCCTTGCAACGTGCTGTTTAGAAGAGATCTCCACCCCCTCGTACTCTTACGGATTTATGGACAGCCCTGCAGGATTCAAGATGTCAGTTTCCTCCAGCACTACTTCAGACCTTTGTCAAGTCCGTGCCACGTCGTTTTTCGGCACTTCTGCGTGCTCGTGGGGAACCTATACGATATCAAGCAGGTGTACCAGTTTCTTTGCCTCATGAAGCATGTAAATGTTGATGCAATTCCGTGCAGGTCCAAATAAAACCAAACAATACCAATTTTACTTAATATGATAAAACACATTCTAAAACAAAGCAAAAAAAAAACAGCGCACCACGAAGGAATTATCCGAATGGGACGGAAATCGGTAGATGTGACGTACATACACAGGCATACAAATGATTCAGACATATTGGGTAATTTATTCAAGAGAAGAACTTCACGAATAGAACAAGTCATTTTGTTCGCCTCTGGCTCTTATGCAAGCAGTTATTCGTCTTGACATTGACTGATACAGTTTTTGGATGTCCTGCTAACGGATATTGTGCCAAATGCTGTCCAAATTAAAATGTCTAAATCCCGAACTGGTGGGAGGGCCCTGTTCATAATGCTGCATCAGATATTTAGTGCGTGGATGAGATACCGGATGCGCCAGGTGGTAGTGAATCAAAGCACCTACAGAGATGTGTTGTAATAGACGTTGGAAAGACTATGTGTGAGAGCAGATGTGGACACAGTTTTAGGTGCTGTAAAAGGAGGAAACTGCTATGGTTTTGTCCAGTAACGATTGACCCAGGAGGAACTTTGGGGATGGTTGCTGGAATCGTCCGGAGTTATGACGAAGCTGTCCAACGGTTCTAATGCTATGCCAGAAGCAGGAAACTGTGGCAGACATGTCTAGAGGTGGTTCACCCTGGAAAAGCGTTTGGGACAGTGGCTGCGAATCTCTGGTGTGGAAACGTCAACCAGCTGTTTCATAACCTACATTTGCTGTATGTTGGAAAGCAAAGATTGGACCTGAGGCGTCACTTCCATGTTGAGGATGAACATCTGGAAACTAGATATGTTGTTCAGAAAATTACTATCAAACTCATCGCGACGTAGGAGCCACACACACACACACACACACACACACACACACACACACACACACACACACACAGAACACACACAAATACACTCACAGATAGTCTGGGGTGAAGAATATGCTTGCAAGTTGGTCAAGTACACAGAAAAATATTACTTACTTTGGGCTGGAACTTGGTACTGGAGCCGAAAGAGGCGCATGGCCCCGAAAAATCCTCGTCACCAAATGTTAAGGGACGGAACTTGGAGGTGGCACTAAAACTGATGGAGGTGTTAGGACCTGAAAAATCCTCATGACCAACCGAAATGGAACAAAAACAAAGAGCAGGCACAGCTCAGGTCGAGGTAAACAATATAGAACAGTTTTATTAATAAATGCATCAATGGAAAGCTCCTCTTGGAGAAAAGTTAATGACTTACAATAGATCGTAAAGTTTCGTAACTAGCACTGAATTTGCACAAGTCTGAACGTATGCTGAAGGTCTTAATGATGAAACAGTCAAAGTCTTACATCAGGATCTCTTCGCTTCTGTGGGCCATGTGATCGAAAATAGTTACTCTAGTATCTCTAACCTGCCTGGGTATTTAGGGTGGAGCAGCGCCACTCCAAGCCAGTCTTCCATCGAGCTGTGGCCCAAGCGCTGGCTGCACCTGGAGTGCTTCAATAAGAGTCTCTACCAGAACCTGTGCCGTGCATGGCACCATGCCAATAGTCGCACAAGATACAGCTTAACGTTTACTCGGTAGAAGAACGTTGTACGAAGATAAGGTTGACGACTAATACCAAAATCCTGGTTACTCCCAATGCGAAGGCCACTACTAGTGATAGTGGTGAAAAACACTGGCAACTCTGTCTGTTGGCAGTGGCTGACGAATGTTAAAATGTGTGTGAATTCTTAAGGGACCAAAATGCTGAGGTCATCGGTCCCTTGACTTACACAATACTTGAACTAACTTATGCTAACAAGGGAACCTCCCCATCGCACCCCCCTCAGATTTAGTTATAAGTTGGCACAGTGGATAGGTCTTGAAAAACTGAAAGCAGATCAATTGAGAAAACAGGAAGAACTTGTGTGGAACTGTGAAAAAATATGCAAAATATACAAACTGAGTAGTTCATGGCAAGATATGAAACATCAAGGACAATGGAACCGCAGGAGCGCCGTGGTCTCGTGGTAACGTGAGCAACGGCGGAACGAAAGGTCTTTGGTTCAAATCTCCCATCGGGTGAAAAGTTTAATTTTTTATTTTCAGTTTATGTGACAAACTCTTACGTTTTCATCACGTTTTTGGGAGTGATTATCACATCCATAAGAAAACCTAAATCGGGTAAGGTAGAAGAATCTTTTTACCCATTCGCCAAGTGTACAAGTTAGGTGGGTCGACAACATATTCCTGTCATGTGACGCACATGCCGTCACCAGTGTCGTGTAGAATATATCAGATGTGTTTTCCTGTGGAGGAATCGGTTGACCTATGACCTTGCGACAAATGTTTTCGGTTTCCATTGGAGAGGCACGTCCTTTCGTCTACTAATCGCACGGTTTTGCGATGTGGTCGCAAAACACAGACACTAAATTTATTACAGTGAACAGAGACGTCAATGAACGAACGGACAGATAATAACTATGCAAAAATAAAGAAAGTAAAATTTTCAGTCGATGGAAGATTTGAACCAAGGACCTCTCGTTCCGCAGCTGCTCGTGCTACCACGGGACCACGGCGCTCCTGAGTTCATTTTGTCCAAGATGTTGCCTATGTGGCCCATGTACTACTCAGCTTGTATATTTTGCTTATTTTTTCACAGTTCCACACAACTTCTTCCTGTTTTCTCAGTTGATCTGTGTTCTGTTTATCAAGGCCTATCCACTGTGCCAACTTATAACTAAATCTGAGGGGGGTGCGATGGGGAGGTTCCCTTGTAAGAACAACACCCACACCCATGCCCGACGGAGGACTCGAACCTCCGACGGGAGGGGCCGCGCAATCCGTGACATGGCGCCTGAAACCGCGCGGCTACTGACGAATGGCATAGCTTTGTACGTAGGACAGGTTTTGACTGGCACTGCGTAACACACATACAATTCAGGCGAGATGATCAGTGATATCTTCAGTGCAGATGCACACCATGCTCAAACTCTTATGGGAATAGGCGAAATGTCGCGAGTAATGAGGATAATGGGCAACGGGCACTACATTTGTAGTGTGAGGATAAGTTGAGAATTTGGGTCTGGCGGGTCTAGGGTAGTCCTTGCAGTTGCAATGACCACTGTGTCCGGATGGCTTAGTGGTCAGAACTCAACAGAAGAATGGCTTGGAGCAGCGTTGTGGCATCCTAAATATCCCCGCTACGTAGAGATATTAGAGGAACTATTTTGGATCACACAACCTGCGGACAAAACAGATCCGCAGGGCTGGTGACATCTAGTGGCGTTCACACTGCTGCCAGCTGCCCAAGTCAGTGAGCGTGACTGAAGCTCTGTCATTTGTTGATGTAACCCCCTTCTGCATTGGGCTGTACACATACCACAGAGACGTTGCAGATCTGCTGCTCAAGCAGCCCATACACCACAGCATGACTCACAGTTTGATAAATCGAGCACAGCACTGCATCGACGTCAACAATGGCATTTCCAGTACCTTCCGTGATGTTCATTAATCTGGATCAGTACTAAGTCAGTCTCATTATACTCAAACTCCAGGCCAGGTTTGGTTTGCCCATCTTGTATAAGAAGGTCTGTCAGAAAGTAATATCTCCCAATTTTTTTCTATTTCAGTTGTGCAGTACATAGTGACTACATGCAGGAGGTATTGTCCGCTTTTCAGTGTAATAGCCTTTCTTCCCAACAGTATTTACAAGCCTTCGAACACGTACTGTCTCTGATGCTAGGTCAACAGTGTACGCAATTTTCAGTCTCCCGAACTGCAAACCAACCACTACTATTGGTTTCCTTTAATGGCCTAAGCATGTTGGAGTCTGATGCTGATGGTTCTGGTCTGAATAGAGGACGGGGAAAGATTTACCTCCAAAATTTTGTGTTTTCAGTTGTGCTTATTCAGTCTTCACCACATTTCATGAAAAAATATCAGAGTTTTTAGTGGGTGAATTCGGTGATGACCTTAGGATATTGCTCTGTTGTGTAGAACTATTTGTTTCGTGTTCTCGAAAAAGAGAAATATATATCCATCACGTAGAATGTTTGTTCAGTCACTGCAGATGCTCCAATTGCGATCGTCTAATGATGTTTGCATTTTATGCACGGCGGCAGGGCAAGCGCCAGAATTTGCTGATGTCCACTGTAACACACACAGAGACATTAGTCAGATGTCCATGAACACTGATCGAAGTTTCGCATTCAGCATGCAGGAATTCCATTACAGCCATATACTTAAAATGCTTAACGTGCTGACAACACTCGATGGGGGATTGCGGGTACGAACCCTGATGATAGAAGAAATGTAAGCTGGTTGACAAGGGGAAGAGGTGATGGCTGGTTAGAATATTTGGCACTAATGGCCTGAATTAAATTCTAGATATTTGCACCATGGCTTGAATGCCTTTGCTGATGGGGAATGGTCGGCATAAACCGGTAAAGATCGGAAACTTTCACTCAGGTATCATGTTTGCTTCAGCATCCGATTCCCAGCGTTTGAGATCCAACAGTACTGAAGCGAAGAAGCGACAAGATCTCCGTTGTTAAACATGAGCGAGCAGTGTAGGTATGTAATATATTGATTATTCCATGCTACCGTAGTGTTCTCTTGAAGCTGTGAGAAAGGGGGACAGGCGCTCCAAGGCGCGGAAGCAGAGATGATGCTGAGGGCAGACGAAACTAGGAGAGATATTGTTATATGAAGTAAACCGTAAGGGGAGAGCCTTGCGAAAATGCAGACACCCTCAGACTCGGTCCCAGGACGTTAGTTACTCTTCAAGGAATTAACACGTAACTTCATATGTCGTCTAGACGCTGTGGTAGGTTGCCACCGTAGAACTTTGTAACCAACAGGCACGTATGAGCGTATAAAGCCAGCTTGATACCAGCCCTGAGAACAGTAACGTCAGTAGGCTCACAAGGGTTAGAGCGAGAATGCCAAAAAACTGTTGACCTCGCAGTCCCTACTCCGGAGAGCCAGAGGGGTGGGGCTAAGTGACATATAACAATAATTTTGCAAGCCTTATTTGGCAGAGCAGTTACATTTAGCTTTCAGCTGAACAATGTTGATACCAAAACGGACTTACAAGGGGAGGCCGCCAATTGTGAAATTCAGATTCGATTCATACTGCGCATAATAAAAGCTCATGGCCACAGGTGTAATGTGGCAAAGCACCAAGATGCACTTCTCAGCCGTTGTCGAGAAAATCGACAGTTAAAAGAAACCGTTACGGTGAAATACTCTCGACGATTAATAATTTTCTACAGCGTCGTGGCGCAGCGGTAAGCGCTCGGGTTCGTAATCCGAAGGTCGTCGGATCAAATCTTGCGCCATGCAATTTTTTTTATTATTAGTTTTTTGTAATTCAAATATAAAGTATTAATGAATTACTTATGCATGTTGGTGAAGGCGGATCGGTCTCCAATTGTACCGCCTCCATTTTTCCGTTTTTTTTAACAGGGTGTACCAAAGCTCTCCCGTCCGCTCTGATTTTCGACAATGTTATAAGTTGCGCTAGGGACCGCATCTACCTTCTTTCGAAGTTAGCAGGCAACTACGCTGTTATGCGGCGGCTCGTTTCGGCCCATTCAACATCTGTCATTCAAGTGTAACGAGCGAGTAACTGAGTTTATATTTCATACCTGCCACAGCAAATTTGTGTTCGTGGGGTCTCTATTCTAATTCGAACGTTTGACTTACGCTATACGTATTCGTTTCGGAATATCGTTTCTACGTCTTCCGTTAACTATACGTAGTTAACATTATGAAGACAATTAATAACATTTGTGAAATACAACTTTGTTTACGGAAAACATAATGATGTTCGAAGTCGCCAGTTTTTCCACGACAAACGACTTTCAACAACTTATTATATGCATAATTGTTGCAACTGATTGCCGGGAATTATACACACACACACACACATATATATATATATATATATATATATATATATATATATATATATATATATATATATATATATATTTGAATTATGAAAAACAAATACTAAAAAAAAAGTTGCATAGGGCGAGATTCGATCCGGCGACCTTCGGATTACCAACCCGAGCGCTTACCGCTGCGCCACGACGCTGTATAGAATAATTAATCGTAGAGAATATTTCACCGCAACGGTTTCTTTTAACTGTCGATTTTCTCGACAACGGCTGAGAAGTGCATCTTGGTACTTTGCCACATTATACCCCTGGCCATGAGCTTTTATTATGCGCAGTATGAATCGAATCTGAATTTCACAATTGGCAGCCTCCCCTTGTTAGTGCAACTGCATTAACGTGCCCGCCTTAGGAGCAGTAGAGGGGACCTAACTAAACCCTAGAACTAGCCTCCAGTGTATTAGTTAGTCCTGTCTGGAATAAACAACAATTTCAAAACCCCTTTTGTCCAAGAGTCTCCACAACGAGTTCCCTACCAAGTCTCACCACCTGCATTTCTAGTAAATGCCTGTACCAGTGTTGGCTCAGATAGAAGAAAACAATCAAATGACTTCACTATGAATTGTCCTTCTGCCTTCTGCTCTGTACCGCTCGGGATCGCAGACTGACCAGTAACCACTTTTCTCCCTCTCCCACCTATGTCAGGACACGACAGGTGGCGCCTGTGTGAATCAGGCGCACTTTCGCCTTACAGGCAATATTAGCAATAGAAGTCTGTTGCGTAGTTATCATTCCTTTACGACATTACCTGGATGGTATGATAATGTGACAACAGCACGCGGTTACAGTTTCAGGCCGAGGGAACAGTTCCTTCTTATAGGCAGAAAATAGGAACACGAGAGCTAGGAGAACTGACGTACCTCTTCAGGTTAATTCTGAAATTCTTTCTAGCTGTTTTTTTTTTTTTTTTTTGCACTATTGATAGCGCTATTTCGCTACCCCCTTGATACAATTCTGGTAGTTTGCCAGAGCTGTGGGGGGGCGGGGGGAGGCAGTGTTTCTTCCCCCACATTGCTCCTCTCCCCCCAGAAGCCTAAATACGGTCAAACAGATTGTTAAAATTTACTATTTTGTCAAATTATTTGTGCTGAATCAAGCCTAGGTGCCAAAGATGGGGTGCCTAGGAAACCTGCTTCTCGGATCGCTAAACAACAATACAAGCAAATCGAATGAACGATTTTTATCACGAAAAGTACATGACAATACTTTGTGTTAAACAGATGTGTTGCAAGCAAAGGGCGACAGACAAAATAAACAATGTTCTTCAGTATATACAATTCCTAAGTCGCTGGTCTTGAAGTGCCTAATCATGATGCTGCTGTAGAACTGGGCCGCGACCAGTTGGCGCGGCGCTTATGTCTTCTTCGCACACAGGCCGCTGCCGTTGCGTTGTCGTCCTGGAGAAGGGTCGGTCAGCATGCAGTTGGCTGACGTCTTCTTCACAGCATTCTCTGCTCTCTCGTTTCCGACTGGCGTGCCGGAGCTTGACTTTACACCTTAACAATTTGGTATTGTGCTACTTTGTTTGAAGTCTTCATGAAACATAGATCGTTTTTGACATGTCTGAGAGAAATTTTAATTAATAGCCGGTTTGGCGTATGTTGCTTCTGTTGATGTTTCGCACCATATGTTTAGAGAGAAACAGATTTTACTACAATTTATCTCAATGCATTGTGAGTTTCCATTACTGTGAAAACTACGATCAAGGATACAAACAAAAGAGCACTGGAAACTTCCAAAATGGTAGAGGCGTTGCATTTTTCTTAGCCATATATTATGCAGGAAGAGAATAATACGAACATCAGTATTCAACACACAAATAGAAGCAAGAATAGAATGAAATAAAAAATATCTGAGTTCTCCAGTTCTCCAACAAACGATACAAGTATTCCCAAGTGCTGGTATTTAATGAATTTCTATTAGAGGACCACGTAGAAAGGAATATATTACCGCTTAGCTGTGTCTTCTTTTTCAGTGTGAGTGCGACATAATTCTGACGTGTTATTAAAAGTTTGACTGTCCATTCACAGACAATTTATGTAATTGTCAAGTTCTGAGTGTGACATTTCCTGTAGAATATTTTCATGGGTATGTTTTTCTCTCAATTTCAACCATTCCCTGACCGAATATCTCGTTTTTTCTTATTTTTCTTTTTTTATCACAGTGCACAAGTCAATTCAATAAACGCTTTGTCTGCATTGGTAACGATTCCCACTAGTGACAAATCAGACGGTCGAGTAACATTAATGTGGCCACTGACTGTGTTCCACGTCAACGTGCAAGTGCCACTCAAGACGGCAGATGACAACACTAGCAGTGGAGAGTATATATAGCGTGTCGGGAGGGGGTGGGGGCGGAAAAAGTGCAGTCGTTGGTTGCCGTAATGTAGTTATGGGGTGATTTATTTGATGTCCAAAACGGCATGAAGACTGGTTTGCAAAATGGCACTACCCAAAAGCGGCGCTGAGGCAACTGTGGTGCACCATGGGCCAAGGATGACCGGGGTGAACAATGGGTGTGGAGATGTGTACATGCTAATAGACGTGTAACTATTGAGCAACTGACCGCCCAGATGAACCAGGGGGCTACCAACAGTGTAACCTCAACGACTATTCAGAGAACGTTGCAGCGTATGGCTGTCCACAGCAGGCGCTTGGCGCACGCACCCACGCTGGTTGCTATTCATAGGCGACGAAGGCTGAAATTTGCACTCGAATACCGCATCTCAGCGGCGACAGGTGATCTGTTCAGATGAATCACATTTTATGCTCCATCGGACAGAAGGTCATTGGCGTGTACAGCGTGAAACGTCTGAAAGCAAATATTCGCCGGAAGGGTGCAAACCGGAGGAAGGAACGTTATGGACTGAAGAACGTTTTCGTGACATTCCCTTGCTGATCTCGCCATTCTGAAAGCCAAAATGGAGAATCAAAAGTATGCATCTGCTCTTGATGACCGTGTCCACCCCTACATGAAGTTTATTTTTCGTAGGGACGATGGCATGTACCAGTAGCACAGTGGAATACGTCACATAGATCGCAGCGTACGTACGTGATTTAAACAGCACTAGGATGAGTTTACCGTACTCTCCTCGCCACCAGAATCACTGGATGAAAACCCAGCCGAGAATCTATGCTACCACCTCGATTGGGCTGTTCGCGCCAGGAATCCTCAACCGAGAAATCCGGTGCAGTTGACGACGGCACTGGAGTCGACACGGCATCACATCCCTGTCGGTACCTTACAGGACCTCACTGATTCCCTTCCCACACGTCTCACAGCCGTCCGTGCTACAAAGGTGGCTATTCAGGCTTCTCTCAGGTGATCACGTCAGTGTGACTGGATATTGTGTTTCACGACACGATACGCACAGCATGACAGCGTCTCCAAAAGTGAGGTTAAGTTTGAGAGAACGGGTTCCTACGTACTAGGCGTTTGAGTTCGGAAAAATTCATTAAACTTTGTCAAAATGGACAAAAAGGATTCAGGATTTACACTCATAGCAGTGGAAGTTCAAAAATATAAGAAAATATTTTTTTTACGTTTGAAATTTGACCTTTTTTCACTTACCACTGGCTGCATTTGTTGCTATAGGTACATTTTTCTTCATACGTAACGGTGATTCTTCGATAAATTTTGCACAGCATACAAACCAACGTTACAGGTGCATGAAACTCTGGAATTTTCCAAATCTATTGAAATCTGTAGTAAAAGTTGGGATAATTAAGTATAAAATGTGAGTTTTTTTCTAAACATGAAGTTTAAAATGAAACACCACCTTCATTTTTTCATAAATTAAATATTTTATAGAGTTCCATACACTTGTAAGTATGATTTGTATGCTGTACAAAGTTCATCGAAGAATCTCTCTCACTTATGAAGAAACGTGTACCTACGGCAACAAACGCAGCCAATAGTAAGTGAAAAAAATGATGAACTTTCACATGTAAAACAAAATTAATTTTGTTATGTTTTTGAACTTCCACTGCTATGAGTGTCAATCCTGAATCCTTGCTGGTCATGCTGACAAAGTTTTATGAATTTATTCGTAAAAGTGTAGACAGTGGGAATTAAAATGTCCTGTGGTGTCTCTCCTGCTCGAAGACGGCCGTTTGACGTCCCATAGTGCTTAGAGCCATTTGAACTTATTTGACAAACATGTGGATAGAAAACAAAGAATATGACAAACAAGTTTGATCGGGGCGAGAGTCGTCGTATATTTTCGCTCGCAGCCGGCTGCCAAGTTGAAGTGTACAGCTGTCAATCCTAATGTAATTTTGAATATAACGCCTTGCTTGTATTTAAAAGCTTCGTGTTCGTGCGGCTAGCATTTTCGCTAGTAACTGGAATGGTAGCCCCTGCCTGTACAGAGCCCGTTTGCTGTGCGGTGCAGGAGAAGATCGCAGCGGTGCACGCGGCTGCGCGAGCAGGCAGCGTGCGCGAGCTGCAGGCGGCGCTGGACCGGCGGCGCTTCGCGGTGGCGCGCGACGCTGGCTGTCCTGCCAGGCCGACGCCGCTGCACGCGGCCGCGCTGCTGGGACACACCGACGTCGTGCGCTACCTGGGCGCGCGCTTCCCGGAGACGCTGGCCGCCACCGACGCGCGCGGCCGCACGCCGCTCCACTACGCGGCCTGCCTCGCAGACAACGGCCACTACTACCACCTGCTGACTGCGCTCGGCGCTCGCGCCGATGCTCTCGACCAGGTACTGCCGCAACACGCCCTACTCTGCTCTACGTTATCGACTCCCTAGCATAAGATTCCGTTCTAGGCCATGATCGATGTATACGACGGGTGCTGAAATATACACTCCTGGAAATTGAAATAAGAACACCGTGATTTCATTGTCCCAGGAAGGGGAAACTTTATTGACACGTTCCTGGGGTCAGATACATCACATGATCACACTGACAGAACCACAGGCACATAGACACAGGCAACAGAGCATGCACAATGTCGCCACTAGTACAGTGTATATCCACCTTTCGCAGCAATGCAGGCTGCTATTCTCCCATGGAGACGATCGTAGAGATGCTGGATGTAGTCCTGTGGAACGGCTAGCCGTGCCATTTCCACCTGGCGCCTCAGTTGGACCAGCGTTCGTGCTGGACGTGCAGACCGCGTGAGACGACGCTTCATCCAGTCCCAAACATGCTCAATGGGGGACAGATCCGGAGATCTTGCTGGCCAGGGTAGTTGACTTACACCTTCTAGAGCACGTTGGGTGGCACGGGATACATGCGGACGTGCATTGTCCTGTTGGAACAGCAAGTTCCCTTGCCGGTCTAGGAATGGTAGAACGATGGGTTCGATGACGGTTTGGATGTACCGTGCACTATTCAGTGTCCCCTCGACGATCACCAGTGGTGTACGGCCAGTGTAGGAGATCGCTCCCCACACCATGATGCCGGGTGTTGGCCCTGTGTGCCTCGGTCGTATGCAGTCCTGATTGTGGCGCTCACCTGCACGGCGCCAAACATGCATACGACCATCATTGGCACCAAGGCAGAAGCGACTCTCATCGCTGAAGACGACACGTCTCCATTCGTCCCTCCATTCACGCCTGTCGCCACACCACTGGAGGCGGGCTGCACGACGTTGGGGCGTGAGCGGAAGATGGCCTAACGGTGTGCGGGACCGTAGCCCAGCTTCATGGAGACGGTTGTGAATGGTCCTCGCCGATACCCCAGGAGCAACAGTGCCCCTAATTTGCTGGGAAGTGGCGGTGCGGTCCCCTACGGCACTGCGTAGGATCCTACGGTCTTGGCGTGCATCCGTGCGTCGCTGCGGTCCGGTCCCAGGTCGACGGGCACGTGCACCTTCCGCCGACCACTGGCGACAACATCGATGTACTGTGGAGACCTCACGCCCCACGTGTTGAGCAATTCGGCGGTACGTCCACCCGGCCTTCCGCATGCCCACTATACGCCCTCGCTCAAAGTCCGTCAACTGCACATACGGTTCACGTCCACGCTGTCGCGGCATGCTACCAGTGTTAAAGACTGCGATGGAGCTCCGTATGCCACGGCAAACTGGCTGACACTGACGGCGGCGGTGCACAAATGCTGCGCAGCTAGCGCCATTCACCGCGGTTCCTGGTGTGTCCGCTGTCCCGTGCGTGTGACGATTGCTTGTACAGCCCTCTCGCAGTGTCCGGAGCAAGTATGGTGGGTCTGACACACCGGTGTCAATATGTTCTTTTTTCCATTTCCAGGAGTGTACACTACTGGCCATTAAAATTGCTACACCACGAAGATGACGTGCTACAGACGCGAAATTTAATCGACAGGAAGAAGAGTATGTGATATGCAAATGATTAGCTTTTCAGAGTATTCACACAATGTTGACGCCGGTGGCGACATCTACAACGTGTTGACACAAGGAAAGTTTCCAACCGATTTCTCATACACAAACAGCAGTTGACCGGCGTTGCCTGGTGAAACGTTGTTGTGATGCCTCGTGTAAGGAGGAAAAATGCGTACCATCACGATTCCGACTTTGATAGAGGTCGGATTGTGGCCTATCGCGACTGCGGTTTATCGTATCGCGACCTTACTGCTCGCGTTGGTCGAGATCCAATGACTGTTAGCAGAATATGGAATCGGTGGGTTCAGGAGGGTAATACGTAACGCCGTGCTGGATCCCAACGGCCTCGTATCACTAGCAGTCGAGACGACAAACATCTTATCCGCATGGCTGTAACGGATCGTGCAGCCACGTCTCGGTCCCTGAGTCAACAGATGGGGACGTTTGCAAGACAACAACCATCTGAACGAACAGTTCGACGACGTTTGCAGCAGCATGGACCGTGGTTGCGGTTACCCTTGACGCTGCATCACAGATAGGAGCGCCTGCGATGGTGTACTCAACGACGAACCTGGGTGCACGAATGGCAAAACTTCATGTTTTCGGATGAATCCAGGTTCTGTGTACAGCATCATGATGGTCGCATCCGTGTTTGGCGACATCGCGGCGAACGCACAATGGAAGCGTGTATTCGTCATCGCCATACTGGCGTACCACTCGGCGTGATGGTATGGGGTGCCATTGGTTACACGTCGCCAACTGAAAACATCTGGTCAATGGTGGCCGAGCAATTGGCTAGTCACAAAACGCCAGTCACTACTCTTGATGAAGTTCATCAAGAGTAGTGACTGGCGTATTGTGACGAGCCAGTTGCTCGGCCACCATTGAACAGACCTTTTCAGTTTGTGACAGATCCGCAGAACGTGCCGGCCAGGGCAGCAGTTGAATATTTTTTCTATCCAGAAAGGCCCGTACAGGACGTGCAACATGCGGTTGTGCATTATCCTGCTGAAATGTAGGGTTTCGCAGGGATCGAATGGAGGGTAGAGCCACGGGTCGTAACGCATCTGAAATCTAACGTCCACTGTTCAAAGTGCCGCCAATGCGAACAAGAGGTGACCGAGACGTGTAAACAATGGCACCCCATACCATCACGCCGGGTGATACGCCAGTATGGCGATGACGAATACACGCTTCCAATGTGCGCTCACCGCGATGTCGCCAAACACGGATGCGACCTTCTTGATGCTGTAAACAGAACCTGGATTCGGCCGAAAAAATGACGTTTTGCCCAACGTCGCGATACGGTAAACCGCAATCGCTACAGGCTACAATCCGACCTTTATCAAAGTCGGAAACGTGATGGTACGCATTTCTCCTCCTTACACGAGGTTTCACAACGTTTCACCAGGCAACGCCGGTCAACTACCGTTTGTGTATGAGAAATAGGTTGGAAACTTTCCTCATGTCAGCACGTTGTAGGTGTCGCCACCGGCGCCAACCTTGTGTGAATGCTCTGAAAAGCTAATCATTTGCATATCACAGCATCTTCTTCCTGTTGGTTAAATTACGCGTCCGTAGCACGTCATGTTCGTGGTGTAGCAATTTTAATGGCCAGTAGCGTAATAACGTTTGTTTTATTTAAAAATCTTTAGGGGCTTTTCCAGTTAGGAGGCATTATTTGTCAGCCGGCTTTCTTAAGACTCGTCCCTGACTTTCCATCAACTGTGAGAGTCAGCTTTGGAGGTACAGCGGCAATTGCACCAGTGCCTCGAGGGGCGCCATTTAAACAGAGCTGCATAGAAGGCACCCTCTCCAGCGTAACGTTAATGGAGAGGCTTATATGTCTGTCATTCACTGGTCTATACTGGCTAAGCTCCTCCTAGGCGCATGTATGCCAGATTGGTCAGTGAGAAACCAAACAAAGAGTAATCTTACTAGGGAACTCCCTATGTGGGTGGCAATCACATGGGCCTTTAGCTAAGTCTCTTAACCCATCTTGGCCAACTCTTGTTTTTTTTTTTTCTACCCAATCGTACTATACTAGGTTGCGAGGCCCAAAGGTCTCTTTCTTTTTCATTTCTTATTTCATCATCCATGGCGGAGTAAGCCTCCGCTGGCATTGTGAAGCCATTCTTAGTAGGAGACCAAATCCTTAAGGCAAAACGTGGTCATCCATGTTGGGTTATGCTATAATGCTGGCAACCTGTCCATGTGAAACTTTTCATATTCGCAAGCCTCAAAATAATCCTCAGATGAAAACCGAAAATCATGGATGATGATCAGGCAAAGGAAAAGATAAAAATTACAAAACTTAAGACATACTCATTGTGGTCACATGGAATGTACAAGGTCTGTGGACACACGAGACTGCGCTTAACAAAATACTCAACGATTACAGTATTAGTATAGCAATCATCACAGAAACAAAAAAGGAGTTACAGGCACCACATATCTAGAAGATTACTTTATATGCAGTAACATCTGAGCAAAGAGGATGTAATGGAGTGGAAGTCTTGATAGACCGAAAATGGGATGACAACATACAGTAATATGCACCAGTAAACGAAAGGCTCATCACAATGAGACTGAAATTTGATAGGGGATATCTACCTGAATGAAGCACCCAGCAGGAATACATATAACCAATGCACAAAATTAGGACACAGCACGCTCATTAACATCACCCAAATCCAATAAACAAACATGCAAGAGCACAGTTATTATTAACTACATAGATTACACAAATAAAGTTATAAACTTCTTTGGAAAAAATAATATTACAGAAGTGCAAACAGATCTCATGAATAAATATGCAACTCAAGCCAAAAATTTAATGAAGACTTGTCACAAAATTTTAATTGAATATGAAAATAAATCTAACATTCTTAAGAGTGTATGGCCACCAACACTAAGGAGTCAACCAAAAATACATAAAACACTGATTCTTTTAAGCTTCATAGTAAACGGTAGATACAGCCAACCATACCACGTAACCAAAAAAAAAAATACATGAATTGAAATTTACAGGCAAAAATTGCAGAACACTGTCAATCAATGTCGACCCGAGTGGCCGAGCGGTTCTAGGCGATTCAGTCAGGGACCGCGCGACCGCTACTGTCGCAGGTTCGAATCCTGCCTTTGGCATGGATGTGTGTGATGTCCTTAGGTTAGTTAGATTTAAGTAGTTCTAAGTTCTAGGTGACTGATGACCTCAGATGTTAAGTCCCATAGTGCTCAGAGCCATTTGAACCATTTTTTGTCAATCAATGTAAAGGACAAAAAGTTACAAACAAAGGATTATTTGTATAGTTATATACACCAACACTCCTATAAACGAAACAAAGATCTCATACAAGAAAATCTCCTAAAATACAGAAAGTTACCTTTCACAGGTGTGCAAGAAATATCAGAGGTTCTTAAACTTTCAGTATCACAAAACTAATTCAAATTTAATGAAAAAATCCACAAACAAGCAGATAAAGCAGCCATGGGCAACAGAACAGACTGAACACTAGCTGATATTTTCTTAAGTAAGCTAAAAGGAAAAGTCTTCCGGTCACAAAACCTGCTTTTAAAGAAAATGACCTGTTATTACACATATGCAGAAAATGCGTTATGTACATAAAAGGAACACAACTAAGTGCCCAACTAATCCACCAAGAACTTACACCTAAAAATAAAATTTACCATAGAAAATGAAAACCAATAAATCCATTGGCTTTCTGGACCTAAAAGTAGGCAACATTAATGACAGGCATACTTTCAAAACACATAGAAAGCAGACAACATCAGACGTATGATAAATAACAATTCTTGTCATTCAAAATACCAAAATTAGGCATTTTTGCAAGCAATGATAAACAGAATTGCACATTTACCTTTGAAACAAACAGCCATACAAAAATAATTAACACTCAGATACATAAAGATAGTTCAATAACTCTATAACAGAAAAACAAAGCCCACATAACAATATATAAAATAAAAATAACACTCTTACTCGAAAACCCAACAAAACAAATAACCTGATACTAATTCTAGAACACTATAAACAACATTTAGGACAAAAAATTGCAACAGGGAGTTCTTACAGAAACGGACTGAGGAAGCAAAAGAAAAATATAATGAAATCAGAAATGAAACCAAGAAACAGGCACATAGATCTTTGAAGGATATATTTATAAGCAGATTTGAGCATGACATACATGGTACACAGGACACAGTATATAAACTGATCCGACAGCTGAAAAGAACAGTGGAGGTACTCTGAATATGCCTCGTATAATACAAACTGTATAGTTACTACTCCGAATAGTTGTTTCTGTAGGCTTTCAAATCATATATTACAATTGTTTGATTGTGTTTTCCAGGACGGCCACACGCCAGAGTACTACCTCCAGCACCCGGATGAGCTGTCGCACCGCCAGCTGCTGCAGGACATAGGCGCCGATGAGGCAGTGGCCGACAACCTTGTCGATAAAGGTGAGCGTGACACGCACTGCTGCATTCCTTAATAGCATCAGCCGTACACAGCTGTAGCCTGCCATTTATTCCTGGTGATGCCCCACAGCTCGTAAGTACTAAATGTTGTTGTACACAGCAACGAGCTGCTTCTTTATTTTAACTGATTTCGCTCCGCAGAATATTATCTGCTATCTGAAGAATTTATAACAGCTTAAATGGCGATATAAAACTTAAGGCGACAAACAGCGTGAAGTACATCACAAGTTACTGATGCCAAATAGTAAAATGCACTGACGGAAAAAATAACGACACCAAAACATAATTAGAGTAATGAAATTTCGGTAATACACTCCTGGAAATGGAAAAAAGAACACATTGACACTGGTGTGTCAGACCCACCATACTTGCACCGGACACTGCGAGAGGGCTGTACAAGCAATGATCACACGCACGGCACAGCGGACACACCAGGAACCGCGGTGATGGCCGTCGAATGGCGCTAGCTGCGCAGCATTTGTGCACCGCCGCCGTCAGTGTCAGCCAGTTTGCCGTGGCATACGGAGCTCCATCGCAGTCTTTAACACTGGTAGCATGCCGCGACAGCGTGGACGTGAACCGTATGTGCAGTTGACGGACTTTGAGCGGGGGCGTATAGTGGGCATGCGGGAGGCCGGGTGGACGTACCGCCGAATTGCTCAACACGTGGGGCGTGAGGTCTCCACAGTACATCGATGTTGTCGCCAGTGGTCGGCGGAAGGTGCACGTGCCCGTCGACCTGGGACCGGACCGCAGCGACGCACGGATGCACGCCAAGACCGTAGGATCCTACGCAGTGCCGTAGGGGACCGCAACGCACTTCCCAGCAAATTAGGGACACTGTTACTCCTGGGGTATCGGCGAGGACTATTCGCAACCGTCTCCATGAAGCTGGGCTACGGTCCCGCACACCGTTAGGCCGTCATCCGCTCACGCCCCAACATCGTGCAGCCCGCCTCCAGTGGTGTCGCGACAGGCGTGAATGGAGGGACGAATGGAGACGTGTCGTCTTCAGCGATGAGAGTCGCTTCTGCCTTGGTGCCAATGATGGTCGTATGCGTGTTTGGCGCCGTGCAGGTGAGCGCCACAATCAGGACTGCATACGACCGAGGCACACAGGGCCAACACCCGGCATCATGGTGTGGGGAGCGATCTCCTACACTGGCCGTACACCACTGGTGATCGTCGAGGGGACACTGAATAGTGCACGGTACATCCAAACCGTCATCGAACCCATCGTTCTACCATTCCTAGACCGGCAAGGGAACTTGCTGTTCCAACAGGACAATGCACGTCCGCATGTATCCCGTGCCACCCAACGTGCTCTAGAAGGTGTAAGTCAACTACCCTGGCCAGCAAGATCTCCGGATCTGTCCCCCATTGAGCATGTTTGGGACTGGATGAAGCGTCGTCTCACGCGGTCTGCACGTCCAGCACGAACGCTGGTCCAACTGAGGCGCCAGGTGGAAATGGCATGGCAAGCCGTTCCACAGGACTACATCCAGCATCTCTACGATCGTCTCCATGGGAGAATAGCAGCCTGCATTGCTGCGAAAGGTGGATATACACTGTACTAGTGGCGACATTGTGCATGCTCTGTTGCCTGTGTCTATGTGCCTGTGGTTCTGTTAGTGTTCTCATGTGACGTATCTGACCCCAGGAATGTGTCAATAAAGTTTCCCCTTCCTGGGACAATGAATTCACGGTGTTCTTATTTCAATTTCCAGGAGTGTACATTTAAGAGATTATCACTGAAAGATCGTAGGTTAATTTAAGCACGAGAAAAGCCTTTGTAAATGTGAAATGCTGATACGTTAATAACCGGGTGTAACCGCCAGAATTTTGAATGCAAGCATGGGGACGTGCGTGCACTACGTTGCTCTATGCCTATTGCACTTGGTCGGTCAATACAGGGACTGTTAATACTATTTGTGGATGACGCTGGAGTTGCCGTCCGATGATGTTCAATATGTGCTCGATTGGAGACAGACCTGGTAATCGAGCAGCCCAGTAGAGCGTGTCGACACTCTCAAGAGCATGCTGGGTTACAAGAGAGTTCTGTCGGCGAGCGGTATCCTGTTGGAAAACAACCTTGGAATGCTGTTCGCAAATGGCAGCATAATGTGCGCGGTATATCCACTAGAGTGGTCCTGCTCTCACACGAAATCGCACCCCTGACCATAACTGCAGGTGTAGGTCCAGTTTGTCTAGCAAGCAGACAGGTTGGTTGTAGATCTTCAAGTGGCCTCCTTCTAACCAACACCGAGGCTGAACCAGCTTTCATCAGAATACACGTCTCCTCCACCCTACCCTTGAATGAGCTCTCGCTTGACACCATTTTACACTCACGCTCATATATTAAGGATAATTGCAGAATGTGGTGCCACACAACGAAACTGGCGCTAATAGCATAGGCACATAGGGAACACACACGACACAGGTCTGTAAGTCCACGGTATTGGTGATAAGTTGGGAAACCCGTCCCGGAACACATGCGATACAAAACGCCACTGTTTGCTGCGCATGTACCCCGACATCAATATGGAATACGATCACCATGCACACGTACACAGGCCGCACAACGGGTTGGCATACTCTGGATCAGGTGGTCAAGCAGCTGCCGGGGTATAGTCTTCCATTCTTGCACCAGTGCCTGTCGGAGCTCCTGAAGTGTCCTTGGGGTTTGAGTACGGGCAGCGATACGTCGACCGAGAGCATCCCAGACGTGCTCGATGGGGCTTAGGTCTGGAGAACAGGCAGGCCACTCCATTCACCTGGTATCTTCTATTTCAAGGTACTCCACCAAGATGGCAGCTCGGTTGGGCGTGCGTTATCATCCATCAGGAGGGAGGCTGGACTCACTGCACCCCTGAAAAGGCGGACATACTGGTGCAAAATGACGTCCCGATACACCTGACCTGTTACAGTTCCTCTGTCAAAGATACGCAGGTGTGTACATGCACCAATCATAATCCTACCCCACATCTTCAAACCACGGCCTCCATGCAATCCCCCTCCAAGGACATTAAGGGGTTGGTATCTGGTTCCTGGTTCACGCCAGATGAAAACCCGGCGAGAATCAATGTTCAGTCTATATCTGGACTCGTCCGTGAACATAACCTGGGACCACCGTTCCAATGACCATGTACTGTGTTCTTGACACCAGGCTTTACGGGCTCTACTGTGACCAGTGGTCAGTGGAATGCACCTTGAAGGTCTCCGGGCGAATAAACCATGTCTGTTCAGTCGTCTGTAGACTGTGTGTCTGGAAACAACTTTTCCAGTGGCTGCGGTAAGGTCCCGAGAAAGGCTACTTGCAGTACTCCGCGGCCGTCTGCGGGCACTCATGGTGAGATATCGCTCTTCTTGTGGTGTTATACACTGTGGACGTCCCGTACTGTAGCTCCTGGACACGTTTCCGGTCTGCTGGAATCGTTGCCATAAACTTGAGATCACACTTTGTGGCACATCGAGGGCCCGTTCAACGACCTGCTGTGTTTGACCAGCCTCCAGTCGCCCTAGTATTCTACCCCTCATAACGTCATCAATATGTGTTCTTTGAGCCATTTTCAACACACAGTCACCATTAATTAGCACGTCTGAAAACGTCTGCACACTTACTCGCTGCACCATACTCTGACATGCACGAACACACCTCTACGTATGTGAACTGCTGCCAACGCCATCGTGCGACGACCGCAGGTCGAATGCACCGCATGTTCATACCCCGAGACGATTTAAACCTGCAAACCGCCCACCAGAGCGTTGCTTCACCATGTATCAGCATTATCCTTAATTTATGAGCATGAGTGTAGTTTCAAATGGGGTCAGTGGAATGCAGCTACAGGGAGACTGGCTCGGAGCTGCCATTGAAGTAACAGATTTATAACAGTCCGTTGTGTCACTGTGCTGCCAAGTGCTGCTCAGATTGCTGCTGCAGATGCAGTACGATGCGGCAGAGACATGCAGCGAACACGATGGTCACCCCTCTCGGTAGTGCCACATTGCCGTCCAGAGCCCGGTCTTCTTGCGACCGAGCATTCCCGCGACCACCGCTGCCAGCAGTCATGTACAGTGGCTGCATTCCTGCCAAGCCTTTCTTCAGCTTCGCAGAAGGAAATCCAGTTTCTCGTAGCACTACTACATCACCTCGTTCAAACTCAGTGAGGTGCTGAGAATTCTGTCTTCGTCATCTTAAAGGTATTTCTTGACTAACATCAACTCACTAACGTTCACGACCGTTACAGCCCGTCTTTAAAGCAAATCAGATTTGCATCCTTCTAGTGACTCTTATGCGACTGGCACGAAATTTTAATAATCATCATTGAGATGTAGAAACACGACTACCAACTTTCGTTTATGTTGCATGGTTCCTTCTTGATGCTGCTTTTTTGCCGTCAGTGTATATTACGTTGACTAGTCTTATGTTTGACGCTCTAAGCAATGTAACCTGTTTTAAATGTCTTATGGTATCTGATGATGCCTGTGGACTGAAACTGGTTTAAATAAAGAAGTGTTTATTGGCAGCTCTTTAGTTATCACAATTATAACGATATACGATTCACCACTGCATCATCTAGTGATGGGTTGTATCGAAATTATTACCATTTTTAATAGGAAATGAGGCAGAGAAAAATGTTTTCTCGCGAAAACGGAATGTTGAAAAAGGTAAGATAAACTGTAAGTCCACAGTTACATGCTTGTACTAATTAAGTAGAATGAAGCTCCAAACTGTATAGGGAGAAATGTACAGAATCCTGTTATTCGTTAGTAAAACTTTTCCATTGCTTCTGAGCACGAGCGGCGGCGTTTTCAGTTCCTCTGCAGTAACTCCCCCACACAAAGAAAATAGTGACAGGAAATGAAGTATGTTGAGTGTGTTATCAGATAATAATAAAAACTTAACAAATCGGAGTGGCACAGATCCTTAGACGCTGAATCCGACATAAGTTCTTGAGTGCTAAAAAGAACGCTTTTTTCTTCGTACAATCTGTAAATCGTTCTCTCTCATCCAATTTACACATAAGCTCCCAGTTCCAGAGTTGCTGTTTCTATAATTCAAAAATGTATAGCTAAATTTTCATTACACTTGCAGTATTAAATACGTAAGTCATTCCGCATGCTACAGCGATCAGCAACATCAAAAGCCAGTTTTTCTGCTCATTCCATCTTCTATTTAGCTAGAAAGAACATCCATATCCTGTAATCGATAATCAAAGGAAGGCACAGCTAAACAGCGCAGATGGAGTTAGGATGGACAGAAAACAACTACGAAGGCGTGCTGAAAAGTGATGCCTCCCAAAATTTTTATGTGTAAACTCCTAATCCTTTTTAGATAAAACAAACTTTATTAATATTCTATATCCTTACCCTTCATGTCTACATATTTGCATCCCTCTGTCGCTAGAGAACTCCCAATTGTTGCTTGTAACATGGTGGTGTGTAACATAACTATATCGGTGCTTGAAAATAGCGTACTGTAATCCAGTTTCGAATTCGAGGAGGTCGTCCAAATACGGAGCACCCTTTTCCCCAGCATGACAATACTAGACCATACACGAGCGCTGCGACATCTGGAACAACTTTACGCCTTGGGTTGACTGTCATCGATCATCCTACATACAGTCCCAACATGGGCTTTATCCAATTTTCGTCTGTTTCCAAAACTTAAAAAAACGCCTTCGTGGGCTTCACTTTGACAGTGATGATTCGATGCAAGCAAAGGTGAGCTTGTGACTACGACAACAAAGTCAGAGATTCTACAATGACGGTATTAACAACTTGGTCTCTTGTTGGGAGAAATGTGTACGTCGCCAGGGTGACTATGTTGAGAAATAAATATTCAGACATGAAGAAAAAAAGATTCAGAATATTAATAAAGTTTGTTTTGTTCAAAAACCTTTAAGAGATTTTACATAAAAAAATTCATTGCTTTTCAGCACGTCCTCATACAGTTGCTTTTCATCAGTACAGTAAAAATATTTAACGTAAAAAAAAAAAATCTGTAATAAGTACTCATGAATCCAAAACTATCTGCGCTCAATACTGGAAGTACAATTACCTTGGATTTGAGACAGTTCGGAAGTTATATAGTAAAATGAATCAATTAACCGACTACTTGAAAGCAACTATGCTGACCATTACACCACCACCGGGCAGCTATTCTCCGTCACGCCGTGCTGTGTCTGCATCCCGCTTGTTGGCAGCGGCTGAGGATGTTCGTAGCTGCAGGCGCGTCTGCCGTTGGGTTTGCTGGCGCCCAACGTCCCAACTGCACCCGTCACTTTAATTAGCCAAATTTTAGGAGCAAAGCACGTCATCAGATGATGTGTATTCCCGATTAGACATCTGAAGCTACATGTCGGAGGACACCAATAGCTATAGTGAAGCAAACGTAAAAATATTTAAATAAATATTTAGACAAATTATAAAGCAGCAGGTAGAAAATACAGTGAAAAATCGACTGATCATTGATAAACTATGGCTCACTCTTTCATACAGCATCTGTATCGCACCATGCAAATAACCCATTAACTTGCTAACGTCCTGTCCTACTTCTGGTATCTTCATGGATTTTTCGGTGGATTACACTGGCCAACGATGAAAATGTTTCGAGCTCAAAAATAGTTAATTCTTGTGTATTTCCATCTGTTGAATTAAAAAATCACCATAAAAATGACAGATTAGCTCTTGCTTTGGAGATAAATTGACACTCCTTTTTCATAGTCAACATTTTCAGTTGGGGGAAATTTTGTTTTCAGAGTTGCCACATCTGTCCAATAACAAAACATAAATGCTCTTAAGCTCTTTTTGAGTCATAAACGTAGATTCTGTTACTGTGACTGTCGGTTTCATATAGTTTCCGCTGTAATTAAAGCAGAATTTCTGGTGTGAGAGTGCTTTTACAGCGTAACATTTGTAAAAATGCCACGAAAATGTGTAAATAAGGTGAATAATTTTTGTTACTTTTCCTCACAAAAACGCAATCTGACGGCTCTTGTGAAGATTGCTTATCAGCATTATTACGGTATGAAAGTAGGGGACCAGGATAAGTCTTGGGCTCCACACATATGTTTCACGCGTGTTCAGTTTCACTGCGAGAATGGCTGAAAAATAAGAAACGATCTATGGCTTTTGCTGTGCCTATCGTTTGGCGGGATCCTACAAACCATACAGATGAGTGCTATGTCTGCTTGACTCCACATGTAAAGGCATGATTGTCTATGAATAAAAGAAGAACAGTTTAATACACGCATCTTCGATCTGCTAATCGACCCATTCCGCATTCAGAGAGTTTACCAGTTCCTACTCCATCCGAAAATTGTGTGTTTGAAGTAGAAAATGAAGATAGTTTGGAAGAAGAAGAAGAAAAAGAACCAAACAAGCCTTCCACATACACTACCCTCATTTTGAGGGAAAAGACGATACACTGCACAGACTGAGTCAAGCGTAATTGAGTGATCTCATTAGAGACCTCGACTTGTCAAAGGAGAAGACAGAAATTCTTAGGTCTCGACTACAGCAATGGAATCTTCTCGAAAGTGGTGTCACAGTCTCACAGTACAGAAAACGTCATATGGTACTGCTTCCCAAGTTGCTGAAGAGAAACAATCTCGGTGTTTGCTGCGGCATTAATGGCTTGATGCCGCGCGGTGTGACCGTCCGGTCTGGGGCGCCATGTCAAGGTTGTGCAGCCCCTCCCGCCGGAGGTTCGAGTCCTCCCTCGGGCATGGGTGTGTGTGTTGTTCATAGCATAAGTTAGTTTGAGTAGTGTGTAAGACTAGGGACCGATGACCTCAGCAGTTTGGTCCCTTAGGAATTCACACACATTTGAACATTCGAATGGGTTGATGAAATCTTTGAATTTGAACCATGATCCAACTGAATGGAGGCTATTCATAGACTCCTCCAAGTTCAGTTTGAAAGGTGTGTTACTTCCTAATGGCAACCGTCTTTCTTCTATTCCTATTCGTCATGCGGTTCACATGAAAGAGACATATGCAACTATGACAGTCCTCTTGGACTCAATCATATATCATGAACAAAAATGAAAAATCTGTGGCGATCTAAAAGTCATTGCCATAGTCTTAGGAATGCAGCTGGCGTACACAAAACGTTGCTGCTTCTTATGTATGTGGGACAGTAGGGATAGGAAATCGTATTATATTAAAACAGACTAGTCTGAAAGAAATCTTAGCCCCAGCGAGAAAAATGTCGTTGCTGAAACATTGGAAAACATACAATTTAGCGTGGATTCCGAACCAGGATGAAACTCGGCATTTTTTACATCAATAAGCATTGCAAGAGGAGAAATAAAGAATAAGATGCAGAAAAAAATCCTAGGAGCCACTGCGGATCGTACACGGATGCTTGGATTTGTAGTGTACCACTTACATGTCTTTTTAATTTCATTTTAATTTTATTTTTTAAAATAGGTCTCTGTCGTTTCCTTACAATCCTGCCTTTCGCTTACCATTAATTCCATCTGTGTTCTGACTTGTCTGCCTTTAACATCCAAGTGTACTGAAATGATATTAGATCGAAGTGCTATCCTCAGAGCAGAACAACATATTCTCTTTCTTAAAATATAATAAATAACTAAATAAGTCACGCAGCCTTGAAAGTACTTCCACTTGAGATAAAATGTTCTCTGTTAACTTGCCGTATCAGATTCGGATAAAATTTTAAACTTTCGATGATTGCCTCCACCATCGTCTTCAGGAGCTTACTGTCGTGAAATTGGCGAGGCTCCCGTTTTTATGCCCAGACGGCGGCATCTGATTGGTTAGATCATGTCACGGAGATGGCTCATGCTGAGGTGATGCACTTTATGACTACACATTACGTTTATAATTGCTGTCCACATCTATATCTACGTGATTACTCAGCTATTCACAATAAAGTTCCTGGCAGAGGGTTCAATGAACCACCTTCAAGCTGTCTCTCTACCGTTCCACTCTCGAACGGCGGGCGGGAAAAACGAACACTTAAATTTTTCTATGCTTTCTCTTATTTTATCATGATGATCGTTTCTCCCTATGTAGGTGGGTGCCAACAGAATGTTTTCGCAATCGGAAGAGAAGACTGGTGATTGAAATTTCATGAGAATATCCCGTCGCAACGAAAAACGCTTTTGTTTTAATGATTGCCACTCCAATTCACGCATCATTTCTGCGGCATTATCTCCCCTACTTCGCGATAATACAAAACGAGCACCCCTTCTTTGTACTTTTTCGATGTCATCCGTCAGTCCCACCTGATGCGGATCCCACACTGCACAGCAATACTCCAGAATAGGGCGGACAAGCGTGGTAAAGCAATCTCTTTAGTAGACCTGTTGCACCTTCTAAGTGTTCTGCCAATGAATCGCAGTCTTTGGTTGGCTCTACCCACAACATTATCTATGTGATCGTTCCAATTTAGGGTATTTGTAAGTGTAATCCCTAAGTATGTAGTTGAATTTACAGCCTTCAGATTTGTATGTCTCATCGCGTAATCGAAATTTTGCGGATTTCTTTTAGTACTCATGTGAATAACTTCACACTTTTCTTTATTCGGGGTCAATTGCCACTTTTCGCACCATACAGATATCTTATCTAATTCATTTTGCAATTCGTTTTGGTTATCTGATAACTCTGACAGCATCATGTGCAAACAATCTAAGACGGCTACTGATGTAGTCTCCTACGTCGTTAATATAGATCAGAAACAATAGAGGGCCTATAACACTTCCTTGGGGCAACGCCGGATATTACTTCTGTTTTACTCGATGACTTTCCGTCTATTATTGCAAACTGTGACCATTCTGAGAGGAAATCACGAATCCAGTCGCACAACTGAGGCGATATTCCATAGGCACGCAGTTTGGTTAGAAGACGTTTGTCAGGAACGGTGTCGAAAGCCTTCTGGAAATCTAAAAATATAGAATCAATTTGACATCCCCTGGTCGATAGCACTCATTACTTCATCAGTATAAAGAGCTAGTTGTGTACGGCAAGAACGATATTTTCTGAATCCTTGCTGACTACGTGTCAATAAATCATTTTCTTCGAGGTACTTCATAATGTTCGAATACAGTATATGTTCCAAACCCCTACTGCAAATCGACGTTAGTGATATAGGCCTGTTATTCAACGGATTACTCCTACTCCTCTTTTTGGGTATTGGTGTGACTTGAGCAATTTTCCAGTCTTTAGGTACGGATCCTTCTGTGAGCGAGCGGTTGTATACAATTGCTAAATATGGAACTATTGTATCAGCATACTCTGAGAGGAACCTGACTGGTATACAATCTGGACCGGAAGCCTTGCTTTTATTAAGTGATTTAAGCTGCTTTGCTACACCGAGGATATCTATTTCTATGTTTCTCATCTTGGCAGTTGTTCTTGATTTGAATTCAGGAATATTTACTTCATCTTCTTTGCTTTCAGCGCCACCACTTACATAGGCAATAAATTATGAGACCTCTTCCCTTTTCTTCTTGCTTTACCACGTGCACACTTCCAGGAATTCCCAGTGTCTCTCTTGATGTTACCATATAGTCTAATTTCCACTGGTTGTTGGAGAAGATGAAGAGTTAATTCTCTTGCTGGGCGACAAGGGCAATCCTACAGCTACCCTCAGTGCTACAATAAAAGAAAGCATGCACTGAGTTCTTAAATGGGATCCCAGATCAGCGCTAAGTCGGAAGGCAGGGGAGCTACGAGATAGACCTGACCTCTCTGACAAACTTTCGAAAATATGAGGCCATGGGCACGTTGGCCATCATGGATCTGCTTCAAATACACAAAGGTAGCCTACCGCTGAGATGAATAATTAGTGGTATTGGCTCTCAACAAATAGTATGGAGAAGTGTCTAATTAGATTATTGGCACCCACAGTGAGCCACTACAGATACCATATTAAGAACATTCGTAGATGGCAACAAATTATTGGACACTTATTACTCCCCTGAAATTTTAATATTGTTTCGACACACCTTGACGACCATGCGTTTTTTTATGATGTAAATTAGAACAGCCATGGTTTCGGCACTGTCACAAGCCATAGCTAATTTTTTCGTGGCCGCCTCCATCTAACCTGTTTCTTTGGATATGTTAATAAATTTTTAATCTGCTCATGGCGGTCAGGTGTTGTAGCAGTTTATTGACCACATGGACAAACATCCAAACATAAAACATATATTGAAGATACCTTGGACAAACCGAATCAGATAGACGACTCAGTGATTCTCATACGGTCTGTATATTAATCATCCAGTTCAGAAGAGAGCTATGCTAAACACCTTAAGGTACAGAGCCAGGAGTACTTTGGTCAAGCCACTAAGGCTCCGAGATAAATCATCTGACAACGCTGTTCCGAAGGAGTGGGTATTCTGTGCATGATATTATGTCAATGCTGTCTAGGAAACCAAAGCACAGTACTCTTCAACCAAGCCAAAAGGACCACAGCGCAGCTTCTATATTCTACTGCTATAACTAGTAAAATTGGTAGAGTTCTAAGCTGTCTTGAAATCAGACCAGTCTTCCGTTCACCCAGGAGACTTAAAGCAATGTTATGATTTGTAGAATTATCAGGTGTCCGCCTGGCTCTTGTTAGTTCCCTATGGTATTTCGGCAGTCTTGTTGTCACCTTCAGGCGGTTCCTGATGATCCCTGCTCTGCTTGGATTGGCGTCCTATATTCGTGGCCTTTAACCCTTCCAGCAGTCCGCTCCTGTCGCTGTCCGTGCAGCTGCCTCTGTCGGTAGTGGTGGTGGTGGCGGTGACTCAACCTAGCTGCTAACTACAGTCCCCAGTCTGTACGCTTTTATCGTCGGATACAGACGTCAACGCATGGAACGCTTTATTTTTTCTCGACTCACTGCAGGATTCCACGCCTAAGTCAGTCGTAGCCCGCTCTGTTTGGTAGTTACATTGTCTTGAATCCTAGTTTCAATGGGCTATTTAATCGTACAAGCCCAGAAGGAGGCAGACTGCGCATGTTGGTATTATAATCTATGGTATGGGTAATTTTTATAATATGGTCAGCCAAGGCTGAATGTTGGTCTAGCGTAATGCAATGTCGCGTTAGAGCACCACTCTTCTACCATGCGTGCAGTTTTCATAATTTGTGCCTTGTCGCATTGGCAGGAATTTGGTAGACCCAAGACCTGTAAAGACCTAGAATCCTAGATCATACTTTACTGAACCTAGTAGCATCAAAGTCTATGGGAGGTTTTCTGTTTCTAGAGGTTTGTTTCACGTTACGCATTTTCTCAATGCTGAGAGCTTGTGCCCTGCATCCCCCCCCCCCCCCCCCCCCCCCCCATTAATTTCAGTTCCCTCCTTCACTTCTTCCTTTCCTAAAGCGTCTGTGATAAAATATTTTGTCTCGTTATTTTCCTCATGCAATTCCACTACTCCTGAACCCTTATCATCTTGTCCCGGCTGGCAATATTAGCGTTGGTTTCTCTCTTGTTAAATGAATTATTGTCTTCGTTGCCAGTAGGCTGTATTGCTCTTCCGGATATGCAGCCTTCAAATGATCCATGGAAGCACAGCGTGGCTGCCTCTCATGAATAATAAGGCCACTGAGCACGTGTGCTATGACGCACGATGGGATGCGTCACTTCTTGTGCATTATATTCCATTGTCTACATTAATCTGTTACGAATACTCATCGACTTTTCATTTTGTGTCTGAATACCTATTTCGTAATGTGTAGATATTTGAATACCTATTAGACATTTGAATAACTATATCTTAAGATGTAAACATTTGTTCAGCTTTGTACTCATTTATTTCTACTGGCAGGTTCATTCTGATGGAACGATAGCGTAGTCGTGCATATTAGTTGACGACAATATTATTGCACGTGGCAGTGAGGGCACTTTGGTCGGCTTATAGTGAGTTTTTATCGTGATATTTCACGAGGACACACTGAACTACTTGAAAGTATATGCACAGCTGACCCGAAAGCATTGACAGTGAGAGGATTTTTCTTAGTGACCACTGTCCTTCTTTACTGTAAGGTCGCTAGATGTTTCCGATAACGGCCACAGGAGGCCAAGTGCAACTATATCGTGGTCGTGTAGTAAGTGATCAACACTTTATTAACTTGGGCACTTGATAACATAAATTCTAATTACCCTTCAGTTTCTTCTACGATTTTGGAAATCTAAGTTTGCCATTTTTAGGCTGTATGTGCAGCTCATCTGTGCTTTACTTTCTCAAACAGCCACTGATCTACGTCTGCTACTTTCGGTCACATTGATCCAAAGAGAGAGGAGCTTAGTGTTTGCATTTGGTCCATTCTCGCATCAAAACAATTACCTCGTTATCACTTTGGAACCAATCATCTCCAGGAGGAGTGTCCGAATCTTAAATCCCCGACCCCGCGTAACAACTGCAACTGTCCCACCCAACCTTCTTTTGAAACGGAAGCTACGCCTCCTCCCATCAAATCGGAATAAACAGTTCCCATCTACCCTACCGATTTACCTCTACACTCAAATACTTCATTACGTCCCCCATCCACTACCGTAAATATAACCCATTTTGGAACTGCTATTCTTCGTTCAGTATTTCGCCGTAATGGCTCAGCCATATACATTGATGAGCCAAAATATTATGGCCACTTGCTTAATGACGTGTTAGTCCGTGTTTGGAACGTGATATATCACTGATGCTGGGTACCAGGGATCTGACAGTTTTTGGTAGGTTTTTGGAGGTATGTGGCATTAGATGTCTACGTACAGGCCGCGTAATTCGCGCAGACAACGGGCCGCTGATTTGCGTAAGCGGGGATGGAGCCCAATAGCGACCTAGATGGGATTTACTTCAGGCAAATTTGTTCGCCGAGACTTTAGCGTAAATTCACTGTAATGCTCCTCAACCTACTGTATCACGGTTCTGGCTCCGAGACACGGACAATTTTACTGCTGAAAGATGACATCGCCGTCGGTGAAGACATCAAGCATGAAGGAATGCAGGTGGTCGCAGTTGTCAACCTGTCTTCGATTACTATCCCAAGCAAGCGCAGTAGAACGTCTCCCATAGCATAATATTGTTCCCACCTGGCTGCATCCATGGCGCGCTGCACGTTTCGAGCCGCCGTTCGCCTCGATGACGTCGTATGTGGAGACGACCATCGACATAGTGCAGCAAAAATGTCATTCACCCGAAGAGCCGATCCGTTTCCGCTGATCGGCGGTTGAATCCCCATGGTCCCGACCCCAGTAACTGACGATGTCGTTGGGTCAATACGTGAACACATAGGGGTGGCCTACTGCGCAGCTGCAACAATGTACAATGAACAGTGTGCTCCGAAAGCCTTGTGCATGCACCAGCATTGTGCTCTTTCAACAGACATGCCAGAGTGATCACCTTTCCTGCTTTACAGACCAGAAAATCCTCCGAACCCCAAGATCTGTGAAGCTCGTGGACGTCCAACCATTCTGCACCTAATGGTAGTTTTACTGTCGTTCTATCTCTTTACGTAGATGCTCGCGACAGTAGCACATGAACATTCGACTAGCTTCACCGGCCGGGCGAGGTGGCCGAGCGGTTCTAGACGCCACAGTCTGGAACCGCGCGACCGCTACGGTCGCAGGTTCGCATCCTGCCTCGGGCATGGATGTGTGTGATGTCCTTAGGTTAGTTAGGTTTAAGTAGTTCTAAGTTCTAGGGGACTGATGACCTCAGAAGTTAAGTCCCATGGTGCTCAGAGTTATTTGAACCATTTTTTTTTTTAGCTTCGCCGTTTTCGAGATATTCGTTCACAGCCTTTGCGCAATAACAATCTGCCCATTGTCAGAGTCGCTTGCCTCAATGGATTTCCACATTTGCAGCCCCTCCGTCTTCGCTGCGCTTACATACTTTTCATAGCACGTCAGGTGTCCGCAACGCCACCAGGCGGCATCCAGCGTCGCGGTGGGCAGTGTCATAACGTTGAGGCTTTTCAGTGTACTCCCAGAACAACTCCCATTTTATTTTCACCCATCTAGGTACCCTTGTCTGATACCAACACCATCTCACACTGAGCAGCATACCTGTCCTGTGGCACTCATTTCCCGTCATAAATACAGCTATATCCTGTTCCATTTCTTCAAACCTCGGAATACGCACTAAAAAATTCCACTTGCCCAATCCGCACTCTCATTCCAACTTTCCACGTGTACCTCCACCTCCTCTTCGTACCCTGGAATTACATTATATGGTGCCCGTAAACCACCCACTGAAACGACCTCCAGTTGAACTACAGCAGCTCCAACACCAACATTGTCAGCAGCATTACAATCCCAACCCTATCGCCGTTCCAGGCACCCATCGCCCCATCAAGATTATCCAATTCGATTGATGAAATTCGAAAATTTTTACTATCCTTTTTTTATTTTTACATTCAGCTTCATTGTGATCACTACCAGTAGGGCTCAAGTGCAGATACTTAGCTGCTTTCATCCCACTTCCCTTTGCGGGGGAGGGCAGGGGGAGGGGATGGGGAAGATGAAAGAACTACAAAGACAAGAAAGATAGCCACGTTGTGCTCTTCTGGGCCAGCAAGAGCTTCCAGCTATGCTCATCTCCTCGGCACCATTGTTGCATCGGGAACTCGCTGAGTTAAAGGCGCTGCAGTCTGGAACCGCAAGACCGCTATGGTCGCAGGTTCGAATCCTGCTCGGGCATGGATGTTTGTGATGTCCTTAGGTTACTTAGGTTCAACTAGTTCTAAGTTCTAGGGGACTAATGACCTCAGCAGTTGAGTCCCATAGTGCTCAGAGCCAATTGAACCATTTGAACTCGCTGAGCTATCGCACGACGCACTGTGAATAAAATTCCAATAGACCTCTGTGGTCTGCCTGTTCCAAGCACTGAGTACCCTTACCATATTAGGAAAATACTATTTCCGGTTGTGGGGGAAATCTTGAGGGTGTTTGACTATCTTTTCTGTTTCCATTATCCTCTGTTCACAATTATCTTTCACTTGTATACACTAGCACATATACAGGGGGTAAACGATAACTGTTTGCAACATACCCCGGTGGTCTAGGGGAAGTCGAGGCGAACAGTTTGATATAGGACACTTGTGGTCTGTCAAACCGGATTTTTTTCTCTGGCCTGTATACTACTGTGCCTGTAAGGATTTAATTTGGATCTGTTGGGAAACGTAACTGGTTTTTGTATGATGTGTTCAAAAGTCTTGTTCCTTTCGTTATCCTCACAGGAAAGGTTAACAGAGTCATGTTTGTGAAAGCCATTGGTCTAAGAGAACGAGAAGATATGAAAAAACCTTCTTGGCGCGCATGCGCTGTAGCTTTTGTAGGCCTGTTTGAGATTGTTTCCCGCCATGGTAGATTATGTCTGTCTTATCTCTAACTGTTCGTCTCGACTTCCTCAACACCACTGTGTCACTTTGCAATCACTTATAGTTTAAGCCCCGTAAACGTCCACAAATCGTTTTGCAGTGTGTGACTGAAGATGTTTCGCATTTTTTCTAGTTGTATGTTTTCCTGTTCAGTTTACATGTAGAGTGAACGAGAAGTCGTACGTGTATCTTCGTATGGGCAGCCTTTTCTTTTTCTCGTGGGCCTCAGCAATATATACAGGGTGTTTCAAAAATGACCGGTATATCTGAAACGGCAATAAAAACTAAACGAGCAGCGATAGAAATACACCGTTTGTTGCAATATGCTTGGGACAACAGTACATTTTCAGCCAGACAAACTTTCGAAATTACAGTAGTTACAATTTTCAACAACAGATGGCGCTGCGGTCTGGGAAACTCTATAGTACGATATTTTCCACATATCCACCATGCGTAGCAATAATATGGCGTAGTCTCTGAATGAAGTTACCCGAAACCTTTGACAACGTGTCTGGCGGAATGGCTTCACATGCAGATGAGATGTACTGCTTCAGCTGTTCAATTGTTTCTGGATTCTGGCGGTACACCTGGTCTTTCAAGTGTCCCCACAGAAAGAAATCACAGGGGTTCATGTCTGGCGAATAGGGAGGCCAATCCACGCCGCCTCCTGTATGTTTCGGATAGCCCAAAGCAATCACACGATCATCGAAATATTCATTCAGGAAATTAAAGACGTCGGCCGTGCAATGTGGCCGGGCACCATCTTGCATAAACCACGAGGTGTTCGCAGTGTCGTCTAAGGCAGTTTGTACCGCCACAAATTCACGAAGAATGTCCAGATAGCGTGATGCAGTAATCGTTTCGGATCTGAAAAATGGGCCAATGATTCCTTTGGAAGAAATGGCGGCCCAGACCAGTACTTTTTGAGGATGCAGGGACGATGGGACTGCAACATGGGGCTTTTCGGTTCCCCATATGCGCCAGTTCTGTTTATTGACGAAGCCGTCCAGGTAAAAATAAGTTTCGTCAGTAAACCAAATGCTGCCCACATGCATATCGCCGTCATCAATCCTGTGCACTATATCGTTAGCGAATGTCTCTCGTGCAGCAATGGTAGCGGCGCTGAGGGGTTGCAGCGTTTGAATTTTGTATGGATAGAGGTGTAAACTCTGGCGCATGAGACGATACGTGGACGTTGGCGTCATTTGGACCACAGCTGCAACACGGCGAACGGAAACCCGAGGCCGCTGTTGGATCACCTGCTGCACTAGCTGCGCGTTGCCCTCTGTGGTTGCCGTATGCGGTCGCCCTACCTTTCCAGCACGTTCATCCGTCACGTTCCCAGTCCGTTGAAATTTTTCAAACAGATCCTTTATTGTATCGCTTTTCGGTCCTTTTGTTACATTAAACCTCCGTTGAAAACTTCGGCTTGTTGCAACAACACTGTGTTCTAGGTGGTGGAATTCCAACACCAGAAAAATCCTCTGTTCTAAGGAATAAACCATGTTGTCTACAGCACACTTGCACGTTGTGAACAGCACACGCTTACAGCAGAAAGACGACGTACAGAATGGCGCACCCACAGACTGCGTTGTCTTCTATATCTTTCACATCACTTGCAGCGCCATCTGTTGTTGAAAATTGTAACTACTGTAATTTCGAAAGTTTGTCCGCCTGAAAATGTACTGTTGTCCCAAGCATATTGCAACAAACGGTGTATTTCTATCGCTGCTCGTTTAGTTTTTATTGCCGTTTCAAATATACCGGTCATTTTTGAAACACCCTGTATCAACTGAACTGAAATTAAATGCCACTCCTGGATTTGCCTTTAGGCCTGTTAAGAGCGGTCGACTACTGCGTACAAGGCAGTACAGCGAGCGATCTGTGATCGTGGGACATGTGGCCATTACTGCCTGCGGATGAATCCTGATAGCGCGCAGCTTTTTATTCAAGCAGCTCCTCATGTGGGTTCATGAGGCTGAGTATACTCCATACCAGAACTCCCCATCTCAGATAAAAATTTGTAAAGGTGCTGGGAATCGAAACTGTGTCCTTCCCCCGAAGGCAGCGGCGCTGCCCATTTGCCTACAGAGTGAAATATGAAAGAAAATAATTTCCCCCTGGATTTTGACTTTCTTAAATTTAAATCCTCTGGGAATCTTCTCGTAAGTCTCTGGCCCACTAGCTCGAGAGATTAGAGCCCTAGTAGTATAACTGTATATCCTTTCGCTATTGTCCATCTTGTCCGATTTGACGACGATCCTAATTATCGTGCCATACTCAAGAACAGCTCGCATAAGAGACTACGTGTATCGTGTCCCTTACGAATATGCAATCCACTTCAACAATTTTCTGAATAAACGCGAGTATATGTGTTGTATTCGTATCGATTAGTAAGGTTACCTCTACAGATTCAACGGACTAATTTACTGTAAGTCACTTTACTGTGTCTCCATATTGTTCGAAGGGCGTCGTGTACTTGCAGCAGCTGTTTTCTTTATAAAATGCTATAGCCTTTTCAGTGTCTAGTTCATTTTTCTTCGACATCTATTTGTGCCATTGCACGGTATAAATTTAAGTTATAGCTGAAAGGAACCACTGTATTCCTCAACCCGCATCTTGAATTCTAAGAGACCCGAGACCACCGAGTAACGGATGCAATTTTAACACTCTTCGCTCCTTCTATTAGCATCTTTCAGTCCTTACCCAAGTGGGCGTTCCATAGCCGAATTCTCAATTCTGCTAATACGGTTTCATAGTGTTTCATGTAGACTAATCATAAGCAACTTCAAGAATATATGACATACTTCTGCTACTCGTACAACGACAGGAGCGACAGTCACGATCAGGATACATGTAAGTCTCGTTCTTTCGGGCATAGCGTTTCTCACGCGGATTGAAATACCAACACATGTTGCTATATATCTGCGAGAGCGTCGGGTCATGACATCGAAACAGTCGGGAAATCTAGCGATATTTTAAAAGAAGACAATGAAGGTACGCTGTTACTCAGAGACTTTACTCTTCAGTACTCTGACCGCAAGATTTCCAAATTTCTGGAGAAGAAGCCAGAAGCGTTTTGGCAGAGTAGTTACGCTTAAAAACTAACGTGGAACTGAGCTAGCAAAGATTTTTTTTACACTCGCATAAATTTTTTTGGCTTCTAGCTCACAGGTCAATTAGTTACCATCATTTAAGAGTTTCTGCTAATACAATAATCCAACATGTGTTTTCCCTGATGTCTAGGAATACGGTACACACTGTTCCCGCTTTCGTAAACTGGTCCCACTCGCTTTGCCACTGTTTCATTTTCTAGAATTTTTGGCTTCCTTCGTCAGCGGTTCCGGAACTTGTAATTTCGTAGACATTGGTTAGGTCTTGACGCCGGAACTACTACGACGCAATCATTTATCTGAAAATTATGTTGTTGCACATACTCCAAGACTCAGAAAGAGTACTTCAGTCGATGATGTCCATATATCTCCGGTGAGTCTTAGTAGGCCGCTTAGCGCTGGCCTCAGCACCGTACTGTAGTTGTCCAGTAGTAATCGACGTGACCGTGCAGTCATTCCAAAGCTGACTAAGGTGTTAAAGGTGGTATTATGGTGTACTTGCGTAACGTGCAGTGGTATTTTGTAGTACACAGAACCCGCTCGATTTTGACTACCTTTTGACTACATAAATCGTGATCTTAAATTTACCATCAAGAAGCAAGCTCAGATCCGACCAAACGTTTTTTTGTCACTGAAATGTCTTGTCCACACACTGTTACTGCATTTGGGAGGGTATCTCATTCGCACTCTCCGCTAGCTTCGCTCGCGAATCGGCAGGGAACATAATAAGGATATTAGTGTAAGCATGTGCTCCGTCCATTGTAATCGCCCTGCTAGTAGTTTCAAGAGGATTTTTGTCGTTAGATCTCAGAATATATATCCACAATTCAACCTAAAGGACACCAAAGGGTGACTTCCTTGATGATCGTATGCCACTCAGCAAACCGTTCAACTCCACGATCTTAGCAATTGCCTTCAGAGCTTTCTCAGAGCAATTTAAGTATCCGGAGCTCTTTAAATAGCGTGAACATCGCAGTGAGCATCGTCTACACAGACAACGAAACAGTTTAACGAAAAATTTTTTGGACTCTGGTTCCATTTTTTCTATCCTATACAGTTTTCTCACAATACGACTTCTTTCTATACTAGAATAGTAGTAAAAGATGTGTAACTGAAATTAAAAGTACATTAATTTGTCAAAATTTTGTAACGGTCTTATTAAAGCATAAACAACAATACACCTCTATATTAGATATTACACTGGCTTATATTTTCTTTCCCTCTTCTTCTTAAAGCGTGTAATACATGATTTTCTCCGATGAACTACCTGTTTTAATCTCTGTGAAGTGACCAACTGTAGCTTCCATCGTATTGGTACTCCAGTGGCCCCGATACTACCTTTCCATCCATGTCTTGATGAAAGTTCTAACCTTGATTTACATTGTCACCGAAGTTTTCGGGGAAAATATACAAGGTAACAGATGAAAACTTGGGTCTTGAGGTTCATCAAACAGCCTAACTCCTGTATTTTCCCAGGATGTTGATTACAACAGAAATATAATGTGAACCCCTTTTGCTGCCTAAAAATCTAGCAGCAGCGTTCTTAAATTATATCCAAGCCTTCTTGTCAGTCGTTTCTGAATGTAAGATTTTTCGAATGTAAGATATAACAAATATTCACTCTTTCAATTTTGTTCCTCTCATAGATACTTGAAACATTCACCATCTTCGTAAGGCTTTGTACAAACTGTGCTAGCAGATCCAACTTCATGTGTCGAGACACAGGTGGTAACAGAACGTTTTTGGATTACAAGGTTCTTACACAAAAAAGAAGTGCAAAATCTTGCCATAGTAACTACCACATTACGAGTACTAACCAGGGCAACCACAGCCACCGAAATGTAAACTTCGAATTATTATTATTAACTGGTATAGTTTATGAAATATAAATCGTGAAAGTCACTAAAACGTATTTCTAATGTTTAGTGTTACTTAGAGAAAAATTGGAGAGTGACTACATTTTTGTTTGCATTTTACTGTTCAGCACTCTAGAAACCACAACAATACGCAACTTTTATTACAAAAGTGTTTTCTTATGCCTGTCCTATCAAAAATGCGTGTGATTTCTATCATAGCTGCCACTGCATATTTCGAGATGTCTGATCGATAGTTTCTAAGACCCATTTCATCGTATCATATACTGACTAACCTATCAAGAAAGTCGTATTGACTTGCCAATAACAAGTAAATTGGTCTGTAATTTCTTTCGTTCTTCTGTAGTCTCTTTCGTCCTCGTGCATCTTTACACTTCTCAATAGTTTCTGTTCCAACTTATTTTCCAAATTGCTGGTACTCTTCCGAATTGTAATGACTTATTGATGAGCGATAATAAGCCATATTTATCTGCGCTTTCCTTTGTAAAATGTTGGGACAGACACCGTTCTGACCTAGAGCATTCTAAATTGCCGACACTGATTCCTCGTAGGCAAACGACATTATGCTTGGTAACCCCTGTGTTCTTCCTGCATCGCCTTCCTTAGGCACAGATGTTCTTCTGTGTCCCAATCTATGGTTTCTTCTCGAAGATGTTTGTTGAGAAGATACTCGACTGACTGTGCGTCTGAAAGACGGCATGTCCTGAACGCTTCCCTCTTTTTCATTTTTATTACTGTTAGTCATTTAATGAAGATGGGTTAACAGTGATTGCGAACTGCTTGCCTCGGCATCTGGTAGCACTAGGTAATTAGAAGCGATGGATCTTTCCTTCTGTTCGGGCGCTGCTGACTGGGCAGTTGAGCGATCCACAAACCAAATATCGTCACCATCATCATTTCCTCATGTCGACTAAGATTTTGTGATCTATCTGTGCTGCTGTTATGTGGGGACAGACGCACTGTTTGGAGTATTGTCGCCTTATTAATGGGCCAATTTTTCGGAACGCGGAAGCGGCTGGCCGCAGGTAGAATGGCAGAAAGCACCTGGCGGCTGGTGGCAACTTTCACATCACGATAAACGTTCGCACAAGGGCCTAGACAACGTCACGGAGAGTCCCCAAGCGACCAGCAGCGGCCTGCTGCTAATGGAAAATGGGGTGTCTTTCCCCTGCTTGCCGGAGTACTTTTTACGACTTTCAGGCCCTCACGCACGAGGGCCGGCGCTCTCGAAATTGTTCTCCGTTGGGAGAGAAACTTTTTGGAATCTGCAGGTATTTGTGGGCCGGTCGGCCGAGGACCTGTTTTTTCGGGGAACTGTATCTAAGAATTTGAAGCCATTTTCACTATTTTTCGACCGTGACTGTCTCAAGAAATATGTAAAGGTTTTTTTTAAATTACCGCTACCAGTCACAAACTTCTATCAACTATTGTATTTCTTATTTATTTATCGACATGTTTCGACGGTTAAACCTCATCTTCAGTCTAAATGGCATTACAAAAATGTGGAAGAAGAGAAAACATAGTAAGAGGCGATGTCACATTTTCGTGCAAACATCAGTCCAGATTACATAGTTTAATTCTTAATTTCTTTGCGTGTTTTTGGTTCTTGCATTGTTTAATTCATAAATTTCGGGCGTATTATAGTATTTGAGAGTGTAGCATCGTGTTTTAGTACCTGAATAGTGTAATTTCGCTTAGTCTCCTTCCGCCGCCGAGCAGTGTCAGCAGTGCGCAAGTAGCAGCATTACTGCATTTACTAGGCAATCTTGTATTTTAATAACCGTTTAAATTTTGTCGATTTGTTTACGCTCTCTGTAGATTAGTTCAGACGTTCTTAGCAAAACAGTTTTTAGCATGGATAGGGACTGCAACTGCTGTGTTCGGATGCAGGCTGAGTTGGCATCCCTTCGCTCCCAGCTTCAGGCAGTGTTGGCTTCGGTCACACAGCTTGAGGCTGTTGCCAATGGGCATCACTGTGGGGGTCGGGATGGGGGTTTGTCGGGGACGGCCAGCTCGTCCCACGCATCCCCTGATCGGACTACGACTGTGGTTGCCCGGGATACTGCCCGCATTGAGGCTGATCCCTCACCTGTGGTAGAGTGGGAGGTCGTTTCAAGGTGTGGCAGGGGGCGAAAGACATTCCGGAGGGCTGAACGGAAAGCCTCTCCAGTTTGTGTGACGAACCGGTTTCAGGCTCTGTCTCAGGCTGATACTGATCTTCGGCCTGACATGGCTGCTTGTCCTGTTCCAGAGGTTGCCCCTCAGTCTGCAAGATCCGGGCAGTCGCAGAGGGTGGGCTTACTGGTAGTTGGGAGCTCCAACGTCAGGCGCGTAATGGGGCCCCTTAGGGAAATGGCAGCAAGAGAGGGGAAGAAAACCAATGTGCACTCCGTGTGCATACCGGGGGGAGTCATTCCAGATGTGGAAAGGGTCCTTCCGGATGCCATGAAGGGTACAGGGTGCACCCATCTGCAGGTGGTCGCTCATGTCGGCACCAATGATGTGTGTCGCTATGGATTGGAGGAAATCCTCTCTGGCTTCCGGCGGCTATCTGATTTGGTGAAGACTGCCAGTCTCGCTAGCGGGATGAAAGCAGAGCTCACCATCTGCAGCATCGTCGACAGGACTGACTGCGGACCTTTGGTACAGAGCCGAGTGGAGGGTCTGAATCAGAGGCTGAGACGGTTCTGCGACCGTGTGGGCTGCAGATTCCTCGACTTGCGCCATAGGGTGGTGGGGTTTCGGGTTCCGCTGGATAGGTCAGGAGTCCACTACACCCAACAAGCGGCTACACGGGTAGCAGGGGTTGTGTGGCGTGGGCTGGGCGGTTTTTTAGGTTAGATGGCCTTGGGCAAGTACAGAAAGGGCAACAGCCTCAACGGGTGCGGGGCAAAGTCAGGACATGCGGGGACCAAGCAGCAATCGGTATTGTAATTGTCAACTGTCGAAGCTGCGTTGGTAAAGTACCGGAACTTCAAGCGCTGATAGAAAGCACCGAAGCTGAAATCGTTATAGGTACAGAAAGCTGGCTTAAGCCAGAGATAAATTCTGCCGAAATTTTTACAAAGGTACAGACGGTGTTTAGAAAGGATAGATTGCATGCAACCGGTGGTGAAGTGTTCATCGCTGTTAGTAGTAGTTTATCCTGTAGTGAAGTAGAAGTGGATAGTTCCTGTGAATTATTATGGGTGGAGGTTACACTAAACAACCGAACTAGGTTAATAATTGGCTCCTTTTACCGACCTCCCGACTCAGCAGCATTAGTGGCAGAACAACTGAGAGAAAATTTGGAATACATTTCACATAAATTTTCTCAGCATGTTATAGTCTTAGGTGGAGATTTCAATTTACCAGATATAGACTGGGACACTCAGATGTTTAGGACGGGTGGTAGGGACAGAGCATCGAGTGACATTATACTGAGTGCACTATCCGAAAATTACCTCGAGCAATTAAACAGAGAACCGACTCGTGGAGATAACATATTGGACCTACTGATAACAAACAGACCCGAACTTTTCGAATCTGTATGTACAGAACAGGGAATCAGTGATCATAAGGCCGTTGCAGCATCCCTGAATATGGAAGTTAATAGGAATATAAAAAAAGGGAGGAAGGTTTATCTGTTTAGCAAGAGTAATAGAAGGCAGATTTCAGACTACCTAACAGATCAAAACGAAAATTTCTGTTCCGACACTGACAATGTTGAGTGTTTATGGAAAAAGTTCAAGGCAATCGTAAAATGCGTTTTAGACAGGCACGTGCCGAGTAAAACTGTGAGGGACGGGAAAAACCCACCGTGGTACAACAACAATGTTAGGAAACTACTGCGAAAGCAAAGAGAGCTCCACTCCAAGTTTAAACGCAGCCAAAACCTCTCAGACAAACAGAAGCTAAACGATGTCAAAGTTAGCGTAAGGAGGGCTATGCGTAAAGCGTTCATTGAATTCGAAAGTAAAATTCTATGTACCGACTTGACAGAAAATCCTAGGAAGTTCTGGTCGTACGTTAAACCAGTAAGTGGCTCGAAACAGCATATCCAGACACTACGGGATGATGATGGCATTGAAACAGAGGATGACACGCGTAAAGCTGAAATACTAAACACCTTTTTCCAAAGCTGTTTCACAGAGGAAGACCGTGTGGGGCGGCGGTTAAGAGTTTGTAAAAATCTTATTAATTGTTGGATATATGCTTGCGTGTAGAAATCAGTTTCTAGCTTTTAGAATGTTGTTATTGCTGTCTTTTGCCGTTCTCAACACTGGCTCTCTATTTACTCCGTGACCCCCAGAAAGTGATTTAATAAAACTTGGAGCCAGTAAATAGATATCCTAGTGCCCACTTTACCTGAGAAAGTTCTTATAGCTGCAGCTTATAGTTCTGAGGAATTAGGAGATTGTCCGGGATTTCTAATCAAAAACGGTTTTCCAAAATAGTTGAGTATATTCTGAAATTCACTGATAAACAACACAAGTATCCCTACAACCTAACTAACAGAACAGTTCAGAGTCTAATGCGCTGATGCAACTATAAATGTCCGAATCAAATGTTAAAAAGAATGCTCGCCATAATTTGATGAAAATATTTCATCAAACGCCACGCTAAATATTTGGTAGAATGACTGTCCCGCGACGGCACGTGAAAATACGACAATACGCAAACTGAAGCTAGTTAATGAAAATCATTCCAGAATTAACACTTCACATAAAATGTCTTCATGGTTCCGCGTATCTCTAGTAACTTAATACGGCACCCGAGGCTGTTTGTAGCAGATACACTGATGCGACGCGACTACCGACACAGATGGCGTGTCATTCAGCGTCTGGAGAGAACTGGGGCCTTGCTTCCTCGCGCAGTGTTCTTATATATAAAGCCGCGGTGCGGACGGCTGAGGGATCGCCTGATCAAATCCGCTCTCCCGACTAGCCGCTGGGCTAGTAACGCACCACTACAAGTTACATAATAATTTATAGCTTCTTTGGCTGATGGCCGGAGAAGCTCTTAATTTAAACGTGCATTCAGCACGCAGGTAAGTATTGATAATAAAATTTTGACGTGGCTAAGTTAAATACTTTGAGCGAGAGAATTAATTAAATTACACTGCACGCAGCAGATGAGCTCTGAACTGTCCCTTTTGAGATCCGCTATCGCTATAATTTTATAAGTATTAAAAAGAAACTTTACACATCTTCATAATCATAGCGGACCTCCAACCTATTTAAATCTAAACATCCTAGCCTTATTTATTAACCTACTTAATCTATCTTGCTTCCTTCAGTTTTGAGACGAAAACCAGAAAATCATGAATTTCCACTAAAGTCTTAATTTGTGACATCCAAAGTACCGTTTTTATTAAATCATTATGAAAAATGAATCTAAATATAAATTTTGAAGTCTCTAGCTCTTTTCTGTTGCGCCAATGATTTTTCCAGAAAAACGTCCAAATCTCGGAAATGGCTGAAGTTATCGAACTGATATTTAACACACATTAATTTAGTATTATTTCTGACATGCTAGAAAAGTTTTAGTTCATTTGCTTGATTTTTTAAGGTATTGCGCAACATTTATCACGTCAGAGCTAGTTACAGCAGAATGACTTGCACATAATGGAAACTGATGTGAATTTACTATAGCGTGAGTAGGCTGCTTCCCTACAACCGCACGTCAGTTCCTTCTCTAAATCCTCGCACAAACGAAAAAATGGCTGACATCGAAATAAGTGTCCAAGGAATAGAAAAGCAACTGGAATCACTCAATAGAGGAAAGTCCACTGGACCTGACGGGATACCAATTCGATTCTACACAGAGTACGCGAAAGAACTTGCCCCCCTTCTAACAGCCGTGTACCGCAAGTCTCTAGAGGAACGGAGGGTTCCAAATGATTGGAAAAGAGCACAGATAGTCCCAGTCTTCAAGAAGGGTCGTCGAGCAGATGCGCAAAACTATAGACCTATATCTCTTACGTCGATCTCTTGTAGAATTTTAGAACATGTTTTTTGCTCGCGTATCATGTCATTTCTGGAAACCCAGAATCTACTATGTAGGAATCAACATGGATTCCGGAAACAGCGATCGTGTGAGACCCAACTCGCCTTATTTGTTCATGAGACCCAGAAAATATTAGATACAGGCTCCCAGGTAGATGCTATTTTTCTTGACTTCCGGAAGGCGTTCGATACAGTTCCGCACTGTCGCCTGATAAACAAAGTAAGAGCCTACGGAATATCAGACCAGCTGTGTGGCTGGATTGAAGAGTTTTTAGCAAACAGAACACAGCATGTTGTTATCAATGGAGAGACGTCTACAGACGTTAAAGTAACCTCTGGCGTGCCACAGGGGAGTGTTATGGGACCATTGCTTTTCACAATATATATAAATGACTTAGTAGATAGTGTCGGAAGTTCCATGCGGCTTTTCGCGGATGATGCTGTAGTATACAGAGAAGTTGCTGCATTAGAAAATTGTAGCGAAATACAGGAAGATCTGCAGCGGATAGGCACTTGGTGCAGGGAGTGGCAACTGACCCTTAACATAGACAAATGTAATGTATTGCGAATACATAGAAAGAAGGATCCTTTATTGTATGATTATATGATAGCGGAACAAACACTGGTAGCAGTTACTTCTGTAAAATATCTGGGAGTATGCGTACGGAACGATTTGAAGTGGAATGATCATATAAAACTAATTGTTGGTAAGGCGGGTGCCAGGTTGAGATTCATTGGGAGAGTGCTTAGAAAATGTAGTCCATCAACAAAGGAGGTGGCTTACAAAACACTCGTTCGACCTATACTTGAGTATTGCTCATCAGTGTGGGATCCGTACCAGGTCGGGTTGACGGAGGAGATAGAGAAGATCCAAAGAAGAGCGGCGCGTTTCGTCACTGGGTTATTTGGTAACCGTGATAGCGTTACGGAGATGTTTAATAAGCTCAAGTGGCAGACTCTGCAGGAGAGGCGCTCTGCATCGCGGTGTAGCTTGCTCGCCAGGTTTCGAGAGGGTGCGTTTGTGGATGAGGTATCGAATATATTGCTTCCCCCTACTTATACTTCCCGATGAGATCACGAATGTAAAATTAGAGAGATTAGAGCGCGCACGGAGGCTTTCAGACAGTCGTTCTTCCCGCGAACCATACGCGACTGGAACAGGAAAGGGAGGTAATGACAGTGGCACGTAAAGTGCCCTCCGCCACACACCGTTGGGTGGCTTGCGGAGTATCAATGTAGATGTAGATGTAGATGTAGATTCCAAAGTGACATCGCCTCTTACTATGTTTTCTCTTCTTCTACAGGATGACCACAGCATTTACGAAAAGACTATGTAACATCAGTATGACCTTACTGTAAAGTAGTTTTTTGTAATGCCATTTAGCCTGAAGATGAGGCTTAACCCTCTAAACATGTCGCTAAATAAATAAGTAGTACAATAGTTGGCAAAGTTTGTGATTGGTACCGGTAATTTAACAAAAACCTTACATAAAAAACCTTTACGTAAAACTGTAAGTGTTTGTACTGTAAAACGTTGTACTGTAAAACGTTGAGTTAGTATCACGTTGCTGGATGCCCGACAGTTTGTAGTCGACACAGCCGGTGTATTTTTACGGGAAGTTTGGTCCCTACACCAAGTGATTTCCTGTGCACGTTGAAAATGTCCGATGACTGCGAATCAGACAGGGTAGCGTCAGCAACTTTTGGCAGCAAGTCATTCTATTGGTGGGGGAGTGACTTTTGCTCATCTCCTGGAGGGAAACTGTGTGCAGAGTTTTGATTATGCGATTGCCATAGAGGAATCTCACCGTGTGCAATTGGTAGGTTGCCTTTTTAGAGGTGCTCCACGTTGAGTATTTTTTGGAGAAAAGGTTCAAATGGTTCTGAGCACTATGGGACTTAACATCTATGGTCATCAGTCCCCTAGAACTTAGAACTACTTAAACCTAACTAACCTAAGGACATTACACAACACCCAACCATCAGGAGGCATTTTGGAGGAAAGGGATGGGAAGATTTTTTTTTTTTTTTTTTTTTGGTAGTTCGTTCGGGGACGGCATTTTGTATGTATTGGTGAGTTGATTCGGGAACAGCGAGCGAAGAACTTCGTTCGGGGACGCTCGGCAGGAGAGTTCAGCGGGCAGCGATTTAGGTGAAGTCCAATACTCGGGCCTGAACACGGGCACACTGGTCACGGATAGCAGATTTCTTGTAGCGCCGAACACGGAGTTCACTCTCAGTGGGCATCTTTGCCTTACATCTGTGTTGCCTTACATCTTCAGTGGCATGTCCTTTCAACTTGAGGGAGCAGTTGTTCAGTTAATGCACGCTGCACAGCCCTTCAGTTTAGTGGTTTACAATCACTGTCAAGCAAGACAGAGTCATTCAGACAACATCACAGTAGATACACAAAGAGGGAGACGTCTAGAAGAGAATTCCAACCCTTCACGAAACTTCACCAACCAACCATTACTAACGACATACTTGTTATTTACGCGTATTTCGTTGGATATGTTTTTCTGTATCATTTTCTTTGCACATCACATTCCATGCACGTTTCTATTGTAATAAACTACAAATTTACATTAAACAGCCTTTCCTGCTTCAATAGAGACTGTACCTTGTTCGTTTAGTAATTTTGCTTTTTGTGGGGTATTTCATGTTAGTTATTGTTTTATCAGAAGTTCCCAACTTAGGGTTCATTACTATGATCAGATAACATCATTAAGCGTTCAGGGATTCCACTGAGTACAGATTTCAGTAGTGTTATCTTAAGAGTGGATTTGTGTCAGGGGCTATTCCTGTGCAGAAATTAATCACAAATAATTCCCTCATTACCATACCAGCCTGGCATCTTGTAAGACTATCCACATTTGGTCATCACTGGTTTCTACGTCAGTAGATGGTTGGGTTGACGCCAGATACCGTGTTTCATATGCTACCGCAGGTAATGCTCACAGTGGGTCTTCTTGATTTCGAGCAGTTTAATTAAGTACACCGAACAAAAAATTAGTCACCTTCAGGGAATCATCACAAATGGCTCAAATTGCTCTGAGCACTATGGGACTTAACATCTGAGGTCACCAGTCCCCTAGAATTTAGAACTACTTAAACCTAACTAACCTAAGGACATCACACACATCCATGCCCGAGGCAGGATTCGAACCTGCGACCGTAGCGGTCGCGCGGTTCCAGGCTGTAGCACCTAGAACCGCTCGGCCACTTCGGCCGGCGGACTCATCACAGCAACATTATTTAACACCGCATCTAGCCACAGTCGAGAGGATTAGCCTCCACAAGTTTTTCCAGCTGAAACTGCTCACTGACGATTAGATCTCGTCGAGCTATTAAAATGCCAATATATTTTAAGTAAGTGGCATCCTGCTCATCAATATTCGTAAAAGTCATGGTCGATGCCAAAAGCTGCTGATAAAACTTTCTTTACTATACAGTCACTTCTGATCCACAGATTCTCATAAGGTATCATAAAATATTTACAACAGCATACAAGGCGACATTAAATTAATGTCGTCAAATAATATAAAACCCATGATTCGTCACTGTTATCAAATAGTATTCTTAGCGAGCCGGCCGGAGTGGCCGTGCGGTTCTAGGCGCTACAGTCTGGAGCCGAGCGACCGCTACGGTCGCAGGTTCGAATCCTGCCTCGGGCATGGATGTGTGTGATGTCCTTAGGTTAGTTAGGTTTAATTAGTTCTAAGTTCTAGGCGACTGATGACCTCAGAAGCTAAGTCGCATAGTGCTCAGAGACATTCTTAGCGACACCAACTGCAGTAATAGTGAACGAGACATTACTCTTCTTCGTGTTACACTGACAGTCAGCATACAACTGTACGAGAAGCTGACTATAAATATAATATGGGGAGATAAGTGTTGGGTACATTTTTATTGTTAACGGTGTAATTTATACTACTATTTGACAACCGTGACGAGTCATGGATTTTATATTATTTGATGTCATTGATTTTATATCGGCAAAGAAATTTTTATCAGCAGCTCTTGGTAGTGAGTCATGACGTTTTTCTGTCAAATTGCGGCGATGTTGATTGCTACGTTTCACCCTCTGCTCCAGATAGATTCAGACATTTTCTATGGGTTTAAGACCCGATAATCAGCGAGCCAATTTAATATATGTTTCCTAAGAGTTCTTTAAACCAAGAAAATATACGTATAGCCTTGTGGACACAGCTGTTCTTGTCTCGGATGACGGGAGTCTCTACAGCACACTCATCATGAAGTTGTAAAAGAAAAGGTAACACGTAGTCACCGCAAACGTAGAAACAAACACCCTGCTTTATGCTGGCGGTAATCTGAATAAGTGAGAATAAGTCATGGCACGAGAAACGTAGCAAAACAACCGCTGTCCCGAACTACACGCCCCACATACTGCGGGTTATCGCCTCACTGGGCCGTCGATGAATTCAATGCCTTATGTCATATCCAGCATTATTGAACATATGTTTAATTTCTTCACTGTATCTAATTTCTAACAGTCCTTCTTGGCAAGTTGTATCAGTCTCTTCGGTATTTGTGGTAAAAAGATTTTCCGTCCAGTCATACACTTGCAATTTCAAAATATCTTGAAACCGTTTTTCCGTGTCCAATCTAAGTTCCTTGAGGTGGCCACTGATTCTGTCAATATCCTCAGGAGTTTCATCAAAAATGTTCAAATGTATGTGAAATCTTATGGGCCTTAACTGCTAAGGTCGTCAGTCCCTAAGCTTACACACTACGCAACCTAAATTATCCTAAGGACAGACACACACACCCATGCCCGAGGGAGGAATCGAACCTCCGCCGGGACCAGCCGCACAGTCCATGACTGCAGCGTCTGAGATCACTCGGCTAATCCCGCGCGGCAGGAGTTTCATCGTCTTTTATAGGTGACAATGCAGAAAAAAGATAAAATTCTCTCTTGAATAGGTTACAATGACGTACTTCAAGTTTTTCGATAAATAATGACACAATACTTTGGCAACCTGTAAGAGTTTTATTAGCTCCTTGAAGCTGAAAATTGGTATCATTAAATCTGTTGAAAATGTCTGAGAACTAAAAGGCATCATTCTTTACTGTTGCTCACTGTTAACACAAAATGGTCTCATAATTACTTTCAAAAAATTGTATCATACTATGATTTAATGATATAAAACATGCCAATGTACGCTTTGACAGCCACCGAGCTTCTGTGTGCAAAAGTAACCTAATTCTGTCCTTGCGAAGCTGCCGAGGCATTCTGTCATTTTTGAATTGCATTTAATCTTGTTTACGGCTCGAATTATTAGTTATTATGAATGGAGACTCGTACTTCTCCTACAAGATGTGGCCTGTGCACCACACAAGAATACATAAAACATTTGACACTTCTTCAAATAAACAAGAAATGCCCGATAGCGACCAGTAACACTTGCAACAACATTAACTCAAAGGAATATTATCTTTTATAAACTGTGGTTTTACGATATTAGATAAGGATAATTCTGTTGTTCAAATGGCTCTGAGCACTATGGGACTCAACTGCTGAGGTTATTAGTCCCCTAGAACTTAGAACTAGTTGAACCTAACTAGCCTAAGGACATCACAAACATCCATGCCCGAGGCAGGATTCGAACCTGCGACCGTAGCGGTCTTGCGGTTCCAGACTGCAGCGCCTTTAACCGCACGGCCACAATTCTGTTGTACCTGTAATGAGGATTATAGCGAACAGCATCTATTGTCATAATATATTGTTTTGATAAAAATAACACACATATGAGATCATTAAAGCTTTATTATCTGTAGTGGCAGAGTCGTCTAAATACATGGAAAGCGAAGAGTTTTGAAGGATACTTACAATTTGTTTCTTTTTTTTGCCATTAACTACCATTACTTTGCTATCGCTCAGGCGCAACGTTCTTAAAATTTAAAGTATATCTTGAAGCATTCGGGATGAGAAAAAATATTTTATGGAGAGCATTATTATAATTTCTCCAATACTATAGCGTTGACCACTTTTTACACTTAACTGTGAAATGCTATGGTTGACAATTAATCCATCTTCGTTCGCTGCATTTTGTTTCTTAAATGAAGCAACGATTGTTGAACGTTTTTGAATGTTTATTATAAATTGCCTGAAAATATTCATCGGGCTTGTCCTTATCGTTTGGATGCTTTGCAGAAATATGTTCTCGCGAGCGGCGTGGTTTCAATCCCGCGTTGGATAATGTTTTTTACACAGTGATACAATTGAAATTCGTTTCAACAGATTTACGACAGAGTCTATGAAAGCCACATTCAGATACTCTGGTAAACACCTGCGAATGTATTTTTTTATATGGGTTCATAATATTTCACAATTTTTGTTTGAATCTGCAGGCTTATGCTCACTCTCACAATCTAACTGCGTACTGACCAGTGAGACCGCAAACAAAACATCCTGTGCAAAAATGATGGTGTGTGTGTGTGGGGGGGGGGGGGGGGGGGAGATGATCGAGATATTCTGGGATGAGGCTCTTTTATTAGCGGTAGTACTATAGTGGTACTAAGAATCAATTACGTAGCGTGAGCTAAACTAACGTGAGGCAGATACAAATAGTGTATTTTCTGTAATTTACAGTACCACAGAGAATTTTACGAAACCATAATGGAAATGTGTTTAAAACTGTTACCGCATACCTCTCACCATGAAAGCCGTATCACCCACTAGTGACTAGTAGGGACCAGGTTGACTACCAGTTCAGCAAAACAAAAATTGAACCGAGTGATATTATTTTGCATATTAAACTACACAAATTGAATTGCGGAGTACGACTCTGGAATCAGTTTTTGTCAAGGCAACGTATTTTGAATATAATCGATGTACTGCTACTGATTTTTTAATTGCTTCATATTAATAACATTTTCTTTTGTGGGAAACTACACTCCTGGAAATTGAAATAAGAACACCGTGAATTCATTGTCCCAGGAAGGGGAAACTTTATTGACACATTCCTGGGGTCAGATACATCACATGATCACACTGACAGAACCACAGGCACATAGACACAGGCAACAGAGCATGCACAATGTCGGCACTAGTACAGTGTATATCCACCTTTCGCAGCAATGCAGGCTGCTATTCTCCCATGGAGACGATCGTAGAGATGCTGGATGTAGTCCTGTGGAACGGCTTGCCATGCCATTTCCACCTGGCCCCTCAGTTGGACCAGCGTTCGTGCTGGACGTACAGACCGCGTGAGACGACGCTTCATCCAGTCCCAAACATGCTCAATGGGGGACAGATCCGGAGATCTTGCTGGCCAGGGTAGTTGACGTACACCTTCTAGAGCACGTTGGGTGGCACGGGATACATGCGGACGTGCATTGTCCTGTTGGAACAGCAAGTTCCCTTGCCGGTCTAGGAATGGTAGAACGATGGGTTCGATGACGGTTTGGATGTACCGTGCACTATTCAGTGTCCCCTCGACGATCACCAGTGGTGTACGGCCAGTGTAGGAGATCGCTCCCCACACCATGATGCCGGGTGTTGGCCCTATGTGCCTCGGTCGTATGCAGTCCTGATTGTGGCGCTCACCTGCACGGCGCCAAACACGCATACGACCATCATTGGCACCAAGGCAGAAGCGACTCTCATCGCTGAAGACGACACGTCTCCATTCGTCCCTCCATTCACGCCTGTCGCGACACCACTGGAGGCGGGCTGCACGATGTTGGGGCGTGAGCGGAAGACGGCCTAACGGTGTGCGGGACCGTAGCCCAGCTTCATGGAGACGGTTGCGAATGGTCCTCGCCGATACCCCAGGAGCAACAGTGTCCCTAATTTGCTGGGAAGTGGCGGTGCGGTCCCCTACGGCACTGCGTAGGATCCTACGCTCTTGGCGTGCATCCGTGCGTCGCTGCGGTCCGGTCCCAGGTCGACGGGCACGTGCACCTTCCGCCGACCACTGGCGACAACATCGATGTACTGTGGAGACCTCACGCCCCACGTGTTGAGCAGTTCGGCGGTACGTCCACCCGGCCTCCCGCATGCCCACTATACGCCCTCGCTCAAAGTCCGTCAACTGCACATACGGTTCACGTCCACGCTGTCGCGGCATGCTACCAGTGTTAAAGACTGCGATGGAGCTCCGTATGCCACGGCAAACTGGCTGACACTGACGGCGGCGGTGCACAAATGCTGCGCAGCTAGCGCCATTCGACGGCCAACACCGCGGTTCCTGGTGTGTCCGCTGTGCCGTGCGTGTGATCATTGCTTGTACAGCCCTCTCGCAGTGTCCGGAGCAAGTATGGTGGGTCTGACACACCGGTGTCAATGTGTTCTTTTTTCCATTTCCAGGAGTGTAGTTGTCTGAGTGGAGCTATTTTGACCACTGTTACGAGTGAGATAGCTCACTTGTTTCAAAAGGTTGTTTGTAAATAATGCCGAAGAACAAGTGAATCGTTACTCTCCTGCGATTCATCCCCAAAAAATCTTTTATCTCACTCCAAACAAAAGATGGTCCTTACTTTCATTAAATGTTACCAACGTTGGCGTAACTTCTAAAAAGGAAAAGAAAGAAAGAAGGTTTAATGTTTATCGTTCCGTCGGCGACGCGATCATTAGTGGCGAAACACAAGCACAGACTGAGGAAGGAAACCAGCATGCTCTTCCGAAGGAAACACTTCGGAATTTATCTTCATCTTTTATGGAAATCGCAGAAGAAAGACCTAAATCCGCATGGCCAGATGGGGGTTAGAACCGCCGTCCTCCCGAATATGAGTCTAGTATATCATCGCTAACTCGCCCGGTTTCTAAAAAAGAAAACCGAAGGCGAAATATTGAACTTAATGTGTGAGGCATTTGCCTCTTAAGGTCTCTTTTTCAGTGCCTCTGTTGCCTATGTTTAATTTCTATTTGACCTCCCCACCACATTCTTGGTCATGGTACCTACTAATCCTTTCCCAAACGGCATGCGCTACCTGATATGTTCCCAAACGTCGTGCATAAAAACTGGTCTTCGGGACTCATACCTTGGGACCCTTTGGTGACAGTGAAGTATGGTCAAATGTTTCGGATAACCCGTTGGCCAGGAACCATTTGTATATCCAACAGAAAGATCGTCTTGCTGTAACTATCCTACAGCGTACAGTACACGGTCAAAGATTGAATGCCACACGCTTCCTATAGCTTAGGCAAATGGAGCAATTCGGTTGGTTCTTTTTGCTTTAAGTGTGGTTCCTGAGAGAACCCGAAAAACATTTTGAGTACCAAAACCGTGCCGCGGACTCCAAGACCGCTACACACAACAAATAGCTGAAACTTTTACGATATATTCCTAAGATTCCGATCTCGAACAAGCTTAAAAATTTAATCATACCCTTACCCGTTTCCGAGATACAGAGGTTAGCAGTTACTCTACTTGTACACATAAAATAAGCACGTAAAATCCGGTATGAGGCGAAATCTAAATAATAAATAACCCCAGAAAATTGATCAAATTTCGTCGGTATATTCTCTAAGCCAGCGGCCATCAAACTCAGGCCCACGGGCCGCATGGGGCTTGAATCATGTTTTCGTGCGGCCCGCGGTTCTCAGCTGTATTTTATAATAATAAGCATCTGGTAACTAACAGCCAAATACAAAAATGTCAACTAACGTTAAGAGCTTCTTACGAGTGTAATTTTCCTGCTCAGTAACAAACAAAAACACAGAGACAGTAGTATTTTAAGGCGTAATTATCTTTTAATTGACTTAAGTAAATTCGACCGTGAGCTAAGAAAAGCTGATTGCTTACCTCAGGGGCTGAAGGCTAGCGTAGCCAATGCGGGTATAGATGATTTAAGAGGGGGGAAGGTTTTACTGTTCGGCTTTGTGACGTGTCGAAATGGCACGGCTGGTGTCACGAGGAAGGTAGTCCACAAGCATAGTTACAGGTCAACAGTAAGTGGCTAACGATATATAGGGATCTCTTCTAAGAGTCGTCAGGCGCATTTTCTCTGGAGTTTTGGCAGATATTCGCAGTTTACTTTCTGCCAACTGTAGCTGGAGTCAGCCCAGAAAAAAACTGCTCATCATGTGGTTCATGCCACGCACAGCATCAACGGAAAGCGTCGGTTTGTTTCCTTTACAAACACAATGATTTGTTTAGTGTTGCGTGCTTGTTCGATAGAACGATTTCAGAGTTGTCTAGTGCTATATTGTTTTTATCGATATATAGTAACAGGGGCAGCAACACACAAAGAATAACCAGTAGGCTACGCCAGCGACTGAGAAGCGCTCTTCATGACGGTACAATTCAGCGCCGGCCGGGATGGTGTTGGCGTTGCTGGAGTACTGATTATCCTTCGTATTTTAGTATCCCTGTTAATACATACGGATAAAAAGAATATCGCATTAGACTGATGTGGATCCGCTCGATCGAACTGGAACGTAAAATTCCACTTTGAAAACCATTTTGTTTTTAAAGGGAAACGAACCGACGCTTTTCATTGAGATTGGGCGTCGCAGGAAATACGTGACGAACAGTATTTGTTTGGGCCGACTAGAGCTACACTTTGCAAAACGAATATATCTGCTGAAATACGAGAGAAAATGCGTCTGACGGCTCTTCGGGAGGGCAATACACTGACGAGACGAAACGTTATGAGCGTCTGCTTAAGACCTTGTTTGTCCGTATTTGGAACGAAATGCATCACTGATTCTGCTTATCAGGGATCGTACAATCTGTTGGTAGGTTTGTGGAGGTATGTGGCAATAGATATCTATGTACAGATCACATAATTCGCGTCAATAACGGACCGCTGATTTACGTACGCGGTTCAAATGGTTCAAATGGCTCTAAGCACTATGGGACTTAACATCTGAGATCATCAGTCCTCTAGACTTAGAACTATACTACTGGCCATTAAAATTGCTACACCAAGAAGAAATGCAGATGATAAACGGGTATTCATTAGACCAATATATTATTCTAGAACTGACATGTGATTACATTTTCACGCAATTTGGGTGCATAGATCCTGAGAAATTAGTACCCAGAACAACCACCTCTGGCCGTAATAACGGACTTCATACGCCTGGGCATTGAGTCAAACAGAGCTTTGGTGGCGTGTACTGGTAGAGCTGCCCATGCAGCTTCAACACGATACCACAGTTCATCAAGAGTAGTGACTGGCGTATTGTGACGAGCTAGTTGCTCTTCCACCATTGACCAGACGTTTTCAATTGGTGAGAGATCTGGAGAATGTGCTGGCCAGGGCAGCAGTCCAACATTTTCTGTATCCAGAAAGGCCCGTACAGGAACTGCAACATGCGGTGGTGCATTATCCTGCTGAAATGTAGGGTTTCGCAGGCATCGAATGAAGGGTAGAGCCACGGGTCGTAACACGTCTGAAATGGAACGTCCACTGTTCAAAGTGCCGTCAATGCAAACCAGAGGTTACCGAGACGTGTAACCAATGGCACCCCATAGCATCACGCAGGGTGATACACGTGTATGGCGATGACGAATACAAGCTTCCAATGTGCGTTCACCGCGATGTCGCCAAACACGGATGCGACCATCATGATGCTGTAAACAGAACCTGGATTCGTCCGAAAAAATGACGTTTTGCCATTCGTGCACCCAGGTTCGTCGTTGAGTACACCATCGCAGGCGCTCCTGTCTGTGATGCAGCCATGGTCTCCGAGCTGATAGTCCATGCTGCTGAAAACGTCGTCGAACTGTTCGTGCAGATGGTTGTTGTCTTGCAAACATCCCCATCTGTTGACTCAGGGATCGAGACGTGGCTACACGATCCGTTACAGCCATGCGGATAAGATGCCTGTCATCTCGACTGCTAGTGATACGAGGCCGTTGGGATCCAACACGCCGTTCCGTATTACCCTCCTGAACCCACATATTCCATATTCTGTTAACAGTCATTGGATCTTGACCAACGCGAGCAGCAGTGTTGCGATACGATAGACCGCAATCGCGATAGGCGACAATCCGACCTTTATCACAGTCGGACACGTGATGGTACGCATTTCTCCTCCTTGCACGAGGCGTCACAACAACGTTTCACCAGGCAACGCCGGTCAACTGCTGTTTGTGTATGAGAAACTGGTTGGAAACTTTCCTCATGTCAGCACGATGTAGGTGTCGCCACCAGCACCAACCTTGTGTGAATGCTCTGAAAAGCTAATCATTTGCATATCACAGCATCTTCTTCCTGTCGGTTAAATTTCGCGTCTGTAGCACGTCATTTTCGTGGTGTAGCAATTTTAATGGCCAGTAATGTACTTAAAACTAACGAACCTAAGGACATCACACACATCCATGCCCGAGGCAGGATTCGAACCTGCGACCGTAGCAGTCGCGTGGTTCCGGAATGAAGCGCCTAGAACCGCTCGGCCACAGTAGCCGGCTACGTACCCGGTGATGGGGCCGACAGTGACCCAGATTGATTCCGTAGAATGTACATCAGGCGGATTTGGCGCCCGAAACATCAACGTGAGTTCACTATAATGCTCCTCAAACCACTGTAGCACGGTTCTGTTTCCAACACGCGGACAGTTATACTGCTGAAACATGACATCGCCGTCGGGAAAGACCTCAAGCGTGAAGGGATTTAGGTGGTTCGCAGCTGTCAGCCTGTCTTCGATTGCTACCATAGGCTCCATGCAAACGCAGGAGAATGTTTCCCATAGCATAATACTGCTCCTACCAGCCTGCGTCCGTGGCGCGCTGCACGTTCCGAGCTGCCGTTCACCACGATGACGGCGTTTCTGGAGACGACCATCGACCTAGTGTAGCAAAAGTGTGATTCACACGAAGAGACGAGACGGTTTCCATTAATCGACGGTCGAATCCCTATCGTCCCGTGCCCACTGCGATTGTGATTGATGATGTTTCTCGGTCAACATGTCAACACGCAGGGGTGGTCTGCTGCGGAACTCCATGCTCTACAATGTACAACGAACGGTGTGCTCCGAAACACTTGATCTTGTACCAACGTTGTGCTCTTTCGGCAGACATGCTACAGATCACCATCTATCCTTCTTTACAGAGCAGACAAGCCTCCGAACCCTACGTTCTGTGAAGAGTCGTGGGCGTCCAACCATTTAGGGCCTTGTGGTAGTTCCACTGTCCTACGTCTTTCCGTAGATGCTCACGACAGTAGCACGTGAACATTCGACCAGCTTCGCCGTTTTCGAGATACTCGTTCACAGGCTTTGCATCCGTCTCTGCTGCACTTACATATTTTTCATATCAAGTCACGTGCCCGCAGCATCACCAAGAGGCATCCAACTTCGCGGTGGGCAGTAGTCATAATGTTTTGGCTTATTAATGTGTGTGGAGGGAATAGCTGAAAAATGCCGATGCTTATGGTAGCTAGCAGTGCGGAAGCTCCACGAATGTAAAGGGACTACTCCAAAAACGAAGTAGTCCCCTATATGATTCTCCGACGGCCTTCAGCTACAATATACTTATTGTTAAAAAGTACCAATAACTGCGTTCTTTGCCAGATGGGTGAGTCGACTTAAGACTATTACTTAAAATCGTAATAGAGAAAGAATCAGGTCGGTTTAAGTATGTGCACGAGACTAGAAATTTAATGCTGTTCCGATAAACGGGATACTCGATTAATTTACGTTGTGGCCAATGAACAGAATTCGACTAAAGTGGTGACTTCATGGTCCTATGACGGGAAGGAAATATAGTTCAAAGAAAACTAAGAGGGTTACAGACGAGTAATTTAATCCGAACCAACTCAAATCTGAATTAACAGTGGTGTATAGAAATGAGATTTTGGTCGGAAGGGTCTACGAAAAAGTACTTTGCCTGTGCAGAGCCTCGTCCATTGAGGGTGGCGTCTGCTGGTTAACGTGGGAAGGATTTTCGTAAGTTGCTTTGGTACTGTTGATAAACAGAAGAGCATATCTAATAAAATAACAGGGATTACTTTCGGGTAAACAGATCGTTTGAGCTGATGACGGTCATTTTTATCCCTCAACTAAAGTAATATTACTGAGTTGAATTCTCAAAAAAAAAAAAAAAAAAAAAAAAGGGCAACTTTATTAGTCACTCGTTTCATAAGTTAGATCGATGTTTCCACTTTTTTGTGAACTAAAACTGGGAAAAATAATTTAGCTAGAAGCCAACGGCTAAAGTGGTCGATAAATGTTGCATCTTTGCTAATTGGCAGTGTCCAAGTGGCGGTGCCACTAATATATTTTTAGGACGAAGATGCACTGGAACCTGACTTCAGCAAGTGTACTGATTTAAAAGAAGAAATAAAACTTCAACCTCGGTTATAGCATCAAAATAGAAAGTTTTATCTTTTTTTCCTATTTTGATCTGTTCGTATGATGATAAAAACATAGTTCTGGTGAAAGAACACTTCACAAAGAAAAGACTTGACACGCAATAACAATCATTTCATTGACAACAAATTCTATTCCTACAAGCAAGGCTTTAACAAAATAATGAAAAAAAAAAAAAGATTCACAGTCATATTATTTAGAAGTTATTACGGAAGGAAAGAGAGAAAACATGTAAGAAAAATATAAATGTATAAACATATAGTCATCACGACATCAGAGAGATATTTTAATATATTGACTTCATCCTAGCATTAATGTCTCCGGGTAATGAGTTACTACATCTGTTATATTGCTACATTTGAAAACAAAGAACAGAGTATTACCAAAACTCTTCACTTAAAGTTGCTACTCTAAGATTTCTAAGGCGAAGCGTTAGTTATCACTGCACAGCCATTCGGTACCTAAAATACTTTTAAATGGAGTACGGTACTTTTAAATAGGGTACGACTAAGCCACAAATCTAAAGCTATATTATCTTTTTTGTAGCAATTAAGTCAGAGATTACTACTAGCTTGCCGTAATTACGAGTTGTCTGATTCAAGTTTACTAAAGTCAAGCAGTAAAAAAAAATGCGTCTAGGATCAAATTTTTAATACAAGTGCCCATGAAGTGAATAAGCAGGCAAGTTGGTAGCTGGTCAATTTAACACTGAATGGTATAAGCAGTCTTACGTAAATACGATTAGTCACAGGCTATCATCATCCGACTACTACATACAGACAGCTTATACTAAAAGCATATTTGCATACCGTCAAAAACCAAAAATTAAACTAGAGAGCTACAGGGCGTACTTTGAGCCAGTACATATTCAAATACTGACAGCTCACGGGCGCGCGCGACTCGTATCGATCAGCTGATATGGTATCAATTTGAAAAGTAATCAATGGATTCTGAATGCATATTATAGAGACGATCATCTTCAAGTGCGGTACATATTTGTAGCAAGAAATATGAAATCAAATTAAGGCTGTTGTAATATAACGCAATGAGTAGATGAAAAATTACATTCAAAAAATTTAGTAAACGTTTGTGACTGTGTCTCATAATGCATTTAAATATAAGTAGACTTACTTTAATTAATCAACTTATAACCCGATTGCACAGGCAACACAGAAACACTTCGTCAGACAATTACAGTGAGTCAGTTTAGGGGTAGCTAAGGCTGGCAGCAATCTGAAACACAGAACACTGGACACGAAGTGTTCAGAATGGATTTGTCATTTAACGATCAGTACTGGGGGTTGGCGGTCAACTCATCGCACCCTTAATTTAACTATTTGTTTTATTCAGATTTTGTTTGAAGAGTTAATTCCATTCTTAGCTGAATGTCTTTGGGTTACGTCCCATGTAAAAACACCTTTTATTAATTACCGTATTGCTTACTACACGGGTCAAAGGTGTTACAAAATATTTAAGCCTTTTATCATCTCATGTAGCCGGGATTCTGAGAACATAAATAAAATACAGAAGACTTGAAATTTATGTTTTAATTACCTTATCTTTTGTCGTTTTATTTCATCTTGAGCATTTAACACATTCAAGAATGCATTCTTTTACAACTTTACACTCTGCGTTGTCAATAAGAAAGCCACATTTCTTTGATGCTAATTACGCTGAACGCAATAGCGGATATCAGTAAGTGGCGTAGCCAGTTACAAAAAAAGCGTCTACTTTCTCATAATGAAACTGAACTTCTATGGTGTCGTCTCTGTCTTAGAAAAGAAACAAAAGAACACACAAAGCGTAAAACAAATTTTTGCCCTACATATCGTTCGTGATAACATCCGTATAACATTATGTATCGACATGAAAACTTGCGATGTTGGCAGTACAAAATTAGACGGCGATATTACACATTCTCCTTGGAGCTGGTAACATACGAATGTATCTAGGTTATCAATTAAAAATAAGATCGCTACAGATGCGGCCCGAGGTACGGTACTGTCCCACAATTTTAGTATTGACTCTTGGACAAAGAAGTTTGACGACCATTGCTCTAGGCATTTATCTAGAAGTACCATCTCCCCGTTTTCGAAAACCTGTATTCATATCGAGAAACACCCCAGAAACATAGTTCCGGGCACCAAAGCCAGCCACGGATTCCAGGACTGCTATAAACAGCAAATGGCTATACCTTTTACGATATATTCCTAATATCCCGATCTGGAACAATCTTGAAAATTTTTTTGATATCTGTATCCGTTTCCGAGATACGGAGGTTCAAAGTTACCTCACTCGTACACACAAAATCCGGTGTGAGACGAAATCTTAGTTTATAAAACGACGTAGCACGGAGAAATATGGTGTAAAGTGTCTCCTTTTCATCAAAACGGTTCTGGGAACCCCATATTGTTGTAATACTGAAGCGCATGCAGAATTTTTGTACACGTAAAATTCTGTCTGCAGTGTAAAATTACATCGTTTTGTGATATTTCGATTTGACATAACTAAATTATCAAAGTTATGCGCACCCATAAAGTTCTTTTCATGTGAGTGGCATGACCGGCTCTAGCACGGGAAAGAAGGGAACCAGCGGAAAAATGTTTCCATCAGAGCAAAAAAAAAAAGGCGAATATGTTCCTCTTTATTAAAAAATCTGACTGAAAAGCTGGGTACCAGCTGCTTCATTTCACCTTCCTCAGGACCATTAAAAACTTTCCCAAAAATTTTGGCATGCAGACGTATTCGTTTTTTTATGCTGTGCTGAGAGAGAGAGTGAGAGAGAGAGAGAGAGAGAGAGAGAGAGAGAGAGAGAGAGAGAGAGAGAGAGAGAAGGAGACAGTGGCTGTTGGAAAGAGACGGAAAAATAGTAAATAATGGAAGATAGTAGATAGTCTATGACAATGACAACGAGGGAGAAACAGCAGCTGTAAGAAGGTGTGATTGAGATAGCACTGGTAAGAGAGAGCACGAGGGAGACAGTGACAATAAGAGAAGACAGTAGCAGTAGTAGGACAGAACGACGGAGATGTGGCTGTGAGACGGGCGACAGTGACAGATAGACACAAAGAGATAATGACAGTTAGTTGAGCTGAATGAGTGAAAAGGGGCAAGTGGGAGTGGATGGGTATGAGCGACTTACAACGATGAACTTGTGGGTACGAGCGAGTTACAGTTAGGGGACCTTGTGGAAGGGAGAGGTGAATTGCATGTTAAAGAGAACACTAATTTGTTCGCATGCCAAAATTTTTGGGGAAATTGTATATGGTGCTGAGGAAGGTAGAATGAGGCCACTGGTACCTCACTTTTCAGTCAGTGTTTCAATAAACGGAAGAATATTTGCCTTTTTTGTGCTCTGATAGGACCATTTTTCCTCTAGTTGCTCTATACTTCATTATTATTTTTGGCATTCTATTTGCATTCATTCTTGCGACGTTATCTGTCCAGTTATTTCTTGATCTGTTCATTTATGCTTTTAAGTACTAGTTTTTGTCTGATTGTTGTTTTCCCTATCATATCTGACAGTCTGTAGCCATCTGCCTTCTTTAATACTCCGTTTCTGTAACTTGCATTTTTCGTTCACTTCCAGCTGTTATTCTAGAAATCTTGTCATAAAGTAGAGATGATATTGTCATTGCTTTGCAGAATCTTAATTACAGTTTCTTTTCTCGTCTTTTCATTAAGCGTAATGTATAGGGTTCCATTAATGTAATTGAATCGTCAATTTTTTTTCGGTAAGTCTTTCTCGCTTTTGATGGAGGTGGTACTTCTCAACAAGCTGAATTCATTCACTCTATTTTCTGATAGTTTACAACGAGTTTTCTTGTGACTGGGTCTTGACCTTTTTTAGATGGAGATTATTGAATTACAGCCCATGTCAGTGATATTTAATTTATTAAGGACTTCTTGAAGAGTATCATCGCTGTCATTTACAAGAAGTTAGTCATTAGTGAAGAATATTGCCATTAGACAGTTTCGTTGATTGAAGTTGTATGTGTAAAACTGTTTCTCTTAGTCATTCTCTCAACACGTTACCAACACATATATTAAAAAATATTGGAGACAAGCTGCATTCTTGTCATAAGCCTAGAACTGTTATTTTAACAACCTCCTTTTACAGCAGTGGAAATTGTGGACTCTTGGTACACTGCTTGGTCTACTATTTGGGAAGTGGTGTGTTATGCATCTCCCGTCTATTATTTCTCACAACGTACTCTCATCTATGCTTTTAAAGTCATTCGTGTAGTCAGAAAACAGTAGATGTGTTTCTCAGTTAAATTCTACATGCTTTTCAATTATTTGTCTGAACGATACTTACCCTTCCTGAACCCAGTTTGCTCCTTCATCAACATTCTCTTTAAAACAACAAGCAATTTTCGATTGTAACCGACATTTGTCTGTTACGTCACAACGGAAACAACTTTAAACGTGTGAAAATTTAGATGGAAAAGAACAAAGAGCTTGTAATCGAAAGCAATCGATCTTTGGCTGTTAAATAGCAGTTAATACGAGTACAATAGAATTGTATCATCGGGATGCAGTGAAGATCACTTGAACAATAATGCTTTTTGTGCTTATGATGCGGTGTTTATAACAGAAAATATTAATACCATATAATGTTTCCCTTTCCTCTTCTGTATAAAAATCATTCTTGCAGTAATGGATCTGAAGTGCATCACAACATATAGAAATGGCACTGAAATCACTCATGCACAACAGTACTGTTTGGCTGGGAGATAGGCAGTGCCGTCTCCTATGACCTATTTGTCGACGGGACGTTAAACCCTAATTTTCGTTAGACGTTGCTAATACAGAACAAACTTAACAT